>NC_092038.1:116278999-117478999 GCF_003086295.3 Arachis hypogaea
AAATTAAAATATATAAAATAAATTAATAATTTTTTAGATAATATTTATTTTTTTATATCACAACATTTAAAATATGTATCAATTAAGGTGCATTCATTTCTTCAAAATAAATAAATTTATCGAGTTTAAGTTATTTAGCTAAATCCGGCCACTCTAACCTAGCTAGCCATCAATTTAGTACTTTATTATTTGTTATTTATATTCATAACAACATATATCATCTGTATGAATTAAGCTATAATTCTAATTCTACTTGATTCGTTACTGAAAATTATTATACTTTGATATTCACTGTACATGATGTGTTTATTTTTTAATTATTATTAATTAGATTAAATTATACCGTTGATTCTATATTTTTAGTGAAATTACAAATTAGTCATTATATTATATTTAAAATTTATAATTAAATTTTTAAAGAGAATTAAAATTTTTAATTTAGTTTCTATCGGTCAAAAATATTGATTTAACAGAATATTCTTAGAATATACTAAAAATATATATTTTGTTAAAATAGAAAATATACTAAGAATATTCTATTAAATTAAATACTTTTTGAACTACAGGAATTAAATTATAAATTTTAATTATCTTTAAAATTTAATTACAAACTTTTAAAATATAAAACTAATTTATAATTTCACTAAAAATGTAAGGAGTAATTGTATAATTTAATCTGTTAATTATTTTAAACTTGTCACCAATAAATTTAATGATGATCACTATCAACTTAATAGTCAAACGATCATAATAATATTATTTTATCAATATACTATGTTATAAAAGGTACTTTTTATATCTTAACAAGAAAATAAGTTATATAATAAGTTTTATGAATTCTATTTATGATTAGTTTATAAATTTTAACATTTTATATTCATATATCTCTTAAATATTTATTTACTTAAGTGTGGTAGTGTCTTTTTAAATATACCTACTTATTTTAATTGGTTCGACTCTATCCACAAACATTACAAAAAAAATGTTAAATACCATTAAATTTATTGACAAATTTAACATCGCACGTTAACGACAGATTTATCATTAAATTTAAGTAATAATTTTGTTGGAAAAAAAAGTTATCATCAGATTCATATTTCTAATAATAAATTCAACAGTAATATTTGGAGAGAAAAAAAAAATTGGCATGCATGTTTACCATCAAATTTACTGATAGATAAATCTGACAGTAAACGTGTCCTAAATTTGAATCGGGAACTATCTCTACCACACTCATTTTCAAACTAATATTCTCTCCCCCTTCCCCAAACCACCTCCAGCAGCTCCTTCCGCCAACGTCAGCCACCACCAATAGCATCCAAAGACTGCATGGACTTGGCTAGTGCTCCTTGCGTCGTGTTCGTCGCTCTGTCGACACCGTTTTTGTCGCTCTTGCTACTCCCTATGTTGTCGGAGTTGCCTCCTTCCTCCCTCTCCCTATTATTTTTTGCAATTTATTTTTTAAAAAAAACCTAATGCACCCTGCCAGTTGGTCATGTGCCCATCGCCATCAGTGCTGCCACAACACTAGAAAGTCTTCGCATCACCACACTAAAAAATGCACTAAGTATCATCGATTTAGCATCGCACTTAGCATCAGTTTTACCCACGGATTTAGTAATAGTTTATTGTGATTCATCATGCCAAATAATACCGTCGGATAGCCTTTTTCCGACGTAAATCGCCGTCAATCTACGGAAATCTAAGACCAAATAGCACCACAATTTAGCGTCGGAGTTCCTCGGAAAAATCTGATGGTAGACACTTTAATGAAAAGCTACGTTTGGCTCTTCCTAGTCGTTACTTCAGAATATCGCGGTTACGGAATCTGCCAAATTCAACTGGCCAACCTTCTTCGCCTTCATCCATTCACTTTCTCCACCTCTCACCTCCTCTCTCTCCTCACCACTCACCCCTCTCTCCCTCTCCCCCCCCCTCTCTCTCTCCTTTTCTGATCATTATATATATATATATATATATATATATCTCTCTCTCTAAACCTTATCATCTATCCTCTCTCTCTCTCTCTCTCTATATATATATATATTATATATATATCTCTCTCTCTAACCTTATCATCTATCCTCTCCCGTCAACCTCCCTCGCCACCTGCTGCTATAAACGCCCTTGCTGTCTTACTGCAAACCCCTGTCGCTGCTACAAACCTCCTGCTGCTTTCGCTTTGCCGCCATTGTACCTCCACCCCTCTCTCTATTTCTCTTGTTTTGCATTCAAGATTTTTTGTTTGAACTCTGTTTCTTTCAAATTCTATTACTAAAGTTAATTATTATTTAGTGGAGTTTAGTTAGTTTAATTTTCTATTTTATTGATTTAGGTGTTAGAATAGGTTAAATATTTAATTAGGCTCCTGCGATTGTTGGAAAGTGTGAATTATTTAGCTGTTTGCTAATTCTGCTGCTGAAATGTTTGAAAAATACTTGACTGTATGATAACCATTTTTTATTGCGATTTGATGAATTTTGATACGGAATTGTGGATAATTTTGCGTCACTCACTGCATTAAGGTCTTTTTTGCTGAAAATTTACGCGGACTTGTCTGCATTATGTTCATGTTGCGTTGGACTGCCATACTTGATTATCCTTATTTTGAATTGTCGTTTGTCAATTGCTAATTGAGTACATCAATTTTGCATCCTTAATGTTTTATATTTCTTAAGAATGTTCTTTGATCTTTTGAATTGTATGTGTGTTACCAGTGATTTAAATTCATTATCTATATCTCGTAATTGTTTATAATGATGCATTTTACTAATGAGCTTTTATTTTATTACCTTGATTACCAAATTTTTATGATCTTTTGAATCATGGTTGGTATGTGATGGAATTCAACCTATATCTCTTTTACTAAGTAACATAGCATTCATGTTCTTCAGTTTTTGTCCACTAGTGATGTAAGAAATTTAAAAGTGTTGTGATTAATGTGTAAGTTCAATATTTTATTTAGTTCATTAATCCTTTACACATTCTTATGTGGTTCCTGGTTTGTGAATTCAAATATTTTTATAAGGACATCTTCATGTCTGCAATAATTAATTAAGTTTTAAACTTTTGCCTTTTATGTTCCTTAATAATGATAGAAAATAATAAGATGGTAGGATTGATAGATATTTACTGTGATAAAGTCTTTGAAGGGTGGAGAAATTTGAATTTTAGGGGAGACTCTGTCAAAATATTTATAAGATTTTGAGTGAAATTGAAAAATTAGAATTATGTTTGAAAAGTTAGAATTATGTTCATGAGTTTTAGTGAATTTGAATCAATTGTTTAATTGGTACACTTTAAAATTTTACTTTTGCACAAATTTATCATAAATTGTTGTTGTCTTTTGTATCTGTATTAATAGTGTTAGAGTGAGTGAATATAACTGTGTTGATTGATGCTGTGGATTGAGATTGGTAGAATTTGTATTAATAATAATATGTGCTGATTAGTGTTAATAATACATTCTCTTTGCAGACATGACGATCGGTAGTAGAGGTAGACCGAGTGGGTCTCGGGGTTGTGGTAGAGGTGGGTTTCCACCGAATCACTGCGACTGTTCAGTCATCGCCCTCTACCCCGACTACCCTGTCGACCCCTGTGACGTTACAGGCGGTCCAGTGGACCAGCAATTCATCATGGTCCCAAATTCGAACTACGTGCCTCCTTCTGCTACGCCCCATACAGATCTAGCGATGACAGAACTCGCGATGGGTTATTCCTCTAGTGTTATCCGCTGAGAATTTGGCCCGATGACATGCAATCGTGAGTTCATTTTTTAATGTTAAGTTTGTTAATCTTAAGTTTACGTATTTCTATGTGTTTGTTAATGTTAGGTTTTTTCTCTGACAGGTTTGCACTAACCCAATGCTTGCACACAAGAGATCTCTGAGGTCATTAAGTCTATGTACGACCCACCCGTGGCAGACCTACACACAGATCCCGGCTGAGACCTGAGAGCGATGGTTTCAGAAGTCAACGGTAAGAACCCAATTTGGTTTGAATTAAATAATTGTATTTAAATTGTATTTTATTCCGACTAACTAATGTTGGTGGAATCACTTGTGCAGTTGAAATTCATATGGGATGCAGAACACAATCTCATGATCAGGAAGATCTATGACCACCGGGGTAGCCAAACGACTTTAGCAGATGATGAGCGACGTTCATAAGGGGGCAACCACCTAACAAAGTGGGTATGTCTAGCCATCAGGAAGGAATTTGAGGCTTATTTTAGAGATAATAAGAGGTTCAAGTGTCACTGTCTGACGACGTCGCTAATAGGGCTTCGCCCAGGTCGTCGAAGTATACGAGTGGGTCGCGACCTTTATAAAGACGAAAAGCAGACTAGTAAGAATTTTGTCATTGCTTAATGTTTTAATAATTATTGAATAGTTTTTAATTTGTTCATTTATCTTATTAGTTGATATATTATTTGTAGTCTAAGTCGTTGGATCATGAGGATACTGGCGGAGACCTTCAAGTATACCATACTTGAAGCCAAAAGGAGAGATTTGCTGACAAGTGTCTGCGACCCAGAAAGTGAGTTTAAATTAATCCTAAGTTTCAAATTTTTAGTTTAAAGTCAATTATTTAACTATTATCTAATCACAACTAACGTGGTGACACAGGAGATTACACACAGAGGTTGGAGGCTGCGACCCAGCAATCTCAGCTGCCTAGTAAGACGACAAAGCCGGCTCCGAGATCTCAGTGTAGATCCTAATAGGTTTATGCAAACCACCTTTGAACCCCACAAAAATCGCTGCTTCGGTTGGGTCGTTCTTCACCAATGGTCTCCGCTCTTCCTATTGCACTTCCTCTACCTTTGCCTCTACCACCACCTGCTGATCCCTAGGAAGTTGTCGACTTGAGGGAGGAGGTGCAGAAGCTAACATAGAAGTTTCACCAGCAAGTGGAGCAGTTTGAGCAGAGGTACAAAGACCTTCTTGCACGCATGGGAGGAGCCATTGCCATCAGCTTGGACCTGACGAAGAAGCTGGAGCAACTAGATCGGTTGCGACAGCAAATAGAGGAGTACAACCAGCAGATGCATGCTGGTTCCAGTGACGACGGCAGCACCTACTCCGCCGCCTCGGCAGAGGTACCACGACGACGACGACAATAACGACGACGGTTACCAGGATCTGTAGGGGTTAGGGTTTTAACGCATTTTTGTTTGTCTACTTCATTGTATTCTAATTCTGTGACATTTATTGTATCCAAACTATTTATTTTTAATAAAATAATTTGTTGATTTATGCTAATTTTATATTTTTGCTAATAATTTATTAACAAGAATTTTAATTTGACTACTAATTGTGACTTAACTGTGCCAGAAAAATAAAAAAAATACAAATACTGTTGTAGAATTTACCGACGGATAAATCCGACGGTATTTGGTGCCTAAACACGTGAAATGGCGCCAAAGTTACCGTCGGATAAATCTGACGGTAATCATCAACTCACTCTCGACAAATCCATTGGAATACCGACAAAAAATCTATCAGTAATTAGCATTGGACAAAAAAAATCCGCCGGTAAGTAGTTCGTGACATTTATATCGTCAACTCTAAGATGATGATAAATTTAACGGTATTCAACGTTTTTCTTGTAGTGTCATTGTCTCCAAATAACTCACCCACTAGTTAGTTTAGAATAGTTAAACCGTAGACTCTAATTTTCTCTTCAGGTTCATTCTCCGATTTTTTTCTATTCACGTTTAGCTTGTAATAACTCATCGAATTTGTTCAATAACTCATGTATGTGTTTGTTTAACTCTTCTATTTTTAACTACTATTGCTTAGTTTTTTAAGTTCTTTTTGATATTAGGTAATTGTTTAACTCTGTTAATTTTAGCTCTGTGTAATTTTACAAACTAAAAATTATGAAGTATCTAATTGTTTTGAGTGCGTAACGATTTAGATTTAGATATATAGTAGTTGCTAAGCTTATGGGTTATTGCTTCATGTCTATGCTTGACTTGTTAAATCTTCTCTAATTTTTGTGTCTTTATTTCCTGGTCCTATTTATGATTTTTTGTTCTTATTTTATATCTATTGTTCTTGTTTTTTATCTATTTAATTAAATCTGGTTTTGGTTATTGTTATAAATCTGGTTCTGGTCTATTGAATAGTATACTGGTTAATATAGTGATGGGATTATAAGCAAGGGCCTCAACGGAAGGTGAATTCCTTAGAACTTAAACACTGGTCATATAGCTAGATAGGTTCTTCTCCCAATGAATATAATATCTTACGCATAAGTCGCATAATATTAAATTATATTATTATGTTACTACAGTGAGTATAATTAACGCTTTTATCCATTATTTAAATGCCAATTCGTTACTAAAATGGATTGAGGATCCATTAAAATGCAGTGTTGTATAATATTCATTAGGAATTGATTGGTTGAATAATTATGTATATTTATGGGTGGTGGTTGATCTACTGTATGTATGATAAGTGAATAATATATTGGTTGAATAATTAGATTGATTGTTATTAATTTTTTGAATTAATTTTAAGTTATTAATTTTTTGAGTTAATTATTATTTATTATTAATTTTATTTATTTTTTAAATTTATTATTATATGAGTTAATTATTTTTTGAGTTAATTAGTATTAATTATGATTAATTTTCTGAATTACTTTTAACTTATTAATTTTTTAAATTAATTATTGATTTATCGTTAATTATTATTAATTTTTTAAATTCTATTATGTGTTGCTGCTCTTCTGACTTTTCGTATTTGATGGAGTATGTAGTCATGCAAAAACTAAATGTTAGTATTTCAATATACTTCTGTATATCAATATCTATAATATCTAATCATAGGGTTTATACATAATTTGAGTGTTAAATGAACTGAAATGTTATTTTTATTAATAATAGGAAAATCGAACAGAAAACATAAATTTATGGCTAAGGTGAGAATTGGAGTACACTGAAACCTCTTATACTATTTTTATGGATAGTGCTAGGAAGTAATGGTCTAATGGCCTAAGTGTATAATGTGTACAATGAGCTAAATCTTTATTCAGAATAACCATTCGAATACCAGGGATAATAAACATCTCATCCTAAAACTTAAGTTAATTTTGGAGTTCACCAAGGATCGAACCCTTGACTTTTCAGATCTAGAACTCTAATACCATGTCATGAACCCATTCATCTCAAAAGCGTAACCTGACAGGACAATGTAACACTAATGGTCATATCTCTAATACTTCCTAAACCTCCATTGTACACATTGTACGTTTAGATTATTGGCTCCCTATACTTTTTCTATCTTTATAGATTGGAAAAGGATGAGGAGCCAATGAAATATTTGTACAATATGCACAATGGAAATTTAAGGAGTATTAGAGATATAACCATTAGTATTACTTTTTCCTATCAACTGAAACTTTTGGGATGAGTGGTATTATGATATGATATTAGAACGCTAAATGATTATTCTAGATAGTATGGTAAATGTTCATTTGTTTCTGCTGCGAAGAAAACAAATAATCAAGGTTACATACCATTTGTAGCTTTTTGTGACTATATATGCATTATTTAGATTTTTTTTTCATTTCTAATACATGTTTCTTGCTCTATGTAGTTATAGTTATCTCCATTTTGTATGTAATTGCCAGAAAATGCAAGTTATTTTGTAGATATGATAATCCAAGCCTTCAATGATAAACTAATGGTTATTGTAAAAGCTAATGCTTTCTTGATGTATATATATTGGGCGCAGTTTCATCAAGCATTTGTTTATAAATTGGTCATTATATCTTAGTTGTGTTTATTGAAAGATATCATATATTAACTAAAAGTTATAGACAAATTATTATTAAAAATTATAAAACTTTAAATTTTGTTAATTTAGATATTATTAAATTTAAATATTTAAAATTATATATTAAAATTTTAAATATTTTTTAAAAATTTAAATTTAAATTTATTGTCGAATTTAATTATTAATTTATCTCTGATAAATCCAACAATAATAAGCTCCAAAATTTTATTAATTAAAAATTTATATTTTTTATTAAATTTGCTAATAGTTAGTGACAGACAAAAAAAATTTGCTAATAAATAATTATCGACAAAATTTATATCGTAGAATTTATTTTACTGCTAAATCTAATCGTAAATAGATCATCCTCAATTTTTTTGATAAATTTATCAATAAATTCGACAACTTTCTTATAGTAAAACATTGAATTACTTCTGTCGAAACTCTCCAATCAAATTATAGCTTAAAATTATCACTTCACTTTGACTATGTACCCTATGAAAAAATTTTGAACAACGAACCACATGCACAACAAGCTATACGTGAAAAAAAAAAAAAGGAAAAAGAGATATAGGTTCTGACTTTTTAAACTTTTGATAAATATATTTTTGATAAAATTTAAATAAAAAAAGTTCTTAACTTTAATAAATGGAGAATAATTTAGTCCTTCCGTCTATTTGCTTTTCATACACCTAACGGAATTGGCTGACGTGGTTAAAACGGTGTACAGGTGTCCGTTACGGTGCCACATTGGAAGGGGAAAAAAGTTCGAAGGACAAGTAAGTCCTTGACGTCATTTTACAAATAAAGTTTGAAGGACAAATAGGTCCTTGAGAATTTTTTTCATCATACTTCTATTATGCTTCTATTATGAGAATTTAGTTTATAAAATTAGGCTAATTTTTTTTTGTATGGAAAAAATATTGGTGTTTTTGTTGAAAATGGGAGAATATAGTGTAATTATAGATGGGTGGATTTTTTTTGTGGGAAGTCAACACGTGTGGGCGTGGTGAACACGTGGCATTATTCTGGCCAACACGTGGGGGCGTGTTAAACACGTGGCAGCATCTTAGCCAACACGTGGGGGCGTGTTGAATAATTTCCACAATACTGTAATACACTTCAAATGTCAATATTCAACCAAAACATCAATTTTCTTTCCATATTAAAAATAATTTCTAATAAAATTATGCTTGTATTTTGAAATCTAGTTAATTTGTTTTATTCTATAATTTAAATTATTTGTATTAAAATTGTAGAAATTGGGCTTGTTATGTTTCTACTCTTTTTCTTAAATTGCATTAGTTTAGTTTTAGTGCATTTGTGTATTATATTAGAATTTGTTAAATTGCATTAGTTCAGTTTTCATCATACCATTGGCATTAGTTAGCATTAGTTCATTTATGCATCAAGTTAGCATTAGTTCGTTTGTGCATCATTCATGTATTAAGTTAGCATTAGTGTATTTGTGTATTATATTAGAACTAGTATTTTTATGCATAATAACATTACGAGAATATATATTTTTTTAAATTATAGTTCACTTGTTCTAACAGTATAAATTATGCATGACACAAAAGATTTATAAAATCAAACTACTTTTACAAAAAGTCGTAAGTTGACAAAAGTTTTTGACTAAGAAGACCAAGATATCTGCAAATAAAAAATTAAATAATAAGATTTTTAGTTATTATTTTTATATGAAAAAGTCTAATTTTTTATTAGTAATTAATTTTAACATTCGTTATCTAAAATTTAAAATAATTTAATGTGTATAATTTTACATTTAAAATATTTTAATTGTAAAAAAATATCGAATGACATATTTTGATTTGTCAAATTATTAATATAAAATATTATTATATATAGAGTAAAAATAGTAGAGAGAAATATAAAAATGGAGAGAGGTAGATGAGAGAATTTAGGAAATGAGTTTATTAATTTTGAAAAAAAAATTCTTAAGGACCTATTTGTCCTTCGAACTTTATTTGTAAAATGACGTTAAGGATTTATTTGTCCTTCAAACTTTTTTCTCCTTCCAACGTGGCACCGTAACGGACACCTGGACACCGTTTCAGCCACGTCAGCCAGTTCCGTTAAGTGTATGAGAGGCAAATAGATGGAAGGACTAAATTGTCCTCCATTTGTTAAAGTCAGAGACTTTTTTGTATTTAAATTTTGTCAGGAATGTATTTGTCAAAAATTTGAAAAGTCAGAACCTATTTGTCTTTTTCCAAAAAAAAAATAAAAAAGATAAGTGATCACCAATAGTTGGATGGCATAATTTCAGTGCAAAATCTAGCAAAATTTTCTCTTTATATTGGTATAATTATTTTCTATTACAATTTCAGTGCATCAGTCCTTTTATCAAGTATATATTCTATATATTTCTATTGCTTTATTTTCAAATGATATCTTATATAATATATGTTGCAACTTTTTACATATTTATTATTTTAATTTATATTATTAATGTCATATTCGATCTTTATTATAAAGCAAATATTCTTTAATTAATTATTTTAATTAGCATGTTCATATAATGAATCCCACGGTAATCGCCAATTGTAGTGAGTCAGATTCTTTCAACAGATACACATATTTGGATTTTACACTAACTTGTTTATAAATATTTTCCTAATTTTGTTATAAATAAATATAAATTGTCATTAAACTTATATCTTTTAATTTTGGTGAAGATTAATATGAAATTAAAAAATATTAAATAATTTGACATATTTAATTAATTTATTATTTAATAATTTTTAACTATTAATTATTTTATATAAAAACAACCACATATGAATTTTTATCTCTAATTTTTCTGGGCAACCTCCCTTGGATCTAAGATTTTTTTTTGGTTAAAATCAGCTTCGAGTTTAATTTGTGTCTTGGCCATTCAGGTGAGTCTTTTGTGTTCCCCGGTCCAAAAGAGAAGATAAATCTCGATTCATTTTTTATCCGGTCATTCTTTTTGAAATTGCACCATATTAGTATTGTATCTACTGATATTTTGAACAAAAAACAAACTACAATAATATTTGTCATCTACAAATATTCAGAAATGATCAAATAATAACTTTTTTTGGAGGCTTGTGAAAGCTAGACTAAGTAAGGTAATAATCGATATTTAATATTATACGAAAGACAATAAATGATAAAGTCTAATAATAATAATGATAATATTGTTATAGAAAAATAAATATAAGATGAGCAATATTTTTTTTAGATTTATCTTAAATTTTAGTCAATATTAACAATTTTTTTAGTTAAAAAATCTGCCCTAATAATTTTCATAACTAAAGATTCATGATGTGACTTATGGGAGAACCAAATAAAGACGCACGTGTTTCACGGTTTCAGCTGTGTTGTGTCAAATGAGTTACTATTTTTGTTGCAAGAACATGGACTATGGAAAAAGGAAATAAGATAGATATATGTAGGACAAGACTTGTCTAAGATGAAAAACTATGAATTAGAAACGTGCATTATTACATTTATTCTCTGCTTTCTTCAATTCTTATTAGACGAACGTGCATCATAGTGCCCTTTCTTTAGAACCAGCTGTGAACAGAAGAGATTTTTTCAAAATAAAAATAAAAAAGAAACACTACTTAATGGTAAAACTATTTTTGGAAAAACATTCGGAAAGAACAGGATACAAAATTGGTAATTTCAAGTCGTGTAATCTTTGATATCTGTCATGCACAGCATATGGCGAAAATTTTCAGTTCTTTTTAGTAGGGAGCCACACATCACACATGAATACATGCTACGCTTTAGACAATGTGTCATAAATTATAATTCAAAAAATATATCCTTATGTAACCCGCACAAACATTCAAATCAAAATGTGCGTGTGGTTGGAAGATTTTATTGAAAGTTCCTTGTGGTTATTATACTAACTAATATCAAAGAAGACTATACAAGAAGAACAAATTATTATTGTTAACATATATAGTTACGTTCTATGTGTTTGCATGCATAAACATTATTATTAATTCATGTTTTATTATCTGATTATGTTGTATTATTATTCCCTTATTTCATATACGAACAAGTGTGGGGCTAAAAAATTTGGATATGGAAGTTGAACGAGTGTTATATCTTAGCATGATAATTTTTGGTATTTTTTAAAATTATGGGAGGTACACAAATTGAAGGGTCCGATTTGTGTTTAAAAAATTTTAAAAGTTTGAAGTACACAAATCGGACCAACGATTTGTGGTAAAAAAATTAAAAAAATTTGGAGTACACAAATTTGTGTACTCCAAATTTTTTTTTAATTTTTTCAACACAAATCGGACGTCCGAGTACAGAAATCGGACGTCTGATGACGGTTCGATTTCTGTACCTCTTATAAATCGGACAGTCTGATTTGTACTCCATGTATTAAATCATTCCACATTTTAGAAAAATACTACAGTAGATCACAATTTAAAAAAATATCATTGTTAATCCAATATTAAAAATAAAAAAGTGCAAGTGTGGAACAAGTTATCTCTGGTAGAAATATGGTAGAAATTTAAATGTAAATATTTTTATGTAAAGTTAATAATTAAAAATAATTAAATGATTTAATATACTTGATTAAATTGTCATCTAATGATATTTAATTAAAATTTCGCATAAAAACAATTGCGTACAAATTTTAACTTTAGAAATATAGTAATTCCATCTTGTTTTCTGGTAGAACCGTAGAACTTAGTAGGTGGTTGGCAATCGTGATGCTATTTGGTAAGTTTAATTTGCATTGGTACTTTCACAATTTAGAAAAAAAAGGAATAAATAATAGTTTATAGTTAAATTAATGCATGCAGCATATGAATAGTTAAATGAATGAGTTAATAGTTAATTTAGTCCTCGAAAGTATGCCCGATCTCCATTTTCGTCTCCGAAAGTCAAAATTAATCAAAAACGTCCTCAAAAGATATCCGTATTGATCACGTTCGTCCTTCCGTCTTCTCGGTTGATGAGATGGCAAACGGCCGCTTACGTGGCCCGTTAACTGCCAACTTGGCAGTGAAGTAGGACGACGTCGTTTTGGTTGAGTGAGCCAGTAGCGTTGAGTATTGTCTTCTGAAAAGGTTTGGAAACGTTGCGATGCGTTATCCCTGTCTCATATCAACCATCGCTGTGTCTTTCGCTCCAAAACGTGTCGTCTCCCACAAGGTATGCCCTAAGCGTTTGACCGAAGCTCTGCACCACCTCGACAAGGATCGTTAGTGCTGCTCGACGATTACAGTGGAAAGGGTTTGGCCGTTGAATGCAGAGTAGATGTTATACTGGAGCAGCATTGCTAGTAAAAGAAGGCATTGAGACGTTGAGAGGTAAGGATTGAACTCATAATATGATTTCTTAGTTATTTTGTGATGTGTGTATTGTTACTGTGGTGGTGTTAATGTTCTTCTGCTTTAGGGTTTATTAGTGTTGTTTTAGCATTTTCGTGTGTGAGGTTGTGTTACTTTGTATGACTCTGTGACAGTAGTCAGTGATGTTTGAATTTAGTGATGGTTCTGTTGCATATTTTTTTTTTGGGTTATAGGTTGATTGGTACCAACTGGGTGTAGTAGGTGGTGATTGATACAGAGCAGTTGTTGCTGTTCATGTTTGTTTATGATGTTTTCGTGTTTGCCATTGTAGATGGAGGGTCCTCCCATGACCTTTGTTTTTCACTATGGTGGGTTGTTTAGGACGGGTGAGGATGGAGACATGGTTTATGAACCTGATAATACAGAGGTATTGATGGGTGTTGAGGGAGACACACTTGATGTGTTTTTTGTAAGGGGTTACTATAAGGAGCTGAGATACATTGAGGCTGGCAATTGTTGGTGGAAAGTTCCTGGAGTTCCGATTCCATCTGGGTTGAAGAAGTTGGTGATAGATGCTGACTTGATTGCAATGTGCAAGGATTGTAGGAGGAACCACCATTTGATCAACCTATACTTTGAGGACTGCATCTCACAGCCCTGTGTAGTGGACAATATAGGGAAATGTGTAGCTCTTCTGGAAGCAGGAACTAGTAAGAAGAAGAAGTTCAGTTCCCAGGCCAAGATGCACCACTCCCAACCTGTGAAAACTCCCATAGTGAACCACCCTCAGCCGAAAAAACCGATCTTTGAGCCCACTAAGGCAGCCTCACAGCCCAGTAGGCCCAAAGCTCAGCCTAGTAAACTTAATTTTCAGCCCACAAAGCCAGCCTCACAGCCCAATAAGCCCAGTAAGCCTTATTCTCAACCCGCCAAACTAACACATCAGGACTCAAAGACCACCTCTCAGACCATAAAGACTCCCTTGCAGTCAACAAAACTCCACCCTCAACAAACCAAAACCAACAATCAGGAGAAGACAGCCCCACATCATTACAAAACATCCTCTCAACCAGCCAAGAACCCAGATAGTGATAACAAGAAAGGAAATAGCAGTGCATGCAGAGTAACAAGTTCTGGAAGAACTGTAAGAAGGTCCTATCCAGGATGAAGATTCTGACTCTCATGATTCGTATGAGAGTACTGAAGAGAGTTGTACAAGCCTCCGAAAGTTCTAGGAGACAATTTATACAGCAGTGAAAGTGATAGTGAGAGTGGAAAAAGGTTCACAAAGAAAGCAAAAGCAAGCTGAAGCGAATGAGAAGCATAGGCCTCCTAAGTCTAGACTTGCGGATAAAGAAATTGACACTGATGACTCAAGTTATGAGGGTTTTGAAGATGAAGAAAGCTCTGAATCTGGTAAGCTCTCAATCTGGATTGCTACTGTTTTAATATTTCACTTGGCCAAATTTTAATGTCTTGCTTGTTATGATTTGGTAGATGCAGAGGAAGATGATGATGATCTTGGAAGTTTGTCAGATCCTGACTCATGGCATTCAGAGGATTCTGGGAAGGAGTTAGACTCTGATGAGGACACACCAACTGTTTATCCCCAATATAATGAAAAAACAAAATTTGGAAACCTGAAGTTTGAGGTTAGTATGACTTTCAAATCAAAAGCTGAATTTATACAAGCCACTAGGGATTACACTATCCAGTGGGGCAGAAATATATTATTTACCAAGAATGATAGAGTTAGGGTTAGAGCTGTTTGTAAGTTAGATGATTGTCCATGGGTGATTTATTGTGCTTGTAACAGTAAAGACTTTTCTTGGCAAATTAAAACGCTAGTTGATAATCACACCTACCCTAGAAAGAGAAAAAACAGGACTGCAACCCAAACTTGGACACTTAGCAAGGTAGTACCTAAGCTTAGAAAGCACCCAACTATGAAGCATCGAGAGGTGTATGATTGGTTTGTTCGAAAGTGTAATGTGTACCTCAATAGCACATGCATCACCAGGGCACTAAAAGCTGCTAGAAAAATTGTAGAGGGTGATGAGATAGCCCAGTATGGTTTGGTGTGGGATTATGCAAACGAGTTACTTACTAGCAATCTAGGATCTAGAGTGCAAGTTGGTGTGATCCCTATGCCTGAGAGTCCTCCACTATTTGATCGGTTCTATGTCTGTCTTGATGCTTGCAAGCGGGGGTTTAAGGCGGGTTGTAGACCTCTAATTGGACTAGATTGAGCGTTTCTGAAGACACTACACGGAGGATAAATTCTTATTGCTTGTGGACAAGATGCTAACAATCACATCTTTGTGATTGCCTATGCAATTGTCAGTGTGGAAAACAAGGATAATTGGCAATGGTTTCTTGAACTGCTTCACAGTGATCTATGTGACTACAGAGAGCACAAATGGTGCTTCATCTCAGATATGCAGAAGGTAATCATTTCTGTAAGGACTAATTTGATTTACTTAATATTCATTGAAGGACTTTGATTTAATGAATTCAATGTTGAGGACTGAAATGATTTAATATCTTTTTGTGTTTTGTCTTTTGGTGCAGGGTTTAATCCCTGCTGTTCAGGAAATTTTTCCAAGAGTTCACCACCGCTTCTGCGTATGGCATTTGTGGCTCAATTTCTCGAAATAGTGAGGTAGTTGTGAGTTAAAAGACCTTGTGCGGGAATGTGCAAGGTTAAGGACAACACCTGAGTTTGAGAGAAACATGAAGAGAGTTAAGTTGATCAACGAGAAAGCTTGGCAGTATCTTGATAAATGGCCAAAAGAGGCATGGACGAAGGCGCATTTCAGTGAGACTCCGAAAGTGGATAACATATGCAACAATGCCTACGAGTCATTCAATGCAAAGATCAAACACGAAAGGAGTAAGCCTATCCTGACCCTGGCTGAGGAAGTTAGGAGAATCATCATGAAGAGTTTGGTTGATAACAGAAAGAAGTTGCAGAACTACTAAGGAATTCTCCCTCCTGTTTATCAAAGTAGGTTGGAAGCTATGACAGTGCTGTCCCGCAATTGGGCTCCTCAGTGGTGTGGTGATGAAAAAGAGGAGTTGTACGAAGTGCATGGCTGGCCGACGAATATGGTGGTTGACCTGGGCAAGCACACATGCACCTGCAGGTTTTCACTCATGATAGTATCTTTACTCTATGAATTTGTTTGGCTTGAAAGGAATGCCGTGTATGCATGCAATATCGGCAATACAAGATAAGAATGACAATAGACCTGAAGAATATTGCCATGAGTGGTTAAAGATGGAAGCCTATAAGCGTACATACTGTTTTAATGTCAATCCGGTTAAGGGGTAGGATCTATGGAAAAAAACGCCACATCCAGCACCAGTCCTACCCCAGTGAAGCCTAAACCTGGGAGGCCAACAAAGAAGCAAAGAAGGGACAAAGAAGAACAACCGAGTGGGTCAAAGACAAAAATGAGAAAAAAATACAACCCAATCCGGTGCATGTACTGCGGTGAGGTTGGACACAACAAAAGAGGGTGCGCAAAAAAAAAAGGCTGTGGATGCTGAGGAACATGCCAAGCAGATGCAGCTACAATTGGCAGTTGTTACCCCTGGTCCAGAAGGTGCTGAACCTGAAGTAAATGCTGCCCCTACTGATACTGATATTGGTACACAAGCTGAGGCACCTATGCCTTCACTTCCATCACCCACTCAGGCTGACTCAGAGAGTGACAGCAGTGACTCGGAATGCATCCCACCAACCCAAGAGCCCCTAAAGGTAGTATCATCTATCATCACTCATAAAATTTTTTTGAATGTAGCCTAATCATGTCAGAAACTCATTTGATACTGGATCATACAGGATCAATTGTTTGGTAGGCTAGCTAAGTTACAAGTCATCAAAAGAAAAGCAAGGTTAACGTCCTCCCCTAAGCATGTTGTAACTGGATCTGTGGCTGTTTCTGCTGAGACCATTAAGGGGACAAGTTCTGGAACTGCTAAGCGGTTGAAAAAATTTATGACCTTTGTGCCTACTCTAGGCTTCAAGGCTCCAAGGAAGACTGATGACAAAGTTTGATTTGTTAGGAATGTGTAGTTGTTGACTCATTTTATGTATGAAACAACATTCTGTTTGTTGCTTTTGTGTGTGGTAATTTAGTCTCTGGACAATGTATTTGTCAGTTAAGAACCATATGACTTTGTTCTGCTATTTCTCTATTAAGACAATGTCACAATTAGCCGTCAATGACAACTTACTATTAAGATTAACATTACTTACTATCTTCATTTTGTTTATGCCTCAACATAATTCATGCAAACACAGAATTAATTGCCAAATTTTATAAAATTATCCACGTTTGATAGGGAATTGCTTCCAACTTCAAATAACTACTCCCATTCAAATCAACAATTTCAATACATCATTACATGTTCATACAGGATAACTGGATTCATTTAGAAGTACATAAGAAATAACAAAGTATCATAACTACTACAAACATCAAAATCATTAGCAGTTTCAAAGCTCTAACTTCAGCTTCCAAAGTGCCCAACTTCCATGCCACCTTCACCCTCCATTCATCATTCTCACCTTCAACCTCCATATCAGCTCCTGCATCTTTCTTTGTACCACACACACCCACTGCTTCAAATTCATCATCATCAACCCACTTAAAATAATTGCAGTGACTGCCCTTCTGCAATTTCAGATGGGAGTAAAAAAAAAAATCAGAGAACACCCAACATCATATAAGAACATGAAAAAGCTTTAACTTCCTTTACCATCACTCACCCTGTACCTTGGACATGCATGGAACAATCTATTCGGATTCTCCGCTGTCCCAGATTTCTTAATCACAGTCTTCAGCCCACAGAAACATGATCCATCATGAGCGTTCACCTTCCTCCTTCACATCGAAACACTGGATCCATGACTGTCGTGCGATGCATGTGACAAACCGCCACCACAACCACCATCTCCTCTCTCCATCCACGCAACCAGCCAGGGATTACGCCTCCCACTTACCTCTACTGCCACCGAAAGTAATCACCTCGATGTATTTATTGTTCGAATTGGGATTAGGGTTTATAAACTCGAAGGACTAATTTGAGTGCTTAAACAAAACTTATCTTGTCAGCAACAACATCCTACAGCCTGGCGTTGGCCAACTTGGCAGTTAACGGGCCACGTAAGCGGTCGTTTGCCATCTCATCAACCGAGAAGACGGAAGGACGAACGTGATCAACACGGGTATCTTTTGAGGACGTTTTTGATTAATTTTGACTTTCGAGAACGAAAATGGAGATCGGGCACACTTTCGAGGACGAAATTGACTATTAACTCTTAAATGGATGGTTTATTTTTAATATATATTCTAAATTATAAACAAATTATCTGTCTTATTAATTAATTTTTAAAATAATTAATATAATGTAATAATAAGCATTTTGTATTATTAATGAAAAGTATATACATCTAATCATATTATATATTAAAAATTTTAATTAAAATTATCAATATATAGTAAGCGAATTTTAGATTGAAGCTTTAGTAGAAAAAGTTCGTCAACCAATCTGAAAGTAACCTACCCCGGGCTAGTATGTGTTACCATAAATAACATTGATCTCTTTTGAGTTCAATAATGTAATTAATTAAATTTACCCCCTATTTTTAATTGTTAAATTTACACTTGTTATTCTTATTTATTTTGTTCTATTAACGTTTATAATATTAAAATAATTATTCCTGATAATAATAAATTTGAATCTCTCAATTATTATTTTAAAAAAAATAAAGTATATTTTTTGTACTTGAAATTTGTTAAAAATTTTAAAAATATCTCTAAATTTTATTTTGTTTTAATTTTATTTTAAAAATTTTCAATTTACATTAAGTATATTTCTGACAGTTAATTTTTAAAAAATTTAAGATCAATTTAATAATAATTTTACAAAAATAATCTTCAACTCAAGTAAATTAGACATAATTATAATGTATTATTGCTAGATTTTTGTTTTAAATTTTTTAAAATTTAGTTGTCGAGAATATATTTGATGCAAATCGAAAACTTTAAAAATAAAATTAAACGAAATAAAATTTATGACTATTTTTAATAAATTTTAAAGATAAAAAATATATTTGATTCTAAAATAAATAAAAAGGTTATTTGAAAAATAAAAGAAGTGTGGTTAGGCGTAGAGTGGGTCCCTAATGAATGTTCTACTATTATAAACGGTGTGGGGCCAATCCAGTTGTGCCTCCTCAGTTCTGAGCAATAGTTTTGTGATTTTGTCCCTCTCTTTGACCCCTGACCTGCAGACCAGACCTCTCTCATTTCATTTATTTATTTAAGGTGAATTCTATGACCTAGAAACAAAGATTCTTTTATATGTGTATGTTTGTGTTGTTAAAATGGTAGTGTGATAAGTGTTTAAAAAGAGAGTAATTGAAGAGATAAGATTTGACATGTTATAAGTAAAATGTAATGTATTTTGTCTTATGTAATATGTAAATAATGTATTGATTAAATAGACTAATTATATTTATATTAATTAATTATTAAAGATAATATTAGACTTGTTTAATTTTTTTATTTTTAGACTTTTTGAATGTATTCTCTTTTCAAAAATATTAACTTTACACACAAAAATTTATTAATATTTATTTATTTTAATATATACCTTTTTTCTTTTTTGATGACTTAGATATATTCAGTTTCACAAATATAAAAATGTATTTACATATTTTAACCAACAAAAAAATATAACTTTACGTATTTACATACATTTAAATTAACGGTAATATTTATATATATTTAATTTAAATATTATATCAATATATTTGTCAATATTATTCTAACTACATATAGATATTTATAAAAAAATATTATTCAAACACCACATATTCTTGACATTTTATAAAAATAGTTTGTTATTAATTATTTATATATTTAAATTTTTTAATTAATAAAACAAAAAAAATTTATATTTAATTGTTTAAAAAATATTGATGTCAAAATAGCATTTGTAATACTATCATTTTTATAGTGTAGAAAGAGAGAATATATATTTTAGGAGAGTTGATTTTTTTTAAGAATGAAAATTATAATAAGAAACTTTGCTTTTTGTTATAAAGGAAAATTAAAAATAAATTTAATTTTAATGTAGTGTTAGTATAAAATAATTTTATATTTACATCTAATGATGTAACACTATATTAACAAAAATAATTACTTTTTATAAATGGTGTGAATTGTCATCCAAAAGACCAAATATAATTATACGACGGTGTAAAAGACATTTTACACTGTCAATACATCAAAATTAAACTCACTAAAAATATGTGTACCCAAAATTTGTATAACACCATACATATAGGAAAATATGGTAGACACCAAGAAAAATATAAAAAAACATAGTTATTTTTGATATTATGCAGACGATATCTTGTTATTTTGTTTGCATTAAAATATCTATTTACAATTGTTTATAAAAAATAATTAAAAGAAAATTTCAAATACTAAAAAAAGAAAATTCTTTTAATAATTAATATTTCAAAAAAAATTGTCTAAAAAAATTAAATAAAAAAGTTATTATTGGAATATTTTAAATGCAACCTATTATTTATAATTAAATTATTAATTTTTTACAATGAATAAACTATGTTATTGAGTGAATATTTAATATTTAATATTTTATTAAACAAAAAAAGTATGTTGAACAGATTTAATAAAACTATATGATAGTTTTTCTTTGAGCACGTAGAATTGTGTTAAAAAAAGATGATAATTTTTTTAATATATATTATACATTCATTAATTTAATTTAAAATAAATATTAATAAATTTTTGTGTGTAAAAATGAGTTTTTTAGATGATATTTATTATGTAAATAAAAATAATTAATTGAATTTTCTTTTTCAAGTAACATGAGTTGAAAGAAAAATAATTAATTAAATTTTTTCATTAGTTTTTCATCTAAGTTAATAATTTTTCTTCTAACTCATGTTACTTTTCAATTAATTATTTTTATTTATATAAAAAATATTATCTGAAAAATTAATTTTTACACACAAAACTTTATTAATATTTATTTTAAATTAAATTAATAAATGTATAATATATATTAGAAAAATTATCAACTTTTTTTAACACACTTCTATGTCCTTAAAAAGAAACTAATCATATAATTTTGTTAAATCTGTTGAGACATATTTTTTTCGTTTAATAAAATAGTAAATATTAAATATTCACTTAATAACATAGTTTATATATTCATTGTAAAAAATTAATAATTTAATTATAAATAATAGGTTGCATCTAAAATATTTCAATAATAACTTGAAGTATTTAATATTTTTTAGATATTTTTTTTGAAATATTAATTATTAAAAGATTTTTCTTTTTTTAGTATTTGAAATTTTCTTTTAATTATTTTTTTATAAACAATTGTAAATAGATATTTTAATGCAAACAAAATAAAAGATATCATCTACATACATAATACCGAAAAATAACTATATTTTTTATATTTTTTTGGTGTCTACCATATTTTTCTATATGTCTAGTGTTATACAAATTTTAGGTGCACATATTTTTAGTGAGTTTAGTTTTGATGTATTGACAGTGTAAAACATGTTTTACACAGTCGTGTAATTATATTTGGTCTTTTGGATGACAATCCACACCATCTATAAAAAAATAATTATTTTTGTTAATATAGTGTTACGTCATTAGATGTAAATATAAAATTATTTTATACTAACACTACATTAAAATTAAATTTATTTTTAATTTTTCTTTATAACGAAAAGCAAAATTTCTTATTACAATTTTCATTTTAAAAAAAATCAATTCTCCTAAAATATATATTCTCTCTTTCTGCACCATAAAATGGCAGTATTACAAATGTTATTTGGCATCAATATTTTTTAAACAATTAAATATAATTTTTTTGTTTTATTAATTAAAAAAATTTTAATATAAAAATAATTAATAACAAACTATTTTTATAAGATGTCAAGAATATGTGGTGTTTGAATAATATTTTTTTATAAATATCTATATGTATCCAGAGTAATATTGACAGATATATTGATATAATATTTAAATTAAATATATATAAATATTACCGTTAATTTAAATGTATGTAAATACGTAAAGTTATATTTTTTTTTTGGTTAAAATATGTAAATACATTTTTATATTTGTGAAACTGAATATATTTAAGTCATAAAAAAGGAATATATTAAAATAAATAAATATTAATAAATTTTTATGTGTAAAATTAATATTTTTGAAAAGAGAGCATACATTCAAAAAGTCCAAAATAAAAAAATCATACAAAGTCTAATATTATCTTTAATAATTAATTAACATAAATATAATTAATCTATTTAATTAATACATTATTTACATGTTACATAAGACAAAATATACTACATTTTACTTATAACATGTCAAATTTTGTCTTTTCAATTACTCTCTTTCTAAACATTTGTCACAATATCCTTTTGACAACACAAACATACATGTGTAGAAGAATTTTTCTTTCTACATCATAGAATTCACCTTTATTTAAACCCTTTACTCACTCACTCACTCTCCTCCCTCTTTTGCTTCTTGCTTGCTTTGCTAACCTCACTAAACTATTTAAAAATCTTTTATTATTATATTTTTAAAATATACTCTTAGAATACAAATTAGTTAATTTTTATATTATTAATCAAGATTTAGTTAAGAGTTATATATTAAAATTATTATTATTAATAAAAAATTAAAATTTTCATTTCAATAAATATATAAAAATGATATTAAAAATTTAAATTTCATATATTTCTTATATCAAGAATTTATTAATATTATTAATATTTATATCCTTAATAGTTAATTAGTCTTATTCTTATCTACTTAATATACTAAAACTAGGTTTTTCCCCAGCTAATGGAAGTGAGGTGTCGATTCCTCATGAATCTATTTTTCTGCCAAAATGAATGCACTATTTTTTCTTCTAAATTTATTTTATAAAAATATCTTTATTATAATTATACTATAATTAGCATTTAAGTAATAATACATAATTATACTAACTTAAAAAAATATCTTTATTATAGTTATGTAAAATCAATATTTAATATATTATTAAACTATTTATCAATTATCAATCGAAAATATTTTTAATCATTTTAATTATATTGATGATAATAATAATAATAATAACAATAATGATAATAATAATAATAATATGATAATTATATGATAATGCACTAATTATTAATAATCAATTTATATTTTTCTAAATAAATTTAATTTTAAAAAAATATCTTTATTATAATTATATTACAATATTACAATTAATATTTAATAAATAATTTATAATTATACTAATTTAAGAAAATATCTTTATTATTTATCTATTCTATTTATTCTATTATATAAAAATCAGATTTTTGTGCTTAATGATGGAACTGATGTGGCATGTTCTTGAGGTATTTCTTGATTTATTTCATTTAATTCATTAAAGCAAATCAATTATAATTAATTAATTATATCAATTAATTAATTTAATTAGACATTCAAATCTCGCCATTTATTATAATTTATATGAATTGATTAATTATAATTAATTATATCAATTAATTAATTTAATTAATTATATTAATTATTTGATTTGATTGGAGTAAATACCAAATTATTTAATAAATAATAAATATGATAACAAAATATATGAATTAATTTAATTAGTTTATTTTTTTCAATACCATCTATTTATACAATATCAAATATTTTTTACTCATTTGCTCTCTTTTCTCTCTCTCTCTCCCTCCCTCCCTCCCTCCCTCCCCCCTCTCTCTCTCTCGTGTTTAAGGTACAACCTTTATAATTTATTTAATTTTTATTTCTTTTATCTTTATTTATACATTTTATTTTTTTAAATTTTATTTATTTTAATTGCTTATTATTTGGCGTATACCTTTTTTTAGCTTATGATTAACAAAAAAGATGTGTCATCTTTACGTTGTTTTTAAATAATCTTACTATAATTTTGTTTTGTAATATTTTATTTTGTCATGTGTACTTCAATTCATATATATATATATATTGTCTTTTTTTGTGATTCATAATTAATATATACATTGTTCGTGTATGTGGTTTATATGTTAATATTTTTATTGATTCTCTTTATTATTATTATTATTATTTTTGTGTCTCTTTGTTACTCTTTATTTTAGTTATATTCATTGATTTCTCTGTATTTATACTCTTTTTATTTGAAATATCGTGACAAATTAGAGTGTATGTTGTGACACATGTCATATTCGTTAATTTGGTGTATCTTTATTTTAGTTATATTCATTGATTTCTCTGTATTTATGCTCTTGATTATTTCTTTAAAAATAAATTGCATTATAATTCACAACTAGAAAATAGATTAATACAGACAGATTTACAGACAGATTTAGTCTTTATTACAGACGAATTTTTGGTTACCGACGAAATTACCGACGGATTTTGTCCCTCTGTAAAAGCTCCGTCGAAAATTATTTACCGACGGATTTTTTTCCGTTGAAAAATTACCGACGGATTTTTACTAGTTACCGACAGATTTTTTCTCTGTAAATTCTCCCTCCATTTCCTGAAGGTGACAAAATTACAGACGAATTTTTCATCTGTAATTACAGACGGATTTTCTGACGGATTTTCCGTTTGTAATTACAGACGAATTTTTAGATGGATTTTCCGTATGTAATTACAGACGAATTTTCTGACAAATTTTTTGTCTGTAATTACAGACAGATTTTCAGACGGATTTTCCATCTGTAATTACAGACAGATTTTTCGACGGATTTTCCGTCTGTAATTACAGACGAATTTTCCGACAGATTTTTCGTCTGTAATTTAAACTTTGAAAAATCATGATTACAGATAAAAATTCCATCTATAAATCCGTCTGTAAGGTAAAATAGAATTTTTTTTACTTTTTCTAATTACAAAATAAACTTTTTTTCATACAAAATAAATATAAATTTAATACAAATTTTTATCTAATTTATATTCGAATATTTACAATATTTAAAAAAAAAATTCATCGTATTAAAAATAAACAATATTTACAATAAATTATTCAATATGAATTGAAGATACAGCTGAAGTGATTTCATTTGTTCTAGGGTCAGCACTTTCTAAAGAAACGCCACAAGGATCTTCTTTAACCAGAAGGGCAAGAACATTGAATGAGCTCCATGTTTTTGTCACATTGCTGCTTGAATCTCCCAAAGTAACAGCAAAGACATCATCAAATCCTCCTGCTCCTGGAACTCCAGCCAACAACACTGCTTTAATAACTGCTTCCTTGTTGGGTTCAGAAGCTTGCTCTATCCACTGTGAGAATTGCATTTTCAACATCAACACAAGAAGAAAAGCAAGAACACGAGAGCCTAAAGTGTAGTCTCAAGAACATGATATCATATATGTGCATTAGAAATTCAGTCACACCACTTGAAACTGAAAACCAGGCAAATAGTAAAGTTGGATATATAATCTCTTTCAAACCCATCAAAAGTCAACTTAATTGTATAAGTCTAATAGTAAAGATGCCCTATCTCGTTAAAATAACTAATAAACAGGAATGTAGAAATTTAATCTAATGCAAGGCATACCATAAGGCCAAAATGTTCTAGTTATTTAACAGTGAGCATTATCAATCAGTTTACTCTACATCCACAGGAGTAAAAATTCTAATTTTGATGTTACTTCCATTAATTAAAATAGTATAAGTTTGAGATTTCATGACAATACTATTCATTTTTACTTGAATCCACTTTGGTCTTAGTCTTATTGAGTATCTTTTTATACTTGATTTTTCTTTCATTTATTAACTAAAATTCTTAGTATTGTTTGGATCTATATAATTTCCAGTTTGTAGTGAGAATTACCTGTTTATTTAAAGCATCTAAAGTTTCCTCATTAAGATCATTACTAGCTGTAATACTAGTCTTCCCAAAGCCAGACACCGTGAATTCCTTTTCAATGCAGCAAAAGATCTTCCTGGCTTGACAAGACAAATAGGCAAAGTTACCAGAGTCCAGTCTAATGCCAACTGCTTTGTATCTGCACCACAAAGCAACTAATATTTTATTTTAGGGGGTTGAGGATGCTTAGACACTATTCAAAAGCCAAAACCAATCTGTAATCCTTAAAGTGAAAACAAGGAATGCTTAGAAACTAATCAAAGCCAAAACAAATCTGCAATCCTTAAACCAGAAACAAGGAATACCAAGGCATAATAGAACATATTAGCTAATAATGAAGGAAGTAATTCATGGAAGGAAAATAATAAACGAATAACAAAATTGTGTGTCCCGATTAATCAAAATCAACAGGGAAAACTAACAAACCACAATATGAAACTTCTAACCAAGTATTGACAATAAAAATGAAGGGAAGGAATAATCAACTTTGGACATACCCTAACTCATTGAAAGCTAATGCAACTGCACAGAAGTTGGGGATTCCACTTCGTATGACCTGCCAAGAAATGCAAAGGTGATTATATAGAGAAATAGCTAAGCTAAACTAAACCAGAAGTAATTTAGAACAGCGAGATTTGCACACAAGGATGGAACATTGCTGACAAATATTCTTGATCTCACGACTTTAGAATATAGATTAATCTTCTCATAATAGCTAATCTTTCTTTTGCGACACATTTAACTTGGACAATAAGAGCTATATTTCTCACCGGAAGTGCTAGTTTCCACAACAGGACTTCTGGTTGCCATAGGAGAAGAATCAGGTGATTGTTTCTTCTTCTCAGCAGTAAGAACTTGAGAGAGAGCAGCTACTGCTGCTGCTCTTTGTGATCCTTGACTTCTTCTAGTTGTCTTAGGGCTAGAACTTTTGGTTCCGGATGATGATTTAAATGCAGAGTTTAAAGTAGCCAAAGCTTCTGCTCTTTGTCTTGGTCCTCCTTGATTCAGATATAGCTTTATTTAACAAGATTAATATATATATGTATACATAAAATAAAAAATTATTATAATTTTTGAAAATTACACATGAATTATTTTTTTCTTAAATAAATTTATTATAATTATAATACAATTAGCTCATGAATAATGCATGATTATATTAATTTAAGAAAATATCTTCATTATAATTATGTCAAATCAATTTTTAATATATAAACCCCGTTAAATTAGAAAGTAATTAGCCAATAAAATTAATTTTTAATAAAGAAGATTAGAAATGTGAATATTATATTAAATTAGGATAGAGCTCATTGAAACGAGAATTTTGATACCAATTTCGAAAAAATCGGCCTGAAATTGGACCGAACGAGCTAAACCGGTTGAACCGGACCCAACCAGCCAGCATTTAAATGAGCTAAAGCTCACGTTCTTCTTCAAAGATGCAGCAGAAGCAACGCACCAGAGAGGAGAAAAGAAGGGTCCGAACCCTTAGGGTAAACTCCTGAACATCATAACGCCTCCGTCCGAGCTTCGATCGCCGCACCGTTTGCGGTCACGCGACCACTGTGTCGAGCGCTACACTTCTACCGGAACAATTTTATAGGATCCAATTAGCTTGAAGAAAACGTTCACTCTTGCTTATATAAAGCTTGGGTAAGGTTGTGAATAAATAATTGGAGCTTGAAATTGTGGATATTGAAACTTGGAGGAAGCTAAACACTAGAGTTTTGTTTAGGTTTTGGGGTTGTGTTGGTTTTAATAAATTGCCTTCATCATTAGGAGGAATCGGCCAATGTATGGTTTCGGTTTCTCATAGATAATATATAATGTTTTGGTGAAAACATAGGCTAGATGACCATAGGATAGGTTGGAAATGTGGGAATGTGTTAATGCTAATAACCTTGATGGAAATGTGGAATTATAATGCAAATGAGTTGATGAATAATGATTTTGTTGAGTTGGTTGTAGGAATTGTGTTAATTAATGTTGTTGATGGGAATTGATGAATGATTATTGATGATGAAAGATTGAGGATTGGTTGAGTTATCTATATATGTGTGCTTGTTGAGTAATGAATGAATTGAGAGTTGGAAATGAATTTGATATTGGAATTGGTTTGGTTTATTGAAAATAATTTGAAAAGGGTTTGAAAGGTGGTTTGGTTGGGACCCGAGTAGGGTGGCAAAGTCCGAATTTTAAAGGAAATGCTATCGAATTTTTTATAAAAATTGGAGATTTAGTTTGAAGTATTATTTAGACAAATATGGATAAAAGAATTATATTATTTGGCTTTTATTTATAAAGAAAAAAATGCATTATGTTTTGGAACTTGATTTATTTAGAAAAGTATTATGTTTTGAGTTTTACTTAGTTAAGAAGAGAATTATGTTTTGAGTATGAATTATTGATGTACGAAATGGGAGGTGTGATTATGATAATTGTTGAATGAATTGAATGATGAAGAGGATGAATTTGATATGAAATTGTTTTGTGGGGATCGTGGTTATTTACCACCCACGTATGTGCTGTTTTCCAATTGAAAATGTCTGTGGGATCGAGGTGGTTTACCTCCCGCAGATGGTGGGGATTGAGGTGGTTTACTGCCCACCAGGTGAGGATCGTGGTACTATACCGCGCACCAGTTTTCAAGAGGACAATGTCTGGGTTAGCTACCGGACATGTCGGGTTGGCTATATAACCGACAGATGAGACTCATCAGCCATAGAGCAGACATACATCATTTGCATATGTGTGTTTTGTTTGATTGTGCATTAATTGAGCTTGCCTACGTGATTATTATGCTTACCTGTTATATTTGCTATCTGCTGTATCTGTATCCTACTTGTGTTTGTTTTGTTTGTATTGCTTATCTGTGCACCGGAGTTTTGGAGAAAGGCAGAAATTAGGAGTTAAGTTAGAAAAGAATTAGAAGTAAGAATCTTAGATAACCTACCCTATTTATGGTTTTCCATTTATAAACTTTAAGATTTAAATCTGAGTGTCGGAGTTCTAGGATCGCCTCTGTCTTTCCCGAGACCTTATATATTATGTATGTGGGAACCATTACCATACTGAGAACCTCTGGCTCTCATTCTATACTATGCTATTGTTTATCAGTTGCAGGTCGAGAGCCATCTCGTTAGGCGTTTGGGCTCTTGAAGCGGAGTGGTTACAGAGTTATTTTGTTATGTTACGATATATATATATATATATATATATATATATATATATATATATATATATATATATATATATATATACTTAGTTTCTCTCCGCATAACTTGTTCTTTTGATCCTCCTAGAGGTTTATGGAGAGGTAGGATTGCGTATATGTACTTTTGGGTTTTGAATATTTACATATATATTTACATATATATATATATATGTAAATATTCTCTAGCTAGTCTTGACTTCGTAGGCTGAGTCAGGAGCTTTTTATCTTGTATCTTTGGCAATCTATTCCTACTTCTGTTATCTTATGTTTGATAGTTATGGTTTTCTTAGCACGCAATTTAACTCGTTCCTTGAGCGTTGCGCTTTCACTTTGCAATTTTTATTTCCCCTATTCTTCAAGACTCCTAGCATATTATAATTCTTTTGCTATTATATGTACTCATTTTATTTTAGAGGTCGTAATACCACACCACCTTCGTTTTATGACTTAAGCGTAAAGCTTAGTGTGGTAGCGTGTTACATTATGGTATCAGAGCAGTTCGTTCCTATAGAGCCTGAAAGACGGACTGATTGTACTTTTGTGCATTCTCTGTATATGTGTTTATGTGCTATTAGGATATCTGATTGATATATATGGCAGAAACATTTGTGAGCATGCATTTGGAACTTAAAGCATTAGACCTGCGATATTGAGACTGATCAACTTAATATCACTTGTTTGGTGTGTATAGGGACCAGATGTCGACTCGCGGACTCGGTCGCGGGCGAGGTAGAAGTAGGACAGGCACCGTTACTCCTGCCCCCATAGGGACTGACCCAGTAGACTTTATGGCAGCCCTGGGAGATATGGCCGCGGCTATGCAGGCGACAGCCGAGGCACTAGATAATCAGATAAACCAGGGTAATCACGGAAACAATAATGACGAGGTCGGCCCTTTGACACTTGCAACATTTCTGAAAGTTCACTCTCCAACCTTTAGGGGAACCTCAAATTCCACTGATGCGGACAATTGGATTCAGGCAATGGAACGGGCACTGCAGGCTCAACAGGTTCCTGAAGAGCAATGGGTTGAATTTGGAACTTATCAGTTGCAGGGTGAAGCTCAGTATTGGTGGCAGGGAACGCAACGTATCCTGCAGCCAGATGGCGCTACGATTCCTTGGGAGGTTTTTCTGACAGAGTTCTATAAGAAATATTTTCCTAATTCAGTCAAAAATGCCAAGGAGCTTGAACTGATGCAGTTGAAACAGGGTCAGATGTCAGTCACTGAATATACAAATAAGTTTGAGGAACTGTGCCGATTCTCTAGGATTTGTCAAGGATCTCCATGAGACTTTGAGGAATGGAAGTGCATCAAATATGAAGAAGGACTTCAGAGTGATATATTGAGTTATTTGGGCCCGATGGAAATCAGAGTTTTCTCAGACTTGGTAAACAAGAGCAGGGTCGTGGAAGAATGTTTAAAGAAGGCTGTTGTAGCAGGGGGTGAAAGATGGGAGTTTTGCCAAAGGGACCACAACCAGAATTTCGCACCAAGGAGCCACAAGGTAAAGAGGAGTGGCAGTCGCAAGGGGAGTGATAAAGGGAAGCAAGGGACGCCTTACTCAGAGGATGTGAGGTACCAAAGGTGCAAAAGTTTTCATCTAAATAGGCCGTGCCGAAAGGGTTTAGGTCTGTGTTATAGGTGCGGGGCGCCGGGTTATATCTCTAGAGATTGCTTTGGCAAAAAGGCTCAAGACGCTGATCAATTGTGACTGCAAGGTGGAGGTAATCCTGAAAAATGTTAATAGAATTCTAATTGCATTATATGATATTGGGAATGCCGCGTTTAGACATAGTATATGACAGAGGTGAGAATTTAGAGCTGAAAGTGTTAAGACTTAATTGTGACTCGAGTATGTATATACCAACTTCTCAACTTATAATACTTAGACTCGAGGTTCTTCCTTACTTACAGCTGATAGACTTGGACTGGTTATCAACGTACTGCGTGTTGCTGGATTGCTTTGAATATAAAATTTGAGTTATATCCGAATTGTCTGAAAAAGTTGATGGTCGTGCGGGGTAGTATTTGAATTCTGTGACGGTGAGCTATAATGGAGAAAGATTGATTGGGCGATATACTCAATAACCATGGACCTTTGTGACTCGATCGATTATTTTTCCCTTATAACTTGCTCGAGGTTTTGTTTCGGATTCTTTGTTTGCAAAAGATTTAATTATCTCCCCAATTCTATTTCTTACTCGCACGTAATCGTGCATGAACTTTGTACTCTCTGAGACGAGCCTAATTTTGTTTTGATACAGCCAAGCGATTCTTGATTCCTAGAAAACTAGAAGTCGAATTGCTTTTCTTTGTGAACTTGTGTTTCTTCAAAAATCGATGAAGACCGACTTAATTCACTAATTAGAAAACAGAGTGTTTGATTTGGCTTTCCTTCGCGAGATACATCCTAATTCTTATCCTGTGTATTTTGTAAAATTTTCTACAACTTTATTTAATCAGAACTCCAGACATCCTTCTGATTTCTTGCAAACACCGCGTTCATCCTTTGAGCTCAAAATCTTTTCGGAAATAAACTCGAATCAGATATGCAGAAAGACTGCCCACATCTCTTTTCAGGTAACTGAATTCGAATTTTGAGGACAAAATTCTTTGTTAGGTGGGTAGAATGTAAATCCCGTTAAATTAGAAAGTAATAGCCAATAAAATTAATTTTTAATAAACAAGATTAGAAATGTGAATATTATATTAAATTAGGGTAGAGCTCATCGAAACGAGAATTTTGACACCAATTTCGAAGAAATCGGCCCGAGATTGGACCAAACGGGCTAAACCGGTTGAATTGGGCCCAAATCGGGCCCGTGGCCCAATCGGCCAGCATTTAAATGAGCTTAAGCTCATGTTCTTCTTCAAAGATGCAACAGAAGCAATGCACCAGAGAGGAGAAAAGAAGGGTTCGAACCCTTACGGTAAACTCCCGAATGCCATAACTCCTTCGTCTGAGCTCCGATCGCCGCATCGTTTGTGGCCACGCGACCACCACGTCGAGCACTACACTTCTACCAGAACAATTTTATAGGATACAATTAGCTTGAGGAGAACATTCACTCTTGCTTATGTGAAGCTTGGGTAAGGTTGTGAATAAATAATTTGAGCTTGAAATTGTGGATATTGGAACTTGGAGGAAGCTAAACACTAGAGTTTTGTTGAGGTTTTGGGGCTGTGTTGGTTTTAATAAATTGCCTTGATAATTACGAGGAATCGGCCAAGGTATGGTTTTGGTTTCTCATAGATAATATATAATGTTTTGGTGAAAACATAGGCTAGATGACCATAGGATATGTTGGAAATGTGGGAATGTGTTAATGCTAATAACCTTGATGAAAATGTGGAATTATATTGTGAATGCGTTGATGAATAATGATTTTGTTAAGTTGGTTGTCGGAATTGTGTTAATTAATGTTGTTGATGGGAATTGATGAATGATTATTGATGATGAAAGATTGAGGATTGGTTAAGTTATCTATATATGTGTGTTTGTTGAGTAATGAATGAATTGAGAGTTGGAAATGAATTTGATATTGGAATTGGTTTGGTTTATTAAAAATAATTTGAAAAGGGTTTGAAAGGTGGTTTTGTTGGGACTTGAGTAGGGTGACAAAGTCTGAATTTTAAAGGAAATGCTGTCATAATTTTTATAAAAATTGGAGATTTAGTTTGAAGTATTATTTAGACAAATATGGATAAAAGAATTATATTATTTGGCTTTTATTTATAAAGAAAAGAAATGCATTATGTTTTAGAACTTGATTTATTAAGAAAAGTATTATGTTTTGAGTTTTACTTAGTTAAGAAGAGAATTATGTTTTGAGTATGAATTATTGATGAATGGAATGGAAGGTGTGATTATGATAATTGTTGAATGAATTGAATGATGAAGAGGATGAATTTGATATGAAATTGTTTTGTGGGGATCGTGGTTATTTACCGCCCACATATGTGCTGTTTTCCAATTGAAAACATCTGTGGGAATCGAGGTGGTTTACCGCCCACCAGGTGAGGATCGTGGTACTGTACCGCTCACCAGTTTTCAAGAGGACGATGTCTGGGTTAGCTACCGGACATATCGGGTTGGCTATATAACCGACAGATGAGACTCATCAGCCATAGGGTAGACATACATCATTTGCATATGTGTGTTTTGTTTGATTGTGCATTAATTGAGCTTGCCTACGTGATTATTATGCTTACCTGTTATATTTGCTATCTACTGTATATGTATCCTACTTGTGTTTTCTTTGTCTGTATTGCTTGTCTGTGCACCGAGTTTTGGAGGACTGGAGGAATGCAGAAATTAAGACTTAAGTTAGAAAGGAATTAGAAGTAAGAACCATAGATAACCTACCCTATTTATGGTTTTCCATTTATAAACTTTAAGATTTAAATCTGAGTGTCGGAATTCTAGGATCGCCTCTGCCTTTTCCGAGACCTTATATATTATGTATGTGGGAACCATTACCATGCTGAGAACCTGTGGTTCTCATTCTATACTATGTTATTGTTTTTCAGATGCAGGTCGAGAGACATCTCATTAGGCGTCTGGGCTCTTGAAGCGGAGTGGTTATAGGGTTATTTTGTTATGTTACGATATATATATATATATATATATATATATATATATATAGTTTCTCTCCGCATACACTACAAGAAAATGGAACATTTATAACAAAAAATTTGTATCAATTTTAAAATTGTTACAAAAAATAGTTTTTTGTAATAATAATTAGTGATTGTTACAAAAGAATAATGTTTTGTAACAACATTACAAATTGTTACAAAACATGATAATATTTGGTAACAACGTGTTTTATTTTGTTACAAATTATGTTAGTTTTTGTAACGAGATGATCTTTTGTTACAAAATATTGTAATATTTTGTAACAAAAGAGAAAAAAAGTTGCCAAAATTCGAAATATTTTGTAACAATTTTTTTGCTGTTTCAAAAACTCCAATTGTTTTGTAACAAAACAACTTTTTCTTTCAAAAACTCCAATTGTTTTGTAACAAAAAATTAATTTGTCACAAAATTCAATATTGTTTGTAACAAGTTAATTATTTGTCACAAAATATAAGTATGTTTTATAACAATTTTTTTTAAAATGTTAAACACTTTAAGAGTAAAGAAAATTGTGTATGTAATTTTTTTAAAATAATTTTATTTTATTTCAAAAATTAAAATTTTTTACATACTATTTGTATTCATTAACCGCTACTTATAACATCCAATATTTTTAAAAATCTAAATATAAATAAATTGTGATTTTATCTTATTAAGTTTAAACTTTATAATTTTAAAAATTATTTTATTAGAAATAATTAAATAGATTTGGAGATAATGAAGAGTTAAATCATTTAAATTAAATAATTGGTATTTTGGATTTAAATTGTATTTTATAAAGTATAATTAATATATTTATTTTATAATTTAAATTAAAAATAATTATTCAAACTAAAAAATATATTAATAAATTATGTTCTTAAATATTTTTAATGAAGTACATTTAATTTTAAAATTATTATTCTATTATTTAATTTTATCAAAATATTTATTTTATCTATTTTTTTTATAAAAGCTTAACCCTAAATTCTCAAATAAAAAACCTTAATTTTCAATTACAAATCCTAACCCTAATCCCCCGTTCCCTTTTAACCTAACACACACAACACAGAAAACATAGAAAAGCGGAGAAATAGCTGCGCCAGGGGAAGGAAGAGAAGAGAAGGGGGAATGTCGCTGACGGAAAAGGGAACTGCTGCCGCCGTCACATGCCTTGCCATTGCCGTCGATTTCGCCAGGAGAAGATGCGTGGAGAGAAGAGCCGTGGGTTAGGCTAGAGATCGCTGAGGAGGAGAGAGCTGCCATCGCATCTGCTGCAGGCTCGCCATCATCGCCATCATGGAGTGCCAGGAGGCCGTCACCGGTGCGAGCTCACGGAGGGAGAGATGGGTACAAAATTCAATTTCCATGTCTTAGTTTTTTTTGTTCTTGTTTTAATGTTTCACATTTTTCTTAAGCCATTAATTTGTTATATGTTTTGTTTGCTTTTCTCAATGACCATAAACTTGTGTATAAGGCTGGATCTACTTTTTATGTTGGTTGTCATTGTTGTTTTTTCTTCTTCTATTTGTACTGAGATATTGATTAGCACAAACCCTTGTTGGTTCTTTGTGAAAGGCCTCTTATGAGATTAGAAAACTTGGCACCCTTTCTTTTTCCAGCTGAGTTAATGTTAGAAACCATTGAAAAAATAGGGAGTAGATTAGGTGATTAGGAGAAAGAAAATAAGTTGTTGCATTTGGTTTTCCAATATGTGAAATTGTAGTTCAAATTCCATCTATGTTTGAAATAATATCAATGGTGGTATCTAGTGGATGTGGATCAAGTTGAGTAGTGTAATTTCCCCCCATTCATTGCATATATTGAACGTCTTTCTTTTATCTTGGGGTTTAGAATTAGGAGAATTGCAATCAGATAAAAATAAAGCTTCTACAGAGAAAAAAAATAAAAGAAGACTCAAAACACCTTCCCAGGTTATGGCGTTGGATAAATTTTATAACGGTACGAGTTCTTTTAATTTTTAATTGTCTGTGAATGTTAATGCATCTTTCTATTGACTAATTTAGTAATTTTTGAGGAATTGCTTTTTACCTTTGTTTCCAGAGCACAAATATCCCACGGAGAAAATGAAACAAGATCTTGCTAAGGAGTTAGGGTTGACTGAGAAGCAAATTTCTGGATGGTTTTGCCACAGAAGGTTAAAAGATAAAAGGTTGTTGAAAGATGAAGCCTCTGCTCCCATTCCCTCTTGTCATGAAAGATGATGATGCCATTTTCCCAAATCTCAATGAAGATGACATTTCATTTTGTGCTCTTTGTGATTTTGAGGTTAGATCTTAGTTGCATACTATGTGCTTACCATTTAATCACAAGTGAGTGCTCTTTTCGGTCCCTGATCATTTATCTAAATCCCTAACCATTCAAGTAATTGGTCTAAGTGGTCCTTGATACATAGCAGGTTAGACTAATTATCGGTTAGAATCTCAGTTGTCCTTCAAGCAAGTCAAAAAATGGTATTTACTCTTTAATCATTAATATTTTTTATAACTTCTATGCTATTGTATGAATCAGGTGAAAAAGCATAGTAAGCACTGCAGGACGTGCAATCGATGCATCGAAGGATTTGATCACCATTGCAAGGTGTGTAATAAATGAATTTTTGTGTTGAAGTAAAATCTGGAGTTGTAAATAAAACTGCTATTATTAGACTAGCTAGTCTTTATGTGTTGGAATTTTTCAATTCTCTTTACTTTGTTAATATTATTAAGATGTAGTGCTTATGGTGTGTTGCAGTGGTTGAATAACTATGTTGGAAAAAGGAACTACACAACATTCTTTCTTCTTATGATTTCTGTCTTATTAATGGTTTGTACTTAACTCTTCGCTCAGGATTTTACACTGTCTTTCAATTTCAGAACCAAAATTTAAAATAAAAAGGGTGTTTTAATTACATGAATTAATTATGTTCCAATATTATTGTCTTGTTACATGTATAGCTTATCATTGAAGGAGGGACCGCAATTGCTGTGTTTATCAGGTACTTTGCGGATAAAAGAGAAATAGTAAAAGAGCTTCATAGGAAGCTTCATGTAGCGTTTTCAAGAGAGGTTCTCGCCACCATATGTGTAATATAGTTAACTCAAATATTTTGGGAATTTCTATAGTATGTTGTGCCAAGCTTGAAAGTTGGATTTAACATTAATTTTGACTTGCATCGGACTTGCTGGAATGATAAATACAGGTGCTGCTTCTTTTGTTGACTACTTATATTTCAGCAGCACTAGGACATCTTTTCTTCTTTTATATGGTTCTGATACGAAAGGTAATAGTCTTTGCTTTTAAATTATCTTGTACTCCCTCTTTGAATATAAATGACTTTTAACATTGTAGCACAAGAATTAGGAAATCGTTAATTGACTCAATTATGGAAAATATATTTAGTATATGTTGGGAGTAGTGAAGGGAGCCTTAGAGCAACGGTTGTGTTGTTTCCAAGTCACCTCAGGTCATAGGTTCAAGCTGTAGAATCACCTATTGATGTAATTATTAGGTTAGGTTGCCTATACTGCACTTAGAGGTGCGCCTCTTCCCGGATCCTGCGTTAACGCGGCATACTTGTGCACCGGGATGTCTATATATATTGGAAGAAGTGATTTATCCTCTTAAGAGATCCTTCTAAACATTCTAGTAATGCCTAGTTGAAGGTACAAAATTGTTATGAAAAAGACAAGTATATTTGTTATGAAGATTTTGGTAAAAATTGTGTTTTGTAATGATTGTTTGACAATTGATACTTATGTAAATTTAATAAATTTGTTCACTAAGTTGTGATTGAATTGTGATTAGTTAGCCCAAGTTTATATATTAAATTGTTAATTCTTGATAATTTGCATATTTTATTGGCTAGTTTTGAACTCTGAGAATATATTCTTAAGGAATTAGTTAATTTAATTTCTAAGTTCTAAATTTTTATTCGGATAAAGATAGTGTTATATGTTATTTTTTAATTTTGGCTTTCATTGTTTATATTTGCAGGCGTACAAAATTAATGCTAACATACTAGACTTTATATTGACCGAAATATGCTAGCAGAATCAAGAATTATAAATTCGATATGATACAATTTTATGTTAGGAAAAAAGTTGTGTTTAGTTGAATTTATAGAAATTATTTTATTGTAAAAGAATTTTAATGACATGTAAGATATTTTAATTATCTATATTATTATATATCATATAAATGTTGAGTTAGTGAGATTAGAAAATAAATTGATATATCAATTATTTAATTAAATGTTTTAAAATCAACTTTCTATTTTTGTAACTAAGAATAAAAAATGTTACAAAAGTAAGTAGTATTTTGTAACAAAATATTATGACACAAAAATCTAAATTGTTATGAAAAAGATTTTAAAGGTAAAAAAGTGTTACCACTTTCGTAACAAATTTTGGTTTTTGTATTAAAAAAATTTGTTACAAAATATTATTTTGAATTGTAACAGTTCCATTTTTTGTTACAAAAACTTTTTGTAACGGGACATACTGCAACGACTTTTTTTTTGTTACAAAATCCTTTTGTTTTAAAATTCTGATTTTTTGTAACAATTTTTTTGTTACAAATATTGCTTTTTCTTGTAGTGATAACTTGTTCTTTTGATCCTCTTAGAGGTTTATGGAGAGGCAGGATTGCGTATATGTACTTTTGGGTTTTGGATATATATATATATGTAAATATTCTCTGGCCAGTCTTGACTTCGCAGGCTGAGTCAGGAGCTTGTTATCTTGTATCTTTGCCACTCTATTCCTACTTTTGTTATCTTATGTTTGATAGTTAAAGTTTTCTTAGCATGTGAGTTAACTCGTTCCTTGAGCGTTGCGCTTTTATTTCGCAATATTTATTTCCCCTATTCTTCAAGGCTCCTAGCATATTATAATTCTTCTGCTATTATATGTACTCATTTTATTTTAGAGGTCGTAATACTACACCACCTTCGTTTTACGACTTAAGCGTAAAGCTTAGTGTGGTAGGGTGTTACATAATGCGTTATTAAACTACTTATCAATCATCGATATTTTTAATCATTCTAATTATATCAATTGATATAGTTCTAATTCTCATTCAAGTGTACTAATTTTATTAGGAGATAGTTGATGCACACATTAATAGTGACCTATTTAATTTGATATCAATTAGTGGATAATAATAATAATAATAATAATAATAATAATAATAATAATAATAATAATAATAATAATAATAATAATAATAATAAAAATAAAGGTCTACACGGTACATGCATTATATTTTAAAAAGGTAAAATATATTTAAACAAAATTAGTGTATCAATAATCAATTGTGATTAATATCAATATCAATAATTAATACTTATAATTATTTTTGTACTACTAAAGGCTACATATAGTGTTTTTTTTTGTAGAATAAAAAAGGTTGTGATTCATAACATTTTTGTAAAGTTATATCATATGGACACAAGATTAATTAGATAACAAACTAAATTTTAATTAATGTTTTATTTTCTGCTCATATTTTTTATTAATTATTTTACTTTTTATATTTACAATAAATATTGAATATAAAAATATTGAATATTTTCTATTTTATTTATTTAGTGTCATAATTAAATTTGATATAATTATAACAAGTATCTAGAATTAATAATAACATGATACTATAATTTTAAGTTGTATAGCATAATAAAAAAAATGTAGTAATTTATGTATACTTTCTATATAGCAATAATATTATACATATTTATATATCTCCTCTTTTAGCTCTTTCCTAAAAATATTGGCATATAATTAATGTCGATAACATATATATTGAGTAAGTATATCTATTAAATTAATCATAAAGGTTAATAAAATATAATCCCATAAATTTCACCTAATTGTAGCAAGTATTTTCATTAAAAATATTTGCTAATTATTACCGTGTATAATTAGTGTGTGTGTCTATATATATATATATATATTAATAGTGAATTGTTACAATTATTTATCATCTAGAAAATTCGTACCTCAGATATAGATCTTCTTTTTATTATTTTTCATACTTAAAGGCTACTAACTACGATTCTATCAACAGTATTACCTATAATAGATTATGTAATAAAAAAGTTTGAAAAATAAAGGCAAGAATTATAAGGTTATGGAAAGTCCCATCCAAATTTAACAAGAACAAGACGACTTATATAAAAATGGTTCTCATGGATGATAAGGTAAGTTGATTATCTTCCATAATTCTTTCAAGTGATGCTAGGTCCATTTTATAAATATTTTTTGTTCATATTTTAAGTTTATTTGATAAGTAAACCCTCGCACGAATCAAAGACATTGTGATTTTATAGATTTATAAGTGCTAATAGCCTTTATATTTAATTTGTTTTATAGTGTGATAATAGTCAATATATTTGTTGGTGGATTTAACTATTACTATATTATTTATGTTCATATTCAGTATATATGTTTGATTTATTGAAGAAAGTAGATTATTAAAATCGATTAGTAACTATTTTAGAGTTAATCAATTAACATTAGATTAAAAAAAAACAAACAATGCATAACATATTACTTTTTTATTAATCAAATTATTATAATTTAAATTAATTTTTAAAAAATAATTTAAAATTATAATTTCAATCTTATCACGTGTATGGCACGGATAATTATACTTGTTATGATAATAATATTGAGTATCTCAATCTAGTTGATATCCATTGTATCACGTACATGGCACAGATAATTATACTTGTTATAATAATAATATTGAGTATCTTAATCTAGTTGGTATCCGTTGTGAGTTCACACTCTGCTCTATCGCATAATGTTATTAATGTAGGTGATAGTTATACAAACAAAAGTTGCTACTTTTTAATCACAATAATGTTTAGGAGAAAAAAAATTCTCCAAAAATAATATAAATTTATTTTATTTAATATTTATTAATTATCATTATAATTAATAATAAATATTAAATAAAATAAATTTAAATTTTTTTATTTCTTTAATATTATTGTTTTAGTATATGTGATCACATTAATTATTTGTTTTTGCTAAATTTTAGATTGATTTATTAAGTATTTTAATTTTTATTTTAATGTATAGCTTCTTCTCAATAACAAAGTTTTTTTTTATTTGAAATTGGGCTGAAGGTCCAAGACAAATAAAAAAGACTACATACAGCTAGAGAATCTAACTCCACCAACAGCAGTGATGGAGTTAAACCCTAAAGTGGTCTTTGAAATTGGTATCGTGCATCAGAATTGTTTATGAGATTCCGATTGTACTAATTATGTCTTTGAAATTAACAAAAGTACACCACGTTAATCTCTAACCAATTTTCTGTTAATAACGTGGTGATATGGATTGATAACATGAATCATTAGTAACACGCATCACTTCATAGTTTAACCATGTTTAATGATATGATGACGGGTCGTTCAGTGACACGTGGTATGCTGACGTGGACAAATAAGTCACGTGGCACAATACTATTTGGCCATGTGTGTAACGATCCAACCTTCGATATGTCATAATCATACGAGAAGTCGAGTGCTACCGATTTGCTTTCCTTAATTTTAGCTATTAATTATTATATGAGCTTAATTTGTTGTTAAAATATAGTTTACCTTACATGGTAACTTTTTTTTTTTTGAAAATGTTTGGATTGACAAGAAGAAACATATACAGATAAAATCATAAATAATAATAAATAAAGTAGTTATAATCAACCACACATATATACGTACATCTCGTATCAGTTAACGGTACTCAGTCATCCAGTCCTTAGTGGTGCACAAATTTTAGTTAAGACACCTCTAGTAGTAGTTAGATAATAACTATATACACATAATATCCCAAGTCTTGACCTGTTCAAGAAACCCCTAAGTTGGCGCCCAGCCTAGTTTAGATTCTAAATCTACCTAATCCCTCTAGAGTACAAAAGTGAGGAAAAATATATTCTAGGTCTTCAAAATTTAGATCATGTTGAATGTCATCAAAAGATAAAATATCATCTGTTACTCTTCTGCACGATCATACGTTATTACGGGACAACTCACTGGTACTTCACCAAGTAGCCACATAACAGAAGCCTCGTGTGGAGGATCTAGGTTAGAGTCCGTAAATAAATGGAGTCTAAGAGGCGGCTGGTCTTATGGTGTATATCTTATGGTGTATATATATATATATATATATATATATATATATATATATATATATATATATATATATATATATATATATAAACAGAAATTGAAGTTAGATATAGAATCAAAAGACTACTCAGAGCGGAATTTTTTTTTGAAACGATCACTAGCAGATCACAGAAAGGTACTCCTTCTTCCATCTAAAGGAAAGGGAGAAGGGAGTAAGAACGGGAGAGTTCTTAGCAAGGTTGTGAGAACCGAACAGGTCAATAAACCGATAAAGTGACTGGTTTACTGGTTTAATAGTTCGACTGGAGTTCAACCGATTTAATTAAATATTAAATAAATTATTACAAATTTAATATAAAATTTCAAATATTTAAATTTAATATTTTCAAATATTAAATAACATTAAGGAAGCTCCAGATTTTTGTCACATTGCTGCTTGAATCTCCCAAAGTAACAGCAAAGACAACATCAAATTCTCCTACTCTTGGAACTCTAGCCAGCAACGCTCCTTCCAAGTTCAGTGTAGCATCTAAAAGTTTTTGTTTGTGATTCTGGTTCAATCTGCATGAATTACAAAGAAAGAGTAGTTACTGCCAGCAGATACAATTTATAATCAACATCATTCAGATAGAATAAGCATAATAAGTGTAAAATCAATGAAAGCAACTTACAGGAATATCTGCAGCCTCATCTAATCCCAAGCATAGCTTCTTTTGCACCTAATAATGCTTTATTAACTGTTTTTTATTGGGTTTAGAAATTTACTCTATCCACTATTAGAATTGCATTTTCAACATCAACACAAAAGAAAAGCAAGAACATGAGAGCCTGAAGTGCAAAAATCATGACCAAAATTAACTCAGCAAAAAATATTTGACAGAATCATTCAACAACTGTAAACCAGTAAGGCCAGTTCAAATTAACAAAATCAATAAATCCAGTATTAACAAAATCAGTGCAAATTAATAAAAGTATTAACAAAATCTGAAAATCAGCAACTCAATATTATTAACAACAGTGCAAATTGTAAGAACCATGAATTAATTAACCTATTAATGAACGTAAAATAATAATAATTTAATTGTCCGGAATATGTTCAAAATTTAGAATATTAATTAGAAAATATAATATGATATTTGGCCTCAATAGATTTTTCTGAGTTGGAAAATGTAATTTTCTGTACATTTTCTACAGAAAATTACGTAAAAATGCATGTTACAATTCACACAAAGAGCAGCTACTGAATTGAAAGAGAGGAAAAGAGAAGTGTTATTATTCACATACAACTTCCGGTGGCCATAACTCGAGCTACGGTGCTCCGATTCACGTGCCGTTAGCGGTTATGCGAAACTCTCGCTGAGCCCGTTAGTTCTATCTAACTTGTGTAGGTAAGAACTCGAAATTTCCTCTCCTTTCCTCTGCCCTAAGAAATTCAAAAATTTAGGTTTTGGTTTTGAGTGAATTTTTGTATTTTGGTTGTTTATGTGCCAACCAATAGTGAGAAATTATTGGGTTTCACCCAAATTTATGGTGGATAAGGTAAGATTGCCTTAAACCCTCATGAAATTATGATTATTGATGAGCCTTAGAATTTATGTTGGTATATTATTTGTGTATAGCTTGGAATTTATGATTATTGGAGCTTTTGGATTGTGTGTGGTGGCTTGTTGAACTTGGGAATTTGCGGAAGCTTGGTTGATGTCAAAATTTGGTGTTTTATGCATATTGGGAATCAGCCAAGGTATGGTTTTGGTTTCTTCTATGTAATATGTAATATTTTTGGACACTTAGGCTAGTAGACCATAGGATAGGATCGAAATAGATTGTTGATAATTGTGATGTATGATGATTTTGATGATTATGATGAGTATGGTGAATGATGATATTGAATTATGAAGTTGGGTGAAATGATGATGATTGTGTGGGATGATAATGAATTATTATGTGTGTTGATGTTGAGATAAGATAAGTGATGCTTATGAGTAGTGAGATTATGTTAAAGTCGGTAACATTGGAATATTGATGTACAATTGTGGAGTTGTTGAGTTTATGAAGGAGGAATTGACTGATATAGGTGTAGAGTTTGTTGAATTGTGATGGAAAGATAAAGTATAGCATTTGGTTGTGATTTATGGTGAATTTAATAGGCTTGGAACTGGTTTGGTTGTGAATTTTGAAGTTTTGAGAACTTAGCGAACTTTTGGTAAAAACTGGTTTTTGGTGAACTTTGATGGATCATATATTGAGCTACAATTTTCGAAATTAAGTGAATTTTGTATCAAATTGAAGATAATTCAAAAAGATTTAAAACGGTATAGATTTTGTAGAGAAAGATATGATCGTTGGAAGTTGGTGTCAAAAATATGAATTATGTGATGTTGCAAAATTTGGGATTTCTAGTTTGTGTGCGCACGCACACTGCTGTGAATTTTTGAAAACGTGTGTACGCACACTCTGGTGCGCACACACACTCTGGTGCACACACACACACACAGGGAGATGCCTACTGTTGAGAGCGTATGCACAACATCATGCACACGCACATGCTGAGAAGTGCATTCCGTTGTAGGCGTTCGCACGTATCTGTGCGCGCGTTTAAAATGAAAACTTTTAGCTTCTGTGCATACGCACACCTCTATGCATACGCACACTTCTCGAAACTTTCTCTGGGAGTGCGTACGCACAACCCCATGCGTACGCACACTGCCCTGTATTTTTAAGAAAACCTTGTTTCTAACTATTTTACCTTCCCATCAAGTTTGTAAACTTCCATAATGCTTATCTAGGGTGTTTTAGCTTTTTTTTTTAGGATTTGAAGCATAGAGAATACCATAAGTAAGTTAACTAGATAGTTTCAGGTAAAAAGTTTCGAAGACGGAGCCATAGGATTTTGGAGTACTGAGGGTGGATTAGTTGAGTGAAGTGGTAGAGTACTGTAAAGGCGATTGGTATGATGAAATTGTGGAGTTGTGAATTTGATGGTGCTTAAGACAGGTCTAGGACTCGGAATGGAATGATGGCCTTGCTGAAAATGATTTCTGAAAACCACTGAAATATTATTTATACTGCTATTGTTGATACGCTATGCGCCTGGCAGGGACGGTTTGGTTAATCCCGCCTATCGAGGTTGCAGCGGCGGCGGCGTAAGGGCATGTGCTAGTCCTGTCTCACATTGAGGTCTGTGGCTGAGTATCCCACTTGCATCCTTTCAGAACCACAAGAGTGTGTTGGGCACTATATCCATGGACCATGGACCAGGCACGATGTCCCTGGGATACCCGTTTTATTAGTGACCGAAAGGCAACATCCCAGGGGGATGTGTCAGGTTGGCAGTTGAACCGACAATGTGATATCACAGCCAATAGGGCAGGCATTCATCATGTATATCTTCTATGTGGTTGTTTGCTTTGTATACTTGCATTGTTTGCCTATTTGTATAACATGCTGAATTGCTTCTTGAATTACTTGATATATTTGATAATTACTTGTGTTTTACTTTTATGAATTACTTGTGTTTTCTACTGGGATTGAGGAGGATTGGTAGGCAGTGGTGGTGGGATCGCATGGAGGTTAGGCTGGTGAAAGCTGTGGGACAGCGGTGAACTAATAATTTAGAAATTCCCTAAGTTAGATTACCCTATTACATTATGGTATTTAAAGTCGGGGTTTAAATTTACTTATGTTTTAAGCTTGAATCTAATGATGGATATGAAGCTCTAGGAATGCCTCTGGCATCCAGGAGTCTTATATCTTACATTATTGGGTACTGTTACCATACTGAGAACCTCCGGTTCTCATTCCATACTTTGTTGTTATTTTTCAGATGCAGGTCGCAACCCATCTCGTTGAGTTGCTTGATGGTGACAGAGCGGAGGACCTTAATCATGATTTGGAGTCCTTTGATTATTTGTATTAGTACTCTCACTTTTGTATTTATATTTTGCCTTAGAGGCTAACTTTGAGAGAGATATTCTGTATATACTGTTTTAAATTTCAAAACTATATATGTCGATATATACTAGTCGGCTTAAACTCTGCAGGTTGTGGCTAGTTCTATGACTAATATACTTTTATATATCAATATATGTCTTATATATCGTAGCCTTATCTTGTACCTTTATGCTTTTAGCTTTGTGTGAGCATCTCGCGCTTTGTGATTTTGTATTTGAGCTTAATTCTTCATCGAGATTCTAGAATATTTATTCCTTTCTATATATATCTTTGTATAAGCCTTAGTATTGTCGTAACCTTTGATTAACCTTTGCTTTACGGCATGAGGTAAGGCTTAGGGTAATTAGGGTGTTACATTTAGTCGTATCAAAGCGGTTCGTCCTCGTGAGCTTGAAGGATGGACTGATTGTGCTTCATTGCATACTCTGTGTCTTTTTCTTTCTTGATTTAGGTTATCTGTTTGATATTGCATAGCATGCTTGTTTGTGAGTGCCTTTTTGGGATAATTGAAGCACTAGGCTTTCGATATTGAGAGTGATCACCTTGATATCGACCGTTTGGTGTAGACAGAAACCCTAATGGCTATTCGCGGATGAGGTCGTACTTGTACACGGGGAAAAATTGAGAATGACCGACCGACCGACAACCATGCCGAATTTATGGCAGCGATGGCCAACCTGGTGATGAGTGATGACAAGTCATCATATGCTAGCTTTGCAAGCATTTTTCACTTGTTTCATTAGGTTTTATGCACTTTCTTGCTTTGTAAGCAAGTAATTTGAAGTGGAATTGCATGGTTTCTTTGAATCAATCAGCCACCCTTTAATTGACACAAAATCATGAGGTTTAAGCTAAAATTAATTGGTTTTTAAATGAATTTTAAGCTTTGTGAATTTTGTGATACTTTGATTGGTTGTTTTGATTACTTGTAGGTGAAGAAAAGAAAAAAAAATGAGAAAAGCGTAGCCTAAGGAGCGTGATCAAAGGAAATAAGGAAGGCGTGGCCAAAGGAAGAAAAGCGTGGCTCAAAACAATGAGCAAGATCACAAAGCTCTTGCCAAGAGCTTTACTTCAAAGGCAAGGCCAAGAAAAGAAGAGAGCACTACAAGCAAAGAGGAAGCAAGGCAAACTTCAAAGCTCAGCTCTTGCTAAGAGCTTTGCCAAGAGCTTTATCGGGCATGCTTCAAAGAAAATCAAGGAAGAAAAGCTTGCCAATGCACTCACCAAGGTTTGAACTCAAGACCAAAGGGGGAGGGAGCAGCGCTACCTCACAAGAAAAACAAGCCAAATTGGCTTGTTTTCACTCCATGGGATTCGAACCAAGGGCTTCAAGGAAGCAAGGACTTAAGTGCTACTCATGTGCCAAGGAAAATGACCAGCAAGTGCTCTCCTTGGGTGTCGAACCGTGAACCTCCCTAAGGACACGAGGCAAGCAAAGCTCTTGCCAAGAGCTTAGAGCTCTTGCAAAGAGCTTTACTTCCTTGTAACAAGAAGAAAGGTGTGCAACAATTGACAAGGCAAGGCACCAAGCTTGGCTCTTGGTGACACCCGAGCCTTGCCCTGGGAGCAACTTCCATGGGCCAAAAATTCATCAAAAGAGGAAGTGTACAAATAGATGTCAGTTAGATTTAGAAAGCACCTGGACTTTTATTTTCTTTTTACTTTTCTTTTGATCATTTTTAGACTTTTTGAATTGGGAGTTTACTTTTGTTTTGAATTTTCATTTTCTTTGAACTTAAGCTTTGAATTGGGAAGTAGAATTGAGTTCTCTTCCTCTGGGTTTACTTATTTTTTTTTGTACACTTAGCTTGAGTCTTGGGTGTTGAGAATTGAGGAAATTTTGTCTCAATCTCACCTTGAGATCTCCTTGTTCCTTTATCTGCATAATTCAAGATTTGGTGATTTGAATTCAAGTTTCTTTACTGTTTTGATCTTTAATTTGTTTGCAATTGTTCTTTGAGTTGGATCAAGGAAGGCAGTGAGATCTAGACTTGGATTTCTAGTCTCTTGACCCCTGAGATATGCATTTTCATTTTAGTTCATCTGCTGAATGTTTCTTCAAGCTAATTTACTTTTCTGTTTGAGATCTACTTCAGTTCAATTCATCTTCTACTCTTTTACTTGTTGCAATTTACTCTTCTTTGTTTAAATTCTGCAATCCCAGCTCCCTGAGCCCTTCATCATTCAAGCAATTTACATTTCTTGCACTCCAAGCTTCTGCAATTTACATTTTCTGCACTTTAAGTTTCTGTTATTTACTTTACTGTTCTTTAAGATTCAGCACTTTTACTTTCTATTCTCTTTAATTTATTGCAATTCTCCCCTCTCCTTTTACAATTCATGCAATTTAGCTTCTGTCAATTACAAATCACTCAAATCAACTCTTGTTTGCTTGACTAAATCATCCACTAAATTAAAATTGCTCAATCCTTCAATCCATGTGGGATCAACCTCACTCACGTGAGTTATTATTACTTGATGCGACCCGGTACACTTGCCGGTGAGTTTTGTGTTGGATCGTTTTCCACACATCAAGTTTTTGGCGCCGTTGTCGGGGATTGATTAGATTGACAATGATTAAGTAAGGTGGAAGTCTAGATCAAGCACTTTTTCTTTTCTGTTTCTTTAATTTTTTTGACTAACACACTAACTGTTTGAATTTTTGCTTAAGCTAACTAAGACCTCACTTTAGCAATAGAGTGGAGTTTTCCTGGTTTTTTTTTGGTTTAATGTGATTTTTATGATTGGTTTGTATGTCAGGGACAAGGGGAGCTATACCCACCTTTTGTGAACAAGATGAAAGAACCCTTCGGAGGTTAAGAAGAGCAGAAAGAGGGAAATGCATTGTTGGAGAAGAGGATTCAGAAGAAGAATTCCAAGAGATGGAGGAACACTCAACAAATCCAACAAATCCACCAGTAGGAGTGGACAACAACAATGGTCAACCACCAAGGAGAGTATTGGCCTCTTTTTCATTTGCAAATCCTAGACATTGTGGGAGTAGCATCCTTACCCCAAATGTCAATGCAAATAACTTTGAATTGAAGCCACAACTCATCACATTGGTCCAAAACAACTGCTCTTTTGGAGGAGGGCCACTTGAAGATCCAAACCAACACTTATCCACTTTTCTGAGGATATGTGATACTGTCAAATCTAATGGTGTGCATCCTGACATCTACAAGCTATTTCTATTCTCATTCTCCCTCAGAGACAAAGCTACTCAATGGTTGGAGACATTTCTAAGAGAGAGCATCAACACTTGGGAAGATCTAGTGAGCAAGTTCCTTGCTAAATTTTACCCTCCTCAGAGGATTATTAGATTGAAGACTGAAGTGCAAACATTCACACAATTGGATGCTGAATCTCTATATGAGGCATGGGAGAGATACAAGACTTTGCTCAGGAAATGTCCACCAAATATGTTCACTGAATGGGACAAGCTTCAAAACTTCTATGAAGGACTCACTTTGAAGGCTCAAGAAGCACTGGATCACTCAGTTGGAGGCTCAAACGCTTATTGATATGGTGGCGAACAATCAATATTCTTTGCTCACCAAAGGTAACGCCAACCATCACAGAGAAATGGAGTGCTAGAGTTAGAAGGAGTGGACACAATCTTGGCTCAACACAAAGTGATGCAGCAGTAAATTCAGCAACAATTTGAAAAAATGGCTAAGAGGATTGATAGCTTACAAGTTGCATCAGTGAATGTCACAAGCCAACCATCAACCCCTTGGGGGCAGAATGAAGAGAATCAAGAGGATCAACAGCAAGAACAAATTCAATATGTGCACAATCAAGGGTCTGGATCAAGTGAAGTTTATGGTGACACTTATAACCCATGCTGGAAGAACCACCCAAACCTTAGATGGGGAGATAGCCACAACTAGAACCAACAACCATGGCAAAGAAATTCAAACCAAAACTACCCAAGAAACAACCAGCAGAACACTAACCAAAACTCCTACAGAAAACCCCAAAACAATTACCCCACCTCCAACCATCATCCATCCAATAACCAAGCTACCAATCAAAACACTTACCATCAACCCTCAACATCTCACAACCAACCAATCTCACAAGACTCTCAGAGGATCACCAACTTGGAGCTCTTAATGGAAAAAATGATGAAGCACCAAGAGATGACAATAAAAAACCAGGAAGCTTCCATGAAGAATATAGAGAGGCAGATTGGACAGCTTTCTAAGCAAATTGCTATTGAGAGACCATTAAGCTCATTACCAAGCGACACCATTCCGAATCCAAAAGAGGAGTGCAAAGCTATACAGCTAAGGAGTGGAAAGACATTGGTGGACAACAAAGAAGCAACCAAGAAAGCTATGGACAGCAACAAAGAGCCAATAGAAAAAGAGGAAGCTAGTAACTAGGATGTGACAATAGGCAAGCAGGCTCAAGAAAAGGAAGACCAACCACAAATCTCAAGAAAAGGGAAGGAAGCAAGGGAAGAACCAACCAAGGATCACAAGCAGGGAGTGAACTTCACACCTCCATTGCCACATCCCCAAAGGTTCAACAAAGAGACAAAGGACCAATACTTCCCTAAATTCCTTGAAGTCTTCAAGAAATTGGAGATCAACATCCCCCTGGCTGAGGCATTAGAGCAGATGCCTCTATATGCGAAATTCTTGAAAGAGCTCATCAACAAAAAGAGGAGTTGGCAAGAGAAGGAAACACTGCCTCTCACTGAAGAATGCATGGCATTAATTCAAAAAGGGCTTTCACCCAAACTTGAAGATCCTGTAAGTTTCCTTCTACCCTGTACCATCGGCAGTATGATCATCAACAAGGCAATGTGTGACTTAGGGGCTAGTATCAATCTGATGCTCTCTTTTCTGGTGAGAAAGCTGTGCATAGAGGAAGTGAAGCCAATACAAATGTCTCTAGAATTAGTGGACAAGTCAGTGATCTGTCCCAGGGGTGTGATTGAAAACCTTCTAGTTAAGGTGGACAAATTCATATTCCCTACAGACTTTGTGGTCTTAGACTCAGATGAGGATGAAGGTGATTCCATTATACTTGGAAGACCATTCTTGGCCACAGCTAGGGCCATTATAGATGTGGAGCAAGGAGAGCTGACCCTCAGAATGCATGATGAAAGCATCACTCTGAATGTATTTCCAGAAACACAGCTCATTGATGAAAAGAAGAATTGCATGGAAACTGACAAGGAAGACTTGCAGTGGAAGGAAGGAATCAACAAGACAACCAATAATTACCTTCCAAAGCAAGAAATAGACAACACAGCAAGAAGAAAAGAGAATGAGACAATGCAGAGTGATGAAGGAACTCAAGAAGTAATTAAAGTGTTGACCACTGAGAAGGAAAATCCCAAAACAAAATCCACTGTCAAAGAAGTAGGATCAACAAAAAGAAGAAAGAAAAGCAAGAAAAAGACTCAGAAGGGGTGGAAGAACAAGAAGATTCTTACTGAGGGGTTTTCCAAAGGTGATAAAGTACAGTTAATTTAGCAACAGTTGGGAACAAGCCAACAAGCTGATGACTACTACACTATCAGCAAAATACTCTCACTAGAGCATGCTGAAATTGAGCATCAAGGCACTAAAAGGAAGATCACAGTAAGGGGGGACAAGCTGAGACACTACAGTCATCAACCACCCCAATGAGGGACCCAATGTCAAGCTAGTGATAATAAAAGAGTGAACGTACTTGATAGATGCATGCACTGAGTTCTTGAAGCATATGCCAGACTTCTAAGTTTTAGGCACACCAAATTAGCTTTTCAAGCATTTTTAGACCGTATGCTTAGTCAGTTTGATGAGGTATATGACCAAACATTAAGTTTGGTGTCTGCACACGTATTAATTTTCAGAAGAATCATTTCTTGTTCATAGAATCAAAGTCATGCATAGATGGATTATGCATTATTTCATTTTAGAAATTTATGATAGAAAATAAATTATGTCTTATGATGAAGGTATCAATTGTGATGAATTACTTGCATTTTACATTAATCCCTTAGCAAGAGACAAGTTTGGTGTTCACCAAACCTTGGTTCACTAATTAAGGGACTAAATTGATCTTTTATGAATAAGAAACATAATAAATAATCTAAGCACTCACCACTTCATTACCGTACTACATTTGTGTCCTAAGACTTACCATGTTGATTTAATTAGGAAAAAGAAGGTTGAGGTAAAGACAAGAAGAAGACACGGCTTTGACAAGCCAAGAGAGAAGGGTCACATGTGCCTAGAGAGGTGTGCCTACCTTGGGAAACAAAATCTGCATGCTAGCCACCTTGGAGGACGAACCTCATGCAACCAATGAGGAGAGAATCCTTGTCAATCCTCAAGAGAACATGCAAGCCGTTCATCTCATGAAGTTACTATGTTGTTTAGCTCAATCTTCACCCTTCATCAGTCATGACCGAACTCTTCCCCCCTCCCCCCCCAAAGTGTGCTTTGTACAAAGCTTTGATGACTTTCCTATAAGTAGGTGGAAACATTTCAAGAGCTACACATTCATATAAACCTTCCTCATACTTGCAAGCTATTGTCTCACCTTTCACTTAGCCAAAAACACGTTCCTTTTCCCTTACCCAATATTAACATCCCCTTTCTCACCTTCTCTTCCACAACTGAAGCTCACCTCATCAAAGTTCACCCTTACTTCTCCCGTCTTTTTAAATCCATGGCCGCATCAAGTTCAAGGAGAAGAAATGGCAAGAAACCAATGGTGGCCGAACCTCCTACCTATGATACCAAGAAGTTTAGATCCCAATTCCATAAGACAAGATATAATAGGCTCATAAAAATAAAACTTATCATTCATGAGATGGGACTCAACTTGAAGGAGGGGGAGTATCGCATCATGAGGCAAATCACCAAGAAGAGGAGATGGGAGCTTTTATGTGCACCTCTCACTGACATTAGCGCAGTCATGATACGAGAATTCTATGCAAATGTAGTGAAGAAAAGTGATAATAGCCCTCCCTACAAAAACTTTGTTAGAGGTGTTGAAGTGGACTTTAGCCCAGCCACAGTCATGAGAGTTCTGCAGCTGAGGAGAGTAACTTATGGAGAGCCTAGCTTTGATGCTAGAATGCAGGGACAGAATGATCCTGATGAGATACTGCAGGGAATATGTTTAGCAAGCTCAGATTGGGAAAGGGACTCAAAAGGAAACACAAGCCACTTGAAAAGACTGGACCTCACTCCTGAGGCCAAGGGGTGGTATAAGATAGTCAAGAGATCTATACTCCCTACTGGAAACACCTCAGCAGTCATAGTCAAGCGCGCACTTTTGGTATATTATATCCTACACGGAGGAGAGATTAATGTTTCGCAAATCATAGCTGATAGTATACAAGAAATGGCAGAAAACACAAATAAATCAAGCAGGTTGGGTCATCCAAGCACCATTCTGAGGTTATGTAACAGAGCTGGGGTGCTTTTTGAGGATGAAGACACAGAGAAAGTGAAAGTAGGGAAAGGAGTCACAAAGAGGAGCATGGAATGGATAAATGAGGAAGATGACCAAGAGGAGGTAATAGCTCCCAAACAGAGAAGGCCACAAAGAAGGGAAGAACAAGCTCTTGATGCATTAGAGTTGAGCGAAATGAGAAAAACAATTGAAGAAATGACTAAACAACTCATGCAGGTGCAATAAGAGCAATATTTAGAGCACCAAAGGCAATATTTGAAGGGTAGAGAGCAAGATGAAGCTTGGCAGCACCGAATGGAGGAGAGGCAAGAGAGCTGGCATCAACAAATGATAGCTCAACAACAAGAGTTCCAAGCAAGAATTCTTGAAGGGCAGAAGAAACAATCAACAAAATTCTGAGAATCATATGATAAATTGTACCTGAGCCAGGCCAAATATGGGAAATATACTCACAACTTATATCAGTGGAAGAACATTCATCATACCATTGGAGAGACTAGACAAGTACAGCGACTGGAGCATGATGAAAAAACATAAGCAAAGTTGGATTATTTGACCCACAGTATGCCGGCACTAAATCCACAAATCAAACCATTTGAGCAGTGCCAAGAATTAAGAGACCGACAGAAAGCAAAGACCCAGCATTATACAGAAGTGATGTATCAAAGATTGGAGGCAGTTGGGCTCTCAGATCTCATAGATCCTATCTGGGATAGAAGGTGCCCTGGTGAAGAAGCTCGAGACTATTCCAAGCTTGAGAAAAGAAAGAAGAAGAAGAGAGAATCAAGTAAAAGCCAGGAGCACAACAACTAGAAGGTGGTGAAGTTCTTTCATAGTTTCAATAAGGAAGACATATGTCTGAAACATGATATGCTTCCAATTGCTTTTTGTTTTGCATTTTTTTTGCTTAATGGTTAGCTAGAATAAGTAATCTGCATAATAATTGTCATCCTTCATTACTTTGAATTTTGTTTTGTTTCCATATACTTGAATAAAAGAGAAATGTTTGAATTAGGAAGTAAATATCCAATGCTACATAAGTTAGAATGAAAGTTAGTGGTGGTATTTGTTGATTTAATGCATGGCTCATAAAATAAATGCTGCGTAATGATATGTTCTTTGAAGAAGGAACTAGTTTGCTGTTATAAATGCTTGTATCATTAAAGATCCCTTGAGAATGAAATAAAACAGAAAGAAAAAGAAAGAGAAAAAGGCAAAAGTGGCAAAGAAAACAAACAATAAGGCTAGGCACCAATAGCTTGAACCCTAGGACACATGCCTGTGGTTTTTTTGTGCTAGGATATGCTTGGACAAGTAAATTCTGAGGAGTATTTCAAAACTTGGTCACTTAGATCAACTGATTTGGGATTGCCAACTGAAAGTCCACAATAAAGAGCTACCTAGCTACAAAACACTTAGTTATCCAAAGAGATGATGGGCATCAATGATCCTAGGAAGAAAAGGGTGAGCCATGTGTCTGTGGTGAAGGAATGTTGAGCAAAATTAAGCCAAAGGCTACTGCAACATTTGCCACCAAGCCTTCAAAGAATAATAAGCTCTCTGAGCAAAACAAAGAAGGAAAAGTTAGCAAGGGAACAAGCAAAAGTAGAGCATTATAGCAGAAAACTTAGTGAATCTTTGAGGAAATATCCCTTATGTAACAGCAAGCAATAAATGAGCCACCATTGTCTGCATAAAAACCCCATGAACCAAGTTCAACTATATGCTCAATAAGGATATGCACACTTCTCTGTTTCATTTCATTCCCTCTTATGTTTGATTCTTGCTTGGGGACAAGCAAGATTTAAGTTTGGTGTTGTGATGACAAGTCATCATATGCTAGCTTTGCAAGCATTTTCACTTGTTTCATTAGGTTTTATGCACTTTCTTGCTCTATAAGCAAGTAATTTGAAGTGGAATTGTATGGTTTCTTTGAATCAATCAACCACCCTTTAATTGACACAAAATCATGAGGTTTAAGATAAAATTAATTGGTTTTTAAATGAATTTTAAGCTTTGTGAATTTTGTGATACTTTGATTGGTTGTTTTAATTACTTGTAGGTGAAGAAAAGAAAAAAATGATAAAAGCGTAGCTTAAGGAGCGTGATCAAAGGAAATAAGGAAGGCGTGGCCAAAGGAAGAAAAGCGTGGCTCAAAACAATGAGCAAGATCACAAAGCTCTTGCCAAGAGCTTTACTTCAAAGGCAAGGCCAAGAAAAGAGGAGAACAAAGCTCTCCATAAGAACCGAGCGCTACAAGAAAGGAGGAAGCAAGGCAAACTTCAAAGCTCAGCTCTTGCTAAGAGCTTTGCCAAGAGCTTTATCGGGCATGCTTCAAAGAAAATCAAGGAAGAAAAGCTTGCCAATACACTCACCAAGGTTTGAACTCAAGACCAAAGGGGGAGGGGGTAGCGCTACCTCACAAGAAAAACAAGCAAAATTGGCTTGTTTTCACTCCATGGGATTCGAACCAAGGGCTTCAAGGAAGCAAGGACTTAAGTGCTACTCATGTGCCAAGGAAAATGACCAGCAAGTGCTCTCCCTGGGTGTCGAACCGTGAACCTCCCTAAGGACAAGAGGCAAGCAAAGCTCTTGCCAAGAGCTTAGAGCTCTTGCAAAGAGCTTTACTTCCTTGTAACAAGAAGAAAGGTGCGCAACAATTGACAAGACAAGGCACCAACTTGGCTCTTGGTGACACCCGAGCCTTGCCCTGGGAGCAACTTCCATGGGCCAAAAATTCATCAAAAATCCAATTTAATTCATTTCTTCACCAAATTTAAAAGCCCACTCAAATTCTGAAATCCAAAAGAGGAAGTGTATAAAGAGATGTCAGTTAGATTTAGAAAGCACCTGGACTTTTGTTTTTTTTACTTTTCTTTTGATCATTTTTAGACTTGTTGAATTGGGAGTTTACTTTTGTTTTGAATTTTCATTTTCTTTGAACTTGAGCTTTGAATTGGGAAGTAGAATTGAGTTCTCTTCCTTTGGGTTTTCTTATTTTCTTTTTTTTTGCACACTTAGCTTGAGTCTTGGGTGTTGAGAATTGAGGAAATTTTGTCTCAATCTCACCTTGAGATCTCTTTGTTCCTTTCTCTGCATAATTCAAGATTTGGTGATTTGAATTCAAGTTTCTTTGCTATTTTGATCTTTAATTTGTTTGCAATTATTCTTTGAGTTGGATCAAGGAAGGCAGTGAGATCTAGACTTGGATTTCTAGTCTCTTGACCCGTGAGATCTGCATTTTCATTTTAGTTCATCTGCTGAATGCTTCTTCAACCTAATTTACTTTTCTTTTTGAGATCTACTTCAGTTTAATTCATCTTCTACTCTTTTACTTGTTGCAATTTACTCTTCTTTGTTTAAATTCTGCAATCCCAGCTCCTTGAGCCCTTTATCATTCAAGCAATTTATATTTCTTGCACTCCAAGCTTCTGCAATTTACATTTTCTGCACTCTAAGTTTCTGTTATTTACTTTACTTGTTCTTTAAGATTAAGCACTTTTACTTTCTGTTTTCTTTAATTTACTGCAATTCTCCCCTCTCCTTTTATAATTCATGCAATTTAGCTTCTGTCAATTACAAATCACTCAAATCAACTCTTTTTTGCTTGACTAAATTAACCACTGAACTAAAATTGCTCAATCCTTCAATCCCTGTGGGATCGACCTCACTCACGTGAGTTATTATTACTTGATGCGACCCGATACACTTGTCGGTGAGTTTTGTGTTGGATCGTTTTTCACACATCATTTTCATATAGTTTTTAGCATGTTTTGTTTAGTTTTCATAGGTTTTAGTGTTAAATTTACATTTTTTATTCTACATTGAGTTTGTATGTTTTTATTCAATTTCAAGTATTTTCTGGCTGAAATTAAAGAGCTGGAGCAAAAGTCTGATTCAGAAACAGAGAAAGCAATGCAGATGCTGTCTGGATCTGACCTCCTAGCAATCAAAAGATCTTTTCTCGAGCTACAGAAGTCCAAATGGAGCGTTCTTAATGGCTATGGAAAGTTGACTTCCAGAGCTTTCCAGTAATGGATAATAGTCCATGTTTTTCTTCCGATTAAAAGGCCCAAAACTGGCATCCAACGCCAGCCTTCTGCCCCCTTCTAGGCGTTCAGCGCCCAAGGAGAAGAGACCAGCGTCCAAATGCCCAAAGAGGACCCCCTAGCCAGCCCTCAATGCTCTAGAGGCCTCATAGCACGTGGATCTCATCAAAGCTTAGCCCAATACTCACTAAGTGGGCCCTAGAAGTGGATTTTAGCACTATAAAGACTGTTTTATCCTTACTAGTCATTAGTTTAGTATTTAAAGCAGAATATCACTCTTTGTTAGGGATCTTCAGCCACTTTACACATTATTTTCATTTTTACCATTGTATTTTCCTATCAGTATAGGTTTCTAGACCTCCTAAGTTGAGGGAAGGAGCCCTGCCGAGTTCTATGAATTAATAAAAGTATTAGTTTTTCTCTTCAATCCGTGTTGATTTAATTCTAAGATGTATATTCGTTCTTCAACATGGTGAATGGGATGGTCCATTACACCCATCTCTGTTCATCATACTAGGACCGCATGCCTGACAACCACCCGCGTCTACTTGGGTTCTTGTGAATACTTCAGTGGAAAGCATTGAACCACCAGCTTGATTATACATCTCTCAGACGGCTAATCTACGACTTTGTTAGGGACTTCTCGAGACACCAGTTCAGCCGATTTACGGGGAGATTAGGGTCTCTGTGGTAGAGGCTAGAACCCAAAGGCGCAGCATTCTCTGATCCGAAAGATTCGACCTTGTCTGTGGCGTTTTGAGTAGGATCATTAAGGAGAGTGGAATGCAGGAGCTTCACCCTTAATCAGAATGGATCCAAACTAACCCTAGGGTTTAGATCTGGAGGAGCATTGACGACCTCTCAAGAAAGGCGTTGATCACATACAGCCTGGCATTGAAGAAATCATTTACAATTGAAGTAGACAGTAAGATCAGAGTTAATCCAGAAGGACAAAGCAACTCCAAGCCTTAAACATCTTCCTATCCCTGATTATAATTTAATTCACAAAGTATTTTATACACTTTTATTCCTTTTATGGTTTTAACAAAATTCAAACCAAAAACTTCTTGATTCTCCTGACTAAGACCTGCAAGATAACCATAGCTTGCTTCAAGCAACAATCCTCGTGGGATCGACCCTGACTCGCTCAAGTATTACTTGGACGACCAAGTGCACTTGCTGGTTCAGCTGTACGAAGCGTGGGGATTCGTGCACCACCTGGCTAATACTATGGAAGCGAATGCTGCTGCGGCTCTGCAAGCTGTACAGAGATTGTGTCAACCGGTGGGAAACGAAAATGGAAATGGGGATTGAAATGGAAATGGAGACGGAAATGGTAATGATTTGGGAGGTGCTCGAATGACTTTCGCTTCATTTCGGAAAGTTCATCCACCAACTTTCAGAGAATCGACTAACCCTACGGAAGCGGACAATTGGTTCCAAGCTATAGAACGTGCATTACAAGCTCAGTATGTCCTGGCTAACCAATTTGTGGAGTTTACAGCGTATCAACTTTTAGGAGAGGCTCATCACTGGTGGTAAGGAGAATGCTGCTTACTGCAGCTTTCGAATGCCGACATTCCTTGGGACGTATTCCAGACGGCCTTCTACAAGAAATAATTTCCTATATCCGTAAGGGAAGTGAGGGAGTTGGAGCTTATGCAATGGTGCACGAAATTGCAATCACACTTTTGCAATCCGCACAACTAACCAGCAAGTGCACTGGGTCGTCCAAGTAATACCTTACGTGAGTAAGGGTCGAATCCCACAGAGATTGTTAGCTTGAAGCAAGCTATGGTTATCTTATTATTCTTAGTCAGGATACCAATAGGGTTCTTTAGCTTTAATTGTAAAAAGTGAAAGTGTTTGGAATAAGTAATTGTTACTCAATAATGGAGAATATGTTGGAGTTTTGGAGATGCTTTGTCTTCTTTATTTCAGTTTTTCTCTTGTCCTCCTCTTCACGCACGCAAGGATCCTCCTATGACAAGCTGTATGTAGGGCATCACCATTGTCAATGGGTATTTCCCATCCTCTCAGTGAATACGGTCCAAATGCTCTGTCACAGCACGGCTAATCATCTGTTGGTTCTCGATCATATCGGAATAGAATCCATTGATTCTTTTGCGTTTGTCATCACGCCCAACAATCGCGAGTTTGAAGCTCGTCACAGCCATCCAATCCTTGAATCCTACTCGGAATACCACAGACAAGGTTTAGACTTTTTGGATTCTCATGAATGCCGCCATCAATTCTAGCTTATACCACGAAGATTCTGATTAAGGAATCTAAGAGATACTCATTCAATCTAATGTAGAACGGAGGTGGTTGTCAGGCACACGTTCATGGATTGAGGAAGGTGATGAGTGTCATGGATCATCACCTTCTTCATAGTGAAGCGCGAATGAACATCTTAGATAGGAACAAGCGTATTTGAATGGAAAATTAGAAAGAATTGCATTAATTCATCGAGACGCTGCAGAGCTCCTCACCCCCAAAAATGGGGTTTAGAGACTCATGCTGCCAAAAGGTACAAATTTCAGATCTAAAAATGTCATGAGATACAAAATAAGTCTCTAAAAGTTGTTTAAATACTAAACTAGTAACCTAGGTTTACAGAAAATGAGTAAACTAAGATAATTGGTGCAGAAATCCACTTCTGGGACCCACTTAGTGTGTGGTGGGGCTGAGACTTAAGCTTCTCACGTGCCTGGGCTGTTTCTGGAGTTGAACGCCAGGTTGTAACCTATTTCTGGCGTTGAACTCCAACTTGCAACCTGTTTCTGGCGTTGAACGCCAGACGGCAACATGGAACTGGCGTTAAACGCCAGTTTACGTCGTCCATCTTCACGCAAAGTATAGACTATTATATATTTCTGGAAAGCCCTGGATGTCTACTTTCCAACCCAATTGAGATTGTGCCAATTGAACTTCTGTAGCTCCAAAAAATCCATTCCGAGTGCAGGGAGGTTAGAATCCAACAACATCAGCAGTCTTTTTTCAGCCTAAATCAGATTTTTGCTCAGCTCCCTCAATTTAAGCCAGAAAATACCTAAAATTAAAGAAAAACACAAAAACTCATAGTAAAGTCCAGAAATATGAATTTTGCCTAAAAACTAATTAAATTATACTAAAAACTAACTAAAACATACTAAAATCTATAAGAAATTATCCCCAAAAAGCGTGTAAAATATCCGCTCATCACAACCCCAAACTTAAACTGTTGCTTGTCCTCAAGCAACTAGATAAATAAAAGAGGATAAAAAGAAATCAAGAAGCAATAATATCTCAGAGTTTTAAGTGAAGCTCAGATTCTAATTAGATGAGCGGGGCTAGTAGCTTTTTGCTTCCAAACAATTTTGGCATCTCACTTTATCCTTTGAAATTCAGAATGATTGGCATCCATAGGAACTCAGAATTCAGATAGTATTATTGATTCTCCTAGTTTAGTATGTTGATTCTTGAACACAGCTACTTTATGAGTCTTGGTCGTGGCCCTAAGCACTTTGTTTTCCAGTTTTACCACCAGATACATAAATGCCACAGACACATAACTGGGTGAACCTTTTTAGATTGTGACTTAGCTTTGCTAGAGTCCCCAATTAGAGGTGTCCAGATTTTTTAAGCACACTCTTTTGCTTTGGATCACGACTTTAACCACTCAGTCTCAAGCTTTTCACTTGGACCTGCATGCCACAAGCACATGGTTAGGGACAGCTTGATTTAGCCGCTTAGGCCTGAATTTATTTCCTTGGGCCCTCCTATCCATTGATGCTCAAAGCCTTGGATCCTTTTCACCCTTGCCTTTTGGTTTAAAGGGCTATTGGCTTTTTCTACCTCTTTTGCTTCTTTTTTTTCACAAATTACTGACTTTTCATTTTTTTTCTTTCGCCAGCTTGTTTTTCACTGCTTTTTCTTGCTTCAAGAATCAATTTCATGATTTTTCAGATCATCAATAACATTTCTCTTGTTCATTCTTTTAGGAGCCAAAAATTTTAACATTCATAAAATTCAATATAAAAAAATATGCATTGTTCAGGCATTCATTCAGAAGACAAAAAGTATTGCCACCACATATAAATAATTAGAACTCGAAAAAAAATTGCCTCTTTATTCTGAAAATCTACTATTTTATTCATGTTTGATGATGATGAGAAAAATAAATTATAGCTTAATTGGAGATAAAATCAAAATAGGGATACTAATTACTACTACTAATATATAACTTCTAAGGTAATTCATAATAAGAACAGTTATCACATAGTTAAGGCAAAGATTAGGACTCAACAACCTTTATTTTGGGAAGTGGGTGTTCCTCTAGTCTGTGGGGTGCTTGATCCTTCAAGAGATAATTTCTGACGCTTCAGTTCCTTCAAGTCACATCCTTGCTCTTCCTGTTCCCTTAGGTGCCATGATCTTGATGAGTTTTAGCTCAGTGATCATGGCAAATCACACCAAACTTAGAAGTTTACTTGTCCTCAAGCAAAGGAAAGGAAATGAGAGGAATAGAGGGAGAGGCAATTTCAAAATTCAAAAGATATGATGAGTTGAAAAAGATATGAGAAGAAATTAAAAAGGATTTGAAAAGAATTCAAAAAGATAGATGAGTTCTGAAAAAGATTTGAAAAAGAGTTGGATTGGATTGGAAAAAGATTTGTGTTTATGAATTAAGATACATTTGATATTTTTGAAAAAAAAGTTTTTAGAAATTAGGATTAAAATTTTTGGAATTAAAGGATGAGAATTTGTAACATGTTTATGCAAGAAATCATGAATTAAAATGTAGAAAATTAAAAAAATGTGAAGAAAAAAAATGAATTTACCTCCTCCCCACCATCCTAGCGTTAAATGCCCAAACGCTGCATGTTTTGGGCATTTAACGCCCATGTGCTGCTTCTCCTGGGCGTTCAACGCCCATCTTTTGCTTCTTTCTGGCGTTGAACGCCAGGAAGTCCTTTGTCACTGGGCATTTTTCTGAACGCCCAGGACGCTGCAAATCTGGCGTTGAACACCCAGAAGGTGCTTCTTTCTAGCGTTCAACGCCCAGAAGATGCTCCTTTCTGGCGTTTAACACCCAGATGGCTATCCTTACTGGCGTTGAACACCCAGTAGGTGTTTCTTTTGGGTGTTCAACGCCCAAAACAGCTTTTACTGGCTTTTTCGCACCAGTGAGCTTCCTTTTTTTGCTATTTTATCCTCTGAATCCTTCTGTAACTCTGTGAACTTAAGCAGTTGCTATTTTACCTTGAAGATACTTGACATATACCTGTAAAAATCATACGCCAGAAAGGAGCTTCTCTTCTTTCTGGCGTTGAACGCCAGGAAGTCCTTTGTCACTGGGCATTTTTCTGAACGCCCAGGACGCTGTAAATCTGGCGTTGAACACCCAGAAGGTGCTTCTTTCTGGCGTTCAACGCCCAGAAGATGCTACTTTCTGGCGTTTAACACCCAGATGGCTATCCTTACTGGCGTTGAACACCCAGTAGGTGTTTCTTTTGGGTGTTCAACGCCCAAAACAGCTTTTACTGGCTTTTTCGCACCAGTGAGCTTCCTTTTTTTGCTATTTTATCCTCTGAATCCTTCTGTAACTCTGTGAACTTAAGCAGTTGCTATTTTACCTTGAAGATACTTGACATATACCTGTAAAAATCAATTAATTAACAAATAAGCTTTGTAAATGGCTGGGTTGCCTCCCAGCAAGCGCTTATTTATTGTCTTTAGCTGGACTATTACTGAGCTTTAGTTAAGTCTCAGTTTTGAGCATTCTTGCTCAAAATTGCTTTCAAGATAATGTTTGACTCTTTGTCCATTAACAATGAACTTTTTGTTAGAATCATTATCCTGGAGCTCTACGTATCTATATGGTGACACACTTGTAATCACATATAGTCCTCTCCACCGGGACTTCAATTTCCTGGAGAATAATCTGAGCCTAGAATTAAATAACAGAACTTTCTGCCCTGGCTCAAAGACTCTAGATGACAATTTCTTATCATGTCATCTTTTTGCTTTCTCTTTGTAAATTTTTGCATTCTCGAAAGCATTGAGTCTAAATTCCTCTAGCTCATTTAACTGGAGCAATCATTTTTCTCCAGCTAATTTGGCATCAAGGTTTAGGAATCTGGTTTTCCAATAGGCCTTATGTTCCAATTCCACTGGCAAGTGACATGCCTTTCCATACACAAGCTGGTATGGAGAGGTCCCTATAGGGGTCTTGAATGCTGTTTTGTATGCCCACAGAGCATCATCCAAGCTTCTTGCCCAATCCCTTCTGCGGTTAATCACAGTCCGTTCCGGAATTCTTTTAAGTTCTCTATTAGAGACTTCAGCTTGCCCATTTGTCTGTGGATGATTGATGATTGGATTTTTGACGGTATAGAATTTCATAAATGAATTCTCGTTGCAAGTATAGTTTCCAAACCAATCAAAAATCCTTTCATACAAAAGATTGTTTGTCACTAGTACAAACCCCTAAAATTAATAACCGAAGTATTTAAACCTCGGGTCGTTCTCCCTAGGAATTACAATAAAGTGTCTTGTTATTGGTTTGAGTTGTTTTGGGGTTTTGATAAGAGGCATGAAAGTAAGTGGCAATGAAAATAAACTAACAACTATAAAAGGCTCTTGGCAAGGTATGAAAATTAGAAGTCCTATCCTAGTTATCCTTCTCAATTGTGATGAGAATTGTTCATTGCTACCACTTAGTTAACCCTTACTAAATAAAGGAAAGTCAAGTGGATGAATTGACTTGAGCCACAAGTCCTAGCCAACTCCCAAGGAAAGACTAGCTTTAGTGCACTCCAAACCAATTAGCTATCTCTCCAATTACCAATCAACAAAGGAATTAGATAACTCAAGTGTCACTAATTACTCTACCTAGGCCAAGAGGAACAAAATCTATACTATATCTAGAAGAGGCATTTCAACAAACACATAAAAGGCAATAAAAGTAGACAACATAAATTGCAAGAATTAAAGAGAGATCTAACTACAAAGGCAAGAGATCAACAATACAAAAGCAAAGAAGAACAATTATTATGAATTACCTCTTATTGAATTGAAAGGAAATGGAAGGAACAATAGTAGATCTACAACAAAATGCAAGAACAACATAAAGGAAATTACAATAAAAGAGTAGAAGAAGAATGAATGTAACAACAAGGAATTGAGAAGATAGAAGTAGAAGAAGATGAATTAAAATCTAGATCTAAGAACTAAACCTAATCCTAATCCTAATCCTAGAGAGAAGTGAGAGCTTCTCTCTCTAGAAACTACTTCTAGAACTAAACTATGACTAATGGTAACTAACTTCTAAAGTATGAGAGTATCCCCATTCCCCCTTCAATCCTTGGCTTAAATAGCATCAGAAATGAGTTAGATTGGGCCCACAAGGCTTCTAAAATCGCTGGCCACGTTTTGCTTTAAGTGAACCAGGTGGCAGCAACGGCGCGTGCGCGTACTATACGCGTGCGCGCCACCATACGTGTAGCAACTATGGCAAATCTTATATCGTTTCGAAGCCCCGGATGTTAGCTTTCTAACCCAACTGGAACCGCATCATTTGGACCTCTGTAGCTCAAGTTATAGTCATTTAAGTGTGAAGAGGTCGGCTTGACAGCTTTTCGGTTCTTTCATTTCTTCATGAGTTCTCTAACTTTTCATGCTTCTTTCTTCATTCCCTTGATCCAATATTTGCCTCCTAAACCTTAAATCACTTAACAAACATATCAAGGCATCTAATGGAATCAAGGAGAATTAGATTTAGCTATTTTAAGTCCTAAAAAGCATGTTTTCACTCTTAAGCACAATTAAGGGAGAAGTTATAAAACCATGCTATTTCAATGGATAAATGTGGGTAAAAGGTCATAAAATCCCTTAAATCAAGCACAAGATAAACCCTACAAATGGGGTTTATCAACCTCCCCACACTTAAACCAAGCATGTCCTCATGCTTAAACCAAGAATGAAGTAAAGGGCATGGCATTTATTCAATGGAACTAACTAAATGCAATCTACTTATATGCAACTATCTAAATGAATGCAATTGCTTGGTCAAAATAAATCATTTCCCAAGAAGCATATATGCACAAGGGCTAAGGACTAGCAAGTCTAATCCATAATTGAATTGAGTTATTAAATATTTTTACAAACTTGCATGAAAATTATGATCATAGGTGAAAACATGTAATTGAGCAGCAAACCCTCACCGGATGTGTTTGCACTCTATTCGCTCAAGTGTTTAGGGTTGATTCTCTCAATTCTCTCCTAATCATGCTTTCCAAGATTTGTTCTTCTTCTAACAATCAACATATATTTCATGCATGCATACAAGTATCATGAGGTCTTTTCTTTGGTTGTAATGGGGCTAGGGTCAAGGTATGATGCATATATGGTTAAGTGAGCTTGAAATTTGAATCTTTGATAAGCTTAAACTTTCCACCTAACATATGACATCCTATACAATTAAGTTCTAACCTAACTACCCATTCCTCACTTTTTTCACATACTCATGCAGTTTCTTTTCATTTCACAACACTCATGCATTGATTTTATTGAGCTACACTTTGCTTTGGGACATTTTGTCCCCTTTTTATTTCTTTCTTTTTCTTCTTTTTCTTTCTTTTTCTATTTTTTTCTTTTCCTTTTCCATATTATTTTTTTATTTTTTTCTTTTGTTTTTCTCATTTTTTTATATATACAAGAACCTCAATGCATAAGGTTTTACATTTGATCAATACATGAGTATGTACCCAATTCCCAATATTTCCAATAATAATACAAAACTACCCTTTTATTCACCCAATGTCATAAGGTTCCCACACTTGAATGATACTCACACACACTAGCCTAAGCTAATCAAAGATCCAAATTAAGGACTTATTGTTTTCCTCTTTAAGGCTTGTAATGTGCTAAATTAAAGAACAAAGTGGGTTAAGCGTAGGCTCAAAGTTGGCTAACAATGGAAGATAAAAGGTAAGGCCATTTGGGTAAGTGAGCTAATGAAATGATAGCCTCAATCATATAAATGCATAAATACACAAAATAATGGACATAAAGAATCAAACAAATCAAAGTATTCATAGAAAGAGAATAATGCACACAAGAAGGAAAATAAGTGGTTATAAGATGTAACCACACCATTAGGCTCAAAACTCACTTGCTTGTGTTCTTAGCTCAAAAACATGATCCACAAGATATATAATTCAAGCAAGTTTAATGAAAAGGTTTTCACTCAAATCAATTGGTGCCCTATAGATAGAAATCCTTGAAAATTTTCGTTATTTTGACTAAGCTTATTGTGTATACATATGCAAAAATTAAGAAAATGCAAGTAAAAATCCTAAAATCCTAGAATGAAATGCAAAAGTGTTGGGATTAGAATTTTGTCACCCAAAATCACTGACCGGTCGGACGACCTCCCCACACTTAAAAGTTTGCACCGTCCTCGGTGCACTCAAAGATGAGCAAGGGGGTACGGCGAGTCTCCGGATTGCTGCGTGTTCTTTGTCTCGCTTCCGTTATTGCTTGTGGTGCATTATCATGAAAAACAAAAATATAACACCATAAGATGAGACAATACAAAATCAAGGAAGCATACTTTGTTGGAGTGAGGTAAATCACTAGAATTGAGTGAGTGAATCAGTGTGACATTAAGAAATATTGGGTGTGTGAATTCTAAATTGCGTGGTTTAGAACACACATTAGCATAAAAAGCTACGTCATCAAAGAAGCATGCACTTTACTCATTCTAGTATGCTTGAGATGCTTTAAGTGAACTTGTAAGGTAAAACAAGTATTAAAGAAGCATGAAAGCATTCAAGTCAAACACATATGGATGCATATGATCATGAAACACAATGCATTAAGGTAAATGCACAACATCATCTATCAAGAGGTTGCCTAATCGAGGAAAAGGATTCAAATCACATGATGGCTAGCTACAACATGCAATTCAAAAGAGTTATAAGCTCGAAGGCAATTCTCATCACTTGGTATTTTTCAAACGGTAAGCATGAAAAATTCAAAACCAAGTTAAATATAACCTCAATCATAGAATCCAACAAAGATTATCTAAAAACATTCATGCTAAAATAGCATTTAGGCAATAAGGGGCAGCAATGTATAGTAAACAAAGTCAATAATCCAACACTTATAATGAAAAGAGAAAAAATAAAATGAAAACTAACTAATTAACCAACTAAAATAAATGGTTATCCATGGTGTTAGGAAGTGTTGGATGAGGGATTGGAGGAGGGAAGAAGAAAGGAGAAGGAAAAGAAATGGAAAGAGGAGAAGAAAAGAAATGTAGTGAAGGAAGGGCATCCACGCGCACGCACGCATGACGCGCCCGCGTCGATGGCTTATTTCGAGAGTAGCGCGTACGCATCAAGTGTGCGTACGCGCAAGTGGGGTTGTGCCAAAGGCACAACGCGCGCACAGTGCGGGCCTAACTCTCGGGTTAATGCATGGAAGGTGGAACTTCTCAACCCACGCGTACGCGTGCATGGCGCGCTCGCGTGGATGGTCGAAAATGCTCAATGTACGCGTACGCGTGCAGTGCGCATACGCGTGGATGGTGCTCTGTTTTTCAAAAATTTTTGGTATGTTTTTACACCAATCCAAGCATTCCAAACCTCCAAACAGCTACCAAAACACCGTAAAACCTTATTGAACATACTAAACTATCAAATGCACTTAACAAACTACCAAAACATGAAATTAAACTAATTCTACCCATATATACAAAAGAGAAAATGAAAAGATTTTACCATGGTGGGGTGTCTCCCACCTAGCACTTTTATTTATTGTCTTTAAGTTGGACTTATGGGGAGCTCCTCATTAAGGTGGCTTGTGCTTGTATTCATCTTGGAACTCCCACCAATACTTGGTTCTCCATTGTGCCCCAAGATTCTTCATGGATTGAGCCAAGTCTTGATGGAGTTCTTCTCAAGCTTGGGGCTCCCAAAGTTGATCCTCTTGTTGTAATCCGGGGTCCCACACTTTATTTTCACACCCGTCTTGAGGTTGATCATCATTATTAGTCCAACCGGGTGGTGAGTAAGGTGAATTCTCTATATAATGGCCAACAATCCTTCTAGACCCATCTATTTGAGCACTACTCCAACCTTTATATCTCATGTTTGATGCATTAACCATAATGAGCCTTGATTTGCAACGCCCACCACAAAACCTTTTCCGCTTACGCTTCATCCTACAAACTTCCCTAAGTTGGCCATCTGTTTCAAGCAAACCATATTCAAGTGGGATAATAAAACTAATAGAAATGAATTTCACCCACTCAAATGAAGGTGTATATGGCAACCTAGGCAAAGATGCTTCCAAAGATCTTGACAAAGCATAACCAACCCTCGTTCTTCTATCCCTAGGGATTTCCACCTCTTCACAAGATCTCTTGATCGCAATCCTTTGTTCAACAATTTTATCTAAACCTTTTCCTTTACTCAAATCATAATAGGGAGGGTGAGAAAAATTTACCTCCTTAACGCTTTCAAATCCAACCGGAGAAGGTTCTTCATGCTCAAAGGATTCTTCACCACTAAGACTTGATGCTTGATCTTCATCACCAAGGAAACTCAATCCTTGCTCTATCCCATCTAAGTCTTCATATGGAGTATGCCTTGGAAGGTGTGCACTTTCCACCCTAGCATCAATTTCAATCATCTTGGAGGGGTTTTCTTCAACTCTATGTTCCCATGGAGGCTCCACATCTCCTAAGTCTTCTACCACTTCTTCCTTGTCTTCAACAATTAAAGCTTCCTCCAATTGTTCTAATACAAAGCAAATTCCCTCATTTCCCACCGGAGTTTCCAATCTCTCCTTCATGCTATGTTCTTCATTTGATTCTCCACATGTAGCCATGGTAGTTCCTTGAGTGTTCAAGCATTGGGAGGCTAATTGATTTGTTACCGCATCCAAGGCATCCATGAAATTTTGCACATCCCTTTTCATCTCTTCTTGCCCTTGAACAAGAACACCAAGGGTCTCATCCATTAGAGATTGGGGTGGGTGGAAGGATTCATCATTTTGGGGGAAGGGTTCATAGTAGGAAGATGGTTCTTCTTGGTAGAGTTGTGGTGGTTCAATATTCTCCACTCTTTCCATTGTTGCACAACACACTCCATGGTTGCTTGAAATTGATCCAATGCTTCCTTGAGACGATACCTTGACTCTTGTTCCTCTTGGATAATATGATTAGGATCATGTGGCTCTTGGATCAATGGATATGAGTGTTCTTCCATGGGAGGTTGTGGTGGAAAGTAGTATTCATCTTGTGGTTGAAAAATTTCATTTATTGGAGGTGGTTCATCTTGATAATAATATGGAGGGGGTGGCTCTTGAAAATGTTGATGTTGGAGTGGTGGTGGCTCTATGTGTGGTTCATATGGCTCATATGGTTGTTGGTAGGATGGATATGGATTAGGGTCATATGAAGGTGGTTGGTGAAAAGAGGCTTGTGAATATGGTTGAGGGCTATGTTGAGGATATGATTCATAAGCATATGGTGGTGGTTCTTGAAAGTCACAAGGAGATTCACCATATCCATTGGATTGATATGCATCAAAGAATGGCTCTTCTTCATAGTGCATTGGTGGAGGTTGTTGCCAAGAAGATTGATCATATGCATATGGCTCCTCCCACCTTTGATTGTTCCATCCTTGATACACATCTCCCTTGTAATCTCCACTTCCTACAACATAATTGTAATCACACTCATAGCCAAAATGAGAATTCATGGTGAAAAGAGAAAATAAAAACAAAAACTACTAAGAAATAATGAAACAAAGTCCTAACTAGCAAGCAATCCAAAAAAAATCAAGCTATTCACAATATTCACATATATACAATAACCAATAACATAACACCATTGCAATTCCCCGGCAACGGCGCCATTTTGATGATTGGATTTTTGACGGTATAGAATTTCATAAATGAATTCTCGTTGCAAGTATAGTTTCCAAACCAATCAAAAATCCTTTCATACAAAAGATTGTTTGTCACTAGTACAAACCCCTAAAATTAATAACCGAAGTATTTAAACCTCGGGTCGTTTTCCCTAGGAATTACAATAAAGTGTCTTGTTATTGGTTTGAGTTGTTTTGGGGTTTTGATAAGAGGCATGAAAGTAAGTGGCAATGAAAATAAACTAACAACTATAAAAGGCTCTTGGCAAGGTATGAAAATTAGAAGTCCTATCCTAGTTATCCTTCTCAATTGTGATGAGAATTGTTCATTGCTACCACTTAGTTAACCCTTACTAAATAAAGGAAAGTCAAGTGGATGAATTGACTTGAGCCACAAGTCCTAGCCAACTCCCAAGGAAAGACTAGCTTTAGTGCACTCCAAACCAATTAGCTATCTCTCCAATTACCAATCAACAAAGGAATTAGATAACTCAAGTGTCACTAATTACTCTACCTAGGCCAAGAGGAACAAAATCTATACTATATCTAGAAGAGGCATTTCAACAAACACATAAAAGGCAATAAAAGTAAACAACATAAATTGCAAGAATTAAAGAGAGATCTAACTACAAAGGCAAGAGATCAACAATACAAAAGCAAAGAAGAACAATTATTATGAATTACCTCTTATTGAATTGAAAGGAAATGGAAGGAACAATAGTAGATCTACAACAAAATGCAAGAACAACATAAAGGAAATTACAATAAAAGAGTAGAAGAAGAATGAATGTAACAACAAGGAATTGAGAAGATAGAAGTAGAAGAAGATGAATTAAAATCTAGATTTAAGAACTAAACCTAATCCTAATCCTAATCCTAGAGAGAAGTGAGAGCTTCTCTCTCTAGAAGCTACTTCTAGACCTAAACTATGACTAATGGTAACTAACTTCTAAAGTATGAGAGTATCCCCATTCCCCCTTCAATCCTTGGCTTAAATAGCATCAGAAATGAGTTGGATTGGGCCCACAAGGCTTCTAAAATCACTGGCCACGTTTTGCTTTAAGTGAACCAGGTGGCAGCAACGGCGCGTGCGCGTACTATGCATGTGCGCACCACCATACGTGTAGCAACTATGGCAAATCTTATATCGTTTCGAAGCCCCGGATGTTAGCTTTCTAACCCAACTGGAACCGCATCATTTGGGCCTCTGTAGCTCAAGTTATAGTCATTTAAGTGCGAAGAGGTCGGCTTGACAGCTTTCCGGTTCTTTCATTTCTTCATGAGTTCTCTAACTTTTCAGGCTTCTTTCTTCATTCCCTTGATCCAATCTTTGCCTCCTAAACCTTAAATCACTTAACAAATATATCAAGGCATCTAATGGAATCAAGGAGAATTAGATTTAGCTATTTTAAGTCCTAAAAAGCATGTTTTCACTCTTAAGCACAATTAAGGGAGAAGTTATAAAACCATGCTATTTCAATGGATAAATGTGGGTAAAAGGTCATAAAATCCCTTAAATCAAGCACAAGATAAACCCTACAAATGGGGTTTATCAATGATATGGAGTGGCCACCTGACGATTGGATTTTTGACGGTTTAGAATTTCTCAAATAAAATTTCGTCGAAGTATAGTTTCTAAAGCAAGCAATAATCCTTTCATACAAAAAGTTGTTTGTCACTAAAACAAACCCCTAAATTTATAAACCGAAGTATTCAAACCTCGGGTCGTTCTCCCTAGGAATTACAATAAAGTGTCTTGTTATTGGTTTGAGTTGTTTTGGGGTTTTGGATAAGAGACATGAAAGTAAATGGCAATGAAAATAAACTAACAACTATAAAAGGCTCTTGGCAAGGTATGAAAATTAGAAGTCCTATCCTAGTTATCCTTCTCAATTGTGATGAGAATTGTTCATTGCTACCACTTAGTTAACCTCTAACCATGGAGGAAAGTCAAGTGGATGAATTGACTTGAGCCACAAGTCCTAGCCAACTCCCAAGGAAAGACTAGCTTAAGTGCACTCCAAACCAATTAGCAATCTCTCCAATTATCAATCAACAAAGGAATTAGATAACTCAAGTGTCACTAATTACTCTACCTAGGCCAAGAGGAACAAAATCTACACTAAATCTAGAAGAGACATTTCAACAAACACATAAAGTGCAATAAATGTAAACATTATTAAATGCAAGAATTAAAGGAATCTATAACTACAAAAACAAGAGATCAACAATAGAAAAGTAAGGAGGAACAATTATTGTGAATTACCTCTTATTGAATTGAAAGAAAATGGAAGGAACAATACTAGATCTACAACAAAGTGTAAGAACAACATAAAGGAAATTACAACAAAAAAATAGAAGAAGATGAATCTAACAGCAAGAAATTGAGAAGATAGAAGTAGAAGAAGATGAATTAAAATCTAGATCTAAGAACTAAACCTAATCCTAATCCTAATTCTAGAGAGAAGAGAGAGCTTCTCTCTCTAGAAACTACTTCTAAACTAATCCTAATGAGTGTGTAATGAATTAATGAGTTGGAATCCCCCTTGCTCTTCAATCCTTGGCTTTAAATAGCATCTTTGGCGCCAAAGTTGGTTGCAATTGGGCCCCACAACCCTTCATAAAAAAATCATAAAACGGCACCGACGCGTACGCGCACAGCACGCGTACGCGTCCATGGGGTGATTCGCAGGTGCGCGCGAGCGCCAGGTGCGCGTGCGCGTCCATGGGCGATTTCAACTTCTTTGACTTTTCATGATTTCTCCACTTTGCATGCTTTCCCTCTTCACTCCTTTGATCCATTCCTAGCCTTTCAATCTGAAATCACTAGCAAACATATCAAGGCATCTAGTGGAATCAAAGGTGAATTGAATTTAGCTAATTTAAGGTCTAGAAAGCATGTTTTCACATCTAAGCACAAATTAGGAGACAATCACAAAACTATGCTATTTCATTAAATAAATGTGGGTAAAAGGTCATAAAATCCCCTAAAATCAATACAAGATAAACCGTACAAATGGGGTTTGTCACCACCCTGTGGCTAACTCCGTATCGAACCAAAGCAGAGTAAAGCTGTTTATTGCATAAATGAGTGCCCCCATCACTGATTAATACTCTAGGGGTACCAAATCTGCTGAAGATGTGTTTCTGGAGGAATTTTAGCACTGTCTTAGTGTCATTAGTGGGTGTTGCAATAGCTTCCACCCATTTGGATACATAATCCACTACCACCAGAATATAAGTGTTTGAGTATGATGGTGGGAAAGGCCCCATGAAGTCAATAACCCATACATCAAACAACTCAATCTCCAAGATCCCTTGTTCAGGCATGGCATAACTGTGAGGTAGATTGCCAGATCTTTGGCAACTGTCACAGTTAAGTACAAACACTCGGGAATCTTTATAGAGAGTAGGCCAGTAGAAGCCACATTGGAGGACTCTTGTTGCTGTTCGCTCACTTCCAAAATGTCCTTCGTACTGTGATCCATGGCAGTGCCAGAGGATCTTCTGTGCTTCTTCTTTAGGCACACATCTACGGATTACTCTGTCTGCACATCTCTTGAAGAGGTATGGTTCATCCCAAAGATAGTACTTTGCATCCGTGATCAACTTCTTTGATTGCTGCCTAATGTACTCTTTGGGTATGAATCTCACTGCTTTGTAGTTTGCAATGTCTGCAAACCATGGCACTTCCTGGATGGCAAAGAGTTGCTCATCCGAAAAGTTTTCAGAGATCTTAGTAAGAGGGAGGGACGCTCCTTCTACTGGTTCTATTCGGGACAGGTGATCTGCTACTTGATTCTCTGTCCCTTTTCTGTCTCTTATTTCTATATCAAACTCTTGCAGAAGCAACACCCATCTGATGAGTCTAGGTTTTGAATCCTGCTTTGTGAGTAGATATTTAAGAGCTGCATGGTCAGTGTACACAATCACTTTTGATCCTACTAAATAGGATCTGAACTTGTCAATGGCGTAAACCACTGCAAGTAACTCTTTTTCTGTGGTTGTGTAGTTCTTTTGTGCGTCATTTAGAACACGACTGGCATAATAAATGACGTGCAAAAGCTTGTTATGCCTTTGTCCCAACACTGCACCAATGGCATGGTCACTGCCATCACACATTAATTCAAAAGGTAATGTCCAGTCTTGTGCAGAGATGACTGGTGTTGTTGACCACTTCTATTCCCTTGTTCGAAATTTTGTGCCCAAGAACAATTCCTTCAGTCAGCATAAAGTGACATTTCTCCCAGTTTAAAACCAGGTTAGTCTCTTGGCACCTCTTTAGAACAAGTGCTAGATGGTCAAGACAGGAGCTGAATGAGTCTCCAAATACTGAAAAGTCATCCATGAAGACTTCCAAAAATTTTTCCACCATATCAGAAAAAATTGAGAGCATGCACCTTTGAAAGGTTGCAGGTGCATTGCACAGGCCAAATGGCATCCTTCTGTATGCAAATACTCCAGATGGACATGTGAATGTTGTTTTCACTTGATCCTGGGGATCTACTGCAATTTGATTATAACCTGAATATCCATCCAGGAAGCAGTAGTATTCATGGCCTGCTAGTCTTTCTAGCACCTGGTCTATGAATGGTAAAGGAAAATGATCCTTTCTGGTGGCTGTATTGAGCCTTCTATAATCAATACACATACGCCACCCTGTAACTGTTCTTGTAGGAACCAGTTCATTTTTTTCATTATGAACCACTGTCATGCCACCCTTCTTAGGGACGACTTGGACAGGGTTTACCCAGGGGCTATCAGAAATAGGATAAATAATCCCAGCCTCTAGTAATTTAGTGACCTCCTTCTGCACCACCTCCTTCACGGATGGATTCAGCCGCCTCTGTGGTTGAACCACTGGCTTAGCGTCACACTCCAATAGGATCTTGTGCATGCATCTGGCTGGGCTAATGCCCTTAAGATCATTGATGGACCACCCAAGAGCTGTCTTGTGTGTCCTTAGCACTTGAATTAGTGCTTCCTCTTCCTGTGGCTCTAAGGTAGAGCTTATGATTACAGGAAAGGTATCACCTTCTCCCAGAAATGCATATTTCAGGGATGGTGGTAATGGTTTGAGCTCGAGTTTGGGAGGTGATGAGCGGATAATTTGTACGCTTTTTAGCATTGTTTTTAGTGTGTTTTTAGTATGATCTAGTTAGTTTTTAGTATATTTTTATTAGTTTTTAGTTAAAATTCACTTTTCTGGACTTTACTATGAGTTTGTGTGTTTTTCTGTGATTTCAGGTATTTTCTGGCAGAAATTGAGGGACCTGAGCAAAAATCTGATTCAGAGACTAAAAAGGACTGCAGATGCTGTTGGATTCTGACCTCCCTGCACTCGAAGTGGATTTTCTGGAGCTACAGAAGCCCAATTGGCGCGCTCTCAACGGCGTTGGAAAGTAGACATCCTGGGCTTTCCAGCAATATATGATAGTCCATACTTTGCTCAAGATTTGATGGCCCAAACCGGCGTTCAAAGTCACCCTCAGAATTCCCAGCGTTAAACGCCGGAACTAGCACCAAAGTGGGAGTTAAACGCCCAAACTAGCATCAAAGCTGGCGTTTAACTCCAAGAAAAGTCTCTACACGAAAATGCTTCAATGCTCAGCCCAAGCACACACCAAGTAGGCCCGGAAGTGGATTTTTATGTCATTTACTCATCTCTGTACACCCTAGGCTACTAGTTCTCTATATATAGGACCTTTTACTATTGTATTTTCATCTTTTGATCACTTTAGATCTCTAGATCATCTTTGGACATTTAGTTCTTAGATCATATCAGGGTAGTTATCTTTGTTTTGATGCTATCTTAGATCATTGGGAGGCTGGCCATTCGGCCATGCCTAGACCTTGTTCTTATGTATTTTCAACGGTGGAGTTTCTACACACCATAGATTAAGGTGTGGAGCTCTGCTGTACCTCGAGTATTAATGCAATTACTATTGTTCTTCTATTCAATTCCGCTTGTTCTTGTTCTAAGATATCACTTGTTCTTCAACTTGATGAATGTGATGATCCGTGACACTCATCATCATTCTCACCTATGAACGTGTGCCTGACAACCACCTCCGTTCTACCTTAGATTGGGTGAATATCTCTTGGATTCCTGATACACGATGCATGGTTGATCGCCTGACAACTGAGCGCTCGCCTGACAACCGAGCCAGCCATTCCGTGAGATCAGAGTCTTCGTGGTATAGGCTAGAACTGATGGCGGCATTTAAGAGAATCCGGAAGGTCTAAACCTTGTCTGTGGTATTCTGAGTAGGATTCAATGATTGAATGACTGTGACGTGCTTCAAACTCCTGAGGGCGGGGCGTTAGTGACAGATGCAAAAGAATCACTGGATTCTATTTCGGCCTGATTGAGAACCGACAGATGGATAGCCGTGCTGTGACAGGGTGCGTTGAACATTTCCACTGAGAGGATGGGAGGTAGCCACTGACAACGGTGAAACCCTTGCATAAGCTTGCCATGGAAATGAGTAAGAAGAATTGGATGAAGACAGTGGAAAAGCAGAGAGACGGAAGGGACAAGCATCTTCATACGCTTATCTGAAATTCCTACCAATGAATTACATAAGTATCTCTATCTCTATCTTTATGTTTTATTCGTATATCACCCATATCCATTTGAGTTTGCCTGACTAAGATTTACAAGGTGACCATAGCTTGCTTCATACCAACAATCTTTGTGGGATCGACCCTTACTCGCGTAAGGTTTATTACTTGGACGACCCAGTACACTTGCTGGTTAGTTGTGCGAAGTTGTAGTGATCACAATTTCGTGCATCAAGTTTTTGGCGCCGTTGCCGGGGATTGTTCGAGTATGGACAACTGACGGTTCATCTTGTTGCTTAGATTAGGTATTTTTCTTCAGAGTTCTTAAGAATGAATTCTAGTGTTTCAAGGTGATGTTCTTATCATCACCAAAGCTGATTGATCTTCATCAATTTAGCTCTTGAATGCAATGTCCTGCTGAAGCTTGTTCAGCCATGTCTAATTTCTTTAGACTGAAGCTTTAGACTAACATTGCATGATTCCTGGAATTCTCATTAAGAATTTTGATACCTTTATTTTCTTTTCCACTTAATTTTCGAAAAAGCACAAAAAAATTTTACAAAATCATAAAATCCAAAAATTTCTTGTTTAAGTCTAGAGTCTCATTTTAAGTTTGGTGTCAATTGCATGTTTTCTGTTCTCTCTGCATTCATGCATGTGTCTTCATTAATCTTCAAAGTGTTCTTGATGATTTCTTACTCTGATCTTTGAATTCTCTTGACTTGAGTGTTTATGTGTCTCATGTCATCCTCATTCTGTTAGTGTCAGTAGTATACAAACTGCTAAGTTTGGTGTCTTGCATGCATTGTTATTTGATTTTAATTGCATTTTGATTATTCCTTATTAGTAAAAATCCAAAAATATTTTTAATATGTGTCTTTTCAAGTCAATAATACAGAGAATTGAAGATTCAGAACATGCTGCAGAGGAATTATACAGAAAAAGCTAGGCGTTCAAAACGCCCAGTGAGGAAGACAGACTGGCGTTTAAACGCCAGCCAGGGTGCCTGGCTGGGCGTTTAACGCCCAAAAAGGTAGAGTTTTGGGCGTTAAACGCCAGAATGTGCACCATTCTGGGCGTTTAACGCCAGGATGGCACAAGAGGGAAGATTCTGTTTTTAATTCAAATTTTTTTCAGGTTTTCAAAATTTTTCAAAATCAAATCTTTTTCAAATCAAATCTTTTCAATCAAATCTTTTTCAAAATCAATTTCTTTCTATTTTCAAAGATACTTGCTATCAATTAATGATTTGATTCAACATTTCAAGTATGTTGCCTTTTCTGTTGAGAAAGGTTTAATGTTTGAATCATATCTTTTCTTGATAGCCAAGTCATTAATTTTTAAAATCAAATCTTTTTAAAATGTTTTTCAAATCATATCTTCTCAATCACATCTTTTTAAAACAAATCATATCTTCTTAATCACATCTTTTTTAAAATAGTTTTCAATCAAATCTTTTTGATTTCTAATTTCAAAATCTTTTTCAAAAATCACTTGATTTCTTTCTCACTTTTATTTTCGAAAATCAATTAGTGTTTTTCAAAATGTTTTCAAAATTTTTTACTTAATTTTCGAAAATTGCTTCCCCTCTTCTCACATCTTTCTATTTATGGACTAACACTATTCCTTAATGCAAAATTCGAACTCCATCTTCTTTGATAAGTTCGAATTTTCTACTTCTGCCTTCTATTCTTCTTTTCTTCTGACACCTCAAGGAATCTCTATACTGTGACATAGAGGATTCCATATTTCCTTGTTCTCTTCTCTTTCATATGAGCAGGAGCAAAGACAAAAGCATCCTTGTTGAGGCTGATCCTGAACCTGAAAGGACCTTGAAGCGAAAGCTAAGGCACGATTCTCTATAGAGGACCTAACAGAAATCTTCAAAGGAGAAGAACACATGGCAGCCGAAAACAACAACAATGCCAACAATGCAAGGAAGGTGCTGGGTGACTTTACTGCACCTACTCCCGACTTCTATGGGAGAAGCATCTCTATCCCTGCCATTGGAGCAAACAACTTTGAGCCTAAGCCTCAATTAGTTTCTCTAATGCAACAGAATTGCAAGTTCCATGGACTTCCATTGGAAGATCCTCATCAGTTCTTAGCTGAATTCTTACAAATCTGTGACACTGTCAAGACTAATGGGGTTGACCCTGAGGTATACAAATTTATGCTATTCCCTTTTGCTGTAAGAGACAGAGCTAGGATATGGTTGGACTCACAACCTAAAGAAAGCCTGAACTCTTGGGAAAAGCTAGTCAATGCCTTCTTGGCAAAGTTCTTTCCACCTCAAAAATTGAGTAAGCTTAGAGTGGAAGTCCAAACCTTCAGACAGAAGGAAGGAGAATCCCTCTATGAAGCTTGGGAAAGATACAAACAATTAATCAGAAGGTGTCCCTCTGATATGCTTTCTGAATGGAGCATCATAGGAATTTTCTATGATGGTCTCTCTGAACTATCCAAGATGTCTTTGGATAGCTCTACTGGAGGATCTCTTCATCTGAAGAAGACGCCTACAGAAGCTCAAGAACTAATTGAAATGGTTGCAAATAACCAATTCATGTACACTTCTGAAAGGAATCCTATGAACAATGGGACTAGTCAGAAGAAATGAGTTCTTGAGATTGACACTCTGAATGCCATATTGGCTCAGAACAAAATATTGACTCAGCAAGTCAATATGATTTCTCAAAGTCTGTCTGGAATGCAAAATGCACCAAGCAGTACTAAGGAAGCTTCATCTGAAGAAGAAGCTTATGATCCTGAGAACCCTTCAATGGAAGAGGTGAATTACATGGGAGAACCCTATGGAAACACCTATAATCCTTCATGGAGAAATCATCCAAATCTCTCATGGAAGGATCAACAGAGACCTCAACAAGGTTTCAACAATAGTAATGTGTGGAAGAAACAGGTTTAGCAATGGCAAGCCTTTTCCATCATCTTCTCAGCAACAGACAGAGAGTTCTAAGCAGAACACCCCTGACTTAGCAACCATGGTCTCTGATCTACTCAAAACCACTCAAAGTTTCATGACTGAAACAAGGTCCTCCATTAGAAATTTGGAGGCACAAGTGGGTCAGCTGAGTAAGAAAATTACTGAACTCCCTCCTAGTACTCTTCCAAGCAATACAGAAGAAAATCCAAAAGGAGAGTGCAAGGCCATCAACATGGCCAAATTTGGAGAGGAAGGAGAGGCAGTGAACGCCACTGAGGAAGACCTCAATGGACGTCCACTGGCCTCCAATGAGTTCCCCAATGAGGAACCATGGGAATCTGAGGCTCAAAATGAGACCATAGAGATTCCATTGGACTTACTTCTGCCATTCATGAGCTCTGATGAGTATTCTTCCTCTGAAGAGGATGAGTATGTCACTGAAGAGCAAGTTGCTAAATACCTTGGAGCAATCATGAAGCTAAATGACAAGTTATTTGGTAATGAGACTTGGGAGGATGAACCTCCTTTGCTCACCAAAGAATTAGATGACTTGTCTAGGCAGAAACTACCTCAAAAGAGACAGGATCCTGGGAAGTTTTCAATACCTTGTACCATAGGCACCATGACCTTCAAGAAGGCCTTGTGTGACCTAGGGTCAAGTGTAAACCTCATGCCTCTCTCTGTAATGGAGAAGCTAGGGATCTTTGAGGTGCAAGCTGCAAAAATCTCACTAGAGATGGCAGACAATTCAAGAAAACAAGCTTATGGACTTGTAGAGGATGTTCTGGTAAAAGTTGAAGACCATTACATCCCTACTGATTTCATAGTCCTAGAGACTGGGAAGTGCATGGATGAGTCCATCATCCTTGGCAGACCCTTCCTAGCCACAGCAAAGGCTGTAATTGATGTTGATAGAGGAGAATTGATCATTCAAGTGAATAAAGAATCCTTTGTGTTTAAGGCTCAAGGATATCCCTCTGTCACCATGGAGAGGAAGCATGAAGAGCTTCTCTCAAAACAGAGTCAAACAGAGCCCCCACATTCAAACTCTAAGTTTGGTGTTGGGAGGCCACAACCAACTTCTAAGTTTGGTGTTGAACCCCCACATTCAAACTCTAAGTTTGGTGTTGGGAGGTTCCAACATTGCTCTGAGTATCTGTGAGGCTCCATGAGAGCCCTCTGTCAAGCTACTGACATTAAAGAAGCGCTTGTTGGGAGGCAACCCAATGTTATATTTTATCTATTTTCCTTTGTTATTTTATGTTTTCTGTAGGTTGATGATCATGAGAAGTCACAAAAACAATTGAAAAAGCAAAAATAGAATGAAAAACAGAAAGAAAAACAGCACACCCTGGAGGAAGAACCTTCTGGCGTTTAAACGCCAGTAAGGCTAGCAGATGGGCGTTTAACGCCCAGTCTGGCACCATTCTGGGCGTTTAATGCCAGAAAGGGGCACCAGACTGGCGTTAAACGCAGAAAAGGGCAAGCTCTTGGCGTTAAACGCCAGAAATGGGCACCAGCCCGGCGTTTAACGCCAGAATTGGCTCAAAACGCATTTTTGCATGACATTTGGTGCAGGGATGACTTTTCCTTGACACCTCAGGATCTGTGGACCCCACAGGATCCCCACCTACCCTACCACACTCTCTCTCTTCTTCACCCATTCACCAATCACCTCAACACCTCTTCCCCAAAAACCCTTCACCTATCAAATCCCATCTTTCTCTTCACCACTCACATCCATTCTTCATAAAACCCCACCTACTTCACCATTCAAATTTAAACCACTTTCCCACCCAAACCCACCCATACATGACCGAACCCTACCCTCTCCCCACTCCTATATAAACCCATCTTCACTCCTTCATTTTCACACAACCTAAACACCACTACTCTCCCTTTTTGGCCGAACACAAAGCCATTCCCTTCTTTCTCATTTCTTCTTCCTTTACCCTCTTCTTTCTTCTTTTGCTCGAGGACGAGCAAACCTTTTAAGTTTGGTGTGGTAAAAGCATTGCTTTTTGTTTTTCCATAACCATTTATGGCATCCAAGGCCGGAGAAACCTCTAGAAAGAGGAAAGGGAAGGCAAAAGCTTCTACCTCTGAGTCATGGGAGATGGAGAGATTCATCTCAAGGGTGCATCAAGACCACTTCTATGAAGTTGTGGCCTTGAAGAAGGTGATCCCCGAGGTCCCTTTTTCACTCAAAAAGAGTGAATATCCGGAGATCCGACATGAGATCCGAAGAGGTTGGGAAGTTCTTACCAACCCCATTCAACAAGTCGGAATCTTAATGGTTCAAGAGTTCTATGCCAATGCATGGATCACCAAGAACCATGATCAAAGTGTGAACCCGGATCCAAAGAATTGGCTTACTATGGTTCGGGAGAAATACTTGGATTTTAGTCCGGAAAATGTAAAGTTAGCATTCAACTTGCCCATGATGCAAGGAGATGAACATCCTTACACTAGAAGGGTCAACTTTGATCAAAGGTTGGACCAAGTCCTCATAGACATTTGTGAAGAGGGCGCCCAATGGAAGAGAGATTCAAGAGGAAAGCCGGTTCAATTGAGAAGGCATGACCTCAAGCCCGTGGCTAGGGGGTGGTTGGAGTTTATCCAACGCTCAATCATTCCCACTAGCAACCGGTCCGAAGTTACTATAGACCGGGCTATCATGATTCATAGCATCATGATTGGAGAAGAAATAGAAGTTCATGAGGTTATATCCCAAGAGCTTTATAAGGTGGCGGACAAGTCCTCTACCTTAGCAAGGTTAGCCTTTCCTCATCTCATTTGTCACCTCTGTTATTCAGTTGGAGTTGACATAGAGGGAGACATTCCCGTTGATGAGGACAAGCCCATCACTAAGAAGAGGATGGAGCAAACAAGAGACCCCTCTCATCATCAAATCCCTGAGATGCCTCAAGGGATGCACTTTCCTCCACAAAACTATTGGGAGCAACTAAACACCTCCCTAGGAGAATTGAGTTCCAACATGGGACAACTAAGGGTGGAGCACCAAGAACATTCCATCCTCCTCCATGAAATTAGAGAAGATCAAAGAATCATGGGAGAGGAGCAACAAAGACAAGGAAGAGACATTGAGGAGCTCAAGCACTCCATAGGATTTTCAAGAGGAAGAACAAGCCGCCATCACTAAGGTGGACCCGTTCTTTAATTTCCTTGTTCTTTATTTTTCTGTTTTTCGAAAATTATGCTTGTGTTTATCTATGTTTGTATCTTGTGATCATTAGTGTCTTAGTGTCTATGCCTTAAAGTTATGAATGTCCTATGAATCCATCACCTTTCTTGAATGAAAAATGTTCTTAATTGAAAAAGAAAAGAATTGCATGAATTTTGAATTTTATAACAGTTTAATTATTTTGATGTGGTGGCAATACTTTTGTTTCTGAATGTATGCTTAAACAGTGCATATGTCTTTTGAATTTGTGGTTCATGAATGTTGGCTCTTGAAAGAATGATGAAAAAGGAGACATGTTACTGAGGATCTGAAAAATCATAAAAATGATTCTTGAAGCAAGAAAAAGAAGTGAATACAAAAAAAAATTTCGAAAAAAAAGAGAGAGAAAGAAAAAGAGAAAAAGAAAGAAATAAAGTTGTGATCCAAGGCAAAAAGCGTGTGCTTAAGAACCCTGGACACCTCTAGTTGGGGACTCTAGCAAAGCTGAGTCACAATCTGAAAAGGTTCACCCAATTATGTGTCTGTGGCATGTATGTATCCGGTGGTAATACTGGAAGACAGAGTGCTTTGGGCCACGGCCAAGAATCAATAAGTAGCTGTGTTCAAGAATCATCATACTTAACTAGGAGAATCAATAACACTATCTGGATTCTGAGTTCCTAAAGAAGCCAATCATTCTGAATTTCAAAGGATAGAGTGAGATGCCAAAACTGTTCAGAGGCAAAAAGCTAAAAGCCCCGCTCATCTAATTAATACTGATCTTCATAGATGTTTCTGGAATTCATTGTATATTCTCTTCTTTTTATCTTATTTGATTTTCAGTTGCTTGGGGACAAGCAACAATTTAAGTTTGGTGTTGTGATGAGCGGATAATTTGTACGCTTTTTGGCATTGTTTTTAGTGTGTTTTTAGTATGATCTAGTTAGTTTTTAGTATATTTTTATGAGTTTTTAGTTAAAATTCACTTTTCTAGACTTTACTATGAGTTTGTGTGTTTTTCTGTGATTTCAGGTATTTTCTGGCTGAAATTGAGGGACCTGAGCAAAAATCTGATTCAGAGACTAAAAAGGACTGCAGATGCTGTTGGATTCTGACCTCCCTGCACTCGAAGTAGATTTTCTGGAGCTACAGAAGCCCAATTGGCGCGCTCTCAACGGCGTTGGAAAGTAGATATCCTGGGCTTTCCAGCAATATATGATAGTTCATACTTTGCCCAAGATTTGATGGCCCAAACCGGCGTTCAAAGTCACCCTCAGAATTCCCAGCGTTAAACGCCGGAACTGGCACCAAAGTGGGAGTTAAACGCCCAAACTAGCATCAAAGCTGGCGTTTAACTCCAAGAAAAGTCTCTACACGAAAATGCTTCAATGCTCAGCCCAAGCACACACCAAGTAGGCCCGGAAGTGGATTTTTATGTCATTTACTCATCTCTGTACACCCTAGGCTACTAGTTCTCTATATATAGGACCTTTTACTATTGTATTTTCATCTTTTGATCACTTTAGATCTCTAGATCATCTTTGGACATTTAGTTCTTAGATCATATCTGGGTAGTTATCCTTGTTTTGATGCTATCTTAGATCATTGGGAGGCTGGCCATTCGGCCATGCCTAGACCTTGTTCTTATGTATTTTCAACGGTGGAGTTTCTACACACCATAGATTAAGGTATGGAGCTCTGCTGTACCTCGAGTATTAATGCAATTACTATTGTTCTTCTATTCAATTCCGCTTGTTCTTGTTCTAAGATATCACTTGTTCTTCAACTTGATGAATGTGATGATCCGTGACACTCATCATCATTCTCACCTATGAACGTGTGCCTGACAACCACCTCCGTTCTACCTTAGATTGGGTGAATATCTCTTGGATTCCTGATACACGATGCATGGTTGATCGCCTGACAACCGAGCGCTCGCCTGACAACCGAGCCAGCCATTCCGTGAGATCAGAGTCTTCGTGGTATAGGCTAGAACTGATGGCGGCATTCAAGAGAATCCGGAAGGTCTAAACCTTGTCTGTGGTATTCTGAGTAGGATTCAATGATTGAATGACTGTGACGTGCTTCAAACTCCTGAGGGCGGGGCGTTAGTGACAGACGCAAAAGAATCACTGGATTCTATTCCGGCCTGATTGAGAACCGACAGATGGATAGCCGTGCCGTGACAGGGTGCGTTGAACATTTCCACTGAGAGGATGGGAGGTAGCCACTGACAACGGTGAAACCCTTGCACAAGCTTGCCATGGAAAGGAGTAAGAAGAATTGGATGAAGACAGTGGGAAAGCAGAGAGACGGAAGGGACAAGCATCTTCATACGCTTATCTGAAATTCCTACCAATGAATTACATAAGTATCTCTATCTCTATCTTTATGTTTTATTCGTATATCACCCATATCCATTTGAGTTTGCCTGACTAAGATTTACAAGGTGACCATAGCTTGCTTCATACCAACAATCTCTGTGGGATCGACCCTTACTCGCGTAAGGTTTATTACTTGGACGACCCAGTACACTTGCTGGTTAGTTGTGCGAAGTTGTAGTGATCATAATTTCGTGCATCATGAGGTTTCTCCTCTTCCTGAGGGATTTTCAGAGGTTCTATTATTCTCTCTGATACCTCCATATCAGGCTGAACATCTTTAAAGATATCCTCTAGCTCTGATTCGAGACTCTCAATCATATTGACCTCTTGTACCAGAGAGTCAATAATGTCAATGCTCATGCAGTCATTTGGGGTGTCTGGATGCTGCATAGCTTTGACAACATTCAACTTAAACTCGTCCTCATTGACTCTCAGGGTTACTTCCCCTTTTTGGACGTCAATAAGGGTTCGGCCAGTTGCTAGGAAAGGTCTTCCTAGAATGAGAGTTGCACTCTTGTGCTCCTCCATTTCCAGCACCACAAAGTCACTGGGAAAGGCAAATGGCCCAACCTTGACAATCATGTCTTCAATCACGCCTGATGGGTATTTAATGGAGCCATCAGCAAGTTGAAGACATATCCGGGTTGGCTTGACTTCTTCAGTCAAACCAAGCTTTTTGATAGTAGATGCAGGTATTAAGTTGATACTTGTCCCAAGGTCACATAGAGCTTGCTTGGTACAAGTATCCTCTAATGTGCATGGTATCATAAAGCTTCCTGGATCTTTAAGCTTCTCAGGTAAGCTTTTCAGAATGACTGCACTGCATTCTTCAATGAGGTAAACTTTTTCGGTTTCCCTCCAATCCTTCTTATGACTTAAGATCTCTTTCATGAACTTAGCATAAGAGGGTATTTGCTCAAGTTCTTCTGCAAATGAAATCTTTATTTCAAGGGTCCTGAGATAGTCTGCAAAGAGGGCAAATTGCTTGTCCTGTTCCGCTTGGCAGAGTTTCTGAGGATAAGGCATTTTGGCTTTGTATTCTTCAACCTTAGTTGCTGCAGGTTTATTGCCTGCAGATGTGGGTTGAGAAGCCTTTTTAGAAGGGTTATTATCAGCACTTGTATGTGTCTGATCTCCCGTTGGTGTTTGAATGCCAGGGGTGGAAGCTGGAGTGGCGTTAGACGCCAACTCCTTACTTGTTTCTGGCGTTTGAACGCCAGAACAGTGCTTCCTTTGGGCGTTCAATGCTAATTCCTTGCTTGTTTCTGGCGTTGAATGCCAGGACTGAGCATGGTTTGGGAGTTCAGCGCCAGCTTTCCACCCATTTTTTGGCATTTGAGCGCCAGAATTATTCCTCTCTGGGCTCTTACTGTCCTCAGATGGATTTTGGGTAGTTTGCTCATTTCTTGGCTTCCTGCTACCTTGTAGTGAGGTATTTAATTTTTTCCCACTTCTTAATTGCACTACTTGACACTCTTCTGTTATTTGTTTTGATAACTGTTGTTCTGTTTGCTTCAACTGTACTTCCATATTCCTATTAGCCTCTTCGTTAATGGAAGATTCACTGTTTAGGTACAGATGCTGATTTCTGGCAACTGTATCAATAAGCTCTTGAGCTTCTTCTATTTTCTTTCTCATGTGTATAAATCCACCAGCTGAGTGGTCTAGAGAAATCTGAGCTCTTTCTGTAAGCCCATAGTAAAAGATGTCTAACTGCACCCACTCTGAAAACATTTCAGAGGGGCATTTTCTTAGCATCTCTTTGTATCTCTCCCAAGCATCATAAAGAGATTCATCATCTCCTTGTTTAAAGCCTTGGATGCCCAGCCTTACCTGTGTCATCCGTTTTGGAGGAAAATAGTGATTCAGAAATTTTTCTGACAGCTGTTTCCATGTCTTTATGCTGTCCTTAGGTTGGTTATTTAACCACCTCTTAGCTTGATCTTTTACAGCAAATGGAAATAGTAATAATCTGTAGACATCCTGATCTACTTCCTTATCATGTACTGTGTTAGCAATTTGTAAAAATTGTGCCAGAAACTCTGTAGGTTCTTCCTGTGGAAGACCGGAATACTGGCAACTTTGCTGCACCATGATAATGAGCTGAGGATTCAACTCAAAACTACTAACTCCAATGGAGGGTATACATATACTACTCCCATATGAAGCAGTAGTTGGGTTAGCACATGACCCCAAAGTCCTTCTGGACTGTTCATGTCCACTTAGGTCCATGATGGAGAAAGGGAGATGACGTGGATTTATTTTATTTATTTTATAAATAAATAAAAAAATGATTTTCGAAATAAAATAAAACCAAAATAAAAATAAGATAAAATAAGAAAATTAAAATTAAAAAATTAATAAAAATTTGAAAATATTTTATGAAGATTTTCAAAAAAGTGAGGAGAGAGAAAATGGTTAGGATATTTTTGAAAACGATATAATATATATATATATATTTTTAAAAAAAACTTAAAAGGATAAGATTTGAAAAATTTTGAAATTGAAATCTGAATTTTTCTTAAAAAATTCGAAATAATTGCTAAAAAATAGTTAGAAAATATATTTTTTTTGAATTTTGAATTTTATGATGAAAGAGAAAAACACACAAAAGACACAAGACTTAAAATTTTTAGATCTAAGGATCCTTGTTTTCGAAAATTTTGGCGGAAAAACACCAAGGAACACCAAACTTAAAAATTTTAAGATCAAAACACAAAAAAGACTCAAGAACACTTTGAAGATTCACAAGAACAACAAGAACAAAAGAAGGAAAACCAAACTTAAAATTTTTTAGAAAACCTCAAGAAAATTTTTGAAAATTATAAAAAGATTAACAAGAAAACACCAAACTTAAAGTTTGGCACAAGATTTAATCAAAGAAAAATTATTTTTGAAAAAGTTTTAAAAAAAGAAGATACCTAATTGCCAAGAATATAAGCCAACGCTCTAGCCAACTGAGCTATAAATATATTGTGTTTTAAAGATCTATTATTTTTATAGATAAAAATAACTTTTTTTGAAAACTAATGTTTTGAAAAAGCACAAGAAAAACAAGAAAAGACACAGAACAAGACAAACCAAAGATCAAACAAGAAAAATTGACAAGAACAATTTGAAGATCAAGAAAAAACAAAGAACACTAATTCGAAAATTTAAAGGAAAATACAAGATATGCAATTGACACCAAACTTAGAACAAGACACTGAACTCACGAAAAAAATTAAAAATTGATAAAGAAAAATAATATTTTTAAAAAAAATTTTTGAAAAGAAAATAAAAGACTCAGATTTGATGACTCTACAGCAACAAAAATAAATTATTCCTAATCTAAGCAACAAAATAAACCTTTAGTTGTTCAAACTCAAACAATCCCCGGCAACGGCACCAAAAACAATGGTGCACGAAATTGCAATCACACTTTTGCAATCCGCACAACTAACCAGCAAGTGCACTGGGTCGTCCAAGTAATTCCTTACGTGAGTAAGGGTCGAATCCCACGGAGATTGTTGGCTTGAAGCAAGCTATGGTTATCTTATTATTCTTAGTCAGGATACCAATAGGGTTCTTTAGCTATAATTGTAAAAAGTGAAAGTGTTTGGAATAAGTAATTGTTACTCAATAATGGAGAATATGTTGGAGTTTTGGAGATGCTTTGTCTTCTTTATTTCAGCTTTTCTCTTGTCCTCCTCTTCACGCACGCAAGGATCCTCCTATGGCAAGCTGTATGTAAGGCGTCATCGTTGTCAATGGCTACCTCCCATCCTCTCAGTGAAAACGGTCCAAATGCTCTGTCACAGCATGGCTAATCATCTGTTGGTTCTCGATCATGTCGGAATAGAATCCATTGATTCTTTTGCATTTGTCATCACGTCCAATGATTGCGAGTTTGAAGCTCGTCACAGCCATCCAATCCTTGAATCCTACTCGGAATACCACAGACAAGGTTTAGACTTTCCGGATTCTCATGAATGCCGCCATCAATTCTAGCTTATACCACGAAGATTCTGATTAAGGAATCTAAGAGATACTCATTCAATCTAATATAGAATGGAGGTGGTTGTCAGGCACACGTTCATGGATTGAGGAAGGTGATGAGTGTCACGGATCATCACCTTCTTCATAGTGAAGTGCGAATGAACATCTTAGATAGGAACAAGTGTGTTTGAATGGAATAACAGAAAGAATTGCATTAATTCATCGAGACGCTGCAGAGCTCCTCACCCCCAACAATGGGGTTTAGAGACTCATGCTGCCAAAAGGTACAAATTTCAGATCTAAAAATGTCATGAGATACAAAATAAGTCTCTAAAAGTTGTTTAAATACTAAACTAGTAACCTAGGTTTACAAAAAATGAGTAAACTAAGATAATTGGTGCAGAAATCCACTTCTGGGGCCCACTTGGTGTGTGATGGGGCTAAGACTTAAGCTTCTCACGTGCTTGGGCTGTTTCTGGAGTTGAACACCAGGTTGTAACCTGTTTCTGGCGTTGAACTCCAACTTGCAACCTGTTTCTGGCGCTGAACGCCAGACTGCAACATGGAAATGGCATTGAATGCCAGTTTACGTCGTCTATCTTCATGCAAAGTATGAACTATTATATATTTCTGGAAAGCCCTGGATGTCTACTTTCCAACCCAATTAAGAGCGCGCCAATTGGACTTCTGTAGCTCCAGAAAATCTATTCCGAGTGCAGGGAGGTCAGAATCCAACAGCATCAGCAGTCCTTTTTCAGCCTAAATCAGATTTTTGCTCAGCTCCCTCAATTTCAGCCAGAAAATACCTGAAATTATAGAAAAATACACAAACTCATAGTAAAGTCCAGAAATATGAATTTTGCCTAAAAACTAATAAAATTATACTAAAAACTAACTAAAACATACTAAAATCTATATGAAATTACCCCAAAAAGCGTATAAAATATCTGCTCATCATGCAGCTTAAGAAAGGCTTACTGTCTGTAGCCGATTATACTAGTCAGTTTGAGGAGCTTTGTAGGTTCTCTAGGGTATGTTAGGGTGTCCTAGAGTCATATGAGAGCTAGAAGTGTATTAAGTACCAAGGAGGCTTGAGGGATAACATCATGACTGCTGTAGCTCCTTTGGAGATTCGGATCTTTTCCGAGCTTGTGAACAAGGCAAAGGTTGTGGAGGAGTGTGCAAAGAAAATGGCATCAATAAGAGATACTTGTGGGAAAAACAACAACCGTGGTGTGAGGAGCACTTTCATCCAAGAGCTCAAAACTTTAAGAGGGGATGACATGCACCTCAAGGTCAAGGCAAGAATAGGAAATCCACTTTTGATTCATATCACCATGCGAAGGGAAGAGGTGATTGCTTTAATTGTGGACTGCCTGATCACCTGGCGAGGGATTGTACTCATGGGAGGAACCCGAATCCGGGTAGGAATCAACACCAAGGGAGAGTGTTCGCTGTGAACACCAGTGATGCTGCTAAAAAGGATCTTTTGATGAGAGGTAAATGTGTAATTGGTTACAAAGCTTTAACACCCTTGTGTGATATTGGAACACCGTGTTTACTAATAGCTTATGACGGAGATGAGGGTTTGAGACTAAAGTGTCAAACATAGTATCAAATTTAAGACCAAACTTACTTGTGCCGCGTAGATTATTGCCGATAAAGCTAACATAATTTAGGTACATTTTTGGCTGACGTGAGCGAATAATCAAATTATTAGAGACCAACGAGTCTAAGTAACGCTGCAAAAGCGCGGTAATCTTAATGGTGGTTTGAGGTTTTATATGAAGGAGAGCACCAATACACCCTTGTGAACCGACCGATCTTTTTACTTGTAAATTACATTAGATTTCATTATTTCGGACTCTCTCTTGGTGAATAAATTGAACCTTGCCTAATCCTATTCCTTGTTTGCACATATCCTCTTTATGGTGCATTTTCTTATTTTCTACAATCTTGTTTGATAACAACACAATGTACCTTTTCAATTTCTTACGGATACCATTCAAAATTGTTTTTATTTCTTTTGAGTTTGGTATCCCTTCAGATAACTTGAGCTCGTTTTAACGTCGCATGCAATCCTTAGATGCAATCATCAATATGTTAGTTTCCTTAGGACACAAATTATGAACACGAAGGACAAAATTTAGGAGTGTGCGACCCTACGAGGAGTTGTGAAGCTTCAGTTTTGCAAATGGAATTACCGATGACTGAGCCGACATGCAAAAGGATGCCTCATTAGTTCGGACGTCAAACTGTGGAGAAACTTCTCAATGACTTGAAAGAAAGATTAATTACAGAGCTAATGGTTGTGTTGCTAGAATCCCATGAACCAGTTGGGATCTACGATGATGCTTCGTTGGAAATCTTGGAGTGCGTTTCGATGTAACATTAGGATGTAGTGGTTTAGGCGTCGCGATGATTGAGGCTGTACTAAGTGAATTCGCTGACTCACGATGTGGAGCCTGCTGCATTTGTGTTTGTGTTGAAGACTTGGAGCAAGGAGGAAGTAACTCCATGGAGATGGATGTAATTACTATTTTGAGTTAAGTTATCACCTAGGGATTTTCGCGCTTGATTTTGGTTTTCACGTATAGATTATAAGGTGGTTAATATAACATTTGGCACATGGTGAATTATTGAGTGCAGAGTTAAGTAGAAAAGAAGAAAAATAAGTGAGAATGAATTTAGGCTTGAATTTTTGGCTGAGTTTGACACTTGATTGTAGTTATGATAAGTGAAAATTCATTGGTTGTTTAGTATGTTGAGTTGTAGTGCTGCACTTAAAGATAAAAAAAATCCAAAATAGGTACTCTAGTTGTTGTTGAGGTCCTAAGTAATACAAGTATTGAGATTGCGGATTTAATGAGACTTGGAATTAGGCATAGAGATATTATAAGGCCCTAAGTTATGACTTAGTCATAGGATGAGCGTAAATCCTATTTGGGACAAGTTGAGGAAGTTTAAAAGTAAGCTTAGATTTTGTAATTCGATAATAATGTATCACCGGACTAAATATTTGGATTAGTTAATTAATTAGTGGCTGAAAATCAGAGTAGCGTAGAAGAAACTTGTGGAAAGCAATGACACATGATAGTTGTGAATAGAGGTAGTAGGACGGTGACTAGACGTATCTTAGACTTGAATTATTGAAGAGCTTAGTGGGTTAAGGAAAATATGGATTTCTTAGAAACTGAATTTAATTGGGACTGTAAGATTAGATTGAAATAGAGTAGGTTTTGGAGATGATTAAAGGTGTAATTGAATTGAAATGCTAATGTTGTATTGGGGTTGACTGAAGAGAGCTAAGAGTGAGAAGAATAAGTATAACGTAGGCTTGAATTTGGTTAAGATATGACATTATAAATAGGAATGAAGGATGTAAATAGGAAATTGAGTTGACGTGGAGGAATGGAAAGGTGAATAGTGAGGGATAGGTTTAAGTTAAGGGAACATTTAACGAAGATGAAAGGTAAACAATTTTGGGGACAAAATTTCTTATTTGGTGGGGAGAATATAAGAACCCCGAATTAATTAACCGATTAATGAACGTAAAATAATAATAATTTAATTGTCCAGAATAGGTTCAAATTTATAATATTAATTAGAAAATATAAATATGATATTTGGATTCAGTAGATTTTTCTGAGTTGGAAAATGTAATTTTCTGCAGAAAATTGCGTAAAATCGCGTACCAAAAAAGTAACCGATAGTATCGGCTTGAATCTGTCTAGTACTATGCGAGAATGATAAAAACTGTAGAAAAACTTAGAAAATAATTAAATTTGAAAACCAAGCACTAATTTTAAAGGTTTGGCTTAAAGTTGGACAAAAAATGCTAACAGATTGGACTGAGCCCAAGTTGGGCCCAAGCCCAACTTATATATATATATATGCTTAAGTGAAGGCCATTCAGCCTCCTATACAACCTAAAAACACAAAGAGCAGCTGCTGAATTGAGAGAGAGGAGAAGAGAAGTGTTACTATTCACATACAACTTTCGGTGGCCATAACTTGAGCTACGGTGCTCCGATTTGCATGCCGTCAGCGACTACGTAAAGTCTCGCTGAGCCCGTTAGTTCTATCTAACTTGTGTAGGTAAGAACTCAAAATTTCCTTTCCTTTCCTTTGTTCTAAGAAATTTAAAAATTTAGGTTTTGGTTTTGAGTGAATTTTTGTGTTTTGGTTGTTTAGGTGCCAACCAATAGTGAGAAATTATTGGGTTTTACCCAAATTTGTAGTGGGTAAGGTAGGATTGCCTTAAGCCCTCATGAAATTATGATTATTGATGAACCCTAGAATTTATGTTATGTATATTAATTTTGTAGAGCTTGGAATTTATGATTATTGGAGCTTTTGGATTGTGTGTGGTGGCTTGTTGAACTTGGAAACTTGCGAAAACTTGGTTGAGGTAAAAATTTGGTGTTTTATGCATAATTGGGAATCGGCCAAGGTATGGTTTCGGTTTCCTCTATGTAATATGTAATATTTCTGGACACTTAAGCTAGTAGACTACAGGATAGGATTGAAATAGATTGTTGATAATTGTGATGTATGATGATTTTGATGATTGTGATGAGTATGGTGAATGATGATGTTGAATTATAAAGTTGGGTGAAATGATGATGATTGTGTGGGATGATAATGAATTATTATGTGTGTTGATGTTGAGATAAGATAAGTGATGTTTATGAGTAATGAGATTTTGTTAAAGTCGGTAATATTGGAATATTGATTTACAATTGTGGAGTTGTTGAGTTTATGAAGGAGGAATTGATTGATATAGGTATTGCGTTGGTTGAATTATGATGGAAAAATAAGGTATAGCATTTGGTTGTGATTTATGGTGAATTTAATAGGCTTGGAATTGGTTTGGTTGTGAATTTTGAAGTTTTGAGAATTTAGTGAACTTTTGGTAAAAACTTGTTTTTGGTGAATTTTGACGGATCATATCTTGAGTTACGATTTTTGAAATTAAGTGAATTTTATATCAAATTAAAAATAATTCAAAGAGCTTTAAAACGGTATAGATTTTGTATAAATCTGAATTTTTTAGAGAAAGATATAATCGTTGGAAGTTGGTAGCAAAAATCTGAATTCTTTGATGTTGCAGAATTTGGGATTTCTGGTTTGTGTGCGCATGCACACTGCTGTGCGCGTGCTCTGAACAGTGGCTATATTTCGACTTGTGCGTGCGCACAGTCTTGTGCGCATGCACACCCTGTGAATTTTTGAAAACGTGCGCACACACACTCGGGTGCGAACGCACACACAGGAAAATGCCTATTGTTGAGAGTGTACACACAACATCGTGCGCACACACACGCTGGGAAGTGCATTCTGTTGAGGGTGTTCGCACGTATCTCTGTGCGCGTTTAAAATAAAAACTTTTATCTTCTGTGCGTACGCACACCTCTATGCGTACACACACTTCTCGAAACTTTCTATGGGAGGCGTACGCACAACCCCATGCGTGTGTATGCACACTGCACTGTATTTTTATGAAAATGTTGTTTTTAACTATTTTACCTTCCCAGCAAGTTTGTAAACTTTCGTAATGCTTATCTAGGGTGTCTTAGTGGTGGACGAAATTGTGATAAAAGAGTTCCAGGCACTGTTAGAGAAGCTCACAACTCCGTTCAACTTAACCAGCAAGTGTATTGGGTCATCCAAGTAATACCTTACGTGAGTAAGGGTCGATCCCACAGAGATTGTTAGTATGAAGCAAGCTATGGTCACCTTGTAAATCTCAGTTAGGCAGATTAAATGGTTATGGGTTTCGAAAATTAATAATAAATAGAAAATAAAAAGGGATAGAAATACTTATGTAAATCAATAGTGGGAATTTCAGATAGGCATGTGAAGATGCTAGAATCCTTTCGAATCTCTATTTTCTTATTGCTTTCATCCAATTCTTCTTACTCCTTTCCTTGGCAAGTTGTATGTAGGGCATCACCATCATCAATGGCTACTTTTAATCCTCTCGGGAAAATGGTCCTATGCGCTGTCACTGCACGGCTAATCGTCTGGAGGCATCACCCTTGACAATGGCTACATCCCATCCTCTCAGTGAAAATGGTCCAAATGCTCTGTCACAGCACGGTTAATCAGCTATTGCTTCTCGATCATGTTGGAATAGGATCCATTGATCCTTTTGCGTTTGTCATCATGCCCAGCAATCGCGAGTTTGAAGCTCGTCACAGTCATTCAATACCGGAATCCTACTCGGAATACCACGGACAAGGTTAGACTTTCCGGATTCCCGGGATCCTACTCGGAATACCACAGACAAGGTTAGACTTTCTGGATCCCCATGAATGCCGCCATCTATCTAGCTTATACCACGAAGATTCTGTTGGGGAATCTAAGAGATATGCGCCCGGCCTAGAGTAGAACGGAAGTGGTTGTCAGTCACGCACGTTCATAGGTGAGAATGATGATGAGTGTCACAGATCATCACATTCATCAAAGTGTTGTGCAACGTATATCTTGGAATAAGAATAAAAGAGAATTGAATAGAAAGTAATAGTAATTGTATTGAAACTTGAGGTACAGCAGAGCTCCACACCCTTAATCTATGGTGTGCAGAAACTCCACTGTTGAAAATACATAAGTGAAAGGTTTAGGCATGGCCGAATGGCCAGCCCCCTGAATGATCAAAAGACCGAATAATCAAAGACTAGAACAGTCAAAGATTAAACTGTCAAAAGATGTCTAATACAATAGTAACTTATCCTATTTATACTAGACTAGCTACTAGGGTTTACATGAGTAAGTAATTGATGCATAAATCCACTTCCGGGGTCCACTTGGTGTATGCTTGGGCTGAGCTTGATCTATCCACGAGCTGAGGCTTTTCTTGGAGTTGAACTCCAAGTTATAGCGTGTTTTGGGTGTTCAACTCCGGATCATGACGTGTTTCTGGCGTTTAACTCCAGACAGCAGCATGTATTTGGCGTTCAACGCCAAGTTACGTCGTCAATTTCCGAATAAAGTATGGACTATTATATATTTCTGGAAAGCTCTGGATGTCTACTTTTCAACGCCGTTAAAAGCGCGCCAATTGGAGTTCTGTAGCTCCAGAAAATCTATTTCAAGTGCACGGAGGTCAGATTCCAACAGCATCAGCAGTCCTTTTGTCAGCCTTTTTCAGAGTTTTGCTCAAGTCCCTCAATTTCAGCCAGAAATTACTTGAAATCACAGAAAAACACACAAACTCATAGTAAAGTCCAGAAATGTGAATTTAACATAAAAACTAATGAAAACATCCCTAAAAGTAGCTTGAACTTACTAAAAACTACCTAAAAACAATGCCAAAAAGCGTATAAATTATCCGCTCATCACTTAGCTTGTTTTTAGGCTTTGAAGCATAGAGAATACCATAAGTAAGTTAACTAGATAGTTTCAGGTAAAAAGTTTAGAAGACGGAGCCATAGGATTTTGGAGTAGTGAGGGTGGATTAGTTGAGTGAAGTGGTAGAGTACTATAAAGACGATTGGTATAATGAAATTGTGGAGTTGTGAATTTGATGGTGCTTGAGATGGGTCTAGGACTCGGAATGGAATGATGGCGTTACTGAAAATGATTTCTAAAAACCACTGAAATATTATTTTATACTGCTATTGTTGATACGTTATGTGCCTGGTAGGGACGGTTTGGTTAATCCCGCCTGTTGAGGTCGCGGCGGTGGCGTAAGGGCAGTGGCTAGTCCCACTTACGTTGAGATATGAGGTTTGTGGTTGAGTATCCCACTCGAATCCTTTTGGAATCACAAGAGTATACCGGCACTATATCCATAGACCGTGGACCAGGTACAATATCCCTGGGGTACCCATTTTATTTGTGTCCGAAAGACAACATTTCGGGGGGATGTGTCGGGTTGGCAGTTGAACCGACAATGTAATATCACAGCCGATAGAGCAAGCATTCATCGTGCGCATCTTCTATATGGTTGTTTGCCTATTTGTATAACATGCTTAATTGCTTCTTGAATTACTTGATATATTTGATAATTACTTGTGTTTTACTTGTATGAATTACTTGTGTTTTCTACTGGAATTGAGGAGGATTGGTAGGTGGTGGCGATGGGATCGCATGGAGGTTAGGCTGGTGAAGGCTATGGGACAGAGGTGAACTAATAATTTAGAAATTCCCTAAGTTAGATTACCCCATTACGTATGGTATTTAAAGTCGCAGTTTAAATTTACTTATGTTTTAAGCTTAAATCTCATGATGGATATAAAGCTCTAGGATTGCCTCTGGCGTCCAAGAGTCTTATATCTTACATTACTGAGTATTGTTATCATACTGAGAACCTTTGGTTCTTATTCCATACTTTGTTGTTGTTTTTCAGATGCAGGTTGCAACCCCACCTCGGTGAGTTGCTTGATCGTGACAGAGCGGAGGACCTTAATCATGTTTTAGAGTCCTTTGATTATTTGTGTTAGTACTCTTACTTTTGTATTTATATTTTGTCTTAGAGGCTAACTTTGAGAGAGATATTCTGTATATGCTGTTTTAACTTTCAAAACTATGTATGTTGGTATATACTAGTCGGCTTAAACTCCGCGGACTGCGGCAAATTCTCTATGACTAATATACTCTTATATATCTATATATGTCTTATATTTCGTAGCCTTATCTTGTACCTTTATGCTTTTAGCTTCATGTGAATGTCTCGCGCTTTGTGATTCCGTATTTGAGCTTAATTCTTCATCGGGCTTCTAGAATATTTATTCCTTTATATATATATATATATATATATATATATATATATGTATATATGTATATATAAGCCTTAGTATTGTCGTAACCTTTGATTAACCTTTTCTTTACAGCATGAGGTAAGGCTTAGGGTAATTAGGGTGTTACACAAATTACAAAACAAGCAAAAATAATTCCAATCAACAATGCTTACTGGCGGCGAGGGAGGAAGGGAAGTGAGGGGGCGGAGGAGTGGGAACTGCCGGCAAAGACAGAGAGAGGTTAAACAGAGGAGATGACGACCGAGAACGATGAGAGGAGAGAAGAGTATGAGACCTTCCTACGACGGCGGCGAAAGGAGGAACGATGAGACGAGGAATGGTTGTTGCGGGTTGCTTCGAACTTCCGCCGAAGAGAGCCTCCAGACTTCCATACGCGACGCCGCACCCACCGTTTGTCCCCGGACGAGAAGAGTGGCGATGACTTCGAAGAGAAATGGTGGCTGCAGGCTGCGTTCGAAGTTCGGAGAAGAAGAGTTTGGCCGTTTGGGGACTAGTGTTTTCCAATTTTAGAGAGAAAAGAGAGGGGTGCGATCTGGGATGGCATATACGATGGATATTGGGGCAGGGATTGTTTTTATTTTTTTTTAAACTTAAATGGCGCCGTTTTGAAGTAGCCACCGAACCAGAATCCCCAAAAAAATCTGGCTGATTTCGACGGTTCACCGGTTAACCGCCAATTCGACCAATTTTCAGATTATTCCGGTTGAACCGACCAGTCCAGTTCAATTTTCAAAATCATGGTTCTTAATAAAGTCGGGATTATTAGTTATGTTTATTTATTCTTTGTTATTTAACAGATAAATAGCAAAATATAGAAAGACAATAAACAGACAAAAATATAAAAAAATATTACACAGAAAAAAAATACAAATAATACAGATACACATAGAATATAAATAAAAAAATATGTACAAATAAAAATGATGCATATCTAATTTTATACCGACTATAAATTGAGTAAATTCACGTGTCAATTTATATCTTGCTGTCAGATATTATCCAAAAATCAATCTTAGATATAATTTTTCAAATGTTCAGTTGCATATAAATTCTGTGATCAAAACCATTCAATTAACTTTAAATTGTATTAAGCCTTATGACAAAGCCCTTCAGTCGACTTCAAAATGGCAGTGTTGCGTTATATTCTTCCAAAACCCTATACAACACATATTGAGTCATATATGAGGACGACACCTCTTTAGACCCAATACATACCAAAAAAATTTCTACAATCAAATCATATTTGAACTCTAATTTCTTAATTAATGTTGAAAATTTTCCACATAAATGAGTCATGTAAAAACTTCACATCAGAAAAATATATGCGAAGATGTTAAACACTATGAGATGAGCACCAGCCATTTCGTTAACCCGAAGAGTGGATTTTTTAGAAATGTGGCTTGATGCCCTTGTGGTGTTGTGGAAAGCAGCTCAAATTGTGGTGTTGTGGAAAGCTAGTTAGTGTTGGTGTTAGACTTGGACCAGCTAAATATAGTGTTAGAGGCAGATGTCAATTGGGCTTGAGTTATTGGTTAATGAATTCTTTTATTTAAATAAAATAAAATAAAAATAAAAATAAAAATATAATTATACAATTTTATAAATTAAATTTAATACATCTGTATCTAAATTTTCTTATATAAATTGTGGTATTGAATTTTAGTATTCATTATTAAGAGAATATTTAAATAACAATAGTATAAACAATAATTTTAAATTATTAATATTATTCATTGTTAAGAAAATATTTACTAAAGACATAAAAACAAAATAAAATAATACAGATAATCCATATTAAGATAAAATGAGCATTTTAAAGTGGAAAAAAAATATTTTATTCAATAAAAGAATGTTTGTTTACATAAATTTATTTTTGCATCCATATGGTTCATATTCGCTTAAATTTATGTAAGTTATAAACTTGTATACTAATATTAATTTTGATATATAAAAAAAGTATGTCAAATTATTTTTAATTATATTACATAAATACAAAAATAAAAAATAAGCCACTAGTTATATAAGAATACATATTTAGTATTTATGAAAAAATTTAATTATCTAGTTATAATGAAATTGATTCTTTTTTTATACTAAATTTGATTATTCAGGTGATAATAATTTTATTAAAAAATTGAATAAAATAACATATATATTTATACATAAATATATATAGTAGCTAATTATTTATTTTTATAAAATATTTTTGCATATAATATACACGAATATATAGCTGATTATTTATCTTTATAAAATATTTTTGCATATAATATACACAAATATAGTAACTATATTTTTGTCACATATTTTACTTTATTTGAATACAAAATAAATATAATTAACAATAACAAATTTAATCTAATGATTATTTTAATAAAAATGATTCAATTTTATAATATTACAACAATATCATTTATTTTTTTTAATTAATAAACTCTTTACAGTCTTTTTATCTTGGTCAAGTCTTTTTACTATATTTGTGCTCAATGACTTCAGTCACATCAAATTGCAAAAGGAAGAAAAACGTAAAAAAAAAAAAAAGAGGAGGAGAAGGAAGAAAAGGAACGCAGGATACAAAGAAGAACAACGTAATTTTTACACACGCATTATATAAGTGAAGTTTGTTGAGTTATAATTAATTTGTATGATTTATATACCAAAAAGACTTATTATATATGTATCAGTACTCATTTTAATATTTAATAATATTCATCAATCATTACTATCAATTTTAAAAAATACACATATATATAATCGATTATAGTTATGCCTTATTTTATCCTAAGTCATTTTTAATTTTATATTGTCCGTTCCCTTGACAAGAGCATATAGTGGTAGAAAATATTCAAAATTTGTCTATTATCCACTTTGATTTTTTGCAAGATTTGGTAAAAATCTAAGATTGTGTTTGTTTAGAGAGACATGATATTGGGATAGAGACACTAAGGTTTTTTTTATGAACATCGGGGCAGAAACGCCCAAAAAAATAAGAAAACTAAATAAAGACTAATCTAGGGAGAGCAATACCTATAGAATCAGCATGAAAAGCTAAGGAAATACAAGAAGGCAGATTGAAAAAAATATGACAGCCAGATGAGAGACTATGACCAAAGTGAGCCAACCTATTAGCACAAGTATTTGCTTCCCGAAATTGGTGATGAATATTCCAGTTAGTAAGCCTACTGCATCTGTTTCTAATAGCCAAGACTAAAGATCTAGTAGCATGTAAGTTAATTTCCTCCTGGCGGCAAAGCTTCACTGCACCAAGGGTGTCCACTTCAATAATAAGATGAGAGCAACCAATATTCAAAGCTAGCTCCAATCCTAGTAAAATTCCCCAAAGCTCCGCTGTCATCACTGTTTCGCCGTCCAAATTCAAACTAAAGCAAGCTATAAATCTTCCATCAGAGTCCCTTAGGATCCCACCACAAGCTGCTCTTCCTCCATCTAACACAGAGCCATCCGAGTTGAGTTTAATAAACGGGCGATTTGGTGACTTCCATTTGATCTGTCTTTCAATGAAATTGCAAACCTTCGTCCTGCTATGAGCAAGCTCGAGCTGTGCCAAAGAGTAGTCCTTCGCTAAGTGGAAGGCCAAAAAATGAATGCTATTCTCTGCTACGGCCTCATGGCTATCAAAGATCACCTTATTTCGACGAAACCAGAGTGCATTTATTGTGCATACAAAAAGGAGAGTCAGTAAGCGCGTGTTTTCGAGAAATGTTTGCATCGAGAAAGATTATGGCTAGGAATGCAGGGCAAGAGTTAGAACTGTCATGTTTGGTCAGCAACCTGCTCAAAATGTTAAATCAAAGTGTTCAAGTTTCGAAGGCTATTCCTGGTGGTTACTTTTGTCAAGCAAAAGAAGCAGGAACGTTTACTGATGAATTAATGAACATGGAGGTTACATTTCAACCCAATTGGTGGAAGATTCTTATAAATAGGAAAAGAATCGAAGGAATAAGTGTTGGAATTTTGTACACTCATATCCCAGCGACTTATTGAGTTTGCATTCGAGTTACTTTTCTATTAGATTCTTTCCACTGTTTTAACTTTTTCATTTACACTTTCTGCAAATTTTACTTTTCTTGCAAGTTTATCATTCAAGTAATATTTATTTTCTCTGTTCAAACTTTACATTCCAGTATTTTTATTTTCCATTTCAAAAGTCCTTTGATCTAATTGAGGACATTTTACTATTTTATTTAAATTCAATGCAATTTATTTCAAATTCAGTCAATTTATTTTTAAAATCTTTTATTTTTTTCAGATTTTCTTAAGTTTCTATTCAATCGGAAGATCTTTGATGCACTTTAAGAAAACTGGTACTCACCAAAATGAGTAGGTTTCACTCCTAGATAATAGATATCGAACCACCTTCGATTTGCTAAAAATCGATAAAATATATATAAAATTGTGTTTGACAGAAGAGACATAGATAGAGATATTGTATTTAAAGACACTGAATTAGTATATTTTGTGTCCACTCTGACAGAAAAAACACAAAAATAATAACAAAAGACACAACTTATTTTTTATTTTTTATTATTCTTATTAATTTTTTATAATTATATTTTTTATTATTATATTTTTTATCTCAAATTTTTTAAATAAAAATAAATTAAATTTTTATAATTTATTTTAATTTATTACTAAACAAAATATAAAAATACAAAATTTTATATTTCTGTCTCTTATATTTTATTTTTATTATCTTATTTTATCTTATTTTTAAAAATACCAGTCTAAAAGAACAAATGGCCCATCCACCCTAGCCCATTAGCTCAAGCTACTTTCACCATTATTGGCTACACTTGGCTAAAACAAGCTGCTGACGGAGCCATCCTCTAATAACCACATATATGTTGCTGCAGTCTAACCCTTTACATAATTTTAACTTACAAAATAGGGATGTTTTTGGTATTTCCAAAGACACACCACGACAAAATGATGACCATCAACCGAACCGTACATGTCATACCGATATGCCAATAAAATAATTGACACATGTGAAAAGTTTCCATTAGGAAAAAACTAAGGTTGTGAGAATCGGACCGGTCAATGAACCGGTGAGGGTTCAATGATTCATTAGTTCGATCGAGGTTTAACCGGGATTCAACCGGTTTAATTAAATATTAAATAAAATTATTAAAAATATAAAAATAATTTTAAATATATAAATTTAATAATTTTTAACTTAATAAAATTTAAAATTTCACATAATAAAGAGCAGAACTTCAAGAAGAGAGCTATGTAGAGTCAGCACTTAAGCATAAATATATAGCGTATACATATAGTATTCTTTCATACATACATTTTTGAAACAAGACTAAAAATACACAAGCATAAAAATCAAAACCATGTAAATAACATGACACTTATGTCTAAATTGTTAATAACTACAACACCATCAGCAGTTTAAATACAACACCAAGAACAACACAGAAAGATTATTAACAAAAAATACAGATTATTGTGTAATATAAATTATAAACAATTAATCAATAACACATCAAAAGAACAATTATTAATACCATAACAAGAACACAGCCAAAAACACAGCAAAGAGGATTGCAAGAATTGCAACAGCACACCATTCCATACCATAACACAGCAAGAACAACTTTTCAATACACAACACAACAAGAACACAGTAAAGAGGAGAGGACTCACCTACCAGAATTTTCAACAAACAAATTCATGAACAAATAACCTCAGAATCATGAAGCCAGCAAACAAACAAATAATGAAGCCAGTAAACAAAATCATGAACAGATATCAAAATCAAGCAGAAAAAATCAAAATAAAGTAGAGAAAATCGAAATTCATGAACGAATAACCTCAGAATCATGAAGCTAGCAAACAAACAAATTTATTCAACATTTCAACAAATTTATTCAACATACAAAAAATTGAAGAACAAATTTATTCCTCTCATAAAGAATTGAAGAACAAATTTATTCAACATTCGAACGGAAGCCAGAAACCCAGAACTTACCGCAAGTGAAGAACGAACATAAGCCAGAAAAATAGCACGAACAGAAGCCAGAAAACAAGAAACCCAGAAGCCAGAAACCTAGAACCCGCAACAGTGCTTGAAACCTAGAAGCCAGAAAGTCGGAAACCCAGAACCTGCAACGGTGCTTCACGACCAGCGACCAAAACCCAGAACCCGCAACGCCGCAACGATGCTTCATGACCCGCGACCAAAACCCAGAAACCCAGCAGCCGCAACGGTATGCGACGACCGCGACGGTGGGAGTGTTCTTCACAGCGTTCGTCGGTCGCAACGGTGGTCACTGGCTCACTGCCGGCGTCGATTGTGGAGTCCCTCTACTCGTTGGAGGAAAAGGAAAGTAGGGTTGAGGGAGGCGTGTGGTGACAACTGAGTACTGAATGATTTGGGGGTGGGTTAGGTTAGTGGGTCGTGGGTTTTTTTTTTTTTTGCGTCACAAAACGACGCCGTTTTGGGCTATTTTAAAAAATCGGAACTTCAAAATACCCGCTTGGTTCATCCGGTTCACCGGTTAACCACCGGTTTAACCGGTTTTTTGCACAGAGGTTTTGGAGGTCAACCGGACCGGCCAGATGATCGATTTCCGGTTAATCCAGTCGAACCGGCCGGTTCGGTCCGATTCTCAGAACAATGGAAAAAACACAATTACGGACTCGAAACGGGGTTCCATTTCAGTTTATCTTTTTTTATGAAAAAAAAATAAAAACAAAAATCATCCTTCAATCTATTTTTTATATTTAATAGGACAATTTATCTAAATAAATAATTTATCTTCTAATTTTATTAAAAAACACATTTTACAAAATGAATATCAAAATGCATTTTTTTTCATAAATTATGTAAACCGCGATAGAGGATCTACGGTTTACAAATAAACATACAGGATCTATTACGTTCGAAATCAAAACGTACATAACCCGCGGTAGGGTGTCGTGATTTGTGTGTGAATTGCAAACGTCCATAAATCACGACCTTTTTCGCCTCTACATCTTTATCTTCTTACTCTGCATCACCATGCATCATTATACCTAGTATTAGTCTTACTACATTGCTTGATTCTCCCATCATACTCCCAAATTCTGAGATTATTCCGCTTTCTCTTTTTTTTATATATTTTTTTTGTTGATGTTTTCAACGACCCTTTTGATTATCAAATTTTTTGGGGCCTGGAATATTGTATTTATTTATTTAGTTTTGTTTTTATTTTTTTCTTCAGGCTATATCTTCTTAACTATTGGCTCATTTCATTAGCTAAGTTCTCTGCCATTTGATCAAGAAAATCTCAACGATGCTCTTAATTTTTTCTTCAAGTTTAAGAACTATTTATTTTTATATAATATCAAATATGAAATAAATAACAATATTAAAATAATTAATTGCATTTATATAGATCAACCATTAAAAGATAAGACTAGTAAGTTAATCTATTATTCTCCATAACTCTTTTAATTCAGGTAGTACGTACTCAATACTAAATAAAAAAATTTAACAATATACTTGTTCAATCCTAAATTTTAAAACTAAATTGAGTATAAATTCAACAAATATATTTCATGTTTGATTTTATATAAAAATAAATTATTAACTTAATAAAAAATTAAATAACAAAAAACGTACATTTAATAAAAATATAATTTTATATTTTAAAATATTAAAAAATACATTTTAAAAATAGACCAACTAAACATATTTTTATTATTTTCAACATTTAAAAATAAGGTATCTTTTAAAAAAAATTTAAATGTAAAAAATTAAAAATAAAAAATGAAATCTAAACCTGTTCTTAACAATCCCTTCTCTCTTTTCGTGAAACATCTAAGCTTATTATTGTTTAAGTAGGAAGATTTAATATGATCATTCCTTATCCATTATAATATTCTAATGGAAGCCATTTCGCCTGCTACAGCAGAAAAAATGGCCGCCACTCTATTTTGTAAGTATCCCATTTCGCAGGTGTTAGTGGACAGATATAAAAAGATGATTTCAATCTCTAATTTACAGGCACCATGACTGAAATGGTGTGCAATTCTACTTTGCATTTAAAAAAAATAATTATTTTATTTTATTTATTTATATAAAAAAGCAAAAACTACACCTTGGTCGTCCAGCGTCAAGTCTTTTCATTGATAAAATAAAATGTCAGATATAGGTAAAGCACTGAAACTCGTGAAAGTTATGCTAAAGTTGAAGATTCAAGTTAAAAAAATGTTCAATTAGAAACAAAAATTATAAAATTTCTGCTACAATTTCTAACCAGTTTAGATATCAACATAAATCGCAATAGAAGTGGAGTGATTTATGTACATTTACAATTCACATACAAATCGTGATACATCTACCACAAATTATGTGTTTGTGTAGTTTGATTTCGAATATAATCTGTAAAATTCCTATAACAGTTTATATTTATTTGTAAACTATGTGTTTATAAAAAAAATATATTTTGATATCTATTTTACAAAATATGTATTAGAATAAAATTGAAAGTTAAATTATTTATTTTAGTAAATTGTCCTATTTAATAATAATAAATGATGAATGAATAATGCTGGGGATGGTGATGGATTGTTATGTGTTGCATTCTGTAGCAAAGGACCCAAGATTGATTCTTTCTTGTTTGTGAGAGGCAGAGTGGGACCACCATGTGCCAAAGTAAAGATATAAAGACACGTTCATAAGGTGGGGACCTATACAGTTACAGTAATCAAATTGAGTTGATTAGTTACAAAATCAAAACTCTATTAACATTAGCTTTCTTACGATGTTATTTAAAAAAAAAAAGTTTTTATTCTAACGTGAAAACTCGCGTACAGTTGCATACTTTAAAGGTTAAAAATTATCAAATAATTTAGTGTTATATATTTAAATTATTTATACAATTAAATTTAACTAAGTCATTATATTTATTATGTACACAGAGTTAAGGGTGAATACGAATAGTAGGTATCGATTATTCATTTGAATTCGAACCCAATTAATTAAATTGATTCTAAAATTAATGGATAATCGAATCCGATTTAAATTAAACCAAAGAATTTTTTTAGTGATTGATCTGAATAACAGTTTGAAAAATACGAAATTTGAACTAATTTATAGACTCGTCTAATGACGGATCTAAAAAATTTTGGTAGTAGGGCAAAATATATATATATATATATATATAATATAATATAATATAATATAATATAATAATAATTTTTGTAATAAAAATATTATCTGTATATAAAAATTAGTTATCAAATTATTTATTAATCGTTATGTATTCGTATATAAACATAAATATTGTTTAATTTATTTTTAATGTGTATTTTTTATTTTAATATATATACACAGGTAGTTATTTTCGATGTAAATATAAGATGATTAATTTTTATAATATCTAATTTTACAAATTAAAACACTAAAATAATCATTTATAAATAGGGTAAAATATATTTTTTGTCCTTAAAGTTTGACAAAAGTTTTAAAAATATCCCTAAATTTTATTTTGTTTCAATTTTGTTTTAAAAGTTTTCGATTTGCATTAAATATACCCCTGACGGCTAATTTTTCAAAAAATTTAAGATCGATTCAACAACAATTTAATAAGAACAATCCCTCAACACAAGCAAATTAAGCATAATTTTCATACATTATTGTTATATTTGTCTTAAATTTTTTAAAAATTTAGCCTCCCAGGGTATATTTGATGCAAATTGAAAATTTTTGGGACAAAATTGAAACAAAAAAAAACTTAGGGGTATTTTTAAAACTTTTGCCAAACTTCGGAGACAAAAAATATATTTTACCCTTATAAAATATCTGTCTTTTTATATTGGATAATGCTACATATTCATATTTTTTTGTTAACCAAGTCCAATCAAATTTGTTTAAGACAACAAAAATCAGTTATGACTAATATTATTTTAAGTTTTATTGTTTAACTTAGTTAGACATAATACATAAAAAGACTTGGATGCGTAGTATTTCTTTTACATATATATATATATATATATATATATATATATATATATATATATATATATATATATATATAAGTAAATACTTATTTAGAAATTTACTTCTTATACAATTAGAAGTCAATTCTTATTGAGATTTATAGTTAAAAAAGTTCTTTCAATTAATGTAACAGAAAAAAGAATTAAAACTAATATAAACAAAGATAAATAATACTCTTTTGAGTTGATTAAAAAAAAAACACAAATTTCATTTAAATTGAGAATTGATCATTCTAATGACATCTAATATAAAATTTTTAAATTGACTATGAAGTACCAAAAGTTGAGTAAAAAATTACTGTGGGGTCAAATTTAATAATTTAGTGAGAACAAATAAATATTATTGTCATATACTACTCAAAAAAATTTCAAATCGTAGTGGGGGCGATTGCCCCCACACTCATGTACATACATCCGTCCCTAGACCCGTCCATGTATTAATTAAATAAAAAAATAAAAATTTAAAAATATATATGCTTTTTAATATGTTTGGATTTTAATGTTTTTAGTGTTTAGTATGTTTGAATTTTAATGTGTTTAATTTTTAATATATTTGATGTTTGACATATTTGGATTATTTCTATTGATTTTACATGTCTATTGTACTTAAAAAATTTTTAAGATAAAATTTTTGTTTTTTTATTTTTTATTTTTTATGAATTTCTATTTCATCGGATACCCAATTATCCGAACTAATCCATTCTTAATCAGTTTGGTTTGGTTCGGGTACTGATGCGTGAGCATCTTTTCTATCTTTTCCTAGTGAATTTGCATCTAAATTGTTGAGTTTAATAAAGAATTAATTATTTTTTAGCCAATATAGATGATACTTTGAGTCTTTTGTAATTTTATTTATTTTAGGTAACATTCGGCTGGATTTGATGGAGTTTCTGCAGCACAAGAAGCAAAGGAGATGGCAGCGAGGAGCGACGCGCACGCGTAACTGACGCGTGCGCGTGATTTGGAACTTTCCACGGCGATGCGTGCGTGTGACTAACGCGTACGGGTGATTTGAAGATTTGCTCAGCGACGCGTACGCGTGACTGACGCGTACGCGTGACATGCGCCACATGCAGAAAACGCAGAAAAAACCCTGGGGCGATTTCTAGGCTATTTTGACCCAGTTTTCAGTCCAGAAAACACAGATTAGAAGCTGCAGAATGGACGAAACAAGTGGTCCATATCCATCCATTGAAGACTTGATTATTTAATTAATTTTGATTTAAATTCAATTTTGAATTTTAGGAAAAGATTTTATTTTAATTTTAGAAATTTGATTTTTAAATTTATTAGGATTAGATATAAAAGGAAGAAGAAACCTCTCTTTTGGGAGAGGTCCGGAGGATCCATCACATTCTATTCCAAATTTACATTCCGTATTCCATAACTTTCTACTCTGAACCATGAGCAACTAATCCTCTATTGTTAAGGTTAGGAGCTCTATCTATTTGTATGGATTGATTTTATTGCTTTTTCTATTTTAATTCATGTCTGGACTTATAATTTAAGAATTATTTTCGCTCTTTATCTTATGAATTTGGGTGGAACGGAAGTATGACCCTCTTTCTATTTGAGTTCTTGTATAACTTGGAAAAGCTCTTTACTTGAACAACAACTTGAAAACATATTCTCCTAAATTTTAATTATCTGGATTTAACGGGATACGTGACATATAATCCTTTTATTTTTGGATAATTAGAGTTTTTGTGGCATATAAACTGGAATTTGATCATGCAGCTTCTAATTGGAATTAATTGACTAAGGAATTGGCAGTTAATAAATTTTAGAAGAGACTAGAAAGGTTTAAGGAATTAGGATCTAGACACATATAGTTTGCCATAAATTAAATCTTACATGATTAAAATAGTTAGTAAGAAAAGTTAATCCGGAAGAATAAATAACTATGAAACCTTAACTGTTTTCTCCGTAATTTTATTCCCAATTTATTTACTTGCCTTCCTTCAATATTCTTTATATTGTTTAATGTCTTTTAAACTCCCAAACATTACTTTCTATTTGCCTGAATAAGCTTACCACTCAATTATTGTTGCTTAATCCATCAATACTCGTGGGATCGATCCTCACTCACCTGGGGTATTACTTGGTACGACCCGGTGCACTTGCCATCTAGTTTGTGGTTGTGAAATTTCGCACCAAATTTTTGGCGCCGTTGCCGGGGATTGACTGTGATTAACAACTATTAGTTGTTTGATTGCTTAGATTTGCCGTTTTAATTTTAATTTTATTTAAATATTGTTTTATTATTTTTCGAAAAAAAATCAATAAATAGCACTAATATTTTTCTTAATTTCTGAAATTAAGTTTGGTGTTTCCTAGTTAGTTTTATTTTAATTTTTTTATTTTAATTTTTAGAATTCTGTACTTTCTTTTTTGCTTTCTTGTTTACCACATGGTGCGTTTAATTCTGTTTGGTGTGTTGTGCTAAGAAAAAATAATAGAGAGAGATCACATGGGTTACTACTCCCACCCAAGTAGTAATTCATATGATTGTGGATGGAGGAATTACCCGAATTTTGGTTGGCAAAGTCAAAACCAAAGAAACTTCAATGCTCCATGTTCCAACTATCAAGAACAACCATCTCCATATTCATATCAAGAACCACCACCTCTCTATCCATATCAAGAACCATCATCTTTCTACCTATATCAAGAGCCACTATCTCCCTATTCATACCAAGCACCATCCTCTTTTTACACTTATCAAGAACCATCACCTCCTCCTTATTCATCTCAAATACCATCAGATCTTGAGTTTCTCATGAAAGAATTCTTACATGATATAAAGACGAGTGTCAAAAATGTAGAGAAACATGTGCAGTCGATTGTCAAACCACAGGAAGATGAGCAAGCAAATTCCTTTCCAAGAGATATAATACAAGATCCTATAGAAAAAAGTGAGAAAATCAATCAAGGGAGTTCATACTCCAGTGAACTAGAAAACTTTCCATCCTCACACATGGAAGAAGAGGAAGATGCAAAACCAAAGGAGGAAGATGCACAACCTCCCATGCCCTTGGTAAGCAATGAAGAAGAGATTGAATCAGAAGATAGTTACCAAGAGAAAGAGGTTGAAATTGAGGAAGCTTGCAAAGAAGTGGAAGAATTCAAAGAAGAACACAACGGAGTGGAGCTTGTAAGACCTCTCCCAAAGCCATCACCATCCAATACAACATTCAAGTGGGTAAAACTCCTATCCTTAACCTTTACGTTCCCACTTGAATATGGGCTACTGGAGACGGATGGTCAACTTAGAGCTCTTTGTGGCATTAAGAGTAAGAGGAAGATGGTTAGTGGTAAGAGTTGTCAAGCAAGGTTCAATATGGTTACATGATCCAAACTGAAGTGCAAGGATTGGTGTAGAGCTCAATTGAATGGGTCTAGAAGGTTGTTTAAATGTCTCTGTGAGAATTCAGATCGCTTGTCACCCGGTGGAAACAATGGTGATCCACAAGGAGACGGGTATAAATGCAAGGTTTGGGACCCTAGAATTCATTCCCACAATCAACACTCATGGGGCCTTGTCACTTGCTTCAACTTGCTCGAAGGCGTTATGCGCCTAGTTTGGAATCCCGATGGCCATTAGATTTACAAACATTGGTGGAGATTCCTGGATCAGTAGAAGCACAAGCCACCATGACAAAGAGCTTACCACATGTCCAACTTAAGGACTTTAACTAAAAGTGATAGGTGGGAGACAACCCACTGTGGTATAATCATTCCTTTTCATTCTTAGCTTTATTTTATTTTATTTTTATTAGTAGTAGTTTTCTTACTTTTTTTTATTTATATTGAGTTTTTACCGTTTCTCTGATCATGCAGCTATTTCATAACAGGAACCGAACCCTTCAGGCTATATTAAAAAAAAAACGAGCACACGACGCGCAAGCGTCGCTGACGCGTACGCGTCATATGGGTGTGCATAAAAAAAATAAAGTGAACAGACAGTTACACGGGAATGGCGCAGGAAGTGTGCCTGGCGCACAAATTGGCTCACACGTACGCGTGTGCGTCATTTGTGATTTTGGCACTCCACGCGTACGCGTCAAGCACGCACATGCGTGGATGAGTAAAATCGGCGCAAAAGGTGTTTGCCCAGAGAGTTATGCTGGTGTCAAGCTAAAACTATGCTGGGCACACAAGCCCCACCACGCATACGCGTTCCTGACACGTTCGCGTCATTTTCTAATCCTGGCTTTTCACGCGTATGCGTCTCTGACGCGTACGCGTCACTTGAAATTCATGCGGTCCACGTGTACGCGTGCCTTACGGGTACGCATTGCATGCGACGCCCAATTAAATCACCTCAGCGCCTGATTTCAAATCATTCACCCCCAAATCCTAATTCTCTCTTGTTCTTTTATCCTTATATTCTTATTTGCTCTTACTATTTGTTTTTTATTTTTCAGTTCTTCTTTGCTTGAGAACAAGCAAACCCTTAAGTTTGGTGTTGGTGCTTCGCTTATGGGTTTTCTATTTATTTTTCTGGCACAAAAGGGAGGCGAATCATCTTCATGGCGGAGCACAATCTGAAGAATAAAACGACCGCTAGGATAACTAAGTTGGTTGAGTTCCTTTCATTCTATATTCCTTCCCTCTTTTACTATGTTATGTTCCGGTTTTCTTCTATTTTGCCTTGTCTATTGCATGATCATTTATTAGTTAGATTCCTAGATTCTAGTTTAGTTTTCTGTTAATTTGCTTTAATTCTGAAGGATGCCTCATGTATTGCCCACTAAAATCAAAAAAAAAAGAAAGAAGAAAAGGGGATATAGTGCATGAAAAATTGAGTTTAAATTCTAGAATAGTATCATTTACTTAAATGTGCTGGTATTTTCTGTGATTTTGAATGCATGACATGAACAGTGTATATTTAAATTTGAATCAAAGAATGTTTATGTACAAGGAACGGGAATTTAGAAAATTATTATGATTTCTCTGAAATTAATGAAAGTTTAATCCATGAAGCAAAAGAAACAGCAAAAGAAAAATAAAAGCAAGGTCCAAGGCTCTGAGCATCAATGACTAGGGAGGTCAGATATGATTAAAAGCTCAAAGAGTTGTTTTTCTAGTCACATGCTTGTGGTGTTCTTGTGTCAAGTAATCCTTGAGACAAAACATTTAGAGTCGAGATCAATTGCAGAATACGCCAAAGGGTTTCAGCACCATTGTCTGGGAGTAACTTAAAATATATATATATATATATAATAAAAATAAAAATATTTAGAACTTAAAGAGAGTTCCTAGTTAAGTGCTTTTGGTGTTTCTGTGTCAAGTAAAGCTTGAGACAAAACATTTAAAGTCACGACTAGGCTCAAGGTGAAAAGCACCAAAGAAAAATTGCAGTGTTCAAGGGTTAAATTGAGTTACAAAAGATCAGAGAGTTTATAATATTATCCGGATTCTAATTTCGAATGACAGTGACATCCTTCTAATTCAAAGGAAAGTGAGATGCCAAAACTATTCAGGATTGCAGTTGTAAACCCCACTATAAGAAGAGACATGAGCTTAATCGAACTCTCATTCTCTTGAAAATTCACACCCTAAGCCTATATTAGTTTTGGTTGCTTGAAGACAAGCAACAATTCAAGTTTGGTGTTGTGATGCGTGAGCATCTTTTCTATCTTTTCCTAGTGAATTTGCATCTAAATTGTTGAGTTTAATAAAGAATTAATTATCTTTTAGCCAATATAGATGCTACTTTGAGTCTTTTGCAATTTTATTTATTTTAGCTAGCATTCGGCTGGATTTGATGGAGTTTCTACAGCACAAGAAGCAAAGGAGATGGCAGCGAGGAGCGACGTGCACGCGTGACTGACGCGTACGCATGATTTGAAGATTTGCTCAGCGACGTGTACGCGTGACACGCGAAGAAGACCATCGACGCGTACGCATAATTGACGCATACGCGTGACATGCGCCACGTGCAGAAAATGCAGAAAAAATGCTAGGAGCGATTTCTGGGCTGTTTTGACCCAGTTTCCAGCCCAAAAAACACAAATTAGAAGCTGCAGAATGGACGAAACAAGTGGTCCCATCCATCCATTGAAGACTTGATTATTTAATTAATTTTGATTAAAATTCAATTTTGAATTTTAGGAAAAGACATTATTTTAATTTTAGAAATTTGATTTTTAAATTTATTAGGATTATATATAAAAGGAAGAAGAAAACTCTCTTTTGGGAGAGGTCCCGGAGGATCCATCCCATTCTATTCCAAATTTACATTCCGTATTCCATAACTTTCTACTCTGAACTATGAGCAACTAATCCTCCATTGTTAAGGTTAGAAGTTCTGTCTATTTGTATGGATTGATTTTATTGTTTTTTCTATTTTAATTCATGTCTGGACTTATAATTTAAAAATTGTTTTCGCTCTTTATCTTATGAATTTGGGTGGAATGGAAGTATGACCCTCTTTCTATTTGAGTTCTTGTATAACTTGGAAAAGCTCTTTAATTGAACAACAGTTTGAAATTATATTCTCCTAAATTTTAATTATCTGAATTTAACGGAATACGTGACATATAATCCTTTTATTTTTGGATAATTAGAGTTTTTGTGACATATAAACTGGAATTTGATCATGTAGCTTCTAATTGGAATTAATTGACCAAGGAATTGGCAGTTAATAAATTTTAGAGGAGACTAGAAATGTCTAAGGAATTAGGGTCTAATCACATATAGTTTGCCATAAATTAAATCCTACATGATTAAAATAGTTAGTAAAAAAAGTTAATCCGGAAGAATAAATAACTATGAAATCTTAACTGTTTTCTCCATAATTTTATTCCCAATTTATTTACTTGCCTTCCTTCAATATTCTTTATATTGTTTAATGACTTTTAAACTCCTAAACATTAATTTCTGTTTGTCTGACTTAGCTTGTCATTCAATTATTGTTGCATGATCCATCAATTCTCGTGGAATCAACCCTCACTCACCTGAGGTATTACTTGGTACGACCCGGTGCACTTGCCGGCAGTGACGGATCCAGAAAATTTTGATTAGTGGGGGCAAAATATATAATATAATAATAATTTTTATAATAAAAATATTATATATACATAAAAATCAGCTATTAAAATATTCATTAATTATTATATGTATTGTTTAATTTATTTTTAATGTATATTTGTTAGTTCAATATGTATATAAGTGGTTATTTTTTATGTAGATATAACATGATTAGTCTTTAAAATATCTAATTTACAAATTAAAACACTAAATAATAATTTAAATAATAACACATAATTTAGAATTTTTTATTTGTTTTATATTTTTAAAAAATTAAGTAATCTTTTCTTAACAATGCAATCAAAATATCTCTCCTTTTATATAGAATAATGCTACACATTTAAAGTTTTTTTTGTTAAATAACCCAACCAAATTAATCTAAGATAACAAAAATCAGTTATGACTAGCATTATTCTAAACTTTATTATTTAACTTGGTTAGACTTAGTTCATAAAAAGACTTGAATGTGCAGTATTACTCTTATATATATATATATATATATATATATATATATATATATATATATATATTTAAAATTTTACTTTTCATACAATTAGAAGCCAACTCTTATTGAGATTCATAGTTGAGAAAGTTCTTTCAATTAATGCAGTTGTTACGAAAAAAATTAAAACTAATAACAAAAAAAGATAAATAATATTCATTCAAGTCGATTTCTAAAAGAAAACACAAATTTTATTTAAATTGAGAATTGATCATTCTAATAACATCTAATATAAAATTTTTAAATTAATTATGAAGTACCAAAAATTGAATAAAAAATTATTGTGGGGTCAAATTTAATAATTTAGTGGGGACAAATAAATATTATTATCATATACTACTAAAAAAATTTCAAATTGTAGTGGGGGCGCTTGCCCCCACAACTATATATATACATCCGTCCCTGCTTGCCGGCTAGTTTATGGTTGTGAAATTTTGCACCAAGTACATACACAAAAAAAAAAAAGTAAATCCGAACCAAACCAAATCAATTACAATTCAATTGGTTCGGTTCTAATTTCATTTTAAACCGAACCAACCCGATCTATGCTCACTCATGCACAAGTTCGACATTATTGTAGTCTTATTTTTCTTCTTCTTGTTCTTCTTCTTCTTTCTTCTCCTCCTCCTCCTCTTCCTACTTTCCTTCTTCTTCCTTATCTTTTTTCTCTTTATGTTTTTGTCGCTGTTACTTTTTTTTCTCCTCCTCCTTTTTTCTTATTTTTCTCTTTTACCGTTATCGTCACTACCACCATACCACTACCTCCACCTCCATCTCCTCTTCCTCTTTTTTTTTTCATTTGAATTTCTTCGATCTCCTCCTTCTTTTTCCTCATCTTCCTCCATCACCATTATTATTATTATCATCGTTATCATTATCGTTATTCATAATCATCGACTTTTTCTTATACGTATAACCGTTCAAATTCAGAATGCACCGAAATAAAATCCAAAATGCATTGAAATTATTTATTGATGACGTCACACAAATTGAGTTTGAAAACAAGCTCACAAATCAGATTGAATCATAAACAAAAGAACATCCAAATCCATTAAGTGATTTTGCAGCATTATATGTTTTTTTCTTTGTTTGATTTTTTGTTGTTTTTATTCTTGTTAAAAGGACAAAATAAGAAGAATTATGAGACAATAAACAAGAAGTGGAAGATGAACAAAAAAAGAAGAAAAAGACCAGGATGAGGTCATGAGAAGTTTTGAAGAGTTTTTTATTCTTATTTTTTTCTTTGTTTAATTTTTTCTTCTCTTTTTTATGACTTTATTACTCTTAAGAGAGTGAAATAAGAAAAATTATAAGAAAATAAAATAAGAAGGAGAAGATGAAGAAGAAAAAGAAAAAGATAAAAAAAAAAGATGAAGAAGCAACAGAAGATGAGGAGGAAGATTTTTGAATTGTGCAGAATTTATCATAAAAGTAACACCAAAATGCACCTTAATTAACTTAAAAATGCACCAAAATTACTTAACGATTGCGACACACAAATTCAGTTCGAAAACAAACATACAAACAGTATTGAATTATGAAAAAAACATCCAAATCAATTTTGGATTAGACAACATCATCAATATGGCTAAAATGTCACCAGAACCACTATAATTACATTCGATGACCTAATTACACCAAATCCAAGTAAACGAGACCAAATGCACCTCAATTAACTCAGAAACAGACTGAAATTATTTAATGATTGTGACATACAAACTTAGTTTGAAAATAACACACAAAAATGACTGAATTATCAATAAAAATACATTCAAATCAATTTTAGATCAGGCAACGTCATTAATATGACAAACTCTACAATAACGACGACAACGATAACTACAATATGTATAAAAAGAAGTTGATGATGACTATAATGATGATGATCATGGTGATGAAGATGATGGAGGAGAAGGAGAAAAAAGAAGGAGAAAAAAGGAGAAGAAGAAGGAGACGTAGCATCAGGAGTCGTGCTTGAGTGTAAATGACTTGGTTAGATTTAGTTGGTTAAATAATTTAGATGTAAAACTTTATTGAATTTAATATATTTAACTAAATTATTATTTAATAACTTTTAACTATCAATTTTACATAAAAATAACTACATATAAATTTCTATCTTATTCTAACTTGTTATCATATATCAACAAATTTTAATAATTTATATCATGTACATAATAAAATTAAAACTTTCACTTTTAAATTTATTAAAATAAAGTTATGGTATTAAAAAAGATAAATAATTTCTTAAATATAAGAAATAATATATGAAATATATAAAATTATTTGACCAATAAAATTTGTAACATGATATATAGAGTTCGTATCATGCATAAGACTTAAAAAAAACAGTGATAAGCATTACTATAATACAATGCAATTTTCTTTGCTAATATAATGATTTTATTTATAAATTTTTAAATTGGTAAAAATAAAATAAAATAGTTTAACATTTAGTTAATATATATTCTTAGGACACATGATAAGATTATTATTATTAAAAAATTTAAAAGATTTTTAATAAATATAAAATAAATACTTAAAAACTTAAAAGATGTGTTTGGTGTATATTTTTATTTTTGTTTTTATTTTTAGTATTTTTGTTTGTTGGATTTTGTGAAGAAAAAAGTAAAAATAGAAAGTAAAAACAGAAAATAAGATTTTATTGTTTTTATTATTTTCACTTTTTTCTTCACAAATCAGAAAATAGAAAATACTGAAAATAAAAATAGAAAATAAAAACGTAAACCAAACGCACTTTAAATTTTTTATATTTTTAATAAAAAATTTTAATTTATAATCTTAACATATGTTTCTAAGGAACCAAATAGATAAATTTAACAATTTATAATACAAAAAAATTATTTGTACACCAAAATTAGCTACTGATTAAAATCAATTACCAATGTATTTGTGTATAAATACATATGTAATTTAATTTATTTTCAATATATATTTATATTTTAATATATATTTTATACTGATAACTGACTTTAATAACTGATTTTAATATACACATAACATAATCGTATATAATAATAATAGGTGCCATAAAAAAGTTGATCAAATGAATATATATTTTTAGGATTGTTAAAAAAACAACAAAATTTCAATTTAAAATCAAAATAAGACCAATCATTTACATAGAAATCAATTTTAAGAAACATATAGATGCTACGCTCAAAAATATATGAGAATATGAGTGATAAGTTTTTTTTTGATCGGTCACAAATTGCTTTGATAATATTAAAACAATGAGTAAATAGTTAAAATCGTTTCTGAAAGATACTTCGATCTTCATTTTGGTCCTCAAAAAATAAAGTTAATATTGAGCAAGTTAGTCTTTCCGTAAGTTGGATAATGATGTGGGAGACTAATGCCACGTGTCACAAGATGATTGGTTGACGTGTCATCTCAGTGTGCCACGTGTCAGATCAATGACACGTGGCACTTGACATGTAAAAAAGTTATTTATAATCAAAATAGTCCTTAAAAGTTTAGAAGTAAGTCATTTTCATCTCTGAAATTTTAAAAATTAATCAAATTAGTCTTTATATAATTTTTTTTATTTTTTCTTGATAATATTAAATTTAAAATATTTTTTGATACTACTAATTTTAATAGAAATATAATTGACAATAAAAAATTAGTAATTGTATCTTTTCTTCTTAAAATTTTTTTCAATAAAATTATCTCTCTCTATTAATTCTTATCAAAATCTCTCTTATTCTTTTCTATTCTAAAACATTTTTCTTACATTATTCATTTTGCTATATATATATATATATATTAAAATTAGTAGTATCAAAAAATATTTTAAATTTAATATTATCAAGAAAAACTAAAAAAATTACTAATTTAATATTATCAAAAAAAAGATACAATTACTAATTTTTTATTGTCAATTATATTTCTATTAAAATTAGTAGTATCAAAAAATATTTTAAATTTAATATTATCAAGAAAAACTAAAAAAATTATATAAGGACTGATTTTATTAATTTTTAAAATTTTAGAGATGAAAATGACTTACTTCTAAACTTTCAAGGACTATTTTAATTATAAATAACTTTTTTACATGTCAAGTGCCACGTGGCATGTCACGTGTCACTGCCACATGTCACTAACCTAACACGTGGCATGTCAGGTGTCACTGAACTGACACGTCAACCAATCATCTTGTGACAAGTGGCATTAGCCCCACGTCATTATATGCCTCGTGGCACTTAACGTGACACGTTATTATCCAACTGACGGATGGACTAACATGACCAATTGTGTATCTTTCGGAGACGATTTTGATAAATTTTATCTTTCAAGGACCAAAATAGAGACTGAGGTATCTTTCAGGATCGATTTTGGCTATTTATTCTTAAAATAATTGTCACAAATTAATTTGATAAGATTAGAATGATAAGTCACCAAATTTTTAATAAGATTAAAATGATCACCATAAATTACTTTAATAAAATTATAATTTGTTTGCTACACAATGACAAAAAGAAAGCTCTCCCCACTAATAAGAAAATTTAAAAATTATATTTTATAATAAAATAAATTATTATTTTTATCCATAAAAATTTAAAATGTTGATAAATTTATCCAAAAAAATAAAAAAATAATTTTATATCTATAAAAGATGAATTTCAATTGATAAAAATATCTAAATCTTAAAAAATTATCCAAAATTTTTAAACTACTCTGAAAGCCTAACGTATCCTATTTCAAATTTTTAACCCATCCTACTACTACCACTCAAATTCTTCTTAATCCAACTCTCATCCACTACTACCATTATCGTCACTACCACTATCGTCTTCTTCTTATGTGCTGAGTAATGTGACTATAATTTATGTTTTGCAGGAGATACAAAAATATGAGCAAATAATAACCTGCATTAGGAAATTATTATTTCTTAATCTATTTATGTACAATACATATATTAATTATAACCCCAAATTAAACTATTTCACATTAAATAACTTATATAACAGTGATCTTATTTATTTTCATAAATACTAAATTAAATAAGTTTTTATTACTTTTGATTTGAAAGTAAATGAAAATAAAACTAGAAATACTATTTTATTTGTGTTTTAGGATTTAATAGGTGTCATATACAAATATAAATAGTGAGTTCAGAATTTTAATTCCTAATACATTAAACTCGCATCCAAAGTTTTTTTTTCATCAAAGGAATTGTGATTTAGCCCTATCCCGAGATACAGAAGGCTTTGATTGAGGAAGCTTAAAGAACTGCAAATATATGTATAATTAAGAAGGTCATACAATATTATATGGTTGTTATATATTGTGCCTTATGGTTTTGTTTATTATTTTTATGTTATATAAGTATTTAATTTTGTTACACAAAGAAATTAGTAACAATTTGGATTATTATACTCATCTATTTTATAAAATTTTGGTTTTGGAATAAATTGATTGAACATTATGCTGCCAAAATAGTATTTTTTGTGAAAATTGATTTAGTTTAGAACATTAAGAATATGGTGATATGTAATTCATGCAAATATTAGTCGGCCAAAAGAAAGATCTATATTTGGCAGAGTTACATATACATATTATTGATATTTATATATTTGGGTAGCTATTAATAATAAATCAATACTTATTATTTATGCGAACAATAATTAGCCTAGAGGAAGTTTATTGTTTAGCCAAATAATAAATATTGAACTTTATGTTTATTTTCTACTTAATTATGCAACCACTAATCGGTTCAAAAAAAAGTTGGTGTTTGGCCAATTGATAGAAAAATATATGTGGTAAGAAATATATATAATTCTTAGATTTCATGTGAACAATGAGTCGATTCAAAGATAAACTTATTGTTTGACAAAATTTTATTGAGAATATTTGGTAAGACACACCAAATAAATTTATGTGTACATAATTTATGCGAGTATCGATCGGCCTAAAGAAAATTATGTACTTAGCTAAATTACATGTTTATTTGTGGTAATAAATATGTGATATTTATCTGGTTTCATATAAACAATAAGTTTGTCCAAAGATAGACTTATTGTTTGGTAGAATTTATTATCAATGTTTCATTATTGTATTAAAATATTGCTTATAAATTAATAGTTATATCTAAAGACTAAATATTAATGTTGTGCTAGATATTTGTAATGGATCCATGTAAAACCCGGTTAATTAACGGCTAATTAACCCATAAATGAGAATTTATTCTAGAAAGCCTAAAATGTGATTTTTATGGCTAAATGTGATAGAGGAGATTGAGACGAGAATTTCGGTACCAATTTTATAGAATTCGGACCAAGATTGGACCGAACGGGCCAAACCGGGCCAATTGGACCCAAAGTGGGCCCTTGGCCCAACATAACTTAACCAAAACCCTAGTTTTCAGCACTCTCTCTCCTCATTTGTTACACACACAAGCTGAAATGGTGGAGAGGAAGGGAAGAACATTCTCTCAACTTCTCTCTCTCACTTGATCTTCAAATCACCATAACTTTTGATCTAGAGCTCCGATTGCCGCCCCGTTTGCGGCCACGCGTTCACCGCGGAGAGCTCTACAAAACTCATATAATCAATCTTGAGGTAAGCCACACCTTGCTGTTCGAAATCTCAGCCCCTATTTTCGAGTTTCATGGGTAAAATGTTGAGATTTTGGGTTCTTTGATGTTATAGGACCCAACTCTCTTGAAGGAGAAGGTTAATCTTGTCTCCTTGGACCTTGGGTGTGGTAAGATTCTCAACCCTAGTGTATTTTGTTGTTTTATGATGTTTGGGTTTTGAGATGTTGTGTATGGGTATGATGGTTGTGGCTTAGGTTGTGTATGTGTGGATATTGGAGCTTAATTGGTGACTTTGAAAAGCTTGGAAAGGGTTTGGTGGTGAAAAATCTGTTCTTGGAGGTGTTGAGGCCTTGAGGGCTTGTGGATAAGTGGTTTGGAAGTGCTCCGGTGGAGCTTGGGAAATTCGGCTAAGGTATGGTTTCGGTTTCCCGTATCTAATATGTAATGTGGTAGGAAATACTTAGGCTAGAGGCCCTAAGATAGGCATTGAATGGTTGATGTTATTGAATGATTGAGATATATGATGTGGTCATATATGTGATGATGATTATTGATGCCTTGGTGGTATGATGTATGAGAAATATGCATGTTGTGATATATGCTTGATTATTGGTTATGGTTGAATTGTGGGTTGAACCATGTTGGTGGTGAGTATGATGTTGATTGTGTACCATAATGATTTATTGGAATTGGTGTTGTTGATAATTGGCATGTGGAATAGTATAGGATATGTCAATATGTTTGAATTTGAGCCACTGGGGAGAAGTGGGGTAAAATGGTGAAATAGTGATTTTGGTAAATTGTGAGTTATGTGTCAATGTGTGAGTTGAGGAGGCTTGATGTTGAATTTGATACATTTTGAATTGATTTCAAAGAAAAGGGATGAAATTGACATGTTTTGATTGATTTTGGAAAGAGTTGAAAATGGTTTGTTTTGAAAATGGCATATTGTGGTTTTGTATGAAAATATGGTTTTTGGGCATACTTTGACGGGACATAACTTGGACTACGGATCCCCGTTTTGTACCGAATCTGTTTAGAAATGAAATTGGATCCGGGATGTCCATGCCGTTCGAAGAACGGGCGAAAAACGATTTAAAATGAGGAAGTTATGTCCGTTGGAAGATTGGGGTGTAAATCTGTGAAATTCTGCAGCTTTTTAACTTAGAAAATTTTTAGCAGAATCACCCCTTGCGCGTGGGCGCACCTGGCGCGTACGCGCCGATCTTCCGAAAAACGCCATCCACGCGTACGCGTGATGTGCGCGGGCGCGCCGATTGTGCTGCACCCAATGCCTAGCCATTTTCCAGAGAGTTATGCCAGAACTGTGCCGGTGTTGTGCCTGGGGCACGAGAACACCCGCGCGTACGCGTGGTTGACGCTTGCGCGCCGATGGGCAAGTTTGGAATCCACGCGTTAGCGTGCATGACGCTTGCGTGTCGATTAGTTTTTGAGGCCATCCACGCGTGCGCGTGGTGTGCGCGTACGCGCGGCCCTGTTTTCATCCCAAAGTTGATTTTTGAGTTTTAAAAGCCAAATCTCATACTTCTAAGCCTCCGATCTCACCATTTATGTCTTAAATCATTATGGCATGCCTAGCTATTAAAAAGGGGCTAGTGAATGTGATAACTTGCGAGTGAAGCAAGGGAAATATGAATGATCAATGAGGATCAAGATGATTATGTGAGAGGCGGAGGATGGTGGTGGAAGTGCTTGTTATGCCATTGGCCGAAGGGCCGTGATTATTTATGAATATGGCTGGTTATGGATTTAACCGTGAGCCGGAATAGCTGTGTATGCTATGAATATTGGCTGGTTCTGGATTGAACCGTGAGCCGGAATGGCTAGTATGGATGTTGATCCATGGATGAGAATTCACGCATGTTGATGCTGAATTATTGATAATTGTGATTTGCACTTCCACTATCAGAGATACGAGTTTTCCTGGGTAGTAGCAGTGGCTAGCCACCACGTGCTCCAGGTTGAGGCTTGAGACTCTGTTGACCCTATGTCGTAAGTGTGGCCGGGCACTGTGAAAGGCCCGGATGAGCTCGAACCCCCGTAAATATTCACCAGTGAGGGTGATGTATATGGATCATGTTTATGATCAAGTTTATAACGAGTATAACTCGAGTTTGGGGATGCACGACAGAGGGACAGTCCAATGGTTAGCGACCAGGACTTGTCGGGTTGGCTATATAACCGACAAGATGATATCATCGGCCACTAGGGACAGGCATTCATCATATGTATACTATGTGAATTGTTTGAGATTGCCTATTTGACTGCATATAACTTGCTAATTGTCTAAATGTCTTACTTGCTCCTATTTGTATATCCCTTGTCTGATATAACTGTGTTTGCTATATTATACTCCTGCTGGTGGTTGGGAGGTTTGAAGGAATTGGAAAGGGAAGTATTAGTTAGACTGAAGAATCTTTAGTCAGATGCCCTTATATGGTTTAGCTTGTTATAAGCTTTGATATTATTCGGAGGAAGTCCTAGGATTGCCTTTGGCTTTCCTCCATTATTATGTATTATATATGTGGAAGCTGTTACCTGCTGGGAACCTCTGGTTCTCACCCATGCGGATTTTGTGGTTTTCAGATGCAGGACGTGAGGCGTCCCGCTGATGCATGCTGGAGACTTCTTTTATTGCGAAGCTCCTTTGCTCTCGGGGCTATGTTTTGGTTTATATGTTTTGCTTAGACACTTTTATCTCCATTAAATAATACAAACTGTGATGACTCCTCTTATGGGAGATTTTGGAGAATAGGTTTGAGGTATTTGTGTCCCTTTGGGTTTCCTTTGGGGTTTTCCTTATTTTATGATATGTATATATTGTTATACTCGGACCGGTTATCTTCGCAGCCGGATTTTGAGTCTTGATATTCCTGTTTTTGACACTCCTTTGTATATATACAATCACGCGTTGGATTATCCTTTTTCGTTACGTTATCGATCGGAGTGTTGCGCTTTAAGGTTGCGGTTTTTGTTTACCCCTTTTTCTACAAAGGCTCCTAGTTATAATCAATTATTCATACTACTTTATGTACTAAATTTTTATTTTTAGAGGTCGTAATACCTTGCCATCTCTGAATTATGACTTAAGCATAAGTCTCTGTATGGTAGGGTGTTACATTATGGTATCAGAGCAGTTCGTTCCTGTAGAGCCTGAGGGATGGACTGATTATGCTTCTGTGCATTCTCTGTGTGTGTGTGTGCTATGTGCTATTAGTATATCTGCTTGATATAATTGGCATAAACGTTCAGGAGCATGCATTTGGGACTTTGAAGTACTAGACTTCCGATATTGAGACTGATCAACTTAATATCGATTGTTTGGTATGTATAGGAACCAGATGGCGCCTCGTGGACGTGGTAGAGGTAGTGCGAGAGGTCGTACGAGTGCTCGTGCACCGGAGAATAACCCTAATGACCCGGTGAACTTTATGACTGCGTTGGAGAACATGGCTGCTGCTATGCAAGCCACTGCTGAGGCTCTTGGTCAACAGATGAACAACCATGGTAATGATGGAGGTGGAGTTCAGGGCCCGATGACCTTGGCAAACTTTTTGAAGGTTAATCCGCCTAAGTTTAAGGGAACTACTAGCCCGACTGAGGCTGATACATGGTTTCAAGCTATAGAGCGAGCGCTGCAAGCGCAAGTGGTGCCTGAAGGACAGCGTGTTGAGTTTGCTACCTATATGCTTGTCGGTGAAGCGTCGCATTGGTGGCAAGGTATCCGACGCCTTCTGCAGCAAGGTGATGACTATATCACTTGGAATGTTTTCCAAGAGGAGTTTTATAAGAAGTACTTTCCGACTTCTGCTAGGACGGCTAAGGAACTTGAATTGCTACAGCTGAAACAGGGTACTATGTCCATATCAGAGTATACTGACAAGTTTGAGGAGTTGTTCAGGTTCTCTCGCATGTGCCAAGGGACCCCAGTGGACTATGAGGAATGGAAGTGTGTTAAGTATGAAGGAGGACTCCGGAGTGATATCTTCAGTTCAGTGGGACCAATGGAGATTAGGACCTTCTCCGAGTTGGTAAACAAGTGTAGGGTTGCTGAAGAGTGTGTGAAGAGGGCAACCGCTGAGAAAGGGAGTCAAAGGGGATCATTCCCACAGAACCGAGGGAAGAGCTTTGCACCTAGAGGTTCGTCTTTCAAGAGAGGAAGCTCTTTCAGGAGGCCCAACAACAACAACAATTCCCAAGGGAAGAAGTTTGGGAAGCAGCCTCAGAATGATCAAGCTTGCACTAGGTGTGGGAGTCACCATCCGGGAGCACCATGCAAGGCCGGATGGGGTTTGTGCTACAATTGTGGAAAAGCGGGGCATAAAGCCGCCAATTGTCTGGAGAGGCAGAAACAAGGTGCTGGGAAGGCACAACAGACTGGTCAGGTGTTCACCACTTCAGCTGTAGGAGCTGAGGGATCTGAGACACTCATTCGAGGTAACTGTGAAATAGCTGGTCAAACTTTAAATGCTTTATTTGATTCGGGAGCATCACATTCATTCATTGCATTTGAGAAAGCCCATGAGTTAGGATTGAAGATTGTAACCTTAGGTTATGACCTAAAGGTGTACAATGCTACCCATGAAGCCATGGTAACTAGGCTAGGATGCCCGGAAGTCACCTTTAGGTTCAAGCAGCGTGATTTTGTTCATAATCTAATCTGCTTGCCGATGATTGGTCTTGATCTTATCTTGGGATTGGATTGGTTATCTAAGAGCCATGTTCTGCTTGATTGTTCTACAAAGTCGGTGTACTTTATGCCGGAAGATACTGAAGGACCGGTCGTGGTGAATAATTATTACTTGAATTCGATGATGGTGAATTGTTCCGGAACCGAATGTCAGGGTATCATGTTGTTAACAGCGGGTGTTTCAGGTGATGATCAAAGGTTGGAGTAGATTCCGGTTGTGTGTGAGTTTCCGGAAGTGTTTCCTGATGATATTGATGAGTTTCCACCTAACCGAGAGGTTGAATTTGCTATTGAGTTGGTGCCCGGGGCGGGACCAATCTCAAGTGCTCCTTATAGGATGTCACCATTAGAGATGAACGAGCTAAAGTCTCAGTTAGAAGACTTGTTGGGAAAGAATTTCATACGACCAAGCGTCTCTCCGTGGGGTGCTCTAGTGTTACTGGTGAAGAAGAAGGATGGGAGTATGCGGCTCTGTGTGGATTACAGGCAACTGAACAAGGTTACAATAAAGAATAAGTACCCATTGCCGAGAATTGATGATCTCATGGATCAGTTACAAGGAGCTGGAGTTTTCTCCAAGATCGATTTGCGATCCGGTTATCACCAGATAAGGGTGAGGGGTGAGGATATCCCTAAGACCGCTTTCAGGACTCGTTATGGTCATTACGAGTACACTGTAATGTCTTTTGGGTTAACAAACGCTCCTGCGGTATTCATGGATTATATGAATAGAGTTTTCCGTCCGTTTTTGGATAAATTCGTTGTTGTCTTCATTGATGACATACTAATTTACTCCAAGACTGAAGAAGAGCATGCGGAACATTTGAGGACCGTGTTGCAGATTCTAAAGGAGAAGAAACTCTATGCAAAATTGTCTAAGTGTGAGTTTTGGAAGAGCGAGGTGAAGTTTTTGGGCCATGTGGTGAGTAAGAAGGGAATAGCCGTAGATCCAACTAAGGTGGAAGCTGTGATGGATTGGAAGCAACCAACCACCATAACAGAGATAAGGAGTTTTCTGGGTTTAGCTGGCTATTACCGAAGGTTTATCAAAGGATTTTCGCAGATAGCTTTGCCAATGACAAAGTTAACCCGCAAAGACACTCCATTTGTTTGGACTACTGAGTGCGAGGAGAGCTTTCAGACATTGAAGAAAAAGTTGACCACTGCACCTGTGTTAGTGTTACCCGAGCCGAATGAGCCATTTGAGGTGTATTGTGATGCCTCATTGAAGGGTCTAGGATGCGTGCTGATGCAGCATCGTAATGTGGTGGCGTATGCCTCACGACAGTTGAGACCTCATGAAGTTAGTTACCCTACGCACGATTTGGAACTCGCTGCGGTTGTGTTTGCCTTGAAGGTGTGGAGGCATTATCTCTATGGGGTTAAGTTCCAAGTTTTCTCTGATCATAAGAGCTTGAAGTACCTCTTTGATCAGAAAGAGCTTAATATGAGGCAGAGAAGGTGGATGGAATTGTTGAAGGACTACGACTTTGAGTTGCATTACCATCCGGGAAAAGCGAATGTAGTGGCGGATGCTTTAAGTCGGAAGTCGTTATATGCGGCTTGGATGATGCTTCAAGAGGAGAAGTTGCTCAAGGGGTTCGAGAGTCTGAAAATTGGTGCTCGAGAAGTATCCGGAACTTTGTGTTTGAGCCGATTAGAGATCTCAAGTGATTTTAAGTCCGAACTCCTAAAGGCTCATCAAAATGATGAAGCGTTATGGAAGGTGTTACCGGCTATTGAGCAAGGAAAACAGTGGAGAGTGTCGGAAGAAAAAGATGGGTTATGGAGATTCAAGGGTAGGATCATTGTGCCGGATGTTGGCACTTTGAGGCAAGATATTTTAAAGGAGGCACACAAAAGCGGATTCTCCATTCACCCGGGAAGTACTAAGATGTACCATGATTTAAAGGCAATGTTCTGGTGGCCAGGAATGAAGAATGATGTGGCGGAATATGTATCAAAGTGCTTAACTTGTCAGAAGGTGAAGATTGAACATCAAAGACCTTCCGGGATGTTGCAACCTTTAGAGATTCCACAATGGAAGTGGGAAAGTATTGCAATGGACTTTGTGTCGGGATTGCCAAGGACTAGGGCTGGTTTTGATGCTATCTGGGTGATTGTGGACCGACTGACGAAGTCAGCTCACTTTTTGCCCCTTCATATGACTTATACCCTTGAGGAGCTAGCACGGTTATACATAAAGGAGATTGTGAGACTTCATGGTGTACCTGCTACTATAATCTCTGATAGAGATCCTCGTTTCACTTCAAGGTTTTGGGGTGCATTTCAGAAAGCTTTTGGAACCCGATTAAGCTTGAGCACGGCTTACCATCCTCAAACAGATGGTCAATCTGAAAGGACAATCCAAACACTAGAAGATATGTTGAGAGCTTGTGTTTTGGACCAACCGGTGAGTTGGGATCGGTATATGCCATTAGTGGAGTTTGCATACAATAATAGTTATCATGCGAGCATCGGAATGGCTCCGTATGAGGCCTTGTATGGGAGGAAATGTCAATCTCCGTTATGTTGGTATGAAGCTGGAGAGAAAAGCTTGTTGGGGCCGGAAATGATAGCTGAGACTACTGAACAAGTCAAGAAAATCCGTGATAGGATGCTTACGGCGCAGAGTCGTCAAAAGAGTTACGCCGATCAGAGGCGAAAGCCCTTAGAATTTGAGGAAGGAGATCATGTCTTCCTTAAGGTTACTCCGACTACGGGAGTAGGTAGGGCGATTAAGGCAAAGAAGTTAAATCCTCGATACATTGGTCCATTTCAAATCCTGGAAAGGATTGGACCAGTGGCGTATCGGATGGCTCTACCACCTCATCTTTCGAACCTGCACGACGTATTTCACGTGTCGCAGCTTTGGAAGTACACCCCTGATGCTAGTCATGTGTTGGAACCTGAATCGGTTCAGTTAAGGGAAGATTTGACGCTTCCAGTGGCTCCAGTCAAAATTGATGATACTAGTATCAAACGGTTGTGTGGAAAAGAGGTTTTTTTAGTGAAGGTGGCTTGGAGTCGAGGCGGTGTTGAGGAACACACTTGGGAACTTGAGTCGGAGATGCGAACGGATTATCCGCATTTATTCTCAGGTAATTGTATTTGAATTTTGTGGGCAAAATTCCCAATTAGGTGGGTAGAATGTAAAACCCGGTTAATTAACGGCTAATTAACCCATAAATGAGAATTTATTCTAGAAAGCCTAAAATGTGATTTTTATGGCTAAATGTGATAGAGGAGATTGAGACGAGAATTTCGGTACCAATTTTATAGAATTCGGACCAAGATTGGACCGAACGGGCCAAACCGGGCCAATTGGACCCAAAGTGGGCCCTTGGCCCAACATAACTTAACCAAAACCCTAGTTTTCAGCACTCTCTCTCCTCATTTGTTACACACACAAGCTGAAATGGTGGAGAGGAAGGGAAGAACATTCTCTCAACTTCTCTCTCTCACTTGATCTTCAAATCACCATAACTTTTGATCTAGAGCTCCGATTGCCGCCCCGTTTGCGGCCACGCGTTCACCGCGGAGAGCTCTACAAAACTCATATAATCAATCTTGAGGTAAGCCACACCTTGCTGTTCGAAATCTCAGCCCCTATTTTCGAGTTTCATGGGTAAAATGTTGAGATTTTGGGTTCTTTGATGTTATAGGACCCAACTCTCTTGAAGGAGAAGGTTAATCTTGTCTCCTTGGACCTTGGGTGTGGTAAGATTCTCAACCCTAGTGTATTTTGTTGTTTTATGATGTTTGGGTTTTGAGATGTTGTGTATGGGTATGATGGTTGTGGCTTAGGTTGTGTATGTGTGGATATTGGAGCTTAATTGGTGACTTTGAAAAGCTTGGAAAGGGTTTGGTGGTGAAAAATCTGTTCTTGGAGGTGTTGAGGCCTTGAGGGCTTGTGGATAAGTGGTTTGGAAGTGCTCCGGTGGAGCTTGGGAAATTCGGCTAAGGTATGGTTTCGGTTTCCCGTATCTAATATGTAATGTGGTAGGAAATACTTAGGCTAGAGGCCCTAAGATAGGCATTGAATGGTTGATGTTATTGAATGATTGAGATATATGATGTGGTCATATATGTGATGATGATTATTGATGCCTTGGTGGTATGATGTATGAGAAATATGCATGTTGTGATATATGCTTGATTATTGGTTATGGTTGAATTGTGGGTTGAACCATGTTGGTGGTGAGTATGATGTTGATTGTGTACCATAATGATTTATTGGAATTGGTGTTGTTGATAATTGGCATGTGGAATAGTATAGGATATGTCAATATGTTTGAATTTGAGCCACTGGGGAGAAGTGGGGTAAAATGGTGAAATAGTGATTTTGGTAAATTGTGAGTTATGTGTCAATGTGTGAGTTGAGGAGGCTTGATGTTGAATTTGATACATTTTGAATTGATTTCAAAGAAAAGGGATGAAATTGACATGTTTTGATTGATTTTGGAAAGAGTTGAAAATGGTTTGTTTTGAAAATGGCATATTGTGGTTTTGTATGAAAATATGGTTTTTGGGCATACTTTGACGGGACATAACTTGGACTACGGATCCCCGTTTTGTACCGAATCTGTTTAGAAATGAAATTGGATCCGGGATGTCCATGCCGTTCGAAGAACGGGCGAAAAACGATTTAAAATGAGGAAGTTATGTCCGTTGGAAGATTGGGGTGTAAATCTGTGAAATTCTGCAGCTTTTTAACTTAGAAAATTTTTAGCAGAATCACCCCTTGCGCGTGGGCGCACCTGGCGCGTACGCGCCGATCTTCCGAAAAACGCCATCCACGCGTACGCGTGATGTGCGCGGGCGCGCCGATTGTGCTGCACCCAATGCCTAGCCATTTTCCAGAGAGTTATGCCAGAACTGTGCCGGTGTTGTGCCTGGGGCACGAGAACACCCGCGCGTACGCGTGGTTGACGCTTGCGCGCCGATGGGCAAGTTTGGAATCCACGCGTTAGCGTGCATGACGCTTGCGTGTCGATTAGTTTTTGAGGCCATCCACGCGTGCGCGTGGTGTGCGCGTACGCGCGGCCCTGTTTTCATCCCAAAGTTGATTTTTGAGTTTTAAAAGCCAAATCTCATACTTCTAAGCCTCCGATCTCACCATTTATGTCTTAAATCATTATGGCATGCCTAGCTATTAAAAAGGGGCTAGTGAATGTGATAACTTGCGAGTGAAGCAAGGGAAATATGAATGATCAATGAGGATCAAGATGATTATGTGAGAGGCGGAGGATGGTGGTGGAAGTGCTTGTTATGCCATTGGCCGAAGGGCCGTGATTATTTATGAATATGGCTGGTTATGGATTTAACCGTGAGCCGGAATAGCTGTGTATGCTATGAATATTGGCTGGTTCTGGATTGAACCGTGAGCCGGAATGGCTAGTATGGATGTTGATCCATGGATGAGAATTCACGCATGTTGATGCTGAATTATTGATAATTGTGATTTGCACTTCCACTATCAGAGATACGAGTTTCCCTGGGTAGTAGCAGTGGCTAGCCACCACGTGCTCCAGGTTGAGGCTTGAGACTCTGTTGACCCTATGTCGTAAGTGTGGCCGGGCACTGTGAAAGGCCCGGATGAGCTCGAACCCCCGTAAATATTCACCAGTGAGGGTGATGTATATGGATCATGTTTATGATCAAGTTTATAACGAGTATAACTCGAGTTTGGGGATGCACGACAGAGGGACAGTCCAATGGTTAGCGACCAGGACTTGTCGGGTTGGCTATATAACCGACAAGATGATATCATCGGCCACTAGGGACAGGCATTCATCATATGTATACTATGTGAATTGTTTGAGATTGCCTATTTGACTGCATATAACTTGCTAATTGTCTAAATGTCTTACTTGCTCCTATTTGTATATCCCTTGTCTGATATAACTGTGTTTGCTATATTATACTCCTGCTGGTGGTTGGGAGGTTTGAAGGAATTGGAAAGGGAAGTATTAGTTAGACTGAAGAATCTTTAGTCAGATGCCCTTATATGGTTTAGCTTGTTATAAGCTTTGATATTATTCGGAGGAAGTCCTAGGATTGCCTTTGGCTTTCCTCCATTATTATGTATTATATATGTGGAAGCTGTTACCTGCTGGGAACCTCTGGTTCTCACCCATGCGGATTTTGTGGTTTTCAGATGCAGGACGTGAGGCGTCCCGCTGATGCATGCTGGAGACTTCTTTTATTGCGAAGCTCCTTTGCTCTCGGGGCTATGTTTTGGTTTATATGTTTTGCTTAGACACTTTTATCTCCATTAAATAATACAAACTGTGATGACTCCTCTTATGGGAGATTTTGGAGAATAGGTTTGAGGTATTTGTGTCCCTTTGGGTTTCCTTTGGGGTTTTCCTTATTTTATGATATGTATATATTGTTATACTCGGACCGGTTATCTTCGCAGCCGGATTTTGAGTCTTGATATTCCTGTTTTTGACACTCCTTTGTATATATACAATCACGCGTTGGATTATCCTTTTTCGTTACGTTATCGATCGGAGTGTTGCGCTTTAAGGTTGCGGTTTTTGTTTACCCCTTTTTCTACAAAGGCTCCTAGTTATAATCAATTATTCATACTACTTTATGTACTAAATTTTTATTTTTAGAGGTCGTAATACCTTGCCATCTCTGAATTATGACTTAAGCATAAGTCTCTGTATGGTAGGGTGTTACAATCCACCATTATATGAATTTTATTCATATGATATGTAGCTTATATGAATATATTATTTTGCTTTCAAGTTATATCTGCAGATGTTAGTTTATTTTTAAATAGATTTTTTTGAAACTAAAAAAAGAGATATTTTTTGTCATTTAGTAACTTATATTTCGTCAAATTATTATCTCATATGGTATTTTGAGATAAATGTAGTTGATGACTTATATCAGCTCAATGGGAATAAGTATATTTTTACTATTCTTGTATGTCAGTAGCATACAAAATTATAAACAAGGTTATATACTCAACTCTAAGAGAAACAAGTATAATCTCATTAGGTGTCTTAAGAAAGTTATAAAGATCAAATTTGCATAAGGTTTATTATGCTTTAGTAGTTTGATAGATAACAAATTTATACACTTACAGTTATTGTGTACTTTATTGGTATCTTTGACAGATATTAGAGTCAGTTAAAAATGTATCACTAAATAGTAGACAAACAAGTTTTGTTATAGTAAAATGTTACATATTCACACATATGAAGTCTGAAACTAAAGTTATAGATCATTTGGTATTCAGATTTTAACTTTATTAGATGTCAAAATAATTTTTGATCCACTACATATGTTCGTTGAAATAGTTTTTTGGAAATGTATTGAGAAGAAGATACTTATTACTCTTTCTATCAAAATACTTGAATATAAAACACCTTTTAAAGTCATCTATTTTGGTGACGCAAGTTAGCATAAACTTCACAAATGCATGCATATTTGATTAGTAAAAAATAAACAACAAGGTTTTTTATGTGGATACTATTCATATAGATGTCATATCATTTTGTGATATATTGTTTCAATAGGAGTGTGCATTTGGATGCTCATATGATTTAGACAAATTTACGAAGTTAGATATTTCTGTAGAAATAAAGTATTCAGTTTTATTTTCACTGACTCGTGATCTCATAAAGTTTATTAAAGTTGGACCAGTTGGAAATAGACATGTATGATATTATTTTCGTTATGAAACTTCTAATTTTTCTCATCCAAATTTGATTTACATCGTTGAATATATTAGTATGTTAATCATCGTGATTTCATCGCAACACTAATGTGATAAAAGCTACGATAACTGATATATGAGAACGACCAAATTGTTAAAGTAATAAGAGAAATAGCATTCAGATGTATGCATAAAGTTTATAAATATGATTATCTCAAAAAAATATATATGTATAGCCCAAGTGGGAGATTTTTAGGAAATTATTACTTCTTTGACTTTTTATTATATTTAGACCCTTGATATTTAATAGAATTATTAGTTGACTTTTTGGTATTTAGAATTTGTGTACTAATTTTGTAAAAACAAATTTTAATTTGACTACTAATTGTATACAAATTGAAAAAAAATTGGTTACAGTCGAATTTACCACCGAAAAAATCCGACAGTAAATGGGTGGCACAAAACATAATATGGCACCAAAATTACTGTCAGACATATCCGCTGGTAAGCAACCATTTATTTTGTTGTATTGATTGCAAATCCCGACAGAAAAGTTGTCGGTAATTACCGTTAGATAAAATAATCGCTGATAAACATCTTTTAGCACCGTTTATATCGTCAGATGCATTCTGTCAATTCGACGGTAAATGATGGTAAATCCGAAGGCACTCAGTATTTTTCTTGTAGTACCACCAATCTGGAGGATTGGTTGAAAGAGACCCTATAGAACTCATGGAACAGCTTGAGCAAGAGTTAGAATGACAACGAGAATCGGAGAGAGCCTTATGAAGGGAAGTGCGACAACAAAGGGATTTCGAAGAAAATATGGGGAAGTTGGAATTTGATCTAAAGGATAGGAGAACCTGATCTGATCGAAGCTATATCTCTAGGAGGAGAGGACCCGTTCATTGAGAATTATGCGAGCTAAAGTCCCTAAAAATTTTAAAGACGGATGTACTTGACTGACGCCTCAAATGCAATTCAGTGAAGGCCTTCATGACCACTTTGACAAAGGCGGTAATGAAGTGGTTTGACAGCCTTCTACCTAGGTCGGTCACTTCCTTCGACGACTTGGCAAGAAGTTTCTTCACCGGATTCTCCATTTAGAAGGACAAAACAAAGCATGCCCCACACCTTTTGGGTGTTAAGCAAGAGACCATGCATTCCTTTTGGGCCTGCATGGAAATGTTCAACAAGGCATGCTTAGAGATCCAGAACTTCTCAATTGAAGCTTCTATCGTGGGGCTACTCAATGATCTCAGGGAAGGCCTATATTCACAGTCCATATCAAAGAGACATCCGAGCTCTTTGTATGAGATGCAAGAGAGAGATAAAAAATATATCAACATGAAAGAAGCTACACAATTGAGAAAGTTTGCATTGGGGCAAAGCAGTCAGTGCCAGTCCAGAGACAAAGAGAAGGAGTCCAAGAAAGGAAGAAAAACTACAAAGATATCATTCCTATACTCCTTCACGGGTCTCCCTTGTCGACGTCTACAGAGAGATTTGCCACGGAGAAAATACCACCTTCTAGATCCATTCGAAGAAAGAAAGGAACTAATAAGTTAGAATACTATGAATACCAAAAGATTTCTGGCCATTTCACCAATGACTACTATGATTTAAAAAATGTAATAAAAAATTGGCCATAGAAGGTCAAATAGATCAATATCTAGCTGGAATGACAGTAGTAAAAGGGAAAGAGACAAAGTTGATAGAAAAAGGCGAGATCAGCCACAAAGAACCCCTGAGAGGCATATCCACATGATCATGGGAGGATTTGGGGGAGGAGAAATAACAAAGTTCTCTTGCAAGAGGCATCTAAAAGAAGTCCACCAGGTCGGAGAAGATACAGAAACGCTCGACTTGCTTGAAATCACCTTCACAAAGAAAGATGCATGAGGTATTATGCCCGTGCACGATAATCCTGTGGTGATTACCATGATTCTCGCTAATGCAAATCTCTACAGAACCTTAATAGATCAAGAGATCTCGGCTGACATTTTATTCAAACCAGCTTTTGACATGATATGTTTAGAAGAAAAAGAGTTAAAAGCATACTAGATACACTTTTTAGTCTGGGAGATTCACCTATCCGACCTATATGAGTCATATCCCTCTATACGACCTTTGGCAAAGGTACGACCCCAAGAACTCTGAGTATAGATTACATTATAGTTGATGTTGCATCAGCTTCCAACGTTCTGATAGGTCAGTTAACACTAAACCGACTTACAGCAGTAGTTTTAACTCTTTAACTTTGCATGAAATTCTCTTCCCCAAAAGAAATAACAACTATAAAGGGAGATCAAAAGTTGGCTAGAATATGTTACAAAGAAAGTTTTAATTTACGAGGGTATACAAAGGAAAAAGTGGTCAATGCAATAGAACTTGGAGGACTTTGAGATCATGAAGAATTGAGGCCTTAACATGAAGGAAGAATAGAGGAAGTACAAATAGGGGGAAGAATTCAGAAAAACTATAAATGTAGGGGTTAACATAGACAACAAATTAAAATAAGATCTTGTTCAGTTTCTATAGAAAAATTTTGAATTCTTTGCATAGAAAGCTGTTGATATGCCTAGTATTCACCTCGACCTTGTGTGCCACAAGCTAGCTGTGTATCTCGGTTCCTGACTTGTGCAGTAGAAGCGGTGAAAGCTCAGCCCTGAAGGGGCACAAGTCATAGAAGAACAAGTCCACACACTACTTTGAAGCCAGATTCATAAGGGAAATAGAGGATGTGTATTGATTGTACTGACTTCAATAAAGCTTGCCAAAAAGATCGTTACCCCTTTACCAAGTATCGATGCCTTGGTAGATTCAGCTTCTGGATATAGATTCATCACCTTCTTGGATGCCTACTTGGAGTAGAATCAAATCCCGATGGATGAAACGACCAAAAACAGATGTCCTTCCTCAATCCTAAGGCCATTTATTGCTATGTGTTCATACCCTTTGGATTGAAAAATACTGGGGACACATATCAACAACTCATGAAAAAGGTGTTTTCTTCACACCTTGGCAAGCTAATGAAAGTTTATGTGGATGACATGCTGGTGAAAACCAAGGATACTCTAGCCTACTGTTCAACTTAAAAGAAGTCTTCAACACTATAAGATAGCATGAGATGAGGTTAAATACCACCAAATGCACCTTTGCAGTGGGAACCAACAAGTTTCTGGGATTCATGCTAACTCATAGAGGCATCGAAGCCAATCTAGACAAATGTAAAGTCATTCTAGAAATGTGAAGCCTGACCTGTCTGAAAAAAGTCCAACAATTAAATGGTAGGTTAACAGCTTTATCCAGATTTTTGGTTACTTCAGCTCTGACGTCTCTACCTTTGTTCACAATCCTTAGGAAAGGACATCACTTTCAATGAACTCAAAAATGTGAACAAGCCTTTCAAGAGTTCAAGAAATTCTTGATTCAATCATCCATATTAGTCTGACCTAAGGAAGGAGAAGAACTTGTACTATATCTGGCAGTTGCAGACAAGGCTATAGCCTCATCCCTTGTCCGAGAAGATAAGGAGAGTCAAAAATCTATTTACTTTACAAGTAAAGCATTGCAAGGGGCAGAACTAAATTATTAAAGGATAGAAAAAGTATCCTATGCTCTTGTTTTAGCCTTTAGAAGATTGCGACTTATTTCTAGTCTTACACCATAAAAATCTGAACTAACCAAACTATGAAGCATATCCTACAAAAAATGGATATTGCGGGACGGATGCTACAGTGGGGTGTGGAGTTGTTCGAGTTCAACCTTAGGTACAAAGCTCGGACAACCCTTAAGTCGTAATACTTGGCCGACTTCGTTGCTGGATGCACATGAAAGCCGCAAAGAAGCTCCACAATATGGAGCATATATGTAGATGGTTCGTCGAATAAAACTGGCAATGGAGCATAGTTCATCCTTGAGAATAAGAAAGAAACCCGGATGGAACTTTTCTTAAAGTTTGACTTCATAGCCTCTGACAACGATGCTGAGTATGAAGCCGTATTCACAGGCCTTCGAATGGCCAAAGAAATCGGTGCATTAAGGGTCATATTGTTTAATGATTCTCAAATAATAACCTCGCAAGTAAATGTTGACTATCAAGCCAAAGACCCCAATATGAAGAGATATTTAGAGAAAATACTAGCCCAATTTTAGGAAGCTGAAGTTAAACATATAACCCATGAACAAAATATCTGAGCTGATGCGCTTTCCAAGCTAGCAGCACGAATCCAAAAAGGTAAGAATAAAACCATGATCAAGAAACCTTACAATCACCATCAGTGGCGAAAGCGGTCGGCAATTTGGACATCTGCATAGATTCTAATATGAACTTGGAATGGATGACCCATTATCGAATATTTAAAATTTGATATCCTTCCCCAAAAAGAAAAAGAAGCAAGGAGATTGATAATAGAAGCTCATAATGACACCCCTAGTGCACAATGTCCTCTACAAAAGAAGGTTACCCTTTCCCTTGCCAAAATGCCTCCTAACTTTGAAGATAAAAGAGGTCTTAGATGAAATCCACATTAGAATCTGCGGATATGATCTAGGAGCAAAATCATTGGCAAAGAAAGTGTTGCGAGCTGATTTCTACTGGCCGACCTTGAGGCAAGACACGACGGACATCGTCAAAAAATGCCCTCCTTGTCAACTACATGCTGATTTTCATGTGGCACCACCAGAAGAGTTTATTAGCGTCACCTTTCCCTGGCCCTTTGAAAAGTTGGGATTAGAACTACTCGGGCTATTTCCACAAGCACTCGGGCAAGTGAAATACCTCATAATAGAAATTGACTACTTCACTAAGTGGATTGAAGCAGAGCTTTTGGCATCCATCAAAAACCAAAGAAATAAAAAAATTTTCTACAAGAACATTGTCACAAGATTTAGAGTCTCATACTCCATAACGACGGATAATGGCACTCAGTTTACAAACTCAACATTCCAAAGCTTGGTAGAAAATTTTGAAATAAATTATCAATTCACCTTAGTAAAGCACCATTAAGCCAATGGACAAGCAGAAGCTGCAAATAAAGTCATATTGACAGGACTCAAAAAAGGATTACAGGGAGCAAATGGAGCATGGGTTGAAGAGTGATGGATGAGCATTTTGTACCCATTTTACCCTTGTTTTCTAGTCATTTTTAGTTAGAAATTATTAAGTTTTGTTATATTTTAGTCAAAAAATCCTCTTTGGTTGCTACTTTGAGTTGTTTTGGTGTTTTTATGATTTTAGGTGAATTTTGAACGAATTTGGCAGAGTTTTGTGCAAACATAAAGGAAGAAAGTAGAGGTTGTCAACCCTGACCTTCCTGTATTCTAACCAGTATAACTTGAGTTACAAATGTCCAATTGATGCAGTTTTAACGGCTTTAGAAAGCCAACGTTCAGAGCTTTCCAACGATATATAATAGTTTATACATTTCTTCAGGAATTACTACCGATTCTGGTGCTAAACGCATGACTCTTCAAGGGATCGTTTCTCTTCCGCACGTTTCACTTTCCAGAGCCCTAGTTTTCTCTGTAAGCTATGAGCAACTAAACCTCTTCGGTTAAGGTTAGGAGCTCTGTTTATTTCTATGGAGTAAGACTATTGCTTTTCTATTTTAATTAATGTATTGATTCAGTTTCAAGGAATTTTTCGTTCTTAATCTTATGAATCTGGGTGGAACGAGAGTATGACCTTTATTCTACGTGAGTTCTTGTGGTTCTCGAGAGAGTTATCTCGCTTGAACAATAGCTTAAAAACAAATTCCTCCTAAATTACTAATTACATGAACTAAATGGGATATGTGACATATAATCCTATTAGCTTTGGGTAATTAGGTTTTTGTGGCCATAAACTAGTTTTGAACTTAACCCTTGCATCAGAATTAAATGACTACGAGAGTGGCAGTTAATGAAGGTTACAGGAGACTAAATCACTAAGATATTAGGGTTTAGTCAATTACAATTTGCCATGAAATAAATTATACATTGTTAAAATAGTTGGTAAGAACTTTTAATCCGAAAAAGTAAACATCTCCGAAACCTTAACTGTTTTCTCTCACTGTTTTTACATCAAACCTTTTATTTGATTTCCTTATTATCTTGTTTATTGTTTTTTGCAAACTACATTATCAAACAACCTTTTCTGTCTGCCTAACTAAACCTATTGGATAACCATTGTTTCTCAGTATGACAATTCTTGTGGGATCGACCCTCACTCACTTGAGCTATTACTTGGATGACCCAGTGCACTTCCCGGTTAAGTTGTGCGAGTTCACAATTCGCACACCAAAAAGCTCCTGCAAGTCCTGTGGGCATATCAAACAACTCTTTAATCTGCAACGGGAGAATCTCTGTTCCGACTTGCTTACGGTATAGAAGCCATGATTTTTGTAGAATTCAACAGAGAAATCCCAAGGGTGAGATTTCTATAAAGAGGTCGACAGTGTTTAAGCTCAAAGAGAAGAATTTGACTTTCTCCCATAAGTCCAAAGATAATCTCCGATAAAGAGGAAGCATTAAAGTAAATAATGGCCACGAGATACAACAAGAAAGTCATAAGAAGAAAATTCACCGCAAACAACCCCGTTTTAATATGAAATGATTTCGGGGTATAGAGATCGAGAGAAAGAAAACTTGCAGCCAATTGGGAATGACTTTAAAAGATCACTGAAGTCTTGGAAAAAGGTTATTACAAAGTGTCTGACCTCAAAGGTGCCGATCTGCCTAGGTCGTGGCACACATGTGATATGAAGAGGTATTACAGCTGGGAAGCAAACCTTGCTTCATGGTATACCCTTTTTCCCGACTTTATGGTTTTTTTTCTCAAAAATGGTTTTTCTGAAAGGAGTTTTAACGAGGCACTAAAGCAAGGGCTAAGAGTTAAGTTAAAAACTCTTGGTAGCAACTAGCAAAGACATCATTCATGTAAATCATTTCTTATCAATGATATTATTCTATTTTTTTCTGAATAAACTACTATTTGCACCAACTTGAGCTCGATAAAACGCAAAAATCATGTCCGACTTCTTATAGTCAGCACGATAAAGCGACGAAGTCCAAGTAGGTGTATGAGTTATATATGTAATTATAACCTAAAAATAATTCAAACGAAAATGAATTGGAAAATATCAAAACGACTTGCAAAAATAACTTAGAATAAAAAACAATGTGAAGAAAATCATGTTCGACCTCATGTAAACTAAATCGACATTCAAACATGTTATACAAGCATGTCAGCACCCGTTCTCATAAACAATTCAGGTAAAATGAATAGAAAATACGAGGCATAAGCAACTTGCAAAAATAACTTAGCATCATAAAATGCTAGTAAACAAGCACTTCAAAGATGTCACAGATAAAGACAAGTTCTGACCGACCTTTAATGGTCGGCAATGTCAAAAGCCAAAAAATTATGAAAGCAAACCACTATCCCAATTCAAATAGTTTGGGACAAAATGGATTGATAGAAGGTATGTCGTTTATAAATGGCTAGCAAAAGTAACTTAGTGATAAAAAAGAGATTATAGTGTTAGATGAAATAACAAGACAACCCAAAATGACAGCTGATCTTTGATACTCGGCATGACCACGATTTAAATCCAAGCAAGTTACCAGACTTCATATGTAACTCGGATCAAAAGCGGGCTATTAAGGAAGTCTAAGTATAAATAACTTGCAAAAATAACCTTCTAAAATACTTGGAAAATTCTACAAAAAAAAGATACAATACTTATTGTCAAAAGAATAAGTAAAATTGCAATTTAAACCCAAACAAGGGCAAAGGTTCAAAGCATCCACAAAATAAATTGTTTAAAAGTCCACAAAATTTAGACATTACAACTTAGAAATAAGAAAAAATAAAATATAAGCTTAGGAGGGATCTTCAGCAATAAGTGAGTTAAGATAGGAGTTTTCTTCAGGCTGAGTTACCAACTCAAATTCAAATTGAGGGACCACATCATCTTTGACATCATGAAAAGCAGGGACCTGATCAGTACCCAGGAGCTTCTGGTTCTCGGGAAGAGCAGTGTCTGTTAAAGCAGGAAAAAAATCCTCTGATCAATCATGAACTTATGAGGGTCGATGAGAGAGAGCTCCACCTCAAGTGCCAGAACATGGAACTGAGCCTTCAAAATATTGGCCATTTCATCCATCCTTTCACTACAGATAGTTCCAAGTCCTCATTTTCTTCTTTAAGCCTCTACAACCCCTCCTCTTTTTCCAACCTCTCCCCAATGATTCGACGGTGATGTGTGGAAAACGATCCAACACAAAACTCACCGGCAAGTGTACCGGGTCGCATCAAGTAATAATAACTCACATGAGTGAGGTCGATCCCACAGGGATTGAAGGATTGAGCAATTTTAGTTTAGTGGTTGATTTAGTCAAGCGAATCAAGTTTTGGTTGAGTGGGTTGTATTTAACAGAATATAAATTGCTTGGAATGTAAAGGGAGAGGGGGAATTTGCAGTAAATTAAAGAACAGGAAAATAAACTTGCTGAATCTTAAAGAACAAGAAAGTAAATGACTGAAACTTAAAGTGCAAGAAATGTAAATTGCAGTAACTTAAATGGCAAGAAATGTAAATTGCTTGAATGTAAAAGGGATTTGAGGACTGGGATTGCAGAATCTAAACAAAGAGAAAGTAAATTGCAACAATTAATTGAGTAGAAGATGAATTGGAATAAACTAAAGTTCAAACAGAAATGGAAATTAAAGTGCAGCAGAGGTTCACAGAAGAACCAAAAGGAAATTTGGGATCTCAGGACTCAAGAGTCTAGAAAGCAAAGTCTAGATCTCAATTGCCTTCCCAGATCCAAGTCCACAAAGCAATTAACAAGAAATTAAAGAAGAAGCAGTAGAGAAACTGAAATTCAACTTGATTATGCAGAAAAGGAATTAAAGAGATTTTGAATTGAGATTGAGACAGAATTTCCTCAATTCTTCACACCCAAAACTCAAAACAAGGAAATTAAAAAGACCCAAGCAAGAACGAGGAAGAAAAGAGATCAATTCTCCTCCCTAATTCTCTGAAATCTCAGTGAAGACACCAAGGGAAGTTCCCAAGTGCCAAAAATAAAATTCAAAGATCAAAGAAAGTGCAAAATTCAAAAGCAAAGCAAAAGGTCCTAATTACATCAAACTAGCTCCTATTTATACACTTTCTATTCTTGGATTTTGGGATTTGGATGGGCTTTTGATTTGGTGAAGAAATGAATTAAATTGGAATTTTAATTAAATTTTCGGCCCAAAATAATAGCTTCCAGGAGGCTGCCCTGCCCTTGTGGAGGGCAGGGCAGGATTTGGTGCGTGTTGGTGCTTGCTTGGTGCGGCTTGGTGCGGCTTGGTGCGCAGAACGCTGCCCTGCCCGCGCAGAGGGCAGGGCAGGAAAAATTGGTGCGCCAGATGGGTGCTTGGTGCGCTGCTTGGTGCTGCCAGATTTATACCATGGTGCGCCAGAATGGTGCCTTGGTGCACAGGATGCTGCCCTGCCCTCGCGGAGGGCAGGGCAGAAAAATATGGTGCTGCCAGGATCGTGCTGTGGTGCGCGCTGGTACTGCCGGGATAGTGATTTGGTGCGCCAGAAATGTCCCTTGGTGTGCCAAATTCATGCATCAACAAAATGCTGCCCTGCCCTCGCGGAGGGCAGGGCATTGTTTCCAAAATGAAGTCCCGCGTTCGAATCCGGGCAGAAACACACGCTTATTCATTTTCCTTGGTTTCTTGGCACGGTAATGGACCTTAGTTCCTTGCTTCCTCATGGTCCCGTGTTCAACTCTTGTGGCAAGCATCATAGGCATTTTTCCTTTGATTTTCTTCCTTGGTGAGCCCGATACTGCCCTTGTGGAGGGCAGGGCAACATTTTCTTCTTCTTGATTCCAAGGCACAAATTTGTGCTCTGCCCTTGTAGTGGGCAGGGCAGAGTTGCCTTCTTTGCCTTGTTCCCTTATGTTGCCCTCCTAAAGGGCAGTGTGCCCTTGTGGAGGGCAATGCTTGCCTCCCCCATTGCATGCGGCACACTTTTACTTCCTTTGACCATGCTTCCTTCTCCTTGGGTCACGCTTTCTTTAGGCCACGCTTTTCTCTTTTATTCTTTTCTTCACCTAAAATAAACCAAAACAACCACTCCAAGTATCACTAAATTCATAAGGCTTATAAATCAATTAAAATTCAATTAAAATTAGCTTAAACCTCATGAGTTAACATAAATTTCATGGTGATTGTTTGATTTAAAGAAGTTATGCATTTTCACTCCAAATCACTTACTTAAGATGCAAGAAAGTGCATAAAGACTAACAAAACAAGTGAAATTAGCTTGAAAAATGGGTATATGATGACTTGCCATCACAACACCAAACTTAAATCTTGCTTGTCCCCAAGCAAGCATCAAAACTAAGAGTAAATGACATGAATAAGAAAAGAACACATATCCTTATTAGGCATATAGCAGAACTTGATTTATGGAGTCTTTATGCAGACAATGATAACTCAATTATTGTTGCTGTTACATAATATACATCTTTCCTCAAAGGCTTGCTAAACTTGCTGTTATAAGACTCACTTTTTAATTCCTCCCTTGCTAACTTTTCTTGGCTTACAATGCTTAACAAGCTTATTATTCTTTTGGAGGTTTGGTGTCAAATGTTGCAGTATTAGCCTTTGGCTTTATTTTCTTTTTCTTTTACTCAACATCTTTCCACCACAGACACATGGCTCACTAATTCTTCCTAGGATCATTGATGCCCAGCATCTCTTTGGATAACTAAATGTTCTGTATCTAAGTTGCTCTTTATTGTGGATTTTCAATTGGCCATCCCAAATCAGTTGATCTAAGTGACCGGGTTTTAAAATACCCCTTAGAATTTACTCATCCAAGCATATCTTAGTACAAGAACACCACAGGCATATGTCCTAGGGTCCAAGCTATTGGTGTCCAACCTTTATTCTTTGTTTTTCTTGCCATTTTGGCTTTTTCTTTCCCCTTTTCTTTCTGTTTTCGTTACCAAGGACTTTTTTCATTATTGATAAGAGTCTTTGTAACAGCAAGCTAACTCACATTTGAATGAGAATGATATTATGCAACAATTATTTCATGAGTTATGCATTTAATCAAACACATATACCACCACTAACTTCCATTCTTACTTATGCAACATTGGATATTTCACTTTTCAATTCAAACAAGTCTCTTTTATTTAAGCATATGGGAAACAAAACAAAATTTAAAGCTAAGTGATGGATAACAAGCATTATTGGTGCACGAAATTGTAATCACACTTTTGCAACTCCGCACAACTAACCAGCAAGTGCACTGGGTCGTCCAAGTAATACCTTGCGTGAGCAAGGGTCGATCCCACGAAGATTGTCGGCTTGAAGCAAGCTATGGTTATCTTGTAAATCTTAGTCAGGATATCAGAAATTATCAGGATTGATTGTGAAAAAGAACAAAAGAACATGAAATGATTACTTGTTTTGCAGTAATGGAGAATAGGTTGAGGTTTTGGAGATGCTCCATCTTCTGAATCTCTGCTTTCCTACTGTCTTCTTCTTCAAACACGCAAGGCTCCTTCCATGGCAAGCTGTATGTAGGGTTTCACCGTTGTCAATGGCTACCTCCCATCCTCTCAGTGAAAATGTTCCTATGCTCTGTCACAGCATGGCTAATCATCTGTCGGTTCTCGGTCAGGCCGGAATAGAATCCAATGATTCTTTTGCGTCTGTCACTAACGCCCCGCCTGCTAGGAGTTTGAAGCACGTCACAGTCATCCAATCATTGAATCCTACTCAGAATACCACAGACAAGGTTTAGACCTTCCGGATTCTCTTGAATGCCGCCATCAGTTCTAGCTTATACCACGAAGATTCCGGTTAAAGAATCCAAGAGATAACTACTTAATCTAAGGTAGAACGGAGGTGGTTGTCAGGCACACGTTCATAGTTGAGAATGATGATGATTGTCACGGATCATCACATTCATCCGGGTTAAGAACAAGTATTATCTTAGAATGGAAGCAAGCATGATTGAATGAGAAACAGTAGTAATTGCATTAATCCATCAAGACACAGCAGAGCTCCTCACCCCCAACCATGGGGTTTAGAGACTCATGCCGTGGAAGATACACAAAGAAACGTGTAAAGTGTCATGAGGTACAGATACAATGTCAAAAGATCCTATTAATAGTAAACTAGTAACCTAAGGGTATACAGAAATGAGTAAATGACGTAAAAATCCACTTCTGGGTCCACTTGGTGTGTGCTTGGGCTGAGCAGTGAAGCATTTTCGTGTAGAGACCTTTTCTGGAGTTAAACGCCAGCTTTTATGCCAGTTTGGGCGTTTAACTCCAAGTTTTATGCCAGTTCCAGCGTTAAACGCTGGAATTTCTGAGGCTGATTTGCCACGCCGATTTGGGCCATCAAATCTTGGGCAAAGTATGAACTATCATATATTTCTGGAAAGCCCAGGATGTCTACTTTCCAATGCCGTTGAGAGCGCGCCAATTGGGCTTCTGTAGCTCCAGAAAATCCACTTCGAGTGCAGGGAGGTCAGAATCCAACAGCATCTGCAGTCCTTTTTGGTCTCGGAATCAGATTTTTGCTCAGGACCCTCAATTTCAGCCAGAAAATACCTGAAATCACAGAAAAACACACAAACTCATAGTAAAGTCCAGAAAAGTGAATTTTAACTAAAAACTAATAAAAATATACTAAAAACTAACTAAAATATACTAAAAACATACTAAAAACAATGCCAAAAAGCGTACAAATTATCCGCTCTTCACAACACCAAACTTAAATTGTTGCTTGTCCCCAAGCAACTGAAAATCAAGATAGGATAAAAAGAAGAGAATATACTATAGATTCCAAAATATCAAGGAAACATAGCTCCAATTAGATGAGCGGGACTAGTAGCTTTTTGCCTCCGAACAGTTTTGGCACCTCACTCTATCCCTTGAAGTTCAGAATGATTGGCATCTATAAGAACTCAGAACTCAGATAGTGTTATTGATTCTCTTAGTTGAGTATAATGATTCTTGAACATAGCTAGTGTATGAGTCTTGGCTGTGGCCCAAAGCACTCTGTCTTCCAGTATTACCACCGGATACATACATGCCACAGACACATAATTGGGTGAACCTTTTCAGATTGTGACTCAGCTTTGCTAAAGTCCCCAATTAGAGGTGTCCAGGGTTCTTAAGCACACTCTTGTTGCCTTGGATCACAACTTTATTTCTTTCTTTTTCTTTTTCTTTTCTCTCTTTTTTTTTTCGAAATTTTTTTTGTATCCACTGCTTTTTCTTGCTTCAAGAATCAATCTAATGATTTTTAGATCCTCAATAACAGTTCTCTTTTTCCTCATTCTTTCAAGAGCCAACAATTTTAACATTCTCAAAACAACAAGTTCAAAAGACATATGCACTGTTCAAGCATTCATTCAGAAAACAAAAAGTATTGTCACCACATCAAACTAATTCAACTAGTTTCAAGGATAAATTTCGAAATCCTGTACTTCTTGTTCTTTTGTGATTAAAGCATTTTTCATTTAAGAGAGGTGATGGATTCATAGGACATTCATAGCTTTAAGGCATAAAATTTCAATTTTATTAACTATGAATTAAGAACAAGACTCAAAGATAAATATAAGATGAGACTAAAAAATTAAAAATAGAAAACAAAACAAAAAAACGCAAAAACATAGGCTCCTAATGATAGAGGTTTTCACAGAGTTAGGACTCAACAACCTTGATTTTGAGAAGTGGATGCTCCCTCAGCTTGAGAGGAGAACTTTTGGCGTTTCATCTCTTGGAGTTCACGCCCCTGCTTCTCTTGTTCCTTCAGCAATTTGCAGAGCATGCAGTTCTGATTCTGCTGTTCTTCCTTCAGTTGCTCCATAGTCTCTTGCAATTTGGTAATAGATGCTTCTAGGCTGGTCCAGTAGTCAATTCTTGGGAATTCAGGGAGGAATTCCTGCGCCCTCCTCTTGATAGAGTTGTCTTGCATTTGTCCTTCCATTAATTTTCTTGGTGATTGGGTGTTCAATGGGTATGAACTCATCTACTCCCATCTTCACCCCAGCCTCTTTACAGAGCAAGGAAATCAAGCTTGGGTAAGCTAATTTGGCTTCAGTGGAATTCTTATTTGCAATTGTGTAGATCTCACAAGCAATCACATGATGAACCTCCACTTCTTTTCCAAGCATAATGCAATGAATCATCACTGCTCTCTTGATGGTGACCTCAGAACGGTTGCTAGTGGGCAATATGGAATGCCCAATAAAGTCTAGCCAACCTCTTGCAATTGGTTTGAGGTCTCCCCTCTTGAGTTGGTTTGGGACACCCTTTGAATTGGTTATCCACTTAGTTCCAGGGAGGCATATGTCCTCTAGAACTTGATCCAACCCTTTATCTGCTCTCACCATCCTCCTATTAAAGGAATCAGGATCATCTTGCAGTTGAGGTAGTTTGAAGATTTCTCTTATTTTGTCCAGATGGAAGTACATAACTTTCCCTCTGACCATGGTTCTGTAGGTATGGTAAGCAGTTCCAGTCATTCTCTGCTTATCTGTTAGCCACAGATTTGAGTAGAATTCCTGAACCATGTTCCTTCCAACCTTTATTTCAGGATTGGTTAGAACTTCCCATCCTCTGTTTCGAATTTGCTCTTGGATCCCCGGATATTCATCTTCTTTCAGATCAAATTTAACTTCCGGGATCACTGACCTCAGACCCATTATTTTGTGATAATGGTCTTCATGTTCTTTGGTTAAGAACTTCTCTTGATTCCAAAGATTCTTTGGATTATTCTCTTTCTTTCCTCTTAAATTGGTTTGTTTTCCCTTAGGAGCCATGATCTTGATGAATCTTGGCTTAGTGATCACGGAAAAGCACACCAAACTTAGAGGTTTGCTTGTCCTCAAGCAAAAGAAAAGAAAGAAGAGAGAGAGAGGAAGAGGAAATTCGAATGGTGTGGTGGAAAGAGGGATCCAAACGTGTATTTATAAGGTGGGGAGGGGAGTTTTCGAAAAAAAAGAGAAATTTGAAAGGAGATTTGAGAAGATATGGAAAGAAATTGAATAAAGGGTGATTTTTTTGAACAAAATTTGGGAATGATTTGAGAGATTTGAAGAGTGATTTTAGATATTTGAAAATTTGAAAGTGAATGATGAGAGATTGAAATGTATTTTTGCAGAAAAATATGGGTAAGAAAGGAAAAGTTTGAAAAAATTTGATTTGAAAACAAAATTGTGGTCCCCCCACCTTTTTGGTGTTAAACGCCCAGAATGGCACCCATTCTGGCGTTTAACGCCCATTTGGTGCCCCTTTTGGGCGTTTAACGCCCAGCCAGGTGCCCTGGCTGGCGTTAAACGCCAGAAATCCTTTATCACTGGGCGTTTTTCTGAACGCCCAGGATGCTGCACACCTGGCGTTAAACGCCCAGAATGGTGCCCATTCTGGCGTTTAACGCCCAAAATGGCACCATTTCTGGCGTTAAACGCCCAGAATGGTACCCATTCTGGCGTTTAACGCCCAAAATGCCCCGTACTGGCGTTTTTTCGCCAGTAAGCTCTTTTTTTCTGCTTTTTGAGCTGAATCCTTCTGTAACTCTGTGAATTCCTTCATTTTTGATACTTGCCTCTGTAAGAACAATTCATACAATCTCCTAATGACTGGGTTGCCTCCCAGCAAGCGCTTCTTTACTGTCTTTAGCTGGACCTTTACTGAGAATCACTCAAGTCTCAGTTTTGAGCATTCCTGCTCAGAATTGCCTTCAAGATAATGCTTGATTCTCTGTCCATTAACAATGAACTTTTTGTTAGAATCCATATCCTGAAGCTCAACATATCCATATGGTGATACTCCTGTAATCACATACGGACCCCTCCACCGGGATTTGAGTTTTCCTGGAAATAGTCTGAGCCTAGAGTTGAAGAGCAGAACTTTTTGTCCTGGCTCAAAGACTCTGGTTGACAACTTCTTGTCATGCCATTTCTTTGCCTTTTCCTTATAAATTTTTGCATTTTCAAAGGCATTGAGTCTGAACTCCTCTAGCTCATTTAGCTGGAGCAATCTTTTTTCACCAGCTAACTGAGCATCCATGTTTAGGAATCTGGTTGCCCAGTAGGCTTTATGTTCCAGTTCCACGGGCAGATGACAGGCCTTCCCATACACCAGTTGGTATGGAGAGGTTCCTATAGGAGTCTTAAATGCTGTTTTGTATGCCCACAGAGCATCATCCAAGCTCTTTGCCCAATCCTTTCTTCGGGCTATCACAGTCCGTTTCAGGATTCTTTTTAGCTCTCTGTTAGAGACCTCAGCCTGCCCATTTGTCTGTGGATGATACGGAGTTGCCACTTTGTGGCTAATTCCATATCTAACCATAGCAGAGTATAGCTGTCTATTGCAGAAATGGGTGCCCCCGTCACTGATTAGTACTCTGGGAACACCAAACCTGCTGAAGATGTGTTTCTGGAGGAATTTTAGCACGGTCTTGGTATCATTAGTGGGTGTAGCAATTGCTTCTACCCACTTAGATACATAGTCCACTGCCACCAGAATATAAGTGTTTGAGTATGATGGTGGGAATGGCCCCATGAAGTCAATGCCCCATACATCAAACAACTCTATCTCTAATATCCCTTGTTGAGGCATGGCATATCCGTGAGGCAAGTTACCAGCTCTTTGGCAACTGTCACAGTTACGCACAAACTCTCGGAAATCTTTATAGAGAGTAGGCCAGTAGAAGCCACATTGGAGGACTTTAGTGGCTGTTCGCTCACTTCCAAAATGTCCTCCATATTGTGATCCATGGCAATGCCATAGGATCCTTTGTGCTTCTTCTCTGGGTACACATCTGCGGATCACTCCATCAGCACATCTCTTAAAGAGATATGGTTCATCCCAGAGGTAGTACTTGGCATCTGAAATTAATTTCTTTCTTTGCACGCTGCTGTACTCCTTGGGTATGAACCTCACAGCTTTATAATTTGCAATATCTGCAAACCATGGAGCTTCCTGAATGGCAAAGAGTTGCTCATCTGGGAAAGTCTCAGAGATCTCAGTAGAAGGGAGGGACGCCCCAGCTACTGGTTCTATCCGGGACAGATGGTCAGCTACTTGGTTCTCTGTCCCTTTTCTGTCTCTTATTTCTATATCAAACTCTTGCAGAAGCAACACCCATCTGATAAGCCTGGGTTTTGAATCCTGCTTTGTGAGTAAGTATTTAAGAGCAGCATGGTCAGTGTACACAACCACTTTGGATCCCACTAGATAGGATCTAAACTTGTCAATGGCATAAACCACTGCAAGTAACTCTTTTTCTGTGGTTGTGTAGTTCTTCTGTGCGTCATTTAGAACACGGCTAGCATAATAAATGACGTGCAGAAGCTTGTTATACCTCTGTCCCAACACTGCACCAATGGCATGGTCACTGGCATCACACATTAATTCAAATGGCAATGTCCATTCTGGTGCAGAGATGACTGGTGCTGTGACCAGCTTAGCTTTCAGGGTCTCAAATGCCTGCAGACACTGTGTGTCAAACACAAATGGTGTGTCAGCAGCTAACAGGTTACTCAGAGGTTTTGCAATTTTCGAAAAATCCTTTATAAACCTTCTGTAGAATCCTGCATGCCCCAGAAAGCTTCTGATTGCCTTAACATTGGCAGGTGGTGGTAATTTTTCAATTACCTCTACCTTTGCCTTATCCACCTCTATTCTCCTGCTTGAAATCTTGTGCCCAAGGACAATTCCTTCAGTCACCATAAAGTGACATTTCTCCCAGTTTAAAACCAGGTTAGTCTCTTGGCACCTTTTCAGGACAAGTGCTAAGTGGTTAAGACAGGAGCTGAATGAGTCTCCGTATACTGAGAAGTCATCCATGAAGACTTCCAGAAATTTCTCTACCATATCTGAGAAGATAGAGAGCATGCATCTCTGAAAGGTTGCAGGTGCATTGCACAGACCAAAAGGCATCCTTCTGTAGGCAAACACGCCAGAAGGGCAAGTAAATGCTGTTTTCTCTTGGTCCTGAGGGTCTACTGCAATTTGGTTGTAGCCTGAATAGCCATCCAAAAAGCAGTAATAATCATGACCAGCTAGTCTTTCTAGCATTTGGTCTATGAATGGTAAAGGAAAATGATCCTTTCTGGTGGCTGTATTGAGCCTTCTGTAGTCAATACACATACGCCACCCTGTGACTGTTCTTGCAGGAACCAGTTCATTTTTTTCATTATGAACCACTGTCATGCCTCCCTTTTTGGGGACAACTTGGACAGGGCTCACCCAGGGGCTATCAGAAATAGGATAAATAATCACAGCCTCTAGTAATTTAGTGACCTCTTTCTGCACTACCTCCTTCATGGCTGGATTTAGCCTCCTCTGTGGTTGGACCACTGGTTTGGCATTATCCTCCAACAGGATTTTGTGCATGCATCTAGCTGGGCTAATGCCTTTAAGGTCACTTATGGACCACCCAAGAGCTGTCTTGTGTGTCCTTAGCACTTGAATCAGTGCTTCCTCTTCCTGTGAATTTAAGGCAGAGCTTATAATCACTGGAAAAGTTTCACCCCCTCCCAGAAATGCATATTTCAGGGATGGTGGTAGTGGTTTGAGTTCAGGTTTGGGAGGTTTATCCTCCTCCTGAGGAATTTTCGAGAATTCCTTTGCTTCCTCTAGTTCTTCTTGATCAGGCTGAGCATCCTTGAAGATGTCTTCAAGCTCTGATTCTAGGCTTTCAGCCATATTGATCTCTTCTACTAGAGAGTCAATAATGTCAGCGCCCATGCAGTCATTTGGTGTGTCTGGATGCTGCATGGCTTTTACAGCATTTAACTTGAACTCATCCTCATTGACTCTCAAGGTTACTTCCCCTTTTTGTACATCAATGAGAGTTCGTCCAGTTGCTAGGAAAGGTCTTCCTAGAATAAGAGTTGCACTCTTGTGCTCCTCCATTTCCAGCACCACAAAGTCAGTTGGAAAGGCGAATGGCCCAACCTTGACAATCATATCCTCTATTATGCCTGATGGATATTTAATGGAGCCATCAGCAAGTTGGAGGCATATCCGGGTTGGTTTGACTTCTCCAGTCAACCCAAGCTTTCTGATAGTGGATGCAGGTATTAGATTGATGCTTGCTCCAAGATCACATAGGGCTGTCTTGGTGCAAGCACCCTCTAATGTGCATGGTATCATAAATCTTCCTGGATCTTGAAGCTTTTCTGGTAAGCTCTTTAGTATGACTGCACTGCATTCTTCAGTGAGAAACACTTTTTCAGTTTCTCTCCAATCCTTCTTATGACTTAAGATTTCTTTCATGAACTTAGCATAAGAAGGTATTTGCTCAAGTGCCTCTGCAAACGGAATCTTTATTTCAAGAGTCCTTAGATAGTCTGCAAAGCGGGCAAATTGCTTATCTTGCTCCGCTTGGCGGAGTTTTTGAGGATAAGGCATCTTGGCTTTATATTCTTCAACCTTAGATGCTGCAGGTTTATTCCTTACAGAAGTGGTTGAAGAAGCCTTGTTAGAGGGATTACTGTCAGCACTCTCAGGTGTCTGATCATCCCTTGGCGTATGAACGCCAGGATTGCGTGGAAAATGGGCGTTTAACGCCAACTTTTCCCCCTTTTCTGGCGTTTGAACGCCAGAACTGGGCAAGGAATGGGCGTTTAACGCCAGCTTTCCTTCCCTCTCTGGCATTTGAACGCCAATAACATTCCTCTCCGGGCTCTTACTGTCCTCAGAGGGATTTTGAACAGTGGTTTGGTTGTCCCCTGTCAATTGTTCATTGTTTGGCTTTTTGCTACCTTGAGCAGTGTTATTCAGTGTCTTCCCACTCCTTAGTTGAACTGCTTGACATTCCTCTGTTATCTGTTTAGATATTTGCTGTTTTGCTTGATTCAACTGCAGTTCTATGTTCTTGTTAGCAACTTTAGTTTCATAGAGCATCTCTTTAAATTCTGCTAACTGTTCTGTCATCAGGAGCAATTGTTGATTAAGCTCAATCATATGTTCTTGAGGATTAGTGTCAGTGACTATTGTCATGACCTCCTCTTTTGGAGAGAACTCATTGCTAGAGTACAAATATTGATTTCTAGCAACAGTGTCTATAAGCTCTTGAGCTTCTTCAATTGTCTTCCTCATGTGGATAGATCCACCAGCTGAGTGATCTAAAGACATCTGAGCTTTTTCTGTGAGCCCGTAGTAGAAGATGTCTAGCTGTACCCACTCTGAAAACATTTCGGAGGGGCATTTTCTTAGCATACCTCTATACCTCTCCCAGTCATTATAAAGGGATTCATTATCCTCTTGTTTAAAGCCTTGGATGTCCAGCCTTAGCTGTGTCATCCTCTTTGGAGGGTAAAAGTGATTCAGGAATTTGTCTGATAACTGTTTCCATGTCTTTATGCTTGCTGTAGGTTGGTTATTTAACCACCTTTTAGCTTGATCTTTTACAGCAAATGGAAATAGTAATAGTCTGTAGACATCCTGATCCACCTCTTTATCATGTACTGTATCAGCAATTTGTAAGAATTGTGCCAGAAACTCAGTAGGTTCTTCCTGTGGAAGACCGAAATACTGGCAATTTTGCTGCACTATGATAATGAGTTGAGGATTTAGCTCAAAGCTGCTTGCTTTGATGGGAGGTGTACATATGCTACTCCCATATATAGTTGTAATGGGTTAGCATATGACCCCAGAGTCCTTTTGGACTGATCAATTCCACTTAGATCCATAATGGATTGCAAATAGATATATTTATTTTTTTTTTTTGAATTAAACGAAAAAAATAAAATAAAATAAAAGGAAATTAAGGTAAAAATTCGAAAATCAAAAAGAAAATAAGATCAAAGCAAATTGAGAACTGAATCAATTAGTTAATTAAAAAGATTTTGAAAAGAGCAATTAAAAAGATATGATTGAAAAATTTTTATGAAAAAGATTTGATTTTTGAAAAGAGGAAAGAGAAAAACAACAAAATGACACCAAACTTAAAATTTTTAGAAAATCAAACACTAATTTTCAAAAAATTTTTAAGGGAAAACACAAAGAAGACACCAAACTTAGAATTTTTAAAGATCAAAAGGAGACCAAAAACATGCAAATTCGAAAATTAAAAGAAAAACAAAAGCATGCAATTGACACCAAACTTAAAATATGAAACTAGACTCAACTAAAAGACTCTAAACCAACAAAAACAAAATAGTCCTAATCTAAGCAACAAGATAAGCCGTCAGTTGTCCAAACTCGAACAATCCCCGGCAACGGCGCCAAAAACTTGGTGCACGAAATTGCAATCACACTTTTGCAACTCCGCACAACTAACCAGCAAGTGCACTGGGTCGTCCAAGTAATACCTTGCGTGAGCAAGGGTCAATCCCACGGAGATTGTCGGCTTGAAGCAAGCTATGGTTATCTTGTAAATCTTAGTCAGGATATCAGAAATTATCAGGATTGATTGTGAAAAAGAACAAAAGAACATGAAATGATTACTTGTTTTGCAGTAATGGAGAATAGGTTGAGGTTTTGGAGATGCTCCATCTTCTGAATCTCTGCTTTCCTACTGTCTTCTTCTTCAAACACGCAAGGCTCCTTCCATGGCAAGCTGTATGTAGGGTTTCACCGTTGTCAATGGCTACCTCCCATCCTCTCAGTGAAAATGTTCCTATGCTCTGTCACAGCATGGCTAATCATCTGTCGGTTCTCGGTCAGGCCGGAATAGAATCCAATGATTCTTTTGCATCTGTCACTAACGCCCCGCCTGCTAGGAGTTTGAAGCACGTCACAGTCATCCAATCATTGAATCCTACTCAGAATACCACAGACAAGGTTTAGACCTTCCGGATTCTCTTGAATGCCGCCATCAGTTCTAGCTTATACCACGAAGATTCCGGTTAAAGAATCCAAGAGATAACTACTTAATCTAAGGTAGAACGGAGGTGGTTGTCAGGCACACGTTCATAGTTGAGAATGATGATGATTGTCACGGATCATCACATTCATCCGGGTTAAGAACAAGTATTATCTTAGAATGGAAGCAAGCATGATTGAATGAGAAACAGTAGTAATTGCATTAATCCATCAAGACACAGCAGAGCTCCTCACCCCCAACCATGGGGTTTAGAGACTCATGCCGTGGAAGATACACAAAGAAACGTGTAAAGTGTCATGAGGTACAGATACAATGTCAAAAGATCATATTAATAGTAAACTAGTAACCTAAGGGTATACAGAAATGAGTAAATGACGTAAAAATCCACTTCTGGGTCCACTTGGTGTGTGCTTGGGCTGAGCAGTGAAGCATTTTCGTGTAGAGACCTTTTCTGGAGTTAAACGCCAGCTTTTATGCCAGTTTGGGCGTTTAACTCCAAGTTTTATGCCAGTTCCAGCGTTAAACGCTGGAATTTCTGAGGCTGATTTGCCACGCCGATTTGGGCCATCAAATCTTGGGCAAAGTATGAACTATCATATATTTCTGGAAAGCCCAGGATGTCTACTTTCCAATGCCGTTGAGAGCGCGCCAATTGGGCTTCTGTAGCTCCAGAAAATCCACTTCGAGTGCAGGGAGGTCAGAATCCAACAGCATCTGCAGTTCTTTTTGGTCTCGGAATTAGATTTTTGCTCAGGACCCTCAATTTCAGCCAGAAAATACCTGAAATCACAGAAAAACACACAAACTCATAGTAAAGTCCAGAAAAGTGAATTTTAACTAAAAACTAATAAAAATATACTAAAAACTAACTAAAATATACTAAAAACATACTAAAAACAATGCCAAAAAGCGTACAAATTATCCGCTCGTCAATTATGCAGATTTAGCATTTTTCTAGCTATTTATTAACTAACTAAAATAAAAAACAAAGAACAAAAATTGCATGAAGTAAAAGAAATAAATGATGGAGGCATATCATGTTTCAGACATGCATCTCCTTATTAAAGACATGAAAGAGGAAATATGAAAGAACTTTGCCACCTTCTAATGGTCATGGCTGCTGCTTGATTCTCCCTTCTTCTTCTTTCTCTTCCCTGTCTTGGAATAATCTCGGATCTTTTCACCAGGACATCTTCTACCCCAAACAGAATCTAAGAGTCCTGAGAGCCCAACATCTTCCAATCTTTTAAAGGTTGCCTCAGTATATTGATGAGATCTTGCTTGTTGCTTGGCTAAAAATTCAGGGCATTGCTCAAATGGCTTGATCTCAGGATTGAGTGTTGGCAAATTGTGGGTTAAGTACTCCAACCTTGCTTGCATGCTTTCATCATTCTCCATTCTTTGTGCGTATCTAACTTCTCCCATGGTATGATGAACATTCTTCCATTGATACAGGTTGTGACTATATTCCCCTGCTTTAGCTTGACTAAAGTACAGCTTATCATATGATTCTTTGAATTCTTTGTATTGCTCTTTTTGTCCTTCACGAATCTGTGCTTGAAATTCTTGCTGCTGAGTCATCATTTGTTGTTGCCATCTCTCTTGTTTCTCCTCCATTTGATGCTGCCAAGCTTCTCGTTCCTCTTTTTCTTTCAAAAATTGCTCCATAAATTCTGGATGGGGCTCTAGATATTTCTCTTGGCCCCCCTGATTTTGGCCTTGTTGAGCCTGCATGAGTTGCTGAGATAGTTCTTCAATTGATCTTTGTAATTGGCTCATGTCTATGGCATCATGAGCTTGATTTCGTCCTTCCTCTCTTTGTGATCTCCTTTGTCTAGGAGCTACTACCCCTTCTTGATCTTCTTCTTCATTCATTCCCTCCATGCTCTTCTTGGTAATCCCTTTCCCTTTCTTCACTTTTGTTGTGTCCTCATCTTCAAAGATTACTTTAGCTCTCTCACATAGTCTGAGGATGGTACTTGGATGTCCAAGACTACTTGATTTGCTTGTGCTATTGGCCATTTCTTGAATACTGTCGGCTATGAGTTGTGCAAGGTTAATTTCACCTCCATGTAAGATGCAGTACGTCAAGAGTGCCCATTTTATTGTGACCCAAGAGGCGTTTCCAGTAGGAAGGATAGATCTTCTCACTATTTCATACCATCCCTTGGCTACAGGAGTAAGATTTATCCTTCTCAAGTGGCTTGGAACTCCCTTTGAATCTCTTTCCCAATCTGTATTTTCCACACATAACCCTTGCAGGATCTCATCAGGATTATTTTCCATTTGCAATCTAGCCTCATAACTAGGCTCTGCATAAGTTATGGTTCTCAACTTTAGAGCCCTAGTGATGGCTGCTGGACTGAAGCTCACTTCAACTCCTCTGACATAACTTGTGTAAGGAGCACTATCTTTGTTTTCCTTCACAGCATTTGCATAGAACTCCCTAATCATAACTGCACTGATGTCAACTAGAGGAGCACACAAGAGTTCCCACCTTCTTTCTCTAGTAATTTGCCTCATGATGGGGTATTCTCCTTCCTTCAAATCAAGACCTTTCTCATAGATGACATTCTTTGCCTCCATGAACCTATGATATCTCCCTTCATGGAATTGAGATCTAAATTTGTTTGCATCAAATGATGGGGGTTCGGCTACCATAGGTTCCTTTCCCGGCCTTCTTTTTGAACTTGAAGAGGCCATTGAATTTGAGGTGAAAAGAAAGAAGAAGTGAGAAAAGAAGAAGTTTGTGTTGTGTTTGGGAAGAGTTTTGGTTCGGTTCTGTTGTGAGACAAGGGAATTATGTTGGTTTTAGGAGTAAATAGGATTATGATTCTCATATGAGGGTAGCTTGAATGAGTGTGTAAACCGTTTGGTGTAACGGCTATTAATAGGCAAAGTCTTCAAGCTTTCCAACAAAACCACTATGAATGAAGAAGGAACTCGTTAGTGCTCATGAAGGGTTGAGATTGAGTTGTTCATCTAAAGGATTCATGGAATGGACGGTCTGCATGCATTGTTGAGGCTTGACGAGGATCCTCCTCCCATTGGCTGCATGCATTTAGGCGTTCAATGATGCATGCATGCATACAAATTCTGCTTCCCCATGAGCGCATTCTTCTAGGCACATGTGACCATCCTCACATAGCTTCTCCTAGCCGTGGCCCCTCCTAGCTTTTGTCTTAATCTTTTTCTCCTACCTGAACCAAAACAGCTAGCTTAGAACATTAATATAGTCGTTGGCAATTTATTTGCAATAAAAAAATTGTTTTGGTTTGTTTAATAGTTATTTGAATTTTTTTGTGATCAATTGTGTCCCTATATAAAAAAAATACGAAAATTTGGTGAACACCAAACTTATCTTTTATTGAGGGGATGGCTTAACATTGCAAACCGTTCTTCACAATTGATGCATTTTAAAAAAAATTTGATATATGATCCCTTTTTTGTATGGTTTTGAGTCCATGAGTGGGAAATGATCTTCTGAGCATTGTTACACATGCAGACACCAAACTTAGTGTTTGGTCACATGCTTCATCAAAAGAATTATGCATATGTTCTAAGAATAATCCTTTTTTTTTTTTGAAAAATGAACTTGGGTGTGCCTTAAGGTACACCAAACTTAGAGGTTTGACATGTGCTTCAAAACAATGTATGCATTTATCTGGCATGAAAGTTCAAAATCATATTCAGAGGAATCATAGCTTATTAAATGAAAAAGAAGACAGAAATCTTAAATCATGGGTTGCCTCCCATGAAGCGCTCTTTTATTGTCACTAGCTTGACATTGAACTCCCTTTAGGGTGGTTGATGTTGGTGATGTCTCAACTTGTCACCTCTCACTGTAAGCTTTCTCTGTGTGCTTTGATGCTCAATTTCCATATGCTCAAGAGAAAGTATTTGGTTGACAGTGTAATAATCTTCTGTTCCTAGCTGTTGATATACTAGTTGCACCTTATCACCTTTAGAAAATCCTTCAGTTGGAATTTTCTTGTTCTTCCACCCTTTGTGAGCCTTGTTCTTGCTCTTCATCTTTTTCTTTCTTGTTGATCTTTCTTTCTTGTCAGTGACTTGAGTTGTGATACCTTCCTTCTTGTTTATCACCCCTGCTTCCTTTTGAATTCCTTTTTCTCCTTGTACAAGCTTGTTTTTCTGTTCTACTGCCTTGTCGGTTGCTTGCTTTGGAAGGAGATCACCACTTGTTTTGCTTGTTTCTTCATTCCTTTGTAATTCTGGAAAGACTTTCAAGATGATGCTCTCCTCATGCATCCTGAGGGTTAACTCTCCCTGCTCTACATCCACAATGGCTCTAGCAGTGGCCAAAAATGGTCGACCAAGTATTATGGAGTCATTTCCATTTTCTGAAGAATCCAGGACCACAAAATCTGCAGGATAGATGAACTTGTCAACCTTAACTAAAAGGTTCTCAATCAGCCCTTTAGGATATACCACTGATTGATCCACCAACTCCAAGGACATCTGTATTGGCTTCACCTCCTCTATGCCAAGCTTTTTCACTAAAGAAGATGGGATTAGATTTATGCTTGCTCCTAAATCACACATTCCCTTGTTGATGAATAGATCTCCAATAGTGCATGGTAGGAAGAAACCTCCAGGATCTTCAAGCTTGGGAGGGAGGCCCTTTTTAATGAGTGCACTGCATTCTTCACTAAGCATTACAGTTTCATTCTCATTCCAATATCTTTTCTTGTTAATGAGCTCCTTCAAGAATTTGGCATACAGAGGCATTTGCTCCAATGCCTCAGCTAAAGGTATGTTAATTTCCAGCTTCTTGAAAGTCTCAAGAAATTTGTGAAAATGCTGATCCTTTGTCTCTTTGTGGAATCTCTGCGGATAAGGCAGTGGTGGTGTTGAGCTCTTCTCCACTTGATGTTGTCTTGGATTTGGTTCTTCCATGATTTGCTTCCCTTTCTTCAAATTCTGTGGTTTGTTGTCTTCCTCTGTGAGTTTTTCTGGGACATTCTTGCTTATCATGTCCTTGTTGATGGTTTCATCATTCTTTGTTGGCTCATTGTTATTGTTCTTGGTTGCTCCTTGGTTACCATCCAATAACACTTTTCCACTTCTTAGTTGCACGACCTTGCATTCTTCCTTTGGGTTGGGAATGGTGTCACTAGGTAGTGAACTTGATGGTTTTTCAACAGAAATTTGTTTGGAGATTTGCCCAATTTGCCTTTCTAAGTTCTTCATGGAAGCTTCTTGGTTCTTTGTTGTCAATTCTTGGTTCTTCATCATCTTTTCCATGAGCAGCTCTAGATTAGTGATCCTCTGAGATTCTTGTGAAATTGGTTGGTTTTGGGTTGTTGATGGATGATGATAAGTGGTTTGATTTGTTGGGTGGTTATTGGGTGGATAATGGTTAGAGTTGGGGTAATTATTTTGTGGTTTTCTGTATGTATTTTGGTTAGTGTTTGGCTGGGGGTTGTGGTTTGTGCTTTTCCAATTATTCTGACTTGTGTTTCTTTGCCATGGTTGTTGGTTTTGATTATGGTTGTCTCCCCATCTGAGGTTGGGATGGTTCTTCCAAGATGGATTGTAAGTATCACCATAGACTTCATTTGTTCCAGGATTTTGGTTGTGCATGTATTGGACTTGCTCTTGCCGTTGCTCCTCTTGAGTTTCTTCACTTTGCACCCAAGTAGTTGGTGATTGGCTTGTGGCACTCACTGATGCAACTTGCAAGCCATCAATTCTTTTGGCCATTTGTTCAAACTGTTGTTGAATCTGCTGCTGCATTATCTTGTTCTGAGCTAGAATTGAATCCACTCCTTCCAACTCCATTACTCCTCTTCTTTGTGATGGTTGGCGTTGTCTTTGATGAGCAAAGAAATATTGGTTATTGGCCACCATGTCAATGAGGTTTTGAGCTTCCTCTGTAGTTTTCATGAGTTGCAAAGAGCCTCCAGCTGAATGATCAAGTGCTTCTTGAGCTTTAAGAGTGAGTCCCTCATAGAAGTTCTGCAACTTGTCCCACTCAGTGAACATCTCTGGTGGACATTTCCTCAATAGTGCCTTATATTTTTCCCATGCTTCATATAAGTTTTCAGCCTCCATTTGAGTGAATGTCTGCACCTCAGTCTTCAATCTTAGGATTCTTTGAGGGGGATAAAATTTGGCAAGAAACTTGCTTACCAAGTCATCCCAAGTGTTGATGCTTTCTTTTGGAAAGGTCTCTAGCCATTGGGTGGCTTTATCTCTGAGAGAAAATGGAAAGAGCAACAACTTGTAGCTATCAGGAGGTACACCATTGGTTTTCACCGTGTCACAGATTCTCAAGAAGGTAGACAAATGTTGATTTGGATCTTCCAAAGGCCCTCCTCCAAAAGAACAGTTGTTTTGAACCAAAGTGATGAGTTGTGGCTTTAGTTCAAAATTGTTTGCATTGACATTAGGAGGAAGAATGCTACTTCCACAGTGTCTAGCATTTGCAAATGTGTATGAAGCCAAGACTCTTCGTTGTTGTTGGTTATTGTTGGCTCCTTCTCCTAGTTGATTGAGATCTCCTTCCATCTCTTGGAATTCCTCCTCAGATTCTTCCTCTCCAATAACATTCTTTCCTCTTTCAGCTCTTCTTATTCTTCGAAGAGTTCTTTGGTCAATTTCAGAGAGGACAGGTGAAGATCTTCCTGTACCTGACATACAAACACACAACAATAAACACACAGATCCAGAAAACCAATGAAACTTCAATCTATAGTTAGAATGAAGTTTTAGTTAGTTTAAGCAAAAATTCAAACAGTTAGTGTGTTAGTAAAAATTAAAAGAACAGAAAAGAAAAAGTGCTTAATCTAGACCTCCACTTCACTTAATCATTGTCAATCTATTTCAATCCCCGGCAACGGCGCCAAAAACTTGATGTGTGGAAAACGATCCAACACAAAACTCACCGGCAAGTGTACCGGGTCGCATCAAGTAATAATAACTCACATGAGTGAGGTCGATCCCACAGGGATTGAAGGATTGAGCAATTTTAGTTTAGTGGTTGATTTAGTCAAGCGAATCAAGTTTTGGTTGAGTGGGTTGTATTTAACAGAATATAAATTGCTTGGAATGTAAAGGGAGAGGGGGAATTTGCAGTAAATTAAAGAACAGGAAAATAAACTTGCTGAATCTTAAAGAACAAGAAAGTAAATGACTGAAACTTAAAGTGCAAGAAATGTAAATTGCAGTAACTTAAATGGCAAGAAATGTAAATTGCTTGAATGTAAAATGGATTTGAGGACTGGGATTGCATAATCTAAACAAAGAGAAAGTAAATTGCAACAATTAATTGAGTAGAAGATGAATTGGAATAAACTAAAGTTCAAACAGAAATGGAAATTAAAGTGCAGCAGAGGTTCACAGAAGAACCAAAAGGAAATTTGGGATCTCAGGACTCAAGAGTCTAGAAAGCAAAGTCTAGATCTCAATTGCCTTCCCAGATCCAAGTCCACAAAGCAATTAACAAGAAATTAAAGAAGAAGCAGTAGAGAAACTGAAATTTAACTTGATTATGCAGAAAAGGAATTAAAGAGATTTTGAATGGAGATTGAGACAGAATTTCCTCAATTCTTCACACCCAAAACTCAAAACAAGGAAATTAAAAAGACCCAAGCAAGAACGAGGAAGAAGAGAGATAAATTCTCCTCCCTAATTCTCTGAAATCTCAGTGAAGACACCAAGGGAAGTTCCCAAGTGCCAAAAATAAAATTCAAAGCTCAAAGAAAGTGCAAAATTCAAAAGCAAAGCAAAAGGTCCTAATTACATCAAACTAGCTCCTATTTATACACTTTCTATTCTTGGATTTTGGGATTTGGATGGGCTTTTGATTTGGTGAAGAAATGAATTAAATTGGAATTTTAATTAAATTTTCGGCCCAAAATAATAGCTTCCAGGAGGCTGCCCTGCCCTTGTGGAGGGCAGGGCAGGATTTGGTGCGTGTTGGTGCTTGCTTGGTGCGGCTTGGTGCGCAGAACGCTGCCCTGCCCGCGCGGAGGGCAGGGCAGGAAAAATTGGTGCGCCAGATGGGTGCTTGGTGCGCTGCTTGGTGCTGCCAGATTCATACCATGGTGCGCCAGAATGGTGCCTTGGTGCACAGGATGCTGCCCTGCCCTCGCGGAGGGCAGGGCAGAAAAATATGGTGCTGCCAGGATCGTGCTGTGGTGCGCGCTGGTGCTGCCAGGATAGTGATTTGGTGCACCAGAAATGTCCCTTGGTGTGCCAGATTCATGCATCAACAAAATGCTACCCTGCCCTCGCGGAGGGCAGGGCAGTGTTTCCAAAATGAAGTCCCGCGTTCGAATCCGGGCAGAAACACACGCTTATTCATTTTCCTTGGTTTCTTGGCACGGTAATGGACCTTAGTTCCTTGCTTCCTCATGGTCCCGTGTTCAACTCTTGTGGCAAGCATCATAGGCATTTTTCCTTTGATTTTCTTCCTTGGTGAGCCCGATACTGCCCTTGTGGAGGGCAGGGCAACATTTTCTTCTTCTTGATTCCAAGGCACAAATTTGTGCTCTGCCCTTGTAGTGGGCAGGGCAGAGTTGCCTTCTTTGCCTTGTTCCCTTATGTTGCCCTCCTAAAGGGCAGTGTGCCCTTGTGGAGGGCAATGCTTGCCTCCCCCATTGCATGCGGCACACTTTTACTTCCTTTGACCATGCTTCCTTCTCCTTGGGTCACGCTTTCTTTAGGCCACGCTTTTCTCTTTTATTCTTTTCTTCACCTAAAATAAACCAAAACAACCACTCCAAGTATCACTAAATTCATAAGGCTTATAAATCAATTAAAATTAGCTTAAACCTCATGAGTTAACATAAATTTCATGGTGATTGTTTGATTTAAAGAAGTTATGCATTTTCACTCCAAATCACTTACTTAAGATGCAAGAAAGTGCATAAAGACTAACAAAACAAGTGAAATTAGCTTGAAAAATGGGTATATGATGACTTGTCATCAGACGGTAGCTATTCTTAGCCTTTTTCTATAAGCCTTTTGCCACAACATATGCTACCTCAGAAAGCTTCACCCTCTCATGAAGCTTGGCAGCATCAAACATTAAGGTTTTCTTTTCGGCTTCCAATTATGACTTAGCCTCTTTCAATGAGCTCACCTCTCCTCTACGTGGCATCAAAAGAAGTTATATGAAGTCTCTTCAGTAAAGCCGAACACACCTCTACTATCTGAATCTCACCTTAGGCTAGAACTTTCAAATGTCTCTCCATAAATACATCACCCATACCTATGACACTAAGGAGAAGGATGTATTCTTTAAAGAAGCTAACAACATTAAAACCTTACGCATAAGCACTCCCAAATTGTGAATGAGGGGTTTTTCTTTTTTGAGAGCCACTTGTATCAGAATCCTTCAAAAGTTCGTTAAAAGGGGGGAATATGAGGTACAAGTCGGGATGTGGACTCTTTGATAGGAGGAGGGAGAGGTGTTGACTTGCCAGAAGAAGACAAATTCGACTTCGAAGGAGATGAAGTCCCACCCGACCTTTCAACCTCTTTTAGTTGAGCTTACCGGACAACCACATTCTTTTTCACCTGCCTTAATTTCTGCAAAGTGCCTGAGCCACTAGTCATTCTTGCTATAAAAATAAAGCATAAAAGAAATTTAAAGCTTTAGAATTCAACAAAAACAAAAAAGGGGATATCTACAAAAATAAAGCTAACTGCCTAGTTTGGTTCGAACATAGTTGGGGTTGGCTATAAAAAATTTCTTGGTATCAAGGTGAGAATATCGAACCCAACACTCTTGAAACAAGGCTACTATACAACATTGGAGACCTACTTCCAGTATAAATGAAAAATAGGCTCATCTCTATTATTATGGTAAAAAGGCCAGACACTTTTATTAGGTCAGACCTTGAAGAAGTAATTTTTAAAATTACGAAAGGAGTCATCAAATATAGAAAATACTTTCCTCCCTTGAACAGCTCAGAAGGAGGCTTAATGTTGCTTTTTAGAACTAAATGGCTTAGTGAGTTGGAAAGGTAGAAGAATGCCTTAAGAGATAAAGGAAAATCGAGCTCCCGACTCACCAGTTGGCAAACCTTCATAAAATCCCACGAGTTCGGGTAAAGCTGAGAGGGGGCGACCTTACAGGTCTGAAGGACTTCCATTTCAAAATTGGTAAAGGGAAGCATCACTCCAAGACTAGTGAATAATATCCACTCGTACATAAACAAAAAATGGCTTATCGAGTTGTAATAATGGGCAAAACATAGTCTATCCTCAGGATTAGAGGCTTCTAATTCATACTTTTGTTCCTTTTATTGGGCTCTGCAAATCCTATGTTTGAAGACAAAATTTTTCTACATACTCCTTATCAACTATAGGAACAGCGAACAAGACCGTACTATCTCTTCAATCTAAGTTGGAAGGAACTCTAAAAGACATGCTGAGAACGAGACATAAGCGTATATACCTACAAAAAGAAAAAACAATTACATTACTAATAGCTCGAGTAATCATTGAACAAGTTAAAAATCATCACAGAAGCAAAATGTTTACATCTTCAAAGATTAGCCATGGCAACAAAATATCTCATGCTCATAAAGACAAAATGGCGTCATCGTCGGAGATAACAACGACACCATTTGGGGGGCAATAAAACCCAAAATCACAATGGGGACCACTTCAAAAAGATTATTACAAGAAAATCAACTACCATAATATTCGAAAGAAGCAACACAAAAGGAGAAGTTCACAAACAAACAGCAGAGCCAGAAAAACCACATTTTTTCAACCACTGCATTTTTTAGAAATAGCAAAATCACATGCTTAGAGAATAAAAATCAGACTCTATAAGAAACTATGAAAACGTCAACAAACAGGAAAGCTATAACAAGACCTAAGCCATCACTACTAAATGACCATCAATAAGAGAAAGTGTTAACCATGATGATGTTGAAAACAAAGGTGCGCATGCAAAAATCTTGGAAGAAAGGGAGCCAAAAAGCTTGTAGGAAACAATGTTGAAAGAAAACAGTATTCAAAATGAAAATGGCTTTGCAGAGGAGAATGAAAAGCTCTCAGGAAAAATAGAAAGGCAAAAAAAGGAGAAAAGAAGGAGGAACCACCTTATATAAATAGTAGGAAAAAATGGTAACTCCACCATGCATTAAACATTGGGCACAGTTACCAACGTAACCAAAGAAGCATGCGAACAGTTTCAAAAGATGAAACATCACATCATTTCAAAAATTATGTCAAGTTTGCTGACCTGTATCCTCAAATATGTCGAGAGACCTGACTTGATTTGCTCACAGCCACCCAAGAACGACTTGAGTAGATGTTCGAGCCCGACTTGCAAGAACTCAACCTAGAGCAGGGGTACTGTTCATACTTTGACCTAAAACTGGAAGTCATGCCCAAAAAGTAGATAAGACCCAATTCTACAATGGTTGTATGTTTGACCTCTTTGACATGACCTCATTGCAGAATCTTAACTACATCTACAAAGGTACTCATATATTCAAATATAAGATCTCAACAACCCCTAGAAAAAAAGGGAAAGATAACTACCCATCAGAATAGGAATGGAGATTACAAGAGTGGCTACTAGGTCACTCATTCAACTATATAAATACCCCTTCATCTTAGGCATTTCCCATATCTAATCTACGCTAATTAAAAATCTGTCTAAAACCCTTGCTAACTTAAATATTGGAGTCTCTTATAGGTACCACCTTACACCTCCTTACGAGAAACTCAGATGACTTCATCTCTGTAAGGAGAAGACGTTGAATCTTTCACCTAAAGATACCTGGACCTCATGTTCAGGCTAAAATCACCCCAATTCTAGGTAAGCCTCAAAACAATAGTCAAATTTAAACGTTAGTTAATCCTATATAACTATATTTGGTATTCTTTTCTCTTCAATGTAATTTTTCAATTATGACCGTCGTCGTCATCATCGTCATCGTCTTCTCTTTAGATTTTGTGATGAACATGAACACAATCAAATTATTTATTTATTTTTTAAAATAACGAAATTAAGCAAAATTAAAACTGTCAAATTAAACAACCAAATAACGATGTATATTTACTTTTATTCCTAACATATATCTTCTATTCTTATTCTTGATAATTTATTTTTTAAATTACTAATTATAATTATTGTAGATATCTTGAGCTAACATATATAAGAATTAAACTTGTTGGGTTAATATAGTTAATTTGAAAAAAAACCCTAGCAGAGAGAAAGAGTATGTACTCCGTACTCAGAGAGAATGAGAGAAGGAGAGAGCGGGAGAGAGTGTTTGAGGGTGAAACACGATGAGGAAGATGGCCATGCCATCGAAAGAGATAAGAGTGAGAGCGTGGAAGGGTTTGCATTAGGTGTGAAGGAGGGATTAAGTAAGGGCAACCTTAGTTTTAGGGTGACTTCCAAGATTTCTTTTCGTGACAAGGTTATTGGTTCTACGGTAGCCTTAGGGATAAACTGGGCTGAAGCTCTGGATGAGGATTCCATGGTAGTGGACTCCGAAAAACAAGGAGACCCTATGCCTTCGAGAGTTTGCTTTTCCGAAGAGGCTAGAAACACCCTTTCTGAACCATACAAGGAGGCAATTGTGATTAAGATTCTTGGAAAAAACCTTAGTTATACGGCTACGTTTCACAAACTGAAACGGGTATGGAGGATCACCGGTGGATATGAAATCTTGGATGTGGGGTTTGGGTACTTCCTCGTTAAATTTGATCGCATGGACGATCGAGAGAAGGTTTTACTAGGGGGCCATGGATGATCTTTGGTCACTATATTGCAGTCAAGCCATGGACACCGAATTTTAAACCTTGTGAAGACACTTTCGGGGAGACTATGGTTTGGATTCGAATCGCTGGTTTGAGCATTTGGTACTGATGAGCGGATAATTTATACGCTTTTTGGCATTGTTTTTAGGTAGCTTTTAGTAGGTTTAAGCTACTTTTAGGGATGTTTTCATTAGTTTTTATGTTAAATTCACATTTCTAGACTTTACTATGAGTTTGTGTGTTTTTCTATAATTTCAGGTAATTTCTGGCTGAAATTGAGGGACTTGAGCAAAACTCTGAAAAAGGCTGACAAAAGGACTGCTGATGCTGTTGGAATCTGACCTCCCTGCACTCAAAATGTATTTTCTGGAGCTACAAAATTCCAAATGGCGCGCTCTCAACGGCGTTGGAAAGTAGACATCCAGAGCTTTCCAGCAATATATAATAGTTCATACTTTATTTGGAAATTGACGACGTAACAGGCGTTGAACGCCAAGTACATGCTGCTGTCTGGAGTTAAACGCCAGAAACATGTCATGATCCGGAGTTGAACGCCCAAAACACGTTATAACTTGGAGTTCAACTCCAAGAAAAGCCTTAGCTCGTGGATAGATCAAGCGCAGCCCAAGCATACACCAAGTGGGCCCCGGAAGTGGATTTATGCATCAATTACTTACTCATGTAAACCCTAGTAGCTAGTCTAGTATAAATATGATAATTCACTATTGTATTAGACATCTTTGGTCTCAGTTTTGTTTTATTCTTCATCTGAGGAGACTATTGATCACGTTTTGGGGGCTGGCCATTCGGCCATGCCTGAACCGTTCACTTATGTATTTTCAACAGTGGAGTTTCTGCACACCATAGATTAAGGGTGTGGAGCTCTGCTGTACCTCAAGTTTCAATACAATTACTATTACTTTCTATTCAATTATCTTTTATTCTTATTCCAAGATATACGTTGCACAACACTTTGATGAATGTGATGATCCGTGACACTCATCATCATTCTCACCTATGAACGTGCGTGACTGACAACCACTTCCGTTCTACTCTAGGCCGGGCGCATATCTCTTAGATTCCCCAACAGAATCTTCGTGGTATAAGCTAGATAGATGGCGGCATTCATGGGGATCCGGAATGTCTAACCTTGTCTGTGGTATTCCGAGTAGGATCCCGGGGATCCGGAAAGTCTAACCTTGTCCGTGGTGTTCCGAGTAGGATTCCGGTATTGAATAACTGTGACGAGCTTCAAACTCCTGAAGGCTGGGCGTGATGACAAATGCAAAAGAATCAATGGATTCTACTCCAACCTGATTGAGAACCGACAGATGATTAGCCGTGCTGTGACAGAGCATTTGGACCATTTTCATTGAGAGGATGGGATGTAGCTATCAAGAAGGGTGATGCCTCCAGACGATTAGCCGTGCAGTGACAGCGCATAAGACCATTTTCCCGAGAGGATTAAAAGTAGCCATTGACGATGGTGATGCCCTACATACAGCTTGCCATGGAAAGGAGTAAGAAGGATTGGATGAATGTAATAAGAAAATAGAGATAAGGAGAGGAGCACAGCACCTCCACACGCCTATCTGAAATTTCCACTATTGATCTACATAAGTATTTCTATCCCTTTTTATTTTCTATTTATTATTAATTTTCGAAACCCATAACCATTTAATCTGCCTAACTGAGATTTACAAGGTGACCATAGCTTGCTTCATACCAATAATCTCTGTGGGATCGACCCTTACTCACGTAAGGTATTACTTGGATGACCCAGTACACTTGCTGGTTAGTTGAACGAATTTGTGACTTCAAATAGAGCCAATTATTAAATTTCATACAAGTACAAAGAATATGGATCACAATTTCGTCCACCAGGTACTATCAGGATAAAGCCATGATGAGAATTGCTTCTGCTGTGGGGAGACCAGTCAAGGTAGATCTGGCTACTAAGTCAGCAGAGCGGGGGAAATTCGCTCAAGCTTGCATGAAAATTAAATTTGGTTTGCCGGTGGGTCCGGAGTGTGATTGTCGATGAGTTTGAATATAAGGTGGAGTATGAATGCTTACACCTTATTTGTGACAAGTGCAATTGTTTCGGGCATCCAGCAACTGACTGCAGAATGACCCCGATAGAGTCGGAAAAGGTGGATCGAAAAGAAACATCAGTGAGCGAGATGACGGCCCAGGTGGTGCAGCCACAAGAAGCCTCAAAGGAAAAAAATTTTGAATTTGGATGCAATTCCGAAGATTCAGTGATAGTTGCAGAAACTGGGAAGAAATTGGGTGATACGTTGCATGGCAAGGAAGTGGGGTCCCAGCATTTGGGAAATGAGGCTGGTTGGACCAAAGTCAGTGATAAAAGGAGAGAAAAATTGAGCCAATCAAACAAAGCCCAACAAATCTCTAAAGACAAAGTGTCGGTGCACTCAAATCAGAAATCAGACCAGAACCGTGACTTTGGGCTACGTATGAAAGTAGCCGAATCAGGGGTGAAGACCGGGTCGGTTGGCAGATCTCAGGCACGCATGGCGTCTTCCAAACAGCAAGGGATAAAGGGCAAAGCTGTCTCCGTTGTGGTGCCGACTTTCACTGCCGTTATAAAAAATGGACACAAGAGGTTGCGCCTTACTTCTTTGCAGAATTCGTCGTCGACTCTGAACTGCCTTGGCGACACCAGTAAGCAGCAAATTAGCGAATTGGAAGGGTTGTCAGTAGAGGGACACAGGCAAACCAGGCAACAACCGGATAAGGACAAGCAAGTCTCAGGGGGATATGATGGTGGATCTTCATCATCTCGTTAGGAACTTCGGTTGAGGTTGGTCCTTTTTATAGTACAATTGTTTTATGGATTATTTAGATTTAAGCTTTCTATTTTGGAATATTAGAGGGGCCTCTAATAAATTGGCCCGAGTTCATAGTAAAGAGTTAGTGAATAAATTTCACCCTACTTTTTTCATTCTGTTTGAAACCCATATTCCTTTCGAGAGGATGAAATCTTTTTGGAATAATCTACGTTAACAGGGTGTTGGTATTGTTGAGGCTAATGGTCATAGTGGGGGTATCTGTGTTCTATGTTCTAATTCAAATATTTCTATGAGAGTATTGGATGTAGTTGATCAATGTATCAATTTTGAAATCACTATGGGCAATACTTCTAGTTACTGTAGTGCAGTGTATGCTAATCCGCATATACATTGGCATAAAGAACTGTGGGGTGACTTGACAAGGATTGCTAATATGATCCACGGACCTTGGATTGTGTTAGGGGACTTTAATGATGTGCTGTTGCAGAGTGAAGTTAGAGGGGGCAATTTAGACTTGTCAGAGCAGAACAATTTGTGGAAACATTGGAGGATTGTGGGTTGTTTGATATGGGGGCTATTGGGAGAAGATTCACTTGGTACAAAAAGGTGAAAGGTGGGGTGCAGGTGGTTAAGAATCTTGATAGAGCAGTCATCAACCAGGACTGGCGACTGATGTTTTCGGAGGCTTATACTGAGGTGCTGGTGCGCCTTCACTCTGATCATTGCCCGTTGTTCACTAGATGCAAGATGGCAGAGAGGGCTATCAAGGGCCATCGTCCGTTCAGATTTTAGGCTGCATGGATGACTCATCCTCTTTTTAGGAATGTTGTTTATACAGCTTGGAATAAAGGACCTCCGGATGTAGTCAAATGTTTGTTGGAGGTTCAAAAAGATGCACTAGCTTCAATAAAAAGATTTTTGGCAATATTTTTGTTAAGAAAAGGGAGCTGGAGAGGCTTTTGAATGACGTTCAAATTACTCTGGAGAGTCAGGAGGATCAACAGCTTAGGATCAAAGAGCAAGTTTTGCATCGGAAATTGAATGTTGTCCTTCTGCAAGAAGAGTTATTGTGGTATCAAAAACCTAGAGAACAATGGGTGAGATGTGGAGATAGAAATACAAAATTTTTTCATCTGCAGACGGTTATCAGGCGAAAGAGGAACAAAATTCATGGGTTGTTTTTGGAGGATGGGTCTTGGGCCACGGAGACTTCGACTCTAGAAATGGCGGCAAATTCTTTCTTTCAAAAACTCTTTCTACAAGGGAGGATATCGACCTGGACGCCATGAGGCATTTTCCTTGCCCGTCTCTTAGTACTGAGGCTTGTCAAAAGCTAGTGGAGCCAGTGACGTCTGAAGAGGTTAAAAGAGCTGTGATGACCATGTGTTCGTTTAAAGCCCCAGGGCCAGATGGATTTCAAGCAATTTTCTACAAAGAGTTCTGGGACTCTCTTAGCAATGATGTGTGTGGACTGGTCAAGCGAGCCTTTGAGGATGAACCAATGAATGCGACTATTTTCGATACTCTCGTTGTTCTAATTCCTAAAGTGGAAGTTCCCTCTTCCTTACGGGAGTTTCGGCCTATTAGCTTATGTAATGTAATTTATAAAATTGTCACAAAGGTTCTAGTTAACAGGTTCAAACCTTTTTTGTCAGAGATCATTGGTCCTTTGCAAGGAGGGTTTATTCCAGGAAAAGGAACCACAGAGAATATTATCATTGCTCAGGAGATTATGCACTTCATGAGGAACATTAAGTCTCGAAAAGGGACCATGGCGTTCAAGATTGATTTAGAAAAAGCTTATGATAGGGTAGACTGGCATTTTTTGGAAGCTACTTTGCTCCAGTTTGGGTTTCTAAAGGCTACCCTTAATCTTATATTGAATTGTGTGACTTCCTCTTTGTTAGCAGTTTTATGGAATGGGAACAGGCTACAAAATTTCAATCCATAGAGAGGGTTGAGGCAAGGAGATCCCATGTCTCCTTATCTATTTGTACTATGTATGGAAATGCTTGCCTGCTTTATCTCTCATAGAGTTTCCCAAGGTTTGTGGAACCCGGTAGCGGTTTCTACGAACGGACCACGACTCTCTCATTTGATGTTTGCAGATGATCTTTTGCTTTTCTGTAAGGCATCGAAAGCTCAAGTAATAGAGGTTATGCATTGCCTGGACTTGTTTTCTAGAGCGTCAGATTTGAAGGTAAATCTTCATAAGTGAAAGGCCCAGTGTTCCAAGAGGGTGTCGAAGAGGAGAAAAAAGGTTCTTTCAGGGGTCTCTAACATCCGGTTCTGCAGTGGTTTTTGTAAATACCTGGGAATTAACATCGGTCATGCCAAAGCTTCCAAAAAGACGGATCAGGAGGTTATTGAAAAAATTTTGAGGAAGCTCTCCAGTTGGAAAGGATGCCTGCTGAATAAGGCAGGGGGGCTTTGTCTTGTTAAATCGGTTATGCCCTCTATCCCGGTTTATGAAATACAAATTTCTCTTCTCCCAAAGTATGCATGTAATAAAATTGATTCCTTGATGAGACAGTTCTTGTGGAAAGGCCAAGTGACCGGCAAAGGGCTGCTTCTGGTCAGGTGGGAGGTCGCCATAACTCCTAAAAGGGCGAGAGGATTCGGTATTAGGGATACTACCTGTGCTAACATGGCACTTCTGGGAAAGTTGGCATGGGATTGTCTAAATAATAGTGACAAGTTGTGGGTGCAGGTTCTGAAGCATAAATATCTCAGGAATCAATTTGGTATGAACGAAAACAGTAGAAATTCTTTATCGGCTACCTGGAAGAACATTGTTAGTGCCTATGAGCATCTCAAGGAAGGGCTTCATTGGAATATTGGGGATGTCCACAAATCAGTTTGGTATGATGAGTGGACTCCTTTTGGTAAGCTTTGCAACCTTGTTCCTTATGTACATATTTCTGAATCAGATTTCATAGTGGCTGACTTGTGGAAAGGGGTGTCTTGGGAGGTTGATAGTCTTACCACGCCTATTCCGCATGAGATTAAGCAGTTTTTTTGTGGTTTGAGATATCCTAGTTCGACTGAGTTGGAGCCATAGTGGGAGTGGTGGCCTGCAGCAACAAAAAAGTATAGTGCAAGGGATGGTTATAGATGGTTATTCGAAAAAACATTAAATTGGAATGCCAATAGTAACTGAAACTGGTTGTGGAATACAAACATTCCAGATAAGTTCAAATTTACTATGTGGCTTGGCTTACATGATGCTCTACCAACTGAGACCTTTCAATTCAAGCGGCATTTAGCTTCTTCAGATATGTGTAAGAGATGTAACAAGGCGCAGGAGACTATGGAGCATTGCCTTAGAGACTGTGAACGATCAAAGGCAATTTGGCATATGTTGGATCCTAGTATCCTGGACTCGACAGCTGGTACTGCTCTTGAAGAGTGATTTCGGAAGGCCTTGACTAATAATGAGGCGTCTTTTGGTGCAGGGGTTTGGTGGGTATAGAGACATAGGTGCAATGACATATTCAATATTGACAACCCTTAGACAGACCACAAGGTTGTTGCCTTGGCCAAAATTACTGCCAAGGACTTAAAGGTTTATAGGAATCGAAACATTGCCTTTATGTCTCTCCGAAATTGACTATGTTGGGAACCACCGGTAGGCAACAGTTTTAAAATTAATTGTGATGCAAGCTTATATCAAGATTCAAATTTAGCGGGATTTGGGTGTATTATTAGAGATTCTAAGGGAGATTGGATCTCGAGCTGCTCTGGAAGCATTCCCTCTGGTCTATCATTAGATATTATTTGCTGCTTAGAGGGGGCTGATTTTAGCTTGGGATTGCAGTTTGAGGGATATTATATGTGAAACGGATTGCCTTGACATTCTGCCCATCATGTATGAGCTTACAAGTAGGTATTCATCTGAAGTAACAGATTTGGTTCACAAGATACAGGAGCTTTTATCTCGTCTTTGGCTTGTTCACGTTGAGTGGGTGTCCCGAGAAGCAAATAGAGCTGCGGATTAGATGGCTAGATATGGTACCAAGGATAACTCTAATCATGTTATTTGGTCTGAGCCTTGTGCTGATCTCCAACAAATCATTCGCTCGGATATAGGATAGTGTTAGCTTTGTTTCTGTCTATGTTTAGACACCAAAAAAAAAAAAAAAAAAAAACTTGTTGGGTTAATAACATAAGTAATTAAGAATTGAATAATATTAAAAATATCAATAAAATAATAGTGAATGTAATAATAAACTTGATATTTTAGGGGAATAAAAAAGTCATGAAATCACCACACTTTAAGGAATTCTTGGTGATCGAAAGCTCACGTTTACTAGATTGAGAATATGAAGACGACATGTATTTTAACATACTTCTGATTATTGATTAACATGCGATTGCGGTAGAAGAACATTGAATTGGCGTTCAAAATGCACTTCTTGATGATAATTTTCACATGCCAAGTATCCCTGGATATTTTAATTTTTTCTATTTTTTGTTTATATAGTGTATATATTTGTAATTTATTTTTTCTATCAGTTAGACATTAATATCTGTGGCGTAAATACTTATATTGTGTAATAATTTTCTTCATTGAGTGTTTATTCATATTAGCTTGGTAATAAATATTTTGAACTCAGAATTTAAAATTAAATTTTTTATACAAATAAATTTAATATATAATAAAATTTAAAACTTGTCAAAAGTAAGATTTATTTAATTATTTGTAAATTTTATTACTACAGAGATGTGTTTTTGTTATTATTATATTTTCCAAAAATTAATCATAATTATGACTTTATTATAATGATTATAAATTTTTTTATCAAAGATAATATTTTATTAATGTAATAAAATGGTCCATTAACGACTACACACAGAAATAAGAAAATAGAATAGATCTAACAAAAAACAAAAGTTCAGAAGTAAATGAAATACACTTATTAAGGGAAGTACGTTTCCTAATTTACCAAGAGAATAGCATCATCTTCTCACCCACGAGAAGGAATAGAGGAAAATAGAATCAGAATTTTTTTTTTTTTTTGCGTCATTACACTACTCACACACTTACACTTTGAGGTTTTAGAAAACCTCATGTCTTAACTGGAATTTAAACTTGGTGTAGCTTGATTAAGAAGTAACATGATTGCCACTTAGTTTAGGCCTCCACTGCAAAGAATTAGCTTTTACCTCTCACTTGAATGGAGATGTGGGCTGCTTCAACACATATCTCAAAAAATCTTTTTTTTTTTTTTTTGTTGAAGGCTAATTCATTCCTTGTTTTTCAAATCTGTTAACACAAATTTGCTGCTAATTCCATCTCATCTAGTTGATTGTGTCTTCTCCTCTTATTTGCCTTTATTAAACATGACCACCATTTTCATGTTTTTTCTTATTGTGTAGGAAAATCAAGCTCTGAGAGTTTTCATGCTTCTATTGAATATGGACACTCAAAGATGCAGTGATCCACCATTTTTTCTTCCGTTTGGCAGTGAGGACAAATCGGGTTATGTGATGCGATTCTGGGTTATAATATTTTGTTAATTGGTAAGTCTTTATGAATCATCTTTTAGATAAAATTTTTTACTTTTGGTTAGCTCTTCAGCTTCCATATATTCAACGAAAGCTCCTTCTGTTTAAATCGACCAGGAAGAAACTCCCAGGAGGGTGGTAGAAATGAAAGGCTATTTGGTATCCAGACACTACAGAGTATCCACCATTTCTTGTCCTCATCCAGGTTAGTTGGTCTTTGCCTTCACAAATAGGAGTATTGATAATTGCCTCTACAATTTTTTATTAAAAAAATTCTGCTATTTTTTACTGGTTCCATGTTCTGTTAGGCAAAATTAGTTCTGAGATGCATTGAGGGATTCTATCTGTATCTTGGGTAGCAATAGGCGTAATGACAGTGTACTTCTTAACCCATGAATCTGTCTGAATGTTCACAATATTTTTTCTAGCAATTTTTTAGATTAGTCCTTTTTCTAGAACTTTCCTACCCTCAATGACACTTTTCCAACCCCATGATAGGTTATTCCTTGTCTTTGCTCTCAAAAAGCTTGTGAATCTATAATATTTACTTCTGTAGACTTTGTTAGTTAGTGAATTTGGCTTAGAAGGTAACCTCCAACCTTGTTTTGCCAGCATTGCAAGGTTGAAAGCCTTTAAGTCCTTGAAATTCAAGTCTCCTTGATTTTTGGGTCTACATGTAATCTGCCAACATATCCATTGCATCTTGCACTCTCTGTTTTTTGCGCCTACTAAATTTGTAGGATAGTTTGTTGTAACTCCTCCAATAAAGTATCAGGCAACCTAAAACAACCCAGTGTATAAATTGGCACTACTGTAGCCACTGTCTTTATCAGAACTTCTCTACCACTAGGAGAAAGTAAAGCCTATTTTTATAGTTGGAAATTTTTATTGACCTTTTCTTTAATATAGTTGAAAGTATCTCTCTTGGACCTTTGTACAACAGATGATAATCCTAAATACTTATTTTGATTCTCTATATGCGGGACCATAAGAATGGATACTAGTTGGTCTTGGATTTGAAGTGGAGTATTCTTACTAAAGAAAATAGACAACTTGTCTAGATTAACCACTTGACTACCGATACCCTCGTAAGTCTATAAAATATAAAGTAGGCCACGATAGTCTTCTCTGTAGCTCTGCTAAATAAAATTGAGTCATATACAAAAAATAAGTGGGTAATTTTGGGACATCTAGGATTTAGTCTCAAACCAAAAATCTCATGTCTCTGTTCTCCTCTGTGGAGCAGATGGGAGAGACCTTCTGTACAAAAAAGAAATAGGTGGAGGAAAGGGTGTCGCCTTGACGCAACCCTCAAAATGGTCTAAAATAGCCATGTGGTTGACCATCCACAATAACAGAATAAGAAATCGTCGTCACACATTCCTTTATTCAATCCAACTATTTGTCACAAAAACCCAACTTTCTCATCATTGCCCAGACAAAAGACCATTCAACTTTATCATAAACATTACTCATATCAAGCTTTAGGGCTAGGTCACAGTCACCATATTTCTTATTTTTCAGAAAATGCATAAACTTATGAGCAATAAGAACATTATCACTTATCAGTCTTTCTTTGACAAAAGTACTTTGATTGTCACTAATCACTCTATTCACCACTACTTGAATTGGGTGGACTAAAATCTTAGAGATAATTTTGTAAAAATACTACAAAGACTTATAGGTCGAATATGCTTCATGCATTATCAACTTTTGGAATAAGACAGATATGGGTGTGATTAAAAACTTTCAAAATTTTATCTCCTAAGAAAAAGCTTTTGATTTCTCTGATCACGTCATCCTTAATTGTCACCCAAAAGAACTGAAAGAACCTAGCAGTAAATCCATCATCACAGGAGCTGAAAAAGAGTTGATAGAAAATACTGCTGACCTTATTTCCTTGTCCGAAAGTGGCCGAACCATCATTCTATTAGTGCCTGCATTTATTTTCTGAGACACATCATGAATCTCCTCCTCTGAGTAATCTGGATTGTTAGAGGTGGAAAGTTTCTCAAAGTAGCTCTGTGCAATTTGAGCGATTCCATCTGGGTCCGTTGCTGAATTTTCTATTTCATCCTCCATAAGATACACCTTGTACCTTATTGATCTTGATTTGAATTCAGAGTGAACGAATTTAGTATTTATATCTCCCCCAATTCACCCATTGAACCTTGGATTTCTCTCTCCAATACCGTTCCTCGTCTTCTACGGCCTCCTCAAGTTCTAGTTCCAATATCCAAATTTCTATAGGATTAACTTGGCTACCGTTTTCATGTTCAGTAACTAGCCCTTCCTGAATGTGTGAGATCCGAGTTTGGGAATTAATGGGAGAGTGCCTCTGCCAGTCCACCAATCGATGCCTACAATTCTTCAATTTTCTATCCTATTTGAACATTGGAGATCCTGGGATTTATACCTTCCATGGCTCCTTAATTAATGTCACCACCTCCTCCTTTGCACACCAGCTTTCTTGGAAGCAAAATCTTCTCTTAAACCTCCTTTCTTGTCTATCACCACATAGGAAGATTGGTTTGTGATATATGATGAGCAGATATTTTATACTCTTTTTGGCATTATTTTCATATAGTTTTTATTATGTTTTATTTAAGTTTTATTATGTTTTTATAGGTTTTAGTGCAAAAATTACCTTTTGGATTCTACTTTGAGTTTTAGTGTTTTATGATGATTTCAGGTATTTTCTGACTAAAATTAAGGAGTTCTGGGCAAAGTCTGATTCAGAGACAGAGAAAGGACTGCAGATGCTGTCAGGATCTGGCCTCCGTGCACTCAGAAGATCTTTTCTGGAGCTACAGAAGTCCAAATGGCGTGCTCTCAACGGCTATGGAAAGCTAACATCCAAGGCTTTCAAGCAATATATAATAGTCCATACTTTGTTTCGGAATTGAAGTCCCAAAACTAGCGTTCAACTCCAGCTAGGAACCCCATTCCTGGAGTTGAACACCCACACGGGAGCAGCTAGAGTTAAACGCCCAAAAGGGAGTCCCAAGCTGGAGTTCAATGCCCCTAAGGGTATTAGCTCATGGAAAAAACCTTTAGCTCAGCCCAAACACTCACAAAGTAGGCCCAAAAGAGGATTTTCTCACCACAAGACCACTCTATCATATTTCTGTAACCCTTAGTTATGAGATTAGTATATATAGGAGAAGATAATCCCTGTTTAGGGCCTTCTTCCCCACTTTTACATTCGAACCTTTCATTGTATTTACAGTACAAGTTTCTAAACCTCCTAAGGTTAAGGTTAGGAGCTCTGCTGATTCTTATGAATTAATAATATCACTATTCTACTTCAATTCTCTCTTGATTCTATTCTAAGGTGTATCTTCGTTCTTCATCCTAACGAATTGGGAGTGTAACTTAACCGTCATTCCTATTCACATGGGTTCGTGCGAGTCCTTGATGGGATAGTACTGAACCACTAGCTTGATTATACATCTCTTAGACGGCTAATCCATGGCTTCGTTGGGGACTTCTCGAGACATCAGTTCAGCCGAGGTGCGGGGCAATTAGGTCCTTTGTGGTATAAGCTAGAACCCACGGAGCAGCATTCTCTGGTCCGAAAGATTTGACCTTGTCTGTGGCGCTTTGAGTAGGATCACCAAGGGAAGGACTGCTAGAGCTTCATCCCCATTCAGATTGGATGATCGTTGACCCGGCGTTTGATCTGTAGTAGAGGAAATTAATGACCGCTGATCTGGCACCATGGAAAAAATCAATCAGAAGTTGGAGTAGATGGTGAGAAAAGTTGATTCAGAAGGAAGAAGCATCTCCGAAGCCTCAACCATTCTCAAACCATTGAATTCACACCTATCAATAATGTTTTATTTATTTATCTATTTATTTTATGCTTTTCGTGACAACGATAATTTTAATCCGCCTGACTAAGATCTGTAAGATATCCATTGCTTGCTCAAACTCACAATCTCCGTGGGATCGACCCTCACTCACCTGAGGTATTACTTGGACGACCCGGTGCGCTTCCCGGTTCAGTTGTGCGATAGTGGGAAATCGTGCACCAAGTTTTTGGCGCCGTTGCCGGAGATTGTTCGGATTTGACAAACTACCGGATTATCTTGTTGCTTAGATTAGGTAGTTTTTAGGTTTACTCTCTTTAATTGTGTTCTTGTTTTTCTTTCAAAATCTTTTTCAAAAACCTTTTCTTTTCTTTATCAATCTTTTTCTTTGTTTGAGTCTTCTATTTTTGTTCTTGTTGAATTTTTGAAATTTTTTGTTTTCTTTCTTCAAAAATTTTCAAAAATTGTGTCTTTTGTTTGAGTCTAGTGTCAATCTTTAAGTTCAGTGTCCTTTTGAGTCATCTTGAGTCTTTAAGTCTCTTTTCTTTTCTTTTCTAAAATTAGAGTCTTTGATTTCAAAATTCTTAAATTTGGTGTCTTTGAGTGTTTTTCTTTAAAATTTTCAAAATTAGTGCCTTTTATTTTCAAAGTTTTTAAGTTTGGTGTCCTTTGGTTGTTCTTTATTTGCTTTAAATTTTTGAAATTCTTCTTTGTGTTCTTTCTTGGTATTCAAGTTGTTCTTGTTTCTTTTCTTATTTTGATCTTAAAAGTTTTAAGTTTGGTGTCTTTTGGTGTTTGTCTTCATAATTTTCGAAAATTATAGTCTTTTGATCTAAAAATTTTTAAGTTTGGTGTCTTTTAGTTCTTTTTCTCTTTTTTCATTAAATTAAAAAAATAAAAAATATCTTTTCTATCATTAACCATAATTTTCGAAAACCACACTTAATTAATTTCAAAAATTTTCAAATTTGGTGCTTTCTTGTTAGTGAAGCTAAATCTTTATCTTATCTTTTTCCAAATCAAATATATTTCAAATCTTTTTCAAAATCCTTATCCTATCTTATCCTATTCATATCTTTTTCATATCTTTATCTTATTTCAAAATCAAATCTTTTTCAAAATTTAAAATTTAAATTTTCAATTTTCAATTTTCAAAATTCAAAAATTTTAAAATTCCAAATTCAAACTTCAAATTTTAATTTTTAAAATTCAAAATTCAAAATTTAAATTTCAAATTTCAATTTTCAAAATTTTCAAATTTCAATTTTTTTAAAAAAAATCAAATCTTTTCAAATTTTCTCTTGATTCTCTCCTATCTTATCTTATTTTCAAAACTTTTTAATTGTAGATCATATCTTTCTTAACCTCCTTCCAAATCTTTATCTTATCTTTCTCTTTCTTCTTTTTCAAAACTTCCTAACTAACTCCTCTCTCTTAATTTTCCAAAACTTCTTACTTCTTTCTCTCTCTTCTATTTTTGAAAATCATCTTTCAATTTCTAATTATTTTTAGTTTATCAACTTTTAATTTCTTTCTTTCATTTTTTTGAATTTTAATTAATAAATAAAATAAAAATAAAAATATTTTAATTCTAATTTTCATTTTCATTTTTAATTATCCAATTTCTCCTACCTTTCTTCACCATGAACCCAACTGGGAATGAACAGTTCAGAAGAACTTTGGGGTCCTATATGGCCCCCACTCATGACTTTTATGGGAGAAGTATCAGTATACCCCCCCATTGGAGTAAGTAATTTTGAGCTAAATCCTCAGCTTATTACTCTGGTGCAGCAAAACAGCCAGTATTTTGGACTTCCACAAGAAGAACCTACTGAGTTTCTAGCAGATTTCTTACAAATTGCTAAGATAGTACGCACTGAAAGAGTATGTCAAAATGTCTATAGACTGCTACTCTTTTCCTTTGCTGTAAGAAATCAAGCAAAGAGGTGGTTAGATAACCAACCAAAATCCAGCTTAAAAACCTGGAAGCAGCTAGTAGACAAGTTTCTGAATCAATACTTTCTCCCAAGAAAGATGACTTAGTTAAGGCTAGACATCTAAGGCTTCAAGCAAGAGGATGATGAATCTCTTTATGATGCCTGGGGAAGGTATAAAGGCATGCTGCGAAAATGCCCTACTGAGATGTTTTTAGAATGGGTACAATTAGACATCTTCTATTATGGCCTTACAAACATGGCTAGGATGTCTCTAGACCACTCTGCTGGTAGTTCTATACATATGAGAAAAATAATTGAAGAGGCTCATGAACTTATTGAGACAGTTGCCATGAACTAGCATCTGTACTCAGCTAATGAGACTTCCATAAAAGGAGAAGTTAAAGCAATATCTACTGAGCCTAACCCTCCAGAACAAGATGGCCCATTGACTCAGCAACTTCATGCCCTTGCTCAGTAGTTGCTGGAATTGCAAGAGGCTCTGCGAGAAACTCAGACTTCCAATAGAAACATAGAGACACAACTGAGTCAAACTAGGTAGCAATTATCTGAATAGATAAAAAAAGAGTGTCATGCTATCCAACTCAGGAGTAGAAGGACCCTGAACACTCAACCTCAAAACAACAGGAGACAAGGGGAAGAAAAACTAATAGAGGGTAACCAGACTGCTATCCAAGACACCTCTAAGGGAGTCGAACACCCAAGGAGGGATGTCATTGGTGTTCAACGCTAAGAAGGGGTGCTCACTCCTGGCGTTGAACGCCCAGAGGAGGGTAGCACTATTGGCGTTCAACGCTAAGAAGGGATACCCACCCTCGGCGTTGAATGCCCACATGGGAACAAGGTTCCTGGTGTTGAACAATAGGAAGGGGCAGCAAGGGCGTTGAACGCCCAACTAGGAATGATCAGCCACATGCAAGTGCTGATAAGACCCTTCCTAAACAAGCTACTGACCTCCTTCCATTTCAGTAGGCATTCAACCTACATCAACTAAAGTTGATGAATACAGGGCCAAGATGCCATATCCTCAGAAGCTCCGCCAAGCGAAAAAAGATAAACAGTTTACCCGCTTTGCGGATTATCTCAAAACACTTGAGATCAAGATCCCTTTTGCAGAGGCTCTTGAGCAGAAACCTTCTTATGCCAAGTTCATGAAAGACATCTTAAGTCATAAGAAGGATTGGATAGAGGCAGAAATAGTCCTCCTCACTAAAGAATGCAATGCAGTAATCCAAAAGAGTTTACCAAAGAAATTCAAAGATCCTAGAAGCTTTATGATACCCTACACTTTAGGGGATGTCTGCATAAAGACAGCCCTATGTGACCTTGAAGCAAGTATTAACTTAATACCTGCATCATTAATAAAGAGGCTCTGTTTAACTCACGAAGTTAAACCTACCCGTATATGTCTTCAACTTACTGATGGTTCTATTAAGCTACCATCAAGCGTAATTGAGGACATGATTGTCATGGTTAGACCCTTTGATTTCCCCATAGATTTTGTGGTGCTGAAAATGGATGAGCACAAGAGTGCAACCCTCATTCTTGGAAGACCTTTCCTAACTACAGGGCAGACCCTCATTGACATTCAAAAAGGGGAAGTAACCCTATGAGTCAATGAGGATGAGTTTGTGCTAAATCATGTCAAAGCCATACATCATCCAGACACTCCAGAGGAGTGCATGAGTATTGATATCATTGATTCCCTGGTGGAAGAGGTGAATATGGTTGAGAGACTCAAAGAAGAACTGAATGACATCTTTTATGATGTTCAGCCTGAGTTAGAGGAGCCAAAGGAAACTAAGGAGCCTCTGAAATCTCCTAAGGAGGAGGACAAGCTTCCTAAACTCGAGCTCAAGCCATTACCACATCCTCCTTGAAATATACATTTCTTAGAGATGGGGATACTTATCCTGTGATCATAAGCTCTACCATAGAACCACAGGAAGAGGAAGTACTAATCCAAGTGCTAAAGACACACAAGAGAGCTCTTGGGTGGACAATAAGTGACCTTAAAGGCATTAGTCTAACCCGATGTATGCACAAGATCCTGCTGGAGGATGATGTCAAACCAGTGGTACAACCACAGAGGCGACTGAACCCAGCCATGAAGGAGGTGGTGCAGAAGGAAGTCATAAAATTATGGGAGGCTGAGATTATTTATCCCATCTCTGACAGCCCCTGGGTTAGCCCTGTTCAAGTTGTCCTCAAAAAGGGAGGCATGCAGTGGTTCATAATGAAAAGAATGAACTAATTCCTACAAGGACAGTTATAGGGTGGCAAATCACGTATGTGTATTAACTATAGAAGGCTCAATAACACCACCAGAAAGGATCATTTTCCTTTACCATTCATAGATCAAATGCTAGAGAGACTAGCAGGGCATGCATTTTATTATTTCCTGGATGGTTATTCCAGTTACAATCAAATTGCAGAAGATCTACAGGATCAAGAAAAGACAGCATTTACATGCCCATATGGCATGTTTGCTTATAGGCGGATGTCATTTGGCCTGTGCAATGACCTGCCACCTGTCAGAGATACATGCTCTCTATATTCTCTGATATGGTGGAGAAGTTCCTTGAATTATTCATAGATGACTTCTCCATCTTTGGAGATTCATTTGAATCCTGCCTTGACCATTTAGCCCTAGTTCTCAAAAGATGCCAAGAGACAAACCTGATTTTAAACTGGGAAAAATGTCACTTCATGGTGACTGAAGGGATTGTCCTTGGGCATCAGATTTCAAATAAGGGAAAAGAGGTGGATCAAGCTAAGGTGGAGGTAATTGAATGATTACCACCCCTGGTGCACGAAATTGTGATCATCAATGGCGCCATCAACATGGTACGCTCAATTGCAATCTCAACTCTTTATCACAACTTCACACAACTAACCAGCAAGTGTACTGGGTCGTCCAAGTAATAAACCTTACGCGAGTAAGGGTCGATCCCACAGAGATTGTTGGTATGAAGCAAGCTATGGTCACCTTGTAAATCTTAGTCAGGCAAACTCAAATGGATATGGGTGATATACGAATAAAACATAAAGATAAAGATAGAGATACTTATGTAATTCATTGGTGGGAATTTCAGATAAGCGTATGGAGATGCTTGGTCCCTTCCGTCTCTCTGCTTTCTTACTGTCTTCATCCAATCCTTCTTACTCCTTTCCATGGCAAGCTTATGCAAGGGTTTCACCGTTGTCAGTGGCTACCTCCCATCCTCTCAGTGGAAATGTTCAACGCACCCTGTCACGGCACGGCTATCCATCTGTCGGTTCTCAATCAGGCCGGAATAGAATCCAGTGATTCTTTTGCGTCTGTCATTAACGCCCCGCCCTCAGGAGTTTGAAGCACGTCACAGTCATTCAATCATTGAATCCTACTCAGAATACCACAGACAAGGTTTAGACCTTCTGGATTCTCTTGAATGCCGCCATCAGTTCTAGCCTATACCACGAAGACTCTGATCTCACGGAATGGCTGGCTCGGTTGTCAGGCGAGCGCTCGGTTGTCAGGCGATCAACCATGCATCGTGTATCAGGAATCCAACAGCATCTGCAGTCCTTTTTAGTCTCTGAATCAGATTTTTGCTCAGGTCCCTCAATTTCAGCCAGAAAATACCTGAAATCACAGAAAAACACACAAACTCATAGTAAAGTCCAGAAAAGTGAATTTTAACTAAAAACTAATAAAAATATACTAAAAACTAACTAGATCATACTAAAAACATATTAAAAATAATGCCAAAAAGCGTACAAATTATCCGCTCATCACAACACCAAACTTAAATTGTTGCTTGTCCTCAAGCAACTGAAAATCAAATAAGATAAAAAGAAGAGAATATGCAATGAATTCCAAAAACATCTATGAAGATCAGTATTAATTAGATGAGCGGGGCTTTTAGCTTTTTGCCTCTGAACAGTTTTGGCATCTCACTCTATCCTTTGAAATTCAGAATGATTGGCTTCTTTAGGAACTCAGAATCCAGATAGTGTCATTGATTCTCCTAGTTAAGTATGATGATTCTTGAACACAGCTATTTATTGAGTCTTGGCCGTGGCCCAAAGCACTATGTCTTCCAGTATTACCACCGGATACATACATGCCACAGACACATAATTGGGTGAACCTTTTCAGATTGTGACCCAGCTTTGCTAAAGTCCCTAATTTGAGGTGTCTAGGGTTCTTAAGCACACTCTTTTTGCCTTGGATCATAACTTTATTTTTTTCTTTTTCTTTCTTCTCTTTTTTTCTTTCTTTCTTTTTTTTTCGAATTTTTTTTTTGTATTCACTGCTTTTTCTTGCTTCAAGAATCATTTTTATGATTTTTCAGATCCTCAGTAACATGTCTCCTTTTTCATCATTCTTTCAAGAGCCAACATTCATGAACCACAAATTCAAGATACATATGCACTGTTTAAGCATACATTCAGAAAACAAAATTATTGCCACCACATCAAAATAATTAAACTGTTATAAAATTTAAAATTCATGCAATTCTTTTCTTTTTCCATTAAGAACATTTTTCATTCAAGAAAGGTAATGGATGCATAGGACATTCATAACTTTAAGGCATAGACACTAAGACACTAATGATCACAAGACACAAACATAGATAAACACAAGCATAATTTTCGAAAAACAGAAAAATAAAGAACAAGGAAATTAAAGAACGGGTCCACCTTAGTGATGGCGGCTTGTTCTTCTTCTTGAAGATCCTATGGAGTGCTTGAGCTCCTCAATGTCTCTTCCTTGTCTTTGTTGCTCCTCTCTCGTGATTCTTTGGTCTTCTCTAATTTCATGGAGGAGAATGGAATGTTCTTGGTGCTCCACCCTTAGTTGTCCCATGTTGGAACTCAATTCTCCTAGGGAGGTGTTTAGTTGCTCCCAATAGTTTTGTGGAGGAAAGTGCATCCCTTGAGGCATCTCAGGGATTTGATGATGAGAGGGGTCTCTTGTTTGCTCCATCCTCTTCTTAGTGATGGGCTTGTCCTCATCAATGGGGGTGTCTCCCTCTATGTCAACTCCAACTGAATAACAGAGGTGACAAATGAGATGAGGAAAGGCTAACCTTGCCAAGGTAGAAGACTTGTCCGCCACCTTATAAAGTTCTTGGGATATAACCTCATGAACTTCTATTTCTTCTCCAATCATGATGCTATGAATCATGATAGCCCGGTCTATAGTAACTTCGGACCGGTTGCTAGTGGGAATGATTGAGCGTTGGATAAACTCCAACCATCCTCTAGCCACGGGCTTGAGGTCATGCCTTCTCAATTGAACCGGCTTTCCTCTTGAATCTCTCTTCCATTGGGCGCCCTCTTCACAAATGTCTGTGAGGACTTGGTCCAACCTTTGATCAAAGTTGACCCTTCTAGTGTAAGGATGTTCATCTCCTTACATCATGGGCAAGTTGAATGCCAACCTTACATTTTCCGGACTAAAATCCAAGTATTTCCCCCGAACCATAGTAAGCCAATTCTTTGGGTCCGGGTTCACACTTTGATCATGGTTCTTGGTGATCCATGCATTGGCATAGAACTCTTGAACCATTAAGATTCCGACTTGTTGAATGGGGTTGGTAAGAACTTCCCAACCTCTTCTTCGGATCTCATGTCGAATCTCCGGATATTCACTCTTTTTGAGTGAAAAAGGGACCTCGGGGATCACCTTCTTCAAGGCCACAACTTCATAGAAGTGGTCTTGATGCACCTTTGAGATGAATCTCTCCATCTCTCATGACTCGGAGGTGAAAGCTTTTGCCTTCCCTTTCCTCTTCCTAGAGGTTTCTCCGGCCTTGGATGCCATAAATGGTTATGAAAAAACAAAAAGCAATGCTTTTACCACACCAAACTTAAAAGGTTTGCTCGTCCTCGAGCAAAAGAAGAAAGAAGAGAGTAGAAGAAGAAGAAATGAAGGAGATGGGGGAGGCTTTGTGGTTCAGCCAAAGGAGGAAAAAGAGTGTTTAGGTTGTGTGAAAATGAAGGAGTGAAGATGGGTTTATATAGGGGTGGGGGGAGGGTGATGGTTCGGTCATGTATGGGAGGGTTTGGGTGGGAAAGTGGTTTGAATTTGAATGGTGAGGTAGGTGGGGTTTTATGAAGGATGGATGTGAGTGGTGAAGAGAAAGATGGGATTTGATAGGTGAAGGGTTTTTGCGGAAGAGGAGTTGAGGTGATTGGTGAATGGGTGAAGAAGAGAGAGAGTGGTGGGGTAGGTGGGGATCCTGTGGGGTCCACAGATCCTGAGGTGTCAAGGAAAAGTCATCCCTGCACCAAGGGGCGAGCAAAATTGCTCTTTGTGCCAAATCTGGCGTTAAACGCCGGGCTGGTGCCCATTTCTGGCGTTTAACGCCAAGTTCTTCCCCTTTACTGGCGTTTAACGCCAGTCTGGTGCCCCTTTCTGGCGTTAAACGCCCAGAATGGTGCCAGACTGGGCGTTAAACGCCCAACTGCTAGCCTTACTGGCGTTTAAACGCCAGCAGGTTCTTCCTCCAGGGTGTGCTATTTTTCTTTCTATTTTTCATTCTGTTTTTGCTTTTTCAATTGATTTTGTGACTTCTCATGATCATCAACCTAAAGAAAACATAAAATAACAAAAGAGAATAAAATATAGCATTGGGTTGCCTCCCAACAAGCGCTTCTTTAATGTCATTAGCTTGACAGTGGGCTCTCATGGAGCCTCACAGATACTCAGAGCAATGTTGGAACCTCCCAACACCAAACTTAGAGTTTGAATGTGGGGGTTCAACACCAAACTTAGAAGTTGGTTGTGGCCTCCCAACACCAAACTTGGAGTTTGACTGTGGGGGCTCTGTTTGACTCTGTTTTGAGAGAAGCTCTTCGTGCTTCCTCTCCATGGTGACAGAGGGATATCCTTGAGCCTTAAACACAAAGGATACTTCATTCACTTGAATGATCAATTCTCCTCTATCAACATCAATCACAGCCTTTGCTGTGGCTAGGAAGGGTCTGCCAAGGATGATGGATTCATCCATGCACTTTCCAGTCTCTAGGACTATGAAGTCAGCAGGGATGTAATGGTCTTCAACTTTTACCAGAACATCCTCTACAAGTCCATAAGCTTGTTTTCTTGAATTGTCTGCCATCTTTAGTGAGATTTTTGCAGCTTGTACCTCAAAGATTCCTAGCTTCTCCATTACAGAGAGAGGCATGAGGTTTACACTTGACCCTAGGTCACACAAGGCCTTCTTGAAGGTCATGGTGCCTATGGCACAAGGTATTGAAAACTCCCCAGGATCTTGTCTCTTTTGAGGTAATTTCTGCCTAAACAAGCCATCCAGTTCTTTGGTGAGCAAAGGGGGTTCATCCTCCCAAGTCTCATTGCCAAATAACTTGTCATTTAGCTTCATGATTGCTCTAAGGTATTTAGCAACTTGCTCTTCAGTGACATACTCATCCTCTTCAGAGGAAGAATACTCATCAGAGCTCATGAATGGCAGTAGTAAGTTCAATGGAATCTCTATGGTCTCATTTTGAGCCTCAGATTCCCATGGTTCCTCATTAGGGAACTCATTGGAGGCCAGTGGACGTCCATTGAGGTCTTCCTCAGTGGCGTTCACTGCCTCTTCCTCCTCTCCTAATTCGGCCATGTTGATGGCTTTGCACTCTCCTTTTGGATTTTCTTCTGTATTGCTTGGAAGAGTACTAGGAGGGAGTTCAGTAATTTTCTTGCTCAGCTGACCCACTTGTCCCTCCAAATTTCTAATGGAGGATCTTGTTTCAGTCATGGAACTTTGAGTGGTTTTGATTAGATCAGAGACCATGGTTGCTAAGTCAGAGGTATTCTGCTTAGAACTCTCTGTCTGTTGCTGAGAAGATGATGGAAAAGGCTTGCCATTGCTAAACCTGTTTCTTCCACCATTATTATTGTTGAAACCTTGTTGAGGTCTCTGTTGATCCTTCCATAAAAGATTTGGATGATTTCTCCATGAAGGATTATAAGTGTTTCCATAGGGTTCTCCCATGTAATTCACCTCTTCCATTGAAGGGTTCTCAGGATCATAAGCTTCTTCTTCAGATGAAGCTTCCTTAGTACTACCTGGTGCATTTTGCATTCCAGACAGACTTTGAGAAATCATATTGACTTGCTGAGTCAATATTTTGTTCTGAGCCAATATGGCATTCAGAGTGTCAATCTCAAGAACTCCTTTCTTCTGATTAGTCCCATTGTTTACAAGATTCCTTTCAGACGTGTACATGAATTGGTTATTTGCAACCATTTCAATTAGTTCTTGAGCTTTTGTAGGCGTCTTCTTCAGATGAAGAGATCCTCCACCAGAGCTATCCAAAGACATCTTGGACAGTTCAGACAGATCATCATAGAAAATACCTATGATGCTCCATTCAGAAAGCATATCAGAGGGACACTTTCTGATTAATTGTTTGTATCTTTCCCAAGCTTCATAGAGGGATTCTCCTTCCTTCTGTCTGAAGGTTTGGACTTCCACTCTAAGCTTACTCAATTTTTGAGGTGGAAAGAACTTTGCCAAGAAGACATTGACTAGCTTTTCCCAAGAGTTCAGGCTTTCTTTAGGTTGTGAGTCTAACCATATTCTAGCTCTGTCTCTTACAGCAAAAGGGAATAGCATAAGTTTGTAGACCTCAGGGTCAACCCCATTAGTCTTGACAGTGTCACAGATTTGCAAGAATTCAGCTAAAAACTGATGAGGATCTTCCAATGGAAGTCCATGGAACTTGCAATTCTGTTGCATTAGAGAAACTAATTGAGGCTTAAGCTCAAAGTTGTTTGCTCCAATGGCAGGGATAGAGATGCTTCTCCCATAGAAGTCGGGAGTAGGTGCAGTAAAGTCACCCAGCACATTCCTTGCATTGTTGGCATTGTTGTTGCTTTCGGTTGCCATGTTTTCTTCTTTGAAGATTTCTGTTAGGTCCTCTACAGAGAGTTATGCCTTAGCTTCTCTCAGCTTTCGCTTCAAGGTCCTTTCAGGTTCAGGATCAGCCTCAACAAGAATGCTTTTGTCTTTACTCCTGCTCATATGAAAGAGAAGAAAACAAGGAAATATGTGGAATCCTCTATGTCACAGTATAGAGATTCCTTGAGGTGTCAGAGGAAAAGAAAAATAGAAGGCAGAAGTAGAAAATTCGATCTTATCAAAGAAGATGGAGTTCGAATTGTGCATTAAGGAATAGTGTTAGTCCATAAATAGAAGGATGTGAGAAGGGGGGAAGAAATTTTCGAAAACATTTTGAAAAACTTTAGTTGATTTTCGAAAACCATGATTGAGAAAGAAGTAAAGTGATTTTTGAAAAAGATTTTGAAATAAGAAATTAAAAAGATATGATTGAAAACTATTTTGAAAAAGATGTGATTAGGAAAATATGATTGGTTTTAAAAAGATGTGATTGAGAAGATATAATTTGAAAAACATTTTAAAAAGATTTGATTTTAAAAATTAATGACTTGGCTATCAAGAAAAGATATGATTCAAACATTAAACCTTTCTCAACAGAAAAGGCAACATACTTGAAATGTTGAATCAAATCATTAATTGATAGCAAGTATTTTTGAAAATAGAAAGAAATTGATTTTGAAAAAGATTTGATTAAAAAGATTTGATTTGAAAAAGATTTGATTTTGAAAAATTTCGAAAACTTGAAAAAAAATTGCATTAAAAACAGAATCTTCCCTCTTGTGCCATCCTGGCGTTAAACGCCCAGAATGGTGCACATTCTGGCGTTTAACGCCCAAAACTCTACCCTTTTGGGCGTTAAACGCCCAGCCAGGCACCCTGGCTGGCGTTTAAACGCCAGTTTGCCCTTCTTCACTGGGCGTTTTGAACGCCCAGCTTTTTCTGTGCAATTCCTCTGCAGTATGTTCTGAATCTTCAATTCTCTGTATTATTGACTTGAAAAGACACAAATTAAAAATTTTTTTGATTTTTAGGAATAATCAAAATGCAACTAAAATCAAATAACAATGCATGCAGACACCAAACTTAGCAGTTTGTATACTACTGACACTAACAAAATGAGAATGCATATGAGACACATAAACACTCAAGTCAATAAAATTCAACGATCAGAGCAATGAAATCATCAAGAACAACTTGAGGATTAATGAGGACACATGCATGAATGCAAGAAGAACAGAAACATGCAATTGACACCAAACTTAAAATGAGACTCTAGACTCAAACAAGAAACATAAAATATTTTTGGTTTTTATGATTTTGTAAAAAATTTTTGGATTTTTCGAAAATTAAGTGGGAAAGAAAATAAAGTTATCAAAATTCTTGATGAGAATTCCAGGAATCATGCAATGTTTAGTCTAAGACTCCGGTCCAGGAATTAGACATGGCTTCACAGCCAGCCAAGCTTTCAAAGAAAGCTTCGGTCCAAAACACTAGACATGGCCAATGGCCAGCCAAGCCTTAGCAGATCACTGCTCCAACAGCAAGATTGATAGAAATCAACATGCTCTCGTGATGATAAGTTGAAACCTCGGTCCAATAAAATTAGACATGGCTTCACAGCCAGCCAGACTTCAACAGATCATCATGAAACTCTAGAATTCATCCTTAAGAACTCTGAAGAAAAAAAAATACCTAATCTAAGCAACAAGATGAACCTTCAGTTGTCCATACTGGAACAATCCCCGGCAACGGCGCCAAAAACTTGGTGCACGAAATTGTGATCATCAATGGCGCCATCAACATGGTACGCTCAATTGCAATCTCAACTCTTTATCACAACTTCGCACAACTAACCAGCAAGTGTACTGGGTCGTCCAAGTAATAAACCTTACGCGAGTAAGGGTCGATCCCACAGAGATTGTTGGTATGAAGCAAGCTATGGTCACCTTGTAAATCTTAGTCAGGCAAACTCAAATGGATATGGGTGATATACGAATAAAACATAAAGATAAAGATAGAGATACTTATGTAATTCATTGGTGGAAATTTCAGATAAGCGTATGGAGATGCTTGGTCCCTTCCGTCTCTCTGCTTTCCTACTGTCTTCATCCAATCCTTCTTACTCCTTTCCATGGCAAGCTTATGCAAGGGTTTCATCGTTGTCAGTGGCTACCTCCCATCCTCTCAGTGGAAATGTTCAACGCACCCTGTCACGGCACGGCTATCCATCTGTCGGTTCTCAATCAGGCCGGAATAGAATCCAGTGATTCTTTTGCGTCTGTCACTAACGCCCCGCCCTCAGGAGTTTGAAGCACGTCACAGTCATTCAATCATTGAATCCTACTCAGAATACCACAGACAAGGTTTAGACCTTCCGGATTCTCTTGAATGCCGCCATCAGTTCTAGCCTATACCACGAAGACTCTGATCTCACGGAATGGCTGGCTCGGTTGTCAGGCGAGCGCTCGGTTGTCAGGCGATCAACCATGCATCGTGTATCAGGAATCCAACAGCATCTGCAGTCCTTTTTAGTCTCTGAATCAGATTTTTGCTCAGGTCCCTCAATTTCAGCCAGAAAATACCTGAAATCACAGAAAAACACACAAACTCATAGTGAAGTCCAGAAAAGTGAATTTTAAATAAAAACTAATAAAAATATACTAAAAACTAACTAGATCATACTAAAAACATACTAAAAACAATGCCAAAAAGCGTACAAATTATCCGCTCATCAACCCCCAACTAATGTCAAAGGAATTATAAGTTTCCTGGGACATGCAGGATTCTACAGGAGGTTTATTCAAGATTTTTCTAAAACTGTAAAATCCCTGTGTGATTTATTAGCTACTAACACTCTATTTGTCTTGGACCAAGAGTGTTTGTAGGACTTTGAGACTCTTAAAGCTAAGCTTATCACTACGCCTATCATCTCTGCACCCAACTGGAACTTGCCATTTGAACTAATGTGTGATGCCAGTGACCATGCCATTAGCGCAGACCTGGGACAGAGGTATGACAAGCTTTTGCATGTCATTTATTTTGCCAGCCATGTTCTAAATGATGCGCAGAGGAATTACACTACCGCAGAAAAGGAGTTACTTGCAGTGGTTTATGCCATTGACAGGTTCAGATCCTACCTAATAAGATCTAAGGTCATTATCTACACTGACCATGCTGCTCTCAAATATCTACTCACCAAGCAGGATTTTAAGCCCAAGCTGATAAGATGGGTATTACTCCTACAAGAGTTTGATATAGAAATCTGAGACAGAAAAGGGTTAGAAAACCAAGTGGCTGACCACCTGTCTCAGATTGAACCAGTAGAAGGGACCTCTCCTCCCTCTATTGAGGTCTCTGAGACCTTTCTGGATGAGCAACTATTTGCCATTCGGACAACAACAACACCTTGGTTTGCAGACATTGCGAATTACAAGGCTATAAGGTTTATTCCCAAGGAATACAGTAGGCAGCAAGCCCGAAAGCTCATTCATGGGATGAACCGTATCTCTTTAAGAGATGTTTGGATGGTATAAACCGTCACTGCGTGCCTGAAGCAGAGGCACAGAAAATCCTATGGTACTACCATCGCTCTAATTATAGAGGACACTTTAGAGGAGAGGCAACTGCTACTAAAGTCCTCCAAAGTGGTTTCTACTGGCCCACACTCTTTAAGGACTCCTGAGAGTTTGTCCGTCGCCGTGATAGTTGCCAAAGGCCTGGCAGTCTCCCTCTTGGTCACGACATGCCTCAAGAAGGAATCCTAGAGATTGGTTGTTTGATGTATGGGGCATAGACTTCATGGGTCCTTTCCCATCTTCATACTCAAACACATACATTCTTGTGGTAATAGATTATGTGCCTAAATGGGTAGAGGCAGTAGCCTCACCCACAAATGACACTAGAGTAGCGATGAAGTTTCTCCAGAAGAACATCTTCAGTAGGTTTGGTGTCCCACAAACACTAATCAGTGATAGAGGAACTCATTTCTGCAACAAGCAGCTTGACTCTGTATTGAGCCGATATGGAGTCCGCCATAAAATGGCCATCCCATATCAACCACAGACAAATGGACAAGCTGAAGTCTCAAATAGAGAACTTAAGAGAATCCTGGAAAGAACGGTGAATACCTCTAGAAAGGATTGGGCAAGAAAGCTTGATGATGCTCTCTGGGCATACAGAATAGCTTTCAAGACCCCTGTAGGCACATCACCATATCAATTAGTGTATAGGAAGGCATGCCACTTGCCAGTGGAGCTGGAACACAAGGCCTACTAGAAAACCAAACTCCTAAACCTTGATACAAAGGCTACAGGAGAGAAATGGTTGCTCCAGTTAAATAAGTTGGATGAATTCTGACTTGCTGCATTTGAGAATGCAAAAATTTATAAAGAAAGGGCCAAGAAGTGGCATGACAGAAAGATTTCTTCCAAAGTCTTTGAACCTAGACAGAAAGTTCTGCTTTTCAATTCTAGACTGAAGCTCTTCCCTAGAGAGCTTAAGTCACATTGGACAGAACCATTCCTGATCACTAATGTATCACCGTATGGTTATATAGAACTACAGAGCAATTTCTCTGACAAAACATTTACTGTTAATGGCCAAAGAGTGAAACATTACTTGGGTGGTGAAGTTGAGCAAGAAAATCCACTCTGGTGCTAACTTGAGCACAGAACCGTCAAGTTAGTGACGTTAAAGAAGCGCTTGTTGAGAGGCAACCCAACTATAATTAAAGTTATTTTTGTTTTTCATTAAGTTTATTTAAATTATATAGATTTAATTTTCTTACATTTCTTTAAGTTTGTGATCATATTCAAAAGTTAGAACAGAAATAGAAATAGTCAGAGTAGAAAACAAAGCACCCTGAGGAAGGCCCCTTGCTGGCGTTGAACGCTAGGCAAGAGGGAAAGAGGGGCATTGAACGCACCTAAGAGACAGCAAGACTGGGGTTCAACGCCAGCCAGGATGTACTGGTTGGGCGTTCAATGCCCTGATGGGGGATGCAAGACTAGCGTTGAACGCCAGCCAGGGGGCACTAGCTAGGCATTCAACACCTAGAGGGGAAGAGCAGGCTAGCGTTGAACGCTAGAATGGATACCATTCTGGGTGTTCAACGCCCATGGAGAGGAGCAGCCTGGCGTTGAACGCCAGAATGGATGCCATTCTGGGCATTCAACGCCCACAACAGGGTAAGGAAGTTTTAGATTTTTCAAAACCTATCTTTTCTAAATCTTATCTTTTCAATCATATCTTCTAAACAAGATTCTCTTAACCATTATAATTTAACTTCAAAATCTTTTTAAACATCAAAATCTTTTCAAATCTTTTCAATTTTTTCCAAATCTTTTCCAAAAATTTAAAATCTTTTTCAATTCTTTTTCAAATCTTTTTTCAAAATCTTATATCTTTTTTAAATATTTCTCAAAAACTTTTATTTACCTTTAAAATCTTTTTCATATCTTCTATCTTATCTTTTTATATCTTTTACGAACTTGTGAATCATATCTTATTTAGCTTTTATCCAATTAAATTTTGAAATCCCACCTTCCATTCGAATTCCTCTCCTCTTCTTTATCTTCTTTACTTTCTTTTTGCTCGAGGATAAGCAAACCTTTTAAGTTTGGTGTGGAAAGCGCCCTGCCTTCTCACTCTATTCGAATTCCATGGCTCCAAAAAGTGAAAATTCCACTTCAAAAAGCAAGAAAGAAGACAACCAAATAGTTGTTTTCAAACCTTTCAGATTTTATACCAAGCAGCATGAAGAAATTATTACAAAATAATGAGCAAAAGGCCAGTAATCCCAGAAGTTGGATTCGAATTAAAAGAAGATGAATACCCAGAGATTCAAGAGCAAATTTGAAAGAGAGGCTGGGAGATTCTAGCTGATCCTGAGATCAATGTTGGAACAACAATGATCCATGAATTCTATCCAAATCTGTGGATGACAGATAAATAAAAGAAAGATGGACAAATGATTCCATACTTTTTGCACCATGGTGCGAGGAAAGACTCTCTATTTTCATCTTGACAATGTGAAAGATATCTTTAAACTATCTCCATAAAAGGATGATCCAGAATCCTTTAACAGGAGGGTGGTGGCTAATCCAAAACTGGATCAGATTCTAGAAGAAATATGTCTGTCTGAAACTAAGTGGATCAATAACACAAAAGGCAACCTAAACCAACTGAGGAGAATGGATCTCAAACCAGTTGCTAGGGGTTAGCTAGATTTCATAGGGCGTTCCATACTCCCTACTAGCAACCGCTCTGAAGTCACCATTAGAAGAGCTATGATGATTCACTGCATCATGATGGGGAATGAGGTGGAAGTCCTCCAACTGATCCCCTTTGAGCTATACAAGGTTGCAAACAGGATGTCAACTCAAGCCAGATTGGCCTATCCAAACCATATTTTTCACTTATGCAAGGAGGCTAGAGTTCTGATTAACAGAGACTACTTAATCCCAGCAAAAATCCTAATCACCAAGAAGGTGATGGAAAGTGCCCAAGTGTTAGCTGATCATCCTAAAAGGAAGACACCTGAGCCTCCTCAAGAGATCCCTCCAATTGAATATTAGACCAATCTAGAATCATTTGTTGTATAGTTGCAAACTACCCTGGATCAATTAAGAGAGGAGCAAAAGGATCAAACTAGCATGATTTACAAACTCGTCAAGGAACAAGAGAAGCAGGGGCGTGAGTTAGAAGAATTGAAGCGTCAGAAATTATCCCCTGAAGAGCCTAGCACCACCCATGATTAAGGTGGTTGAGTTCCACCTCCTTATTTCTATGCCTATTTTAATTTCTGTTTCTTATGTTTAGATTTGCATGATCACTAGTAGCATTTAACCTTTATTTAAATTTCTGTCTTTTAATTTAAGAATTGCATGAGTATTATTAAGTTTAGGTTTCTTTTTCCAATTAGCAATAAAATTTTCCTCTTATCATCTCATTGAACTTGAATAATGAATTTTATAGAAGCAGTAATGATATATAAATTTCAAGTTATGAAATAAGAATAGTTCAATTATGTTGATGTGGTGGCATTGCTTTTGTTTTCTGAATGCATGAGTAAACAGTGCATATTTGAAGTTAGAATTGAGAATGTTGGCCCTTAAAAGAATGATGAAAAAGGAGAAGTATTATTGGTGATCTGAAAAATCCAAAAATTGATTCTTGAAGCAAGAAAAAGCGGCAAAAAGAGAAAGAAAGAAAGAAAATGTGCGAGAAAAAAAAAGAGGCAAGCAGAAAAAGAAAGAAAAAGAAAAATCCAGTAGCTCTTTAAACCAAAAGGCAAGAGCAAGGATCCAAGACTTTAAGCATCAATGGTTAGGAGGGCCTAAAAGAAACAAAATCTTGGCCTAGGCAATTCAAATGAGCTACTCCCCTAACTATATGCCTGTGGCGTGAAGGTGTCAAGTGAAAAGCTTGTGACTGAGCGGTTAAAGTCGTTATCCAAAGCAAAAAGAGTGTGCTTAAGAACTCTGGACACCACTAGCTGGGGATTCTAGCAAAACTTAATCACAATCTGAAAGGGTTCACCCAGTTAAGTGTATGTGACGTTTATGTATCCGGTGGTAATACTGAAAAACAAATCGTTTAGAGTCACGGCCAAGACACTAAAGAAGATGTGTTCAAGAATAAAAAAGAACTAAACTAGGAGAGTCAATAATATCATCTAAATTCTAAGTTCCTAAAGATGCCAACTATTCTGAGTTTCAATGAAAAGTGAGATGCCAAAACTATTCAGAGGCAAAAAGCTACTAGTTCCGCTCATCTAATTGAAATTGAGCTTCATTGAAAACTCTGAGATTTATTATATCTTATTCTTCTTTTATCCTGCTTGGTTTTTGGTTGCTTGGAGACAAGCAATAGTTTACGTTTGGTGTTCTGATGAGCAGATATTTTATACGCTTTTTAGCATCATTTTCATATACTTTTTATTATCTTTTATTTAGGTTTTATTATGTTTTCATAGGTTTTAGTGCAAAAATCACCTTTTTGGATTCTACTTTGAGTTTTGGTATTTTATGATGATTTCAGGTATTTTCTGACTAAAATTAAATAGTTCTGGGCAAAGTCTAATTCGAAAACAGAGAAAGGACTGCAGATGCTCTCTGGATGTAACCTTCGTGCACTCGAAAGAGCTTTTCTAGAGCTACAAAAGTCCAAATGGTGCGCTCTCAACGGCTATGGAAATCTAACATCCAAGGCTTTTCAGAAATATATAATAGTCTATACTTTGTTTCGAAATTGAAAGGCCAAAATTGGCATTCAACTCTAGCCAGGAACACCATTCCTGGAGTTGAACGCCCACAAGGGAGCAGTTGGAGTTAAACGCCCAAAAGGGAGTCCAAAGCTGGAGTTTAACGCCCCCAGGGGTATTAGCTCGTGGGAAACACCTTTAGCTTAGCCCAATCACTCACAAAGACCGCTCTATCATATTTCTGTAACCCTTAGTTATTAGATTAGTATATATAGGAGAAGATCAACCCTGTTTAGGATCTTCTTCCCCACTTTTACATTCGATCCTTTCATTGTATTTACAGTATGAGTTTCTAAACCTCATAATGTTAAGGTTAGGAGCTCTGATGATTCTTATGAATTAATAATATCACTATTCTACTTTAATTCTCTCTTGATTCTATTCTAAGATATATCTTCGTTCTTCATCCTAACGAATTGGGAGTGTAACTTGACTGTCATCCCTATTCACATGGGTTCGTGTGAGTCCTTGACGGGATAGTACTAAACCACTAGCTTGATTATACATCTCTTAGACGGCTAATCCACGACTTCATTGGGGACTTCTCGAGACATCAGTTCAGCCGAAGTGCGGGGCGATTAGGGCCTTTATGGTATACGCTAGAACCCAAGGAGCAGCGTTCTCTGATCTAGACTATTTGACCTTGTCTATGGCACTTTGAGTAGGATCACCAAGGGAAGGACTGCTAGAGCTTCACTCCCGTTCAGATTAGATGACCGCTGACCCGACGTTTGATCTGAAGCAGAAGAGATTAATGACTGCTGACTTGGCGTTAATCACATACAGCCTGCCATGGAAAGAATCAATCAGAAGTTGAAGTAAATGGTGAGAAAAGTTGATTCAGACGGAAGAAGCATCTCTGAAGCCTCAACCATTCTCAAACCATTGAATTCACACCAATCAGTAACGTTTTATTTATTTATCTATTTGTTTTATGCTTTTTGTGACAACCATATTTTTAATCCGCCTGACTAAGATCTGCAAGATATCCATTGCTTGCTCAAACTAACAATCTCTGTGGGATCGAACCTCACTCACCCGAGGTATTACTTGGACGACCCGGTGCACTTGCCAGTTCAGTTGTGCGATAGTGGAAAATCGTGCACCAATATGGCCTAGTGCATTCTAAATGAGACACAAATACATTCGGCAAGCGACTCTCCAACCATTAGTGACCAGGACTTTATCAAGTCTTTTACGAATCAGAGTGCCTCCAAACTGGTGGTTATACCAAGTGAATTTTCCTCCTTCAAATCCTAAGATTGTCAACTCACCCTGATTGATAAAAACATTAAAATCTTGAATTGAGGATTCTGCCTTTCTTCGACCTCCTTCCTTCTTATGGTGAGACCAGATTGCATCAAAATCTCCTATCACAATCATCTTCTCATCCCTAATATAAACTCTTTGCAGTATTCTTTCAAATTGTTCTTTCTTTTTCTTGCTTCTTCCATGGCTAAATAAACGCCAATGACCTCTCATTATTGATTGATTTCCACTTGGAGACATTTGAAGTGAATAGAGAAGCTTTCTTGCTCAATTACCTGTAAATTAACGCCTTCCTTCTATGCAACTACCATTCCTCCTTCCTGACCCACCAGATCCACCGTGAAACAATTTATAAATCCTACCCTTCTAACTATCCTCTCTACTGTCAAAGTATTGTTTTTAGTTTCACATAGAAACAATGCCTCTGGAGAATGGGATCTTGTGATCCCTTGAATGTTGTAAACTATCAGGGCTTTTTCCAAACCCCGATAGTTCCACATCAGCATCTTCATCCATTCTTGGGTGCCATTTCTTGGGTGGCACCCATGATAAACCCCAATTTTGTGGTTTATCTTATTCTTAATTTAGGAAATTTTATCACTTTTTCTCACATTTATTTAATGAAATAGCATGGTTCCGTAATTCTCCCTTAATTTGTGCTTAAGTGTAAAAACATACTTTTTAAGCCCTTTAATTGGTGATTTTAATTCACTTTAATTTCATTCGATGCCTTGATGCATTTGTTGAGTGATTTCAGGTTTATAAGGTAAGTATTGGATGGAAGGAATGGAGAGAAAAGCACGCAAAGTGGAGAACTCATGAAAAAACAAGGATTTGGAGTGCATACATCGACGCGCATGCGTGGAAATGAAGCCACATGGCGACGTGTACGCGTGACATGACGCGTATGCGTGGATAGTAAAATGTCAAGCGACGTGTATGCGTGGGTACTCGTATGTGACCTCATTAAAGTGAAAACGCTAGGGGCGATTTCTGAGCTGTCCAGGCCTAAATCCAACTCATTCCTGAGGGTATTTCATGGAGAATTCAAGCTTGGGCAAAGGGGGGAGCACTTAGTAGTAGGATAGCATCATGTAGTTTAGTTTCTAGAGAGAGAAGCTCCATCTTCTCTCTAGAATTAGGGTTCTTAGGCTTATTTCCATCTTAGATCTAGGATTAATTTCTTGTTTTTATCTTGTTTTCTTTATGATTTCTTGTTTCTACATCTCAATTCTCTTAGCTTGTAGTGTTTATTTTCCTTTTCATGCCTCTTTTATGTTTATGAATACTCATGTTGGATTTGGTTTCCTTTTAATGCAATTGATATTTAATGTTCCTTTTATTGTTAAATTGAGTTGTTGATCTTACTTTTCTTGTATTGGGTAGTTGGTAGAATTTATCTTCCTTTGCAGTTTATTATGATTTTCTTGTATGCCTCCCAAGTGTTTGACAAAATGCTTGGTTGGATGTTAGAGTAGATTTTGAGCATTCTTGGCTTGGGAAGAAGAATTAGGTGATCTTGAGTCATGAATACCCAACTTATGTTGGTGATCTAGAGTTGTTAGTTAATATTATTTCCATTGACTCTAATCTCTTGCTAATTCAATTAGTAAGTTGATTAGGATTTTTGGATTGAGATTAGTTAGACTTATTTGACTTTCTTCCGATGAGGAGATAACATTTTACCTTCTCCCTATGTTGAAGATGACGAAATAGACTAAATTCTTGTTAATCATTGTATGACTAGGATAGAAAGCTTATATTCTCAATCCTTGCCATGAATGTCTCTCTTTATTATTTGCTTCCTTTAGTTGCTTGATTTACTTTTCTTGCCATTTACTTTCTTGTCCTTTTACCAATCAAACCCCTTGTGAGACAACTCGAGGTTTAAATACTTCAGTTAATTTTCATTGGGGTTTGTACTTGTGACAACCAATCTTTTAAATTTGATTGAGAATTATTAGTTGGTTTGGAACTTTGCTTACAACGAATTTCCTTTTCTATTAAGAGAAATTCTAGACCGACGAAAATTCTTTCTATCAAATTTATGGCGCCGTTGCCGGAAAATTGCAATGGTGCTATGTTATTGGCTATTGTATATATGTGAATATGTTTGCCTTTTGCCTCTTTGTTAGTTTTTGTTAGTTTTAGGATTTAGTTTTCTTTGTTTATTAATAGATTTTGTTTTCAATTTCTCTTGATACCATGAATTCTCATTACTTTGGCTATGAGTGTGGTTACAACTATGTTGTAAGGAACAAAAGCTATAATGAGAATATGTGACAAGAGGGCAGAAGTTGACCGATTAAGAAATTTATAATAAAAAGTAACGTTGCAAGTACAGTTCTTAACCAGCTAAAATCCGCTTATCAATTTAGAAGGGTTGTCACAAAATTAGAATTAAGAATACTGGGAGTATGAATCCCAGGTCGTCTCCCAACGAGTTGACAAAAGAGTGTAACTTATTGATTAGAGGTTTTCCCAGAAATTTTGAGTTTGAGAAACAGAAAAATGAATAATACTGAAATTGAGCAATGAAAATTAATGAGAGAAATTATATAATTCTTATTAAAAGCCTTGACCGGAAGATGATTAATTGGAATTTCTATCCTTGTTGGAATTCCCCAAATGCAATCCTAAAATGTTGTTGCTCTACTTGGTCATCCCTTAATTAATAAGGAAAAGTCAACTAACTAACTAACAAACTATATCCTCAAGTCGTAATCCTCTCCTAAGAAAGGATTAGAGTTAGAGATTAAAGTTGTCAGTCATCAATTATGCATGAGGATTAACACTCAAATATTCCAACTTAAGGTTCTCCCCTTAATCAACTCCAATCAAGTTAGGAAACTACTCCATTAACAAAAATATAATACTCAAAAAATATAAGAAGAAGACATAATAAATTAAATAAAATAGAGATTGAAAATTAATTAAAAGTAAAAGTAATCCTCTTCATCAACAATCCATGAAAATAATCCAATTGTAACTCTAAACAAAGTAATTAGGAATATGGAATAAATAAAAGAGTAAGTAAGGAAACAAACTAGAATAGTATCTTCAACGGAGGTGATGACTCTTCAATATCCAAAAGCAAAAACGTAAAACTAATAAAGTATGAATGTAAAGAAAACCTAGAGGAAGAGTAGTTTCTCTCTAGGTTTAGATCTAAAACTAAAAACTATCCTAATGTGAATGTGTCTTGAGTCTCTGCTTGTTCCCTGGCTTTGGTCTATGTTTCTGGGCCAAAAATTGGGTCAAAACGCGGCCCAAAATCGCCCCCAGCGTAATTTGAATTTTCTTCAGATCGCGCATGTCACGCGTACGCGTCATCTGACGATTTTTCTCTCCACGTGTGCGCATCAGGCACGCGCTCACGTCGTTATGCAGATTCGTTTCCACACGTACGCGTCAGGTACGTGCACGCGTCGCTGTGATTTTCTCCGATTCACGCACACGCGTGAGCCATCCGTGCGCGTCGCTTCTCGCTGGTTATCTCTTTTATTTCTTGTGCTCCTTCCATTTTTGCAAACTTCCTCTCCATTCTCCAAGCCATTCCAGCCCTATAAAACCTGAAACACTTAACGCACAGATCACGGCATCGAGTGCTATAAAGGGGAATTAAAATACACAAATTAAAGGCATAGGAAGCAGGTTTTCAATCATAGAAGAAAACTTGGAAGGAATTGTAAAACCATGCCAATAGTATGAGTAAGTGAGTGAAGAGTTGATAAAAACCACTCAAATTAGCACAAGATAAACCATAAAATAATGGTTTTTCAATATGCGTCAAGGATGGGACAATCAAAGGTGGGAGGAGCCTCAGGCATTTGATCAATCTTCATGGCAACAACCTCCACCAATGTATTATGATCAAGAGCCACCCAAGATGCATACCAATCTAATGTGTGTGGTGATCCTCATTGTGGTTGTCAACCACAACCACCACATACATATGACCCCTTCCCTCAAATCATCCTTAGCAACCATACTCACAAGTCCCATACCATCAAACACCTCCATGTGATCCTAACTCATATCTACCATACCAACCACCATATGAACTATATCTAGAGCCACCACCATTCCAACACCAATACTCCCAAGAACCACAAATTTCATATACACCACCTCAAGACTTTCAACAATATGGACCACCTTCCAATTACCATACCTTTCCCTCAAACATTGAACCCTCTCTTCCACCACCACCTTCACTGGACCAACCACTAGTACGAGAGCAACAAGAACTTCTAGTTAGGTGTCTGAAGTATGAAGAAAAGTTCAAGGAGATAGAAGCCAAGATTGCTATTGTGATGAAAGCCGTTAGCAACATGGTCGCATCCCGCCTAAGCCTATGCAATCAAGGCACTCCCATTGTTGAATATGAAGAAGCACTCAAGGATCTTTGTGAGGAAATGGACTTGAAGTTTCAAGGGAAAGAAGAGGAGTTAAAGCAAGAAGTGCAACAAAAAGAGGAGGTAGAGATTATTTAACAAGAGGAAGTAATGGTTGGAGATTTAAGATATGTTGAGTACATAGAAGAATCACAAGTTGAAGAGCCTTCTTCCATGAAGTGTGAAATTGGCGTTGGGGAGGAGAGTGTACAACATCCGAAGCATATCATAATTGAAGACTTTGAAGGGGTTGATCAAGAGATGGATTCAATCATTGGTGAGTTTCTATCTACAATTGAATCCTCTCCCATTGGGCTTGACAAAGGGATTAAAGAAGAAGATACCTCACTTCCCACCCATTTGGTAAGTGATAAGCAAATAATTTATACGCTTTTTGGCATTATTTTTAGGTAGTTTTTAGTAGGATCTAGCTACTTTTAGGGATGTTTTCATTAGTTTTTATGCTAAATTCACATTTCTGGACTTTACTATGAGTTTGTGTGTTTTTCTATGATTTCAGGTAATTTCTGGCTGAAATTGAGGGACCTGAGCAAAACTCTGATAAAAGGCTGACAAAGGACTGCTGATGCTGTTGGATTCTGACCTCCCTGCACTCGAAATGGATTTTCTGGAGCTACCGAACTCCAAATTGAGCGCTATCAATGGCGTTGGAAAGTAGACATCCAGAACTTTTCAGAAATATTTAATAGTCCATACTTTATTCATGATTAGATGACGTAAACTGGCGCTCAACGCCAGTTCCATGCTGCATTCTGGAGTCAAATGCCAGAAACACGTCACGAACCAGAGTTGAACACCAAAAATACGTTACAACTTGGCGTTCAACTCCAAAAAAAGCCTCTGCACGTGTAAAGCTTAAGCTCAGCCCAAGCACACACCAAGTGGGCCCCGGAAGTGGATTTCTGCATCAATTACTTACTTCTGTATACCATAGTAGCTAGTCTAGTATAAATTGGACATTTTATTATTGTATTTGACATCCTGGATCCTGGATTGTATTTTTTGATCCTGTGATCACAATTTGAGGGCTGCCCATTCGGCCATGCCTGAACCTTCATCACTTATGTATTTTCAACGGTGGAGTTTCTACACACCATAGATTAAGGGTGTGGAGCTCTGCTGTACCTCGAGTTTTAATACAATTACTACTATCTTTTATTCAAATTCAATCTTATTTCCGTTCTAAGATACTACTCGTACTTCAATATGATGGATGTGATGATCTGTGACACTCATCATCATCCGTCCCTATGAACGCGAGCCTGACAACCACTTCCATTCTACAAGCGAAAGCTAGAGTGTGTATCTCTTGGATTCCTGATGCACGACGCATGGTTGCCCTCGCCTGACAACCGAGCCTTCCATTCCATGAGATCAGAGTCTTCGTGGTATAAGCTAGAATTGATGGCAGCATTCATGAGAATCCAAAAAGTCTAAACCTTGTCTGTGGTATTCCGAGTAGGATTTCGGGATTGAATGACTGTGACGAGTTTCAAACTCGCGATTGTTGGGCGTGATGACGAACGCAAAAGAATCAAGGGATTCTATTCCGACATGATCGAGAACCGACAGATGATTAGCCGTGCCGTGACAGAGCATTTGGACCTTTTTCACTGAGAGGATAGGATGTAGCCATTGACAACGGTGATGCCCTACATATAGCTGCCATGGAAGGGAGTAAGAAGGATTGGATGAAGGCAGTAGGAAAGCAGAGATTCAGAAGGAGCACAGCATCTTCATACGCCTATCTGAAATTTCCATCAATGATCTACATAAGTATTTCTATCTTTATTTTCTGTTTATTTATTATTATTATTTGAAAACTCCATAACCATTTATTATCCGCCTGACTGAGATTTACAAGATGACCATCGCTTGCTTCATACCAACAATCTTTGTGGGATCGACCCTTACTCACGTAAGGTTTATTACTTGGACGACCCAGTGCACTTGCTAGTTTGTTGTGCGAGGTTGTGAAGAAAGTGCTAAGTTAGTAAATGCGCACACCAAGTTGAATGCCATTATAAGAGATCACAATTTCGCCTACCAAGTTTTTGGCGCCGTTGCCGGGGATTGTTCAAGTTTGGACAACTGACGGTTCATCTTGTTACTCAGATTAGGTAATTTTCTTTTCATTTATTTTCAAAAAAAAATTTCAAAAATCTTTCAAACAAAAATTTTTTTCTCCCTCTATTTTCGAAAAATCCTTCAGAGTTTTTAAGAATGAATTATAGAGTTTCAAAATGGTATGCTGAAGCTTGGCTGGCCATCAAGCTTTAGACTAACCTGGTATGATTCCTGAAATTTTGATTGAGGACTTTGAATTCATTAATTCCTTTTTCCTATATGTTTTCGAAAAAAAAATATTTTGTGTTTCTTGTTTGAGTCCTGAGTCAACCTTTAAGTTTGGTATCAATTGCATTTTTCTAAAAATTTATGCATTTTTCGAAAATCCATGCATGGTGTTCTTCATGATCTTCAAGTTGTTCTTGGTAAGTCTTCTTGTTTGATCTTGATGTTTTCTTGTTTTGTATCTTTTGTTATTTTTCATGTGCATTTTTGCATTCATAGTGTCTAAACATTAAAGATTTCTAAGTTTGGTGTCTTGCATATTTTCTTTGCATCAAAAATTTTTCAAAAAATATGTTCTTGATGTTCATCATGATCTTCAAAATGTTCTTGGTGTTCATCTTGACATTCATAGTATTCTTGCATGCATCATATGTTTTTATCCAAAATTTTCATGTTTTGGGTCATAATTGTGTTTTTCTCTCTCATCATTAAAAATTCAAAAATAAAAAAAATATCTTTTCCTTTTTTCTCTCAAAATTTCGAAAATTTGGGTTGACTTAGTCAAAAAAATTTTAAAATTAGTTGTTTCTTGTAAGTCAAGTCAAATTTTCAAATTTTAAAAAAAATCTTATCTTTTCAAAAACTTTTTCAAAAATTAAATCTTTTTCATTTTTCTTATTAATTTACGAAAATCCTTTAAAATATTTTTCAAAAATATTTTTTTTAGTTTTATCTTTATTTTCGAAAATTATGCTGACAATTAATATGATTGATTCAAAAATTTGAAGTTTGTTACTTTCTTGTTAAGAAAGGTTCAATCTTTAAATTCTAGAATCTTATCTTTTAGTTTCTTGTTAGTAAACTAATCAATTTTAATTTTAATCATATCTTTTTATCTTATCTTTTATATCATATCTTTTTCAAAATTTTATCTTTTTCAAAAAAAATTTGATTTTAAAATATCTTTTCTAACTTCTTATCTTCTTATCTTTTCAAAATTAATTTTCAAATCTTTTTCAACTAACTATTTGACTTTTTGTTTGTTTCTTATCTTTTTCAAAACCACCTAACTACTCTTCCCTCTCTAATTTTCGAAAATACCTCCCTCTTTTTCAAAAATTCTTTTTAATTAATAAATTGTTTTAAATTTTAATTGTATTCCCCTTTAATTTTCGAAAATCATTAACTCCTTTTCAAAAATTATTTTCGAAAACTTCTCTCTCTCATCTTATTCTATTTATTTATTCTCTTACTAACACTTCTCTTCATCTCAAATCTCTGCTCCTATCCTCACCCTTGTGTTTGGATTATTCATTCTTCTTCACTCTTATTCCCTTTCTTCTTCTACTAACATAAAGGAATCTCTATACTACGACATAGAGGATTCCTCTTCCTTTTCTGTTCTCTTCTTTCTCATATGAGCAGGAACAAGGAAAAAGGCCTTTTTGTTGAAGCTGATCCTGAACCTGAAAGGACTCTGAAGAGGAAACTAAGAGAAGCTAAATTACAACAATCCAGAGACAACCTTACTAAAATTTTCAAACAAGAAAAGGATATGGCAGCCGAACCCAATAACAATAATGCAAGAAGGATGCTTGGTGATTATACTGCACCTACTTCCAAGTTTGATGGAAGAAGCATCTCAATTCCTGCCATTGGAGTAAACAATTTTGAGTTGAAACCTCAATTAGTTGCTCTAATGCAACAGAACTGCAAGTTTCATGGACTTCCATCAGAAGATCCCTACCAGTTCTTAATTGAGTTCTTGCATATCTGTGAGACTGTTAAGACTAATGGAGTAGATCCTGAAGTCTACAGGCTCATGCTTTTTCTTTTTGCTGTAAGAGATAGAGCTAGAACATGGTTGGACTCTCAACCTAAAGATAGCCTGGACTCCTGGGATAAGCTAGTTACGACCTTCTTGGCTAAGTTCTTTCCTCCTCAAAAGCTAAGCAAGCTTAGAGTGGATGTTCAGACCTTCAAACAAAAAGATGATGAATCCCTCTATGAAGCTTGGGAAAGATACAAGCAGATGACCAAAAGATGTCCTTCTGACATGTTTTCAGAATGGACCATGATAGATATATTCTATTATGGTCTATCTGAGTTCTCTAAGATGTCACTGGACCATTCTGCAGGTGGATCCATTCACCTAAAGAAAATGCCTGCAGAGGCTCAAGAACTTATTGACATGGTTGCAAATAACCAATTCATGTACACTTCTGAGAGGAATTCCGTGAATAATGGGATGCCTCAAAGGAAGGGAGTTCTTGAAATTGATGCTCTGAATGCCATATTGGCTCATAACAAAATGTTGACTTAGCAAGTCAACATGATTTCTCAAAGTCTGAATGGATGGCAAAATGCATCCAACAGTAATAAAGAGGCATCTTCTGAAGTAGAAGCTTATGATCCTGAGAACCCTACAATGGCAGAGGTAAATTAGATGGGTGAACCTTATGGAAACACCTATAATTCATCATGGAGAAATCATCCAAATTTCTCATGGAAGGATCAACAAAAGCCTCAACAAGGCTTTAATAATGGTGGAAGAAATAGGCTCAGCAATATCAAGCCTTATCCATCATCTTCTCAGTAACAGACAGAGAATTTTGAGCAGAGTACCTCTAACTTAGCAAATTTAGTCTCTGATCTGTCTAAGGCCACTTTAAGTTTCATGAGTGAGACAAGGTCCTCCATCAGAAATTTGGAGGCACAAGTGGGCCAGCTGAGTAAGAAAGTAACTGAAACTCCTCCTAGTACTCTCCCAAGCAATACTGAAGAGAATCCAAAAAGAGAGTGCAAGGCCATTGACATAATCAAAATGGCCGAACCTAGGGAGGAAGGAGAGGACGTGAATCCCAATGAGGAAAACCTCATGGGACGTCTCTCAGGCAAGAAGGAGTCCCCTATTGAGGACCTAAAGGAATCTGAGGCTCATATAGAGACCATAGAGATTCCATTAAACCTCCTTCTACCATTCATGAGCTCTGAAGACTATTCTTCCTCTAAAGAGGATGAAGATGTAACTGGAGAGCAAGTTTCTCAATATCTAGGAGCCATCATGAAGCTAAATGCCAAATTATTTGGTAATGAGACTTGGGAAGGTGAACCTCCCTTGCTCATCAGTGAACTAGATACATGGGTTCAGCAAACCTTACTTCAAAAGAGACAAGATCCTGGCAAATTCTTAATACCATGTACCATAGGCACCATGGCCTTTGAAAAGGCTCTCTGTGACCTAGGGTCAGGCATAAATCTTATGCCACTCTCTGTAATGGAGAAGCTAAGGATCATTGAGGTACAGCCTGTCATATTTTCATTGCAAATGGCAGACAAGTCAGTAAGACAGGCGTATGGATTGGTAGAGGACGTGTTAGTAAAGGTTGAAGGCCTTTACATCCCTGCTGATTTCATAATCTTAGACACTAGGAAGGAGGAGGATGAATGCATCATCCTTGGAAGACCTTTCCTAGCCACAGCAGGAGCTGTGATAGATGTTAATAGAGGAGAATTAGTCCTTCAATTGAATGGGGACTACCTTGTGTTTAAAACCCAAGGGTGTTCTTCTGTAACAATAGAGATGAAGCATGAAAAGCTTCTCTCAGTACAAAGTCAAACAAAGCCCCCTCAATCAAACTCTAAGTTTGGTGTTGAGAGGCCACAGCTAAACTCTAAGTTTGGTGTTGGGAGTTTACAACATTGACCTGATCACCTGTGAGGCTCCATGAGAGCCCACTATCAAGCTAGTGACACAAAATAAGCGCTTATTGGGAGGCAACCCAATTTTTATTTATCTAATTTTATTTTTCTTTTATTGTTCTTTAATGTTTTATTAGGTTCATGATCATGTGGAGTCACGAAAAAAATTACTAAAATTAAAAACAAAATCAAAAATAGCAGAAGAAAAATCACACCCTGGAGGAAGGACTTACTGGCGTTCAAACGCCAGTAAGGAGCATCTGGCTGGCATTCAACGCCAGAACAGAGCATGGATCTGGCGTTGAACGCCAGAAACAAGCAGCATCCTGGCGTTTGAATGCCAAGAATATACCCTGAGGAGAGCTGGCGCTGAACGCCAGAAACAAGCATGGAACTGGCGTTCAATGCCAGAAACATGCTGCAATTAGGCGTTGAACGCCCAAAATAAGCATCACTTCGGCGCTAAACGCCAGAATTGTATGCAAAGGCGTTTTACATGCCTAATTCGTGCAGGGATATAAATCCTTGACACCTCAGGATCTGTGGACCCCACAGGATCCCCACCTACCTCAACTCACCTTCTCTCCTCTTCTTCACATTTATCCTCTCTTCCCCATAAACACTCTTCCCCAAAAATCCTTCACCAATCACCTTAATCTCTCTTTCCAATTACCCCCCTTCACCACTCACATCCTTCCACTCTTCCCCATAAACCCCACCTACCTTCAAAATTCAAAATTTCTTTCCCACCCAAACCCACCCTAAATAGCTGAACCTACTCCCTCTCCCTTCACTATATAAACCCCTCCATCCTTCTTCATTTTCACACAACACAACCCCCTCTTCTACACCTTGGCCAAATACACCTCCCCCCCACTCTCCTTCATATTTTCTCTTCCTCTTCTTCTTTTCTTTCTTCTTTTGCTCGAGGGCGAGTAATATTCTAAGTTTGGTGTGGTAAAAGCATAGCTTTTTGTTTTTCCATAACCACCTATGGCACCTAAGACCGGAGAAACCTCTAGAAAAGGGAAAGGGAAGATAAAAGCTTCCACCTCCGAGTCATGGGAGATGGAGAGATTCATCTCCAAAGCCCATCAAGACCACTTCTATGATGTTGTGGCCAAGAAGAAGGTGATCCTTGAGGTCCCTTTCAAGCTCAAGAAAAATGAGTATCCGAAGATTTGACATGAGATCCAAAGAAGAGGTTGGGAAGTTCTGACCAACCCCGTTCAACAAGTCGGAATCTTAATGGTTCAAGAGTTCTATGCCAATGCATGGATCACTAGGAACCATGACCAAAGTATGAACCCGAATCCAAAGAATTATCTTACAATGGTTCGGGGGAAATACTTAGATTTTAGTCCGGAAAATGTGAGGTTTGCGTTCAACTTGCCTACAATGCAAGAAAATGCACGCCCCTACACTAGAAGGGTCAACTTTGATCAAAGGTTGGACCAAGTCCTTATGGACATATGTGTTGAAGGAGCTCAATGAAAAAGAGACTCCAAAGGCAAGCCGGTTCAATTGAGAAGACTGGACCTCAAGCCTGTGGCTAGAGGATGGTTGGAGTTCATCCAACGCTCCATCATCCCCACTAGCAACCGATCTGAAGTTACTGTGGATCAGGCCATCATGATTCATAGCATCATGATTGGAGAGGAAGTAGAAGTTCATGAAGTCATCTCCCTTGAATTCTACAAAATAGCCGAAAAGCCCTCTACCTTGGCAAGGCTAGCTTTTCCTCATCTTACTTGCCATCTATGTTACTCAGCTGGAGTTATCATAGAAGGAGACATCCCCAGTGAGGAGGACAAGCCCATCACTAAGAAAAGGATGGAGCAAACAAGAGAGCCCACTCATGGAACCCAAGAGACGCATGAGAAAGCTCATCACTAATAAATCCCAGAGATGCCTCAAGGGATACACTTTCCTCCCAACAAATATTGGGAACAACTCAACACTTCTCTAGAAGACTTGAGTTACAATATGGATCAATTAAGGGTGGAACATCAAAAGCACTCCATCATTCTCCATGAAATTAGAGAAGATCAAAGAGCAATGATGGAGGAGCAACAAAGGCAAGGAAGAGACATAGAAGAACTCAAGGACATCATTGGTTCTTCAAGAAGAAAGCGCCACCATCACTAAGGTGGACTCATTCCTTGTTCTTATTTTTTTGTTTTTCGATGTTTATGCTATATGTGTGTTTATGTTTTGTGTCTCTACCTCATGATCATTAGTATTGAGTAACTATGTCTTAAGGCTATGAATAAATCCATAAATCCTTCACCTCTCTTAAATGAAAAATGTTTCTAATTCAAAAGAACAAGAAGTACATGAATTTCGAAATTATCCTTGAAATTAGTTTAATTATATTGATGTGGTGACAATACTTTTTGTTTTCTAAATGAATGCTTGAACAGTGTATATTTTTTATCTTGTTGTTTATGAATGTTAAAATTGTTGGCTTCTGAAAGAATGATGAACAAGGAGAAATGTTATTAACAATCTGAAAAATCATGAAATTGATTCTTGAAGCAAGAAAAAGCAGTGAAAAAGCAAAAGCTTGCAAAAAAAAAAAGAAAAAAAAGTGGCAAAAAAAAATTTTTAGAAAGAAAAAGAAAAGCAAGCAGAAAAAGCCAATAGCCCTTAAAACCAAAAGGCAAGGGTAAAAAGGATCCAAGACTTTGAGCATCAATGGATAGGAGGGCCCAAGGAACTAAAATCCAGGCCTAAGCGGCTAAATCAAGCTGTCCCTAACCATGTGCTTGTGGCATGCAGGTCCAAGTAAAAAACTTGAGACTGAGTGGTTAAAGTCGTGATCCAAAGCAAAAAGAGTGTGCTTAAGAGCTCTGGACACCTCTAACTGGGGACTTTAGCAAAGCTGAGTCACAATCTGAAAAGGTTCACCCAGTTATGTGTCTGTGGCATTTATATATCCGGTGGTAATATTGGAAAATAAAGTGCTTAGGGCCACGGCCAAGACTCATAAAAGTAGCTGTGTTCAAGAATCAACAAACTTAACTAGGAGAATCAATAATACTATCTGAAATTCTAAGTTCCTAGAGATGCTAATCATTCTAAACTTCAAGGGGAAAAGTGAGATGCCAAAACTATTCAGAAGCAAAAAGCTACAAGTCCCGCTCATGTAATTAAGAACTAATATTCATTGATATTCTGAGATTTATAGTATATTATCTTCTTTTTATCCTATTTGATTTTCAGTTGCTTGGGGACAAGAAACAATTTAAGTTTGCTGTTGTGATGAGCGGATAATTTATACGCTTTTTGGCATTGTTTTTAGGTAGTTTTTAGTAGGATCTAGCTACTTTTATGGATGTTTTCATTAGTTTTTATGCTAAATTCACATTTCTGGACTTTACTATGAGTTTGTGTGTTTTTTTGTGATTTCATGTAATTTCTGGCTGAAATTGAGGGACCTGAGCAAAACTCTGATAAAAGGCTGACAAAGGACTGCTGATGCTGTTGGATTCTGACCTCCCTGCACTCGAAATGGATTTTCTAGAGTTACAGAACTCCAAATTAAGCGCTCTCAAAGGAATTGGAAAGCAGACATCCAGAGCTTTCCATCAATATATAATAGTCTATACTTTATTCGTGATTAGATGACATAAACTGTTGCTCAACGCCAGTTCCATGTTGCATTCTGGAGTCAAATGCCAGAAACACGTCACGAACCAGAGTTGAACGCCAAAAACACATTAAAACTTGGTGTTCAACTTCAAAAGAAGCCTCTGCACGTGTAAAGCTTAAGCTCAGCCCAAGCACACACCAAATGGGCCCCGGAAGTGGATTTCTGCATCAATTACTTACTTTTGTAAACCCTAGTAGCTAGTCTAGTATAAATAGGACATTTTATTATTGTATTTGACACCCTGGATCCTGGATTGTATTTTTTGATCCTGTGATCACGTTTTGAGGGCTGGCCATTCGGCCATGCCTGAACCTTCATCACTTATATATTTTCAACGGTGGAGTTTCTACACACCATAGATTAAGGGTGTGGAGCTCTGCTGTACCTCGAGTTTTAATGCAATTACTACTATCTTTTATTCAAATTCAATGTTATTTCTATTCTAAGATACTACTCGTACTTCAATCTGATGGATGTGATGATCCGTGACACTCATCATCATCCGTCCCTATGAACGCGTGCCTGACAACCACTTCCGTTCTACAAGCGAAAGCTAGAATGTGTATCTCTTGGATTCTTGATGCACGACGAATGGTTGCCCTCGCCTGACAACCGAGCCTTTCATTCCGTGAGATCAGAGTCTTCGTGGTATAAGCTAGAATTGATGGCGGCATTCATGAGAATCCGGAAAGTCTAAACCTTGTCTGTGGTATTCCGAGTAGAATTCCGGGATTGAATGACTGTGACGAGCTTCAAACTCGTGATTGTTGGGCATGATGACAAACGCAAAAGAATCAAGGGATTCTATTCTGACATGATCGAGAACCGACAGATGATTAGCCGTGCCGTAACAGAGCATTTGGACTTTTTTCACTGAGAGGATGGGATGTAGCCATTGACAATGGTGATACCCTACATACAGCTTGCCATGGAAGGGAGTAAGAAGGATTGGATGAAAGCAGTAGGAAAGCAGAGATTCAGAAGGAGCACAGCATCTTCATACGCCTATCTGAAATTCCCATCGATGATCTACATAAGTATATCTATCTTTATTTTCTATTTATTTATTATTATTATTCGAAACCCCATAACCATTTATTATCCGCCTGACTGAGATTTACAAGATGACCATAGCTTGCTTCATACCAACAATCTCCATGGGATCGACCCTTAATCACGTAAGGTTTATTACTTGGACGACCCAGTGCACTTGCTGGTTAGTTGTGCGAGGTTGTGAAGAAAGTGCTGAGTTAGTAAATGCGCACACCAAGTTGAATGCCATTATAAGATATCACAATTTCGCCTACCAGTAAGCATTGAAGAAGAGAAGGAATTGGAAGAAAGCTACCAAGAATAAAGATTGGAAGAAGTGGTACAAGCAACTAACCCCCCTATATATGATGATTCCACATCAACATATGATCCTTTTGAGCTTGATGAGTCCTTCCCCACTATGCTTGGAATTGATGATGAGGTAGATTTCAGTCAACCTCCTATTTATGATTTGAGTGATGGGAAGAGTTTGAAGACATTGGTGAAGAAGAATGTGAACTTGAGGAAACTTGGCAAGAGATAGAGCTTGAAAAACCTTGCCAAGTGGTGGAAGCCTCTAGAAGAGGATGGACGGGAGTGGAACGCGCTTTATCAAGACCGTTGGGAACTCCTCCACGTAAGCCGCCATCTAATCCTTCATTCGAGTGGGTAAAACTCATTACTCTTAGCTTTATTATCCCACTTGAATATGGTTTGCTTGAAACAGATAGCCAACTTAGGGCGCTTTGTGTAATTAAGCATAAGAGGAGAATGTTTAGTGGTTGGCGTTGTAAATATAGGCTCATTATGGTTGGAAGCTCAAAATTGAGGAGCATGGATTGGTGTAGTGCTCAATTGGATGGGTCTAGGAGGATAGTTTGGTACCTTAATGAGAATTCGCTTTTCTTACCACCCAGAAGAAACCACCATGATCGATTTGAAGACGGGTGTAAAAACAAAGTATGGGATCTCGAATTACAAGAGGAGGATTAACTTTGGGAGCCCATGGTTTGTGAAGAACTCCATCAAAGCTTTGAGTTATTAACTTTGAATGATGAAGCACAATAGAAGTCTAAACATTGGTGGATGTTCAAGGATGGATTCAAGCACAAGCCACCTTGATGAAGAGCTCCCTATAAGTCCAACTTAAGGACAATAAACAAAAGTGTTAGGTGGGAGACACCCCCACCATGGTAACATCTTTTCATTTTTCTCTTTTATGCATATTGGTAAAATAAATTTGATTTCATGTTTCGTTTAGTTAGTTGAGTTTATTTGATAGTCTAGTAGGTTAAATAAGGTTTTATGGTGTTTTGGTAGCTGTTTGGAGGTTTGGAATGCTTGGTTTGGTGCAAAAAAAATTGAAAAACAGAGCACCAACCCACATGTACGCGTCACCCACGCGTACGCGTGACACCAAGAATTTCGACTATCCACGCGCACGCGTCGCCTACACGTACACGTAGATCCAAAATTTTCACATCCCATATAAAAACCCGAGAGTTGTGCGTGAAGTGTGCTGGATTTGTCCCTCTAGCACAAAACCAACCCACGTGTATGCGTCGCCGCTCTGAATAAACCATCACACGTACGCGTGATCACGCGTACGTGTTCTCTCGCATTTCACCTATCCACGCTTACACGTCACTCCACGCGTACGCGTGGATTGTCCTATTCCACCACCCTTCTTTTCTTCTTTTCTTTCCATTTCTCTCCTTCGTCTTTCTCCTTCTCTTTTCTTTCCACCCTTCAACCATCATCCAACACTACCAATCACCATTGATTACCATTTCTTTTAGTTAGTTCTTTAGTTAGTTTAATTTTTTTCTAATTTTTGTTTTTCATTATACAAGTTGGATTATTAATTATGTTTGCCGTTTATTGCTGCTTAGTATTAACTAATGCTATTTTAGCATAATTGTTTTTGACTGACATTGTTGAATTCTTTGTTGAGGTTATATTTTGCTACTTGGTTTTGAGCTTTCATGCTTAACCTTTGTGCATACCAAGTACTTGTACATTGCCTTCAAGCACCTTAACTATTTTGAATTGCATGTTTTGGCCACCATGCATTCATCATCCATTGTTAGGTGTTTATGTATTATCAATGCATTTTTTTTAGGTGATGCTTGTTATGATTGACCCTTATTTACATCACCTATTTCATACATTGAGATTTTGGAATTGTGAAATTGGGTTGAAAGCTTACTTAGTGACATATTTTTTAGCTTTCTAAGCTTTGTGGACCATGCTTGCTATGTGATTGATTTTTACTTCTATATTCTATTTCCTAAGTTCCGTAGCATCCATGTGTTCCACTTCTATGTCACATAGGTGTTGCAAACATATTTCAATATGTGTCATTGATTGTTGTGTAAGTTTCATATACCATTTTGTTCACTAAGTTTGCTTGCACATCAATCAATGTCCATTCATTGTCCAATTTCACAATTGCTTGATTAATTGCTTAAATGCTTTCATGCTTCTTCACTACTTGTTTGTATCTTAACCTACAAGTCCTTTAAAGTATCTCAAGCACACTAGAATGAGTGAAGTGTATGCTTTCTTTTGTGTAATTGTGACATAACTTTCTACGCTAGTGTATGTGTTCTAAATTGCATGCAACTTAGAACTCACACACCTATTTCTCATCAATGTCACACTAATTCACTCACTTCATTCTAGTGATTTACCTCATTCCAACAAGTTATGCTTCCTTGCTTTTGTATTCTCTTCTCTTACGGTGTCATTTTCTATTTTTCATGAATGATGCACCATAAGCAAAAATGGAAGCGGGAGAAAGAACACACAGCACCGGTTGATCCGCTAGCTGAGGGTGGCAATCCAGAAAGTCACCGTACCCCTTGCTCATTTTGAATGCACTAAGGACGGTGCAAACTTTTAAGTGTGGGGAGGTCTTCCGACCAGTTGGCGTTTTTGGGTGAAAATTACTAATCCAACACTTTTACATTTCATTTTTAGGTCTTTTAGGATTTTTAGTTGCATTTTCTTGTTTTGCATATATATACATAATAAGCTTAGTCAAAATAATGAGATTTTTCAAGGATTTTTTCTATAGGGCACCCCAATTGATTGAAAAAAAATTTTAGAACTTGCTTGGATTACATATATTGTGGAACATGATTTTTTAGCTAAGAACACAAGCATGTGAGTTTTGAGCCTAATTGTGTGGTTACATCATATAACCACTTATTTTCATTCTTGTGTGCATTATTCTCTTTCTATGATTGTAATCTTTGATTTGTTTGATTCTATATGTCTATTATTTTGTGTATGAATGAACTTATATGATTGAGGCCATTGTTTCAATTAGCTCACTTACCCAAAAAGTCTACCTTTTATCTTCCATTGTTAGCCAATTTTGAGCCTATGCTTAACCCAATTGTTCTTAATTTTAGCATATTATAAGCCTTAAGTGAAAATAATAAATGTCCCTTGTTTGGATTTTTGATTAGCTTAGGCTAGTGAGAGTGCTTATCATTCAAGTTTGGGAAGATTGGAAACATTGGTTGGGATAAAAGAGTGTTTTTGTATTTTTATTGAAAATGTTGGGAATTGGGTACATACTCATGCATTAAATGTAAAACCATATGCATTGATACTTTTGTATATACTTTATTGCAAGAAAAGAAAAAAAATATATATATATACAAAATAAGAAAAATATATATTAAAAATAAAAAAAAAGAAAAAGAGAAAAAGAAAGAAAAAGAAAAGTAATAAGAAGGGGACAAAATGCCCCAAAGTAAAGTTCAATAAAAACTCAATGCATATGTGTGGTGATCAAAAAGAGAATGCATGAGTGTGTGAAAAAGTGAAGAATGGGTAGTTAGATTTGTTTAGAATTGTAGAGGTTGTTATATAGGGTAAGTGGAAAGTTAAAGTTAATCAAAGATTCAAATCTCAATCTCACTTAACCATATACAATCCTACCTTGACCCTATCCCCATTACAACCTTTGGGAAAGTCCTCATGATATTTGTATGCATGCATGAAATAATTGTTGATTGTTAGATGAAAAAAAACCTTGGAAAGCATGATTAGGGGAGAATTGAGTGAATCAACCCAATACACCTGAATGACTAGAGCGGATACACATCCGGTGAGGATTCGATCGCTCAATTACATGTTTCCACCCATGATCATCTTTTCTTGCAAGTTTGTAAAATCTTTCAATAACTCAATTCAATTGTGGGTTTGACTTGATTGTTATTACTTTAGCCCTTGCACTCATATATGTCTTGGGAATTGATTTATTTTGACTAAGTAGTTGTATTCATATAGATAGTTGCATGTAGGTAGGTTGCACATAGATAGTTTGCATTGAATAAATGTTGATACCCTTTGTTTCTTTCTTGAGTTTAGCATGAGGACATGCTTGGTTTAAGTATGGGGAGGTTTGATAAAACCCAATTTTGTGGTTTATCTTGTGCTTAACTTAGGGGATTTTATCACTTTTTCTCACATTTATTCAATGAAATAGCATGGTTCCGTAATTCTCTCTTAATTTGTGCTCAAGTGTAAAAACATGCTTTTTAGGCCGTTTAATTGGTGATTTTAATTCACTTTAATTCCATTCGATGCCTTGATGTATTTGTTGAGTGATTTCAGGTTCATAAGGCAAGTATTGGATGGAAAGAATGGAGAGAAAAGTATGCAAAATGGAGAACTCATGGAAAAATAAGGATTTGGAGTGCATACATTGACGCGCACGCGTGACAGACTTGCACGCGTGGAGATGAAGTCGCATAGCGACGTATACGCGTGACATGACACGTACGCGTGACCCACGCGTACACGTCATAGCTCGCATGTGACCTCATTAAAGTGAAAACGTTAGGGGCGATTTCTGAGTTGCCCAGACCCAAATCCAACTTATTTCTGAGGGTATTTCATGCAGAATTCAAGCTTGGGCAAAGAGGAGAGCACTTAGTAGTAGGATAGCATCATGTAGTTTAGTTTCTAGAGAGAGAAGCTCTCTCTTCTCTCTAGAATTAGGGTTCTTAGGCTTATTTCCATCTTAGATCTAGGATTAATTTCTTGTTTTCATCTTGTTTCCTTTATGATTTCTTGTTTCTACATCTCAATTCTCTTAGCTTGTAGTGTAAATTTTCCTTTTCATGCCTCTTTTATGTTTATGAATACTCATGTTGGATTTGGTTTCCTTTTAATGCAATTGATGTTTAATGTTCCTTTTATTGTTGAATTGAGTTGTTGATCTTACTTTTCGTGTATTGGGTAGTTGGTAGAATTTATCTTCCTTTGCAATTTATTATACTTTCCTTGTATGCCTCCCAAGTGTTTGACAAAATGGTTGGTTAGATGTTAGAGTAGATTTTGAGCATTCTTGACTTGGGAAGAAGAATTAGGTGATCTTGAGTCATGAATACCCAACTTATGTTGGTGATCTAGAGTTGTTAGTTACTATTATTTTCATTGACTCTAATCTCTTGCTAATTCAATTAGTAAGTTGATTAGAATTTTTGAATTGAGATTAGTTAGGCTTATTTGACTTTCTTCCGATGAGGAGATAACATTGTACCTTCTCCCTATGTTGAAGATGACGAAATAGGCTAAATTCTTGTTAATCATTGTATGACTAGGATAGAAAGCTTATATTCTCAATCCTTGCCATGAATGTCTCTCTTTATTATTTGCTTCCTTTAGTTGCTTGATTTACTTTTCTTGCCATTTACTTTCTTGTCCTTTTACCAATCGAACCCCTTGTTTCTTCATAGCCAATAATTGAACACTTCATTGCAATTCCTTGTGAGACGACCCGAGGTTTAAATGCTTCGGTTAATTTTCATTGGGGTTTGTACTTATGACAACCAATCTTTTAAATTTGATTGAGAATTATTAGTTGGTTTGGAACTATGCTTATAACGAATTTCCTTTTCTATTAAGAGAAATTCTAGACCGACGAAAATTCTTTCTATCAACCCTCTCCCTTACTTGCTAATGTAGCTTCTTCTTAACACAATCTTTTCCTGGTCATAATGTCTTGCAAACCAACATTTCTCCTCTTGGACCCTAAGACCGACTTGAGAGTTGTCTTTCTTCGGGATAACTTTTTCAGCTTCCTACTCCCCTTTCACTCCTCACTTCGACCTGTTACTACAAAGGAAACTAAGCAGTCAAAATTTTCAGCTTCTATCAAATTCTCATTTTTTATCTTGTTCTGTTCTCTACCTTCCATCACTTCCTTCTGCCTCTTTCCCTCTCTGATTTTTTATTTTGTTGCTTGAAACCTACCTCAGCTCCTCTAGTTTGTGAATTGCCCTCTTGAACTGATAAGCTAGCAAAAAAACTTATTAAATTCACAAGTGTAGGCTTCCTCGATGTTTGTTTCCTCTCCTCCTTCTTATCAGGTTTATTGGGATTTTGATTCTCCTTTTGGTCTTCTATTTTTCTCCCCACTTGCTCGACTCTTAGCCACGAACACCACTATTCTTCTCTTGACTATCCAACCACCGTATCCTCAAAATTTTGCTGGCAATTTCTAATTTTATGTCCAACAAAACCATAGTAGTAGCAAATGTTACCGATACATTCATCTATCAGGTTGACCTCCATTACTTTTTTATTACTACCTGATATCGTAATTGATTTTCTCAATGGTTTTGTAATGTCCAACGTCACTTTTATCTTCAGCACTCTTTTCTTCTTACCCCTTATCAAAAAAAAATCTGTAACACTCTCCCAACTATTTCTCCTACTTTTCTTCCCAGGCTTCTTGTCTTACATTGTTCTGGTAATCTCCATAGCTGAATCCATGTTGGAACCATTGTAAATTCTTTTATCTTTAAATTCCAGTTCCTCATTCTATTTTCTTAGATTCAATATGTAGTTTTTGAAAAGCTAATGAGTTCCTCTTTCTATTCTGGTCATATCCGTTTCTTTGTCGAAAAAGGTTTGGAACAAGTTTCTCCTGTGACCCATGACTTTGAAATCTACTGTCTAACTCCAAATCGCATACAAGGTTGCTTCAATAGTTCCTGGGCTAATTTTTCGATATCAAAATAGTCTATCTATTAGGCTCTTCGAACACTTTTTTATCTCTTTTCTAATGTTTTCATCATCAAACAGAATGACTGAGTCTTCATCTACCACATCCAATAGCATTGTTACCTTGAAGTGATCGACAGTAGATGCTGCTATTGTTACCTAATAAGCTTCTATGAAACAGGCTCATAAAATTAGAATTCTATTGTAAAATTTTAACAGAATAAAGTACTCGAACAAATCTTAGTAAAATAGAGTACTTCTTAATTATAGATTTATTGATAAATTTAATTAATATAAAAATATTGAGGATTGAAATTTTAGATAATTAATTATAAAGACAACTGATTTAGTAAGTAAGTAAATAAATAAATAAAATATTAATTTTTTTATGTTTTATTATAAATAAAAATGATAATGAGGGAGAAAATGTTACTTCATCCTAAATATTTTAGAATAAAATTTACTTTTAACATATTTTAAAGAAGAGATAAGATTAATAAAATTATATATGTCTCATTTAAATAATTATTTGAATAAAATATTAATTATATGATGATATAATTCCTATTTTTTCAAATGGAAAAAAGTCCATTTTAATAGATTTCCGCATGAATCGTTTAGAATAAAATGATATTATTTTATATTAAAGTTTATAATTTGACTAGTAAAAATTTTCATTTTTTTTTTTTTAATTTTTGGGTGTTAATATGGGTTTTCCGTTAGTCGTAATCCCATGGCACGCAAGTTGCCTGAAGATGGTTAGGTGGTGATTACGTCTCATGATGTCATGCCTCTATTATCATATGATAGTGGTGTGTCTGGTTTGGGGATTTTTGAAATCTAATTTGTTGTAATTTTACTGAATTTAGAATTGGACAAAAGACCAAAAAATAGACTCTATTACCATTTAACGTCTAAAGTCGGATTTAGATTAAAACGAATGCAGCTTTATTTACTCTATGTATATTTTAAGAGAACTAAAAAAAATATATATGTTTTAAATTAATTCTGATATTATATTATATTAATTATAAATTTATTATTTTATTTTTAATTATATAAATTTATTATTTTATTTTTAATTATACTTGTTGAATTAAAAAATAAATCAAAACAACATAAAATTAGAATTTATGAATAAATTTAAGTTTAAATATGGATAATAATTTTTCGCTAATAAATATTTTTTTTATAAATAAGTGCATCATAATTTTTTGATACAAAATTTATCAAAACTCAAATTTTATCAGTGTTAGATTTAATTTTAATATGACCCAAAAACAATAAAATTTCTCTTAATCTAAAACCGAATAAAAATCTTAAAAATAAATCTAATTATTATTTAAAATCAAATTTAAATTAAGACGAATCCGACGAATCCGACCATGTACACGCCTACCATATGATACGCGGAAGGTGAACCCCACCTCTCTTATTTTCTCTTTTATTTTATTTCTACATCCTTTCTCATACAATATTAATCATAAATAAAAAATATAATCCTCAATAAAGTTCAAATTTCCTTTTTATCCCCTCGGTCAAAAGTAAAGTGATTTCACCCCGACATAATGGCATAAAAACAAACAAAATACGAAGAAGAAAAAAAGAAGTGAACTTTATTTTAATAAAAAAAATTGTCCTGGTAAAAACAAAACCAACTCCGAAGGTTTATGCAACCCAATGCCGAAATAAAGGGCAAGATATTTGTCGGGATTTATAATTTATCGTAAAAAATTATTAAAAATTAATGTTTTTTATTAATATTAGTAAATATTTTAAATTAATATTTTATTATTATATTGTTAAAATTAAAATTTAATATTTAGAATTTAAATATTAATACTTAAGTATAAAATTTCTCTTATTTAAATAAATTTATTATTTATCAAAATAAAACGAATTACACAATTTTTACCAATTTAGATATTTAGATATATTTTTGTATACTAAAAATACAAAAATAAATATTACAAATTTTTGTTTTTGGTGATTACAAAAATGAGATACTATTTTCATAATTTGTGAGAGCTAAAGACAGAAAAAAAAAAAACATTTTCATTTTTGAGCTCCTAACTAGTAAAAATGAAAAGAAATTTTTTCTTCTGTTTCGAATCCCATGAGAGCGAAAATAGGCCTAAACTTTCAAATACATTTTCGGATTTGATACCTGCGAAAATGAAAGCAATAACATGCCCAACACTTGCCTATAAACACCAGATCATTATAACAAATTCATCACAATTCAATTTTACATTTTTCACCTCTTTTATAAATTTTTCAAAAATGATTTCTAAATATATAATTATTTTTTATCCGAATGTAATAATTAGACGTAACGATGATGGTACATCTTTTGAATGCAATAATCCCATTACAATATAAACTTAGCGGTTGCAATAGTTGATTGGATTTAAAAATTTGATTCTTTATTAGAAAGGAAACACAAAAAAAAAAAATAATATTGATTTCTATTTGTCGATGAAAGTTCAAGGGTGTGTTATAGTATTTTGACTTAATAATGATGAGCATGTTTTGCTATGTTCGAAGCTCATGGAAAGATTGCAGTGCAATAAGTGATTGAGTTTTGAATTGAAGTTGTGGATACTGACAAGTGATTTTTGCTCTTAAAAATTGTTCTTGGTTTTTGTAGGTAGAAAAAGTGAAAATATGCTATATTTGTTGCTTCGTTTAGCTGAAAATGAAAATATTGATTCTGTTTCACTTTTGTTCTCATAAAAAATAAAAATTTGATAATATTTGTGTTTGCATTTCTAATATGAAAAAAAGTAACTAAATGTTTAAATTGGTAAAATTGTGTAATTCGATTTTACCAATTGGTAAATGTTTAAAGTGATAAATGTTTAAATTGCTAACTAAATTCTCCATGAAGTTATGCTACCCAAGCGGTTGCGATTAAAACCATTAAATAGTTCTATCTCTCAGAGAGAAGAAAAATAGTCTCAGTCAGATAGTTTCGGAACTAACTTTGTTACTTTTCACAACGTCATATAACTGCAGAAAATTTGCTATGTGAATATTTGGGTTCTCTTGAGAACTACCTTTAAATTGGTCCCTCTATACCAATTAGATGAATGAAGGCTTTGATTCAAATTATTTACTTAAACTGTGAGTCTTACTATTCTGTCTCCACAGCTTTTAGAAGGGAGTCTATTGTAGTCTCCAAGAATCTTTATTGCTTTATTTTGCTCATCTGCCATTCTCTCTTCTGGCTCTTGCTTTCTTTCTCAATCGAAACAGAGCTAACTCTATCTCAGAGTCGTACTAGAGAGGAGGTATGGGATCTCCTTCTTTTTGCATGCACGATAACAATAAAAACAAGATTAAATGTACCTTATAGAATAAAAAGAAAAAAGAAAATAAGATAAAGAACTAAAAGAACATAAAAAGAATTTATAAAAGAGAAGAAAATAAAATAAAAGAAACAAGGAACATAGACTAGAAGAAAAGAAAATAAAGAAACTGAACGTAAAACAAAAGAAAAGGAAGTAAACAAGATCTAAGTTAGGATTTAACTAGATGTATATTGTCAATCTCAATTAATCCCCGACAACGGTGCTAAAACCTTAATAAGCAAAATTTAAAGCTCATGGATACCAGCAAGTGCACCGGATTGTTCAAGTAATACCATGTGTAACACCCTACCATACAGAGTCTTATGCTTAAGTCATAATTCAGAGATGGCAAGGTATTACGACCTCTAAAATAAAAGTTTAGTACATATAGTAGTATGAATGATTGATTATAACTAGGAGCCTTTGTAGAAAGAGGGGTAAACAAAAACCATCGCAACTCGAAAGCGTAACACTCCGATCGATAACGTAACGAACAAGGATAACCAACGCGTGATTATATATATATAAAGGAGTGTCAAAAACAGGAATATCAAGACTCAAGATCCGGCTGCGAAGATAACCGGTCCGAGCATAACAATATATACATATGATAAAAATAAGGAAAACCCCAAGGAAACCCAAAGGGACACCAATACATAAAACCTATTCTCCAAAATCTCCCATAAGAGGAGTCATCACAGTTTGTATTATTTAATGGAGATAAAAGTATCTAAGCAAAACATATAAACCAAAACATAGCCCCGAGAACAAAGGATCTTCGCAAATCTAGAAGTCTCCAACATGCCTCAGCGAGAAACCTCACGTCCTGCATCTGAAAACCACAAAATCCGCATGGGTGAGAACCAGAGGTCCCCAGCATGGTAACAGCTTCCACATATATAATACATAATAATGGAGGAAAGCCAAAGGCAATCCTAGAACTTCCTCCAGATAATATCAAAGCTTATAAACAAGCTAAACCATAAAGGGCATCTGACTAAAGATTCTTCAGTCTAACTAATACTTCCCTTTCCAATTCCTTCAGACCTCCCAACCACCAGCAGGAGTATAATGTAGCAAACACAGTTATATCAAACAAAGAATATACAAATAGGAACAGTTAAGGCATTTAGACAATTAGCAAGTATTATGCAGTCAAATAGGCAATCTCAAACAACTCATATAGTATGCATATGATGAATGCCTGTTCCTAGTGGCTGATGATATCATCTTGTCGGTTATAGAGCCAACCCGACAAGTCCTGGTCGCTAACCATTGGACTGTCCCTCTGTCATGCATCCCCAACTCGAGTTATACTCGTCATAAACTTGATCATAATCATGATCTATATCCATCAGCCTCACTGGTGAATATTTACGGGGGCGAGCTCATCCGGGTCTTTCACAGTGCCCGGCCACACTTACGACATAGGGTCAACAGAGTATCAAGTCTCAACCTGGAGCACGTGGTGGCTAGCCACTGCTACTACCCAGGGAAACTCGTATCTCAGATAGTGGAAGTGCAAATCACAATTATCAATAATTCAGCATAAACATGCATGAATTCTCATCCATGGATCAACATCCATATCAGCCATCCGGCTCACGGTTAAATCCATAACCAGCCAATATTCATAGCATACACAGCTATTCCGGCTCACGGTTCAATCCAGAACCAGCCAATATTCATAGCATACACAGCTATTCCGGCTCACGGTTCAATCCAGAACCAGCCAATTCATAAACAATTACGGCCCTTCGGCCAATGGCATAACAAGCACTTCCACCACCATCCTCCACATCCCACATAACCCTCAATGATCCTCATTGATTATTCATTTTCCCTTGCTTCACTCGCAAGTTACCACATCCACTAGCTCCTTCTTTTATAGCTAGGCATATCATAATGATTTAAGATATAAGTGGTGAGATCAGAGGCTTAGAAGTATGAGATTTGGCTTTTAAAACTCAAAAATCAACTTTGGGATGAAAACAGGTCCACGCGTACGCGCACTCCACGCGCACGCATGGGTGGCCTCAAAACTTCATCGACGCGCAAGCGTCATGCACGCTAACGCGTGGATTAAAAATTTGCCAATCGACGCGTTCGCGTCAACCACGCGTACGCGTGGCTGTTCTCGTGCCCCAGGCACAACACTGGCACAGTTCTGGCATGACTCTCTGGAAAATGGCTGGGCATTGGGTGCAGCACAATCGGCGTGCCCGCGCACATCACGCGAATGCGTGGATGGCATTTTCGGGAAGAACGGCGCGCACGCGCCAAGTGCGCCCACGCGCAAGGGGCCATTCTGCTAAAAATTTTCCAAGTTAAAATCTGCAGAATTCACAGATTTAGGCCCCAATCTTCCGACGGACATAACTTCCTCATTTTAAATCATTTTTCACCCGTTCTTCGAACGGCATGGACATCCCGGATCCAATTTCATTTCTAAATAGATTTGGCACAAAACAGAGATCCGTAGTCCAAGTTATGTCCCATCAAAGTATGCCCAAAAACCATATTTTTCATAAAAACCACAAAGTGCCATTTTCAAACAAGCCATTTCCAACTCTTTTCAAAATCAATCCAAACATGCCATTTTCATCCCTTTTCTTGAAATCAATCTAAATATATCAAATTCCACATCAAGCCTCCTCAACTCACACATTGACACATTACCACAATTTACAAAATCACTATCTCATTATTTTAACTCACTTCACCCAAGTGGCTCAAACTCAAACATATTGACATATCATATACTATCCCTCATGCCAATTCTCAATAACACCAATTCCAATAAATCATTATTGTACTCAATCAACATCATACTCACCATCAACATGGTTCAACCCACAATTCAACCATAACCAATCATCAAGCATATATCACAACATGCATATTTCTCATACATCATACCACCAAGGCATCAATAATCATCATCACATATGTGACCACATCATATATCTCAATCATTCAACAACATCTACCATTCAATGCCTATCTTAGGGCCTTTAGCCTAAGTATTTCCTACCACATTACATATTAGATACGAGAAACCGAAACCATACCTTAGCCGATTTTCCCAAGCTCCACCGGAGCACTTCCAAACCACTTATCCACAAGCTCTCAAGGCCTCAACACCTCCAAGAACAGATTTTTCACCACCAAACCTTTTCCAAGCTTTTCAAAATCACCAATCAAGCTCCAATATCCACACATACACAACCTAAGCCACAACCATCATACCCATACACAACATCTCAAAACCCAAACATCATAAAACAACAAAATACACTAGGGTTAGGAACCTTACCACACCCAAGGTCCAAGGAGACAAGATTAATCTTCTCCTTCAAGAGAGTTGGGTCCTATAACATCAAAGAACCCAAAATCTCAACATTTCACCTATGAAACTCGAAAATAAGGGCTGAGATTTCGAACAGCAACACGTGGCTTACCTCAAGATTGGTTGTATGGGTTTTGTAGAGCTCTCCGCGGTGAACGCGTGGCCGCAAACGGAGCGGCAATCGGAGCTCTAGATCAAAAGTTATGGTGGTTTGAAGATCAACCAAGGGAGAGAACTTGAGAGAGTGTTCTTCCTCCCTTTCTCTCTAATTTCAGCTTGTGTGTGTAACAAATGAGGAGAGAGAGTGCTGAAAACTAGGATTTTGGTTAAGTTATGTTGGGCCAAGGGCCCACTTTGGGTTCAATTGGCCCGGTTTGGCCCGTTCGGTCCAATCTTGGTCCGAATTCTATAAAATTGGTACCAAAATTCTCGTCTCAATCTCCTCTATCACATTTAGCCATAAAAATCACATTTTAGGCTTTCCAGAATAAATTCTCATTTATGGGTTAATTAGCCGTTAATTAACCAGCTTTTACACCATGGTGAGTGGATATCGTTCCTACGAGGATTAAAGAATTGAGCAAGCAACTATCAGATTAAAGACCTAATTATTTTAAAATAACCTGGATTGATGAGGGCAAAAGTTGTATCTTGCTTGGAATCTTGAGTGCTTGAGTACTTGAGAGACAGTGAACTTAGATGTTGATTGAGAGAAGACAATGATGGTGAGAGTCAAAGGTTTCGGAGATGTTTATGCACTTAGAAAAACCAAACCTTGTTTACTTATTTTGAAGTATGCAAAGATCTTTCACGAAAAATATTTAGTAACTGATTTCCAATTCCTTAGTTCCTCAATTTCTCTTTAATCAACTAGTTGTCAATTAATTAATTAAAGAGTTTAACCATAAAAATTGATTTAGTTTTAAATAAGATTTAAAAATATTTCTTAGGTCAAATTACATGTCACTTATTCAAGCTAGTCCTATCTAGTTAAACTTTAGAAGAAAACACAATTTTCAAAAGTTGTTCTAATACGAATTATATATCACTTATTCAAAATTAAAGTCATTGAAAATCATGCATGTGTTGCATACTAATTGAACCACTATTTCTAACTGAATTCAAATAGTCATATGAAAGATTTTTTAAACTTTAATTCAAATATTAACTTCTCCAATTATAATAAAAGAATTCAAAAGGGATTGGCATACCGTTCAATGCTACTAATTCGGATGAAGAACTAATAACTCAATCATGAAATAGATCAATGTAAGAATTCAAAATAAAATAAACGTTGATTAATAATCTATAGAAAACATAAACAGAGTTCCTAACCCTTTGACAGATGATTAGTTACCCATGGAATGAAAGAAAAAACAAGAAAAAAAATTGTGCTGAGAAATGAAAAATCCTTCTCTGTGAACATGGTTCACTTGTTTATATCCTAATTCTAGAATTCAAATTCAAATTATCCTAATCTCATCTTTCAGAGGAAAAGATAAGATAACTAGTTACTGACTTTAATTTCAAATAAAAAATAATAATTCAAATCAAATCTTAACAACGAAATCTTTTATGTTTCTAGAATGAATCAATAAATAATCTTCTAAAATCTTAAATGTTTTAGATGTGATTAAGTCTTCTAATGATGTGGATGATTAAGATTAGGCCTTAATTGTTACATCTTGATAGTGGGAATTGTCTTTACGCCTGGCTTGTTCTAGAGAAATTTGGGCGTATGCCCAAATGCACCTCCTGTAAGAACTGGCTTAACCGCTTTAGTAAAATAATAGTTTTTAAGTGTTCGGAGTAGATTCAAAATTTAAAAGTTTTAATTTAAAAATTTAAAGCTGAAATTTGATTTCAATGAATTTTTCTGAGTTGGAAAATGTATCTTTTTCGAAAAGTTCTTGTAAAAATTGCGTACTGGCACTTAAGCTGGCAGTGCCGGTTCTAGTCTGTCCAGTACCACGTATTTTGGAAAATAAGATTTTGAAAATTGATTTATTATTTTGAAAGGACAAAAAAATAATTTAGAATTGAAAACCGGGCACTTATCTTAAAGGTTTTGGCCCAAAGTGGGCCAAACGGACCAAAAACGCTAACGGGTTGGACCGAGCCCAAATTGAGCTCAAGGTCCAACATATATATGTGACGAGCGGATTCTTGCTAGTAAAGAATTTAATAAAAGTAATTACGTTGTAAGTATAGTTTCTAAACCAGCAAAGAACCCTTTCGTACAAAAGTTTGGTTGTCACTTAAGCAAACCCAATAAAAATAATAAACTGAAGTATTTAAACATCGGGTCGTCTCTCAAGGAATTGCAGGGAAGTATGATTTATTATTGGTTATGGAAAACAATATTTTTGGGTTTTTGAAATAAGGAACAAGTAATTTAAATGACAAGAAAAATAAATTAATTATCATGAAAACCATTGCAAGGTATAAGAACTGGAAATTCCATCCTAGTTATCCTTATCAGGTGTGATGAGAATTGTTTATTGCTCCCACTTAGTTAACCCTTACTAAATAAAGGAAAGTCAAGTGGACTAATCAACTTGATTCCTCAAGTCCTAGTCAACTCCTATGGAAAGACTAGCTTTAGAGGGATCCAAATCAATCAGCGAATTCCAATTTTCAATCAACAGATGAGTTTGATAACTCAAGTGTCACCAATTACTCAACCAAAGCAAAGGGAAAAAATCTAAATTAAATTAAAAGCATTAATAACATGAATTTGGAGAAAGCAATCTTAAATCTGAAATACCTCAATGTGTATTAAATAAGAAAATCAATCCTAACATGGAGTTCATAAACCAATATTAACAAACTAAAATAATAGAATAAATAAAAGTAGAAGAGAAATTAAAGTAAAGGAACATTGAACCTAGAATGAAGAAAAAGAAATCATAATCCTAATAGAAACCCTAAATCCTAAGAGAGAGAAGAGAGCCTCTCTCTAGAAAACTACATCTAAAACCTAAAATTATGTGAATGTAAAGTTGTATTGAGTCTCTGCATGTTCCCTAGCTTTAATCTGTGTTTCTGGGCCGAAAATTGGGTCAAAATGCGGCCCGAAATCGTCCCCAGCGTTTTCTGTTAATTCTGCAGATTGCGCATCTCACGCGTCCGCGTCAGTCACGCGTACGCATCGCTGGTCGTTTTGGCGTGTCACACGCTCGCATCAAGCACGCTCTCGTGTCATATTGCAGAACTCCAATCCACGCATATGCATCAGGCACGCGCACGCGTCACTGCAATTTTCTTCATTTCACGCGCTCGCTGGTTATCTCCTTAGTTTCTTGTGTTCCTTCCATTTTTGCAAGCTTCCTCTCTATTCTCTAAGCCATTCCTGTCCTATGAAGTCTGAAACACTTAACACACGGATCACGGCATCGAATGGTATAAAGGAGAATTAAAACATACAATTTAAAGACTTCTAGGAAGCAAGTTTACAACCATAGAACTAAACTAGGAAAGAATTGTAAAATCATGCAAATCATATGAATAAGTGGGCAAGGACTTGATAAAAATCACTCAGTTAAACACAATATAAACCATAAAATAGTAGTTTATCAATATGCTCATTAAATGAGCATTTCATCTCATTTCCACCCCAAAATAAGAAAGGGAGCGCCACATAGAGAAGAGAGTGGAAGAGGGTGATGTTACTATTCATCATCACCTTCCAGGAGCCATAACTTGAGCTATGGAACTCCGATTGACGAGCCGTTTGCGGCCATGCGAAGCTCTTGTGTCGAGCTCTTCATTTCTATCTAAAAAAATCTGGTAAGAAGTTGAAGCTCACGTCCCAGTTTCCTGCCCTAACTTTCTGCATTTTTGGGGTTTGATTTTTGAGTAGATTTTGTAGTTTTACTTATTTAGGTGATCTCTACTAGTGGATGATTGTTGGATTTTACCCCTAATCTCGTTGGAAAAGGTAAGGTCTTACTAAACCCTTTTGTTTAGTTGTCTTTGTGAACCCTAAGTTTGATGTTGGTATGTTATATGTGTATGGCTTGATAGTTGGTGAGTCTTGGAAGTGGTGTTCGTGCTTGAGGCTTGTTGATCTTGTTGGAATCAAGCTTTTGGTGTTTTGTGCATATTGGGAATCGGCCAAGGTATGGTTTCGGTTTTCATTATGTAATATGTAATGTTTCGTGAACCTTAGGCTAGTTGACCTTAAGATAGGATTGGATGCTTGGGTGTATGTTTAATTGTATGTGATTTTGGTGATTCGAAGATAAGTGATATGGTGGTGATGATGATATAGAGTTTTGGGATGTGGAATATATGAATTTTGATGCTGATTGTTGATAATTAATGATTATGAAGATTGATGATGAATGTTGTGATTTATTATTGTTTATGAGGATTGTGAAAAAGTGAATGTTGATAACGGTTACTAATGCTGAGATTAATTGAGAAGGAGTATGAATATTAATGTTGATGACAATTGGTGAAGGATGTGAGTTTTATGAGAATAATGTGAGGAGTAAACACTTTGATAAATTTGGGTAATGTTAGATATTGTTTGGTGATGATTATTGAAAATTGATAAGGATTTCTAGTGGTTGTTGATGTTGTTGTTGTTGTTGGTTGATGATGATTATGAGTGTTTATGATGGTTTTGGATGTTGATGATTAAGGGTTTTGATGGTGTTGAATGGTGTAATTGGAATATTATGATTGGTTGAGTTGGGAGAGGAATGGTATGGAATTTTATGTTGTTTTGGTATTGCTTGGGTTGTGATTGGTTTGGTTTTGGATTGGTATTTTTGGTAGAATTGAGGTTTTGAGACTTTTGGTAAAAACGGATTTTTGGTGAATTTTGACGAATCATAACTTGAATCTTAGTTTTCAAAATTTTTTGAAATTTGCTTTAAATTAAATTTCATTGAAAACTCTTTAAATGGATATAAATTTTGTAAGAAATGGATTTTTGAAAAGGAAATTATGATCAATCAAAGTTTGGTGTCAAAATCTGAATTCTGTGCATGCTGCAGAATTTGTGATTTCTGATTTGTGTGCGCACGCACAGCCTTGTGTGCACGCACACCCCTGGGAGTTTTTGTGCAGATGAACAAAGTTGAAATTTTTACTACCTGTGCGTACGCACACCTCTATGCGTACGCACACATTGAAAACTTTCCTGGGCGTGCGCACGCACACCCTTGTGTGTACACACATGCCCTGTTTTTCAACTAAAATCTTGTTTTTAACTGTTTCACCTTCCCAACAAGCATGTAAACTTCTGTGACACCTATTTAAGACTTTTTGGCTTGTTTTTGGAGGTTATCCATAGAGAAGGTCTTGGGTGTAATTATTTAGGTATTACCTTGAAAAGTTAGATAACGGAGGTTTAGGTTTCTGGTGTATTGAGGATCAGTTTGGTTGAGAGAGAAGGAAGATTAGTGAACTTGGTGATTACTGACAATGAATTGAGAAACTGAGGAACTAATGAGTTCGGAATGGAAATTATAAATGATTATGGTTGATGGAATGAGTATGAGTAGAAGTGTGCTACGAGAAGTGGCCTCTGAGATTGAATATGTGATTACGATATGCATTGTTCTCCGTCGTAGGGGCTGTGGCAGTCTCTCACATAGATTCGGATGTAAGGCTTGAAGCAGGGCTTCTCACTCATATTTATCGCTCAAGAGGACGGTGGTAGGGCACTCTCCCTCGAGGTGTTTCCCTCTGAAAGGAGAAGGTGGTAGGCACTCATCCCTCAGAATTATTCCTCCTGAGCATGGGTTTCTCTCTTGTTGCAAGGTGGTAGGGCACAAACCCACGGAATCATGTGGCATTCAGAGGAAGGTGGTAGCGCACTCTCCCTCAGAACGTTTTCCTCTGAAAGGGAAAGGTGGTAGGGTACTTATCTCTCAGAATTGTTCCTCCTAAGTATGTGCAACAGAGAGACTAATCCGGGAGTTGCCGTCCGGATTTTGTGTCGGGTTTGGCACTATAACCGACATGTGCTATCACAGCTAATAGGACAGACACTCATCATATGCATCTTCTTTATGCTTACTTGCTTTGATTACTTGAGTTTGCCTAATTATATAACATGTCTACTTGCTTCTTGAATTACTTGTTATATATTTGAATACTATCTGTATTTTTCTTGCTTGCATTATCTGTGTTTGTCTTGTGCTGAGGTGGTTGGGTAGGCGGTGGCGATGGAATCGCACGGAGGGTAGGTTGGTGAAGGCTATGGGACAGTGGTGATTAGTATTAGTTAGAATTCCCCTAAGTTTAGATAACCATGTTTACGGTTTAAGTTCTTTATTTATTTATTTTATTCTAAGCTTGAATACTCATATGCGATGTGAAGTTCTAGGATTGCCTTCGGCGTCCCAGAGCCTTACATCTTACATTATTGGGCACTGTTACCATACTGAGAACCTCCAGTTCTAATTCCATACCTTGTTGTTGTTTTTCAGATGTAGGTCGTAATTCACCTCGGTGAAATTGTGGACATGGTGGTAGAGCGGAGTATGGTTTCCTCCTGGTTTATTTCTGTTTTATTTTGTTGTAGTACCTTCTCTCACCCTTTTTGTTTTAGACTTTATGGCCTTAGAGGCTTACTTGAGAGATAAGTTGTATAAGTTGTTTTAACTCCAAAACTCTGTATTTTTTGTTTGTAACTAGTCGACTTAAACTCCATAAGCTACGGCTAGTTTCCTATGATTATTATACTCTTATATCTATATATGTTGTATTCTCTTGCATCTATACCTTCTATCTTGTGCGTTAGCTTCATGTGAATATTTCACGCTTTTGTAATTCTGTTTTTGAGTTTAATCCTTCATCGTGCTTCTAAAATATATTATTTCCTTCTATATAAATATATATAAGCCTTAGAATTGTCGTAACCTTTGAGTAACATTTGCTTTATGGCTAGAGGTAAGGCTTAGGGTAATTACGGTGTTACATTTAGTGGTATCAGAGCAGTTCGTCCTCGTGAGCCTGAGGGATGGACCGATTGTACTTCATTGCATACTCTGTGTCTTTTTCTTTCATGCTATTTAGGTTATCTGTTTGATATATACATAGCATGCTTGTTTGTGAGTGTCGTTTAGGGATAATTGAAATACTAGGCTTTTGATATTGAGACTGATCACCTTGATATCAATTGATTGGTGTAGATAGGAACCCTAATGGCCACTCGCGGACAAGGTCGTACACGTTCACGAGGAGAGAGTAGGAATGAGCAACTGGCCGATAACCATGCCGAGTTCATGGCGGCAACGGCGAATCTTGCAAACACTATGGAGGCAAATGCTGCTGCGACTCTGCAAGCTGTGCAGAGGTTAGGCCAACTGGCTGGAAATGGAAACGGAGATGGAAACAAAAATAATAATGCAGAAGGAAATTGTGATAACATGGGAGGTGCCCTGATGACCTTGGCTTCTTTTCTCAAGGTTCATCCGGCAAGTTTCAGAGATTCAACCAACCCTACCGAAGCGAATAATTGGTTCCAGGCCATGGAGCGTGCGTTACAAGCACAGCATGTTTCGAACAACCAGTATGTGGAGTTTGCTACATATCAGCTTTTGGGAGAGGCTCGGCATTGGTAGCAAGGAGAGTGCCAGTTGCTGTGACTTCCGAATGCAGAACTCCCTTGGGATGTATTCCAAACAGCTTTCTACAAGAAGTACTTTCCTGAATCTGCTAGGGAAGCGAAGGAGATGGAGCTTATATAGTTGAAGCAAGGTTTCTTGTCTGTGGTGGACTATACTAGTCGATTTAAGGAGCTCTGTAGGTTCTGTAGGGTGTGTCAGGGTGCCCTGGAGACCTATGAAAGCTGGAAGTGCATTAAGTATCAAACGGGCTTGAAAGATAACATCATGACTACTGAGACTCCTTTGGAGATTCAGATTTTCTCCGATCTAGTGAATAAGGCGAGAGTTGTTGAGGAATATGGACAGACGGTAGCCTCGTCAAGGGACACTCGTGGAGGAAACACTAATAGGGAATGTGACGATTACCTTGGACCAAGGGGACAAAACTTCAAGAGAAATGGTGAAGGGAAAGCGGTCAAAAGCTTACTTTCCTGATATGAAATGTCAGGAGTGTGGGAACTACCATCCGAATAAGTCATGCCAGCTGGGTATGAAACTAAGTTACAAGTGTGATGCACCGGGACATTTGGTTAGAGATTGTCCACGCCGAGGAACGCATGAGGCGGGTCGATCATAACAACAGGGTTGAGGTAGTTATGAAGCCGGTAACCAAACCTTAATTTATTTTTATAGTGTAGACTATCGTCGTTCATGTTGAAAAGGTTTTAAAGCTTAGAATGATTTTTAAATTTGGTTTGAAACTGTTGGTTTAAATGATTTGGTTTTGAAAGTAAGTCAGAATTTTTCATTTAATAATATGATTTAGAAGGAAAGTGAAATCTATGGTTTTGCTAAATTGTGAATTTGGTTTCAAGCTTAACTTAACAAAAGGGATTCAAGTTGCAAGGTTTTGATTTAAGAATAAATGATTTTTGAGCCTTTTGAAATAGTTTTAACGTTGAAAAGATTTAGATTGAACTTGTTTCGAAAACTTTGCAAAAATTTACAAAAGTAGTATTGGGTTTTAAGGAAAAATATTTGGACTCTTTAGTCACAAATAATTAGAGTGACACAGCGGAAGGTAAAAGGGAAACATTGACATGGTAGAACTCTTTGATGGGGACATATCGAGTGATTCGAATTTTCGAGGGCGAAAATTTTATTAGTAGGGGAGAATGTAAGAACCGGCTTAACCGCAGTTTTTAAGTGCCGGATTAGATTCAAAATTTAGAAGTTTTAATTTGAAAATTTAAAGGTGAATTTGATTTCAATAAATTTTTCTGAGTTGGAAAATGTATCTTTTTCGAAAGGTTCTTGTAAAAATTGCGTACTGGCACTTAAGCTGGCAGTGCCGGCTCTAGTGTGTCCAGTACCACGTATTTTAGAAAAATAAGATTTTGAAAATTGATTTATTATTTTGAAAGGACAAAAAAAATTAGAATTGAAAATCGCGCACTAATCTTAAAGGTTTTGGCCCAAAGTGGACCAAACGGACCAAAAACAATAACGGGTTAGACCGGGCCCAAATCGGGCCCAATGCCCAACATATATATATATGCTTATTAAATGAGCATTTCAGCTCATTTCCACCCCAAATAAGAAAGGGGCGCTGCATAGAGAAGAGAGGGGAAGAGGGTGATGTTACTATTTATCATCACCTTCCAAGATCCATAACTTGAGCTACGGAACTCCGATTGACGAGCCGTTTGTGGCCACGCGAAGTGCTTGTTGAGCTCTTCATTTTTTGAAAAAAATCTGGTAAGAACTCGAATCTCACATCCCAGTTTCCTGCCCTAAATTTTTGTATTTTTGGGATTTGATTTTTGAGTAGATTTTATGGTTTTGCTTGTTTATGTGATCTCTAGTAGTGGGTAATTATGGGATTTTACCGCTAATCTGGTAAGGTCTTACTAAACCCTTGTGTTTAGTTGTCTTTGAGAACCCTAAGCTTGATGTTGGTATGTAATATATGTATGGCTTGATAGTTGGTAAGTCTTGGAGGTGGTGTAGGTGTTTGAGGCTTGTTGATCTTGTTGGAATCAAGCTTTTGGTATTTTGGGCATATTGGAAATCGGCCAACATATGGTTTCGGTTTTCGTTATATAATATGTAATGCTTCGTGAACCTTAGGTTAGTTGACCTTAAGATAAGATTGGATGTTTGGGTGTATGTTTAATTGTATGTGATTTTGGTCAGTCGAAGATAAGTGGTATGGTGGTGATGATGATATAGAGTTTTGGGATGTGAAATATATGAATTTTGATGTTGATTGTTGATAATTAATTATTGTGAAGATTGATGATGAATGTTGTGATTTATTGTTGTTTATGAGGATTGTGGAAAAGTGAATGTTGATAATGGTTACCAATGTTGAGATTAATAGAGAAGGAGTATGAATATTAATGTTGATGACAGTTGGTGAAGGATATGAGTTTTATGAGAATAATGTGAGGAGTAAACACTTTAGTAAATTTGGGTAATGTTAGATATTGTTTGGTGATGATCATTGATAAGGATTTGTTGTGGTTGTTGATGTTGTTGTTGTTGGTTGATGATGATTATGAGTGTTTATGATGGTTTTGGATGTTGATGATTAAGGGTTTTGATGGTGTTGAATGGTGTAATTGGGATATTATGGATGGTTGAGTTGGGAGAGGAATGGTATGGAATTTTATGTTGTTTTGGTTTTGCTCGGGTTGTGATTGGTTTGGTTTTGGATTGGTAGTTTTGGTAGAATTAAGGTTTTGAGACTTTTGATAAAAACAGATTTTTGGTAAACTTTGACATATCATAACTTGAGCCTTAGTTTTCAAAATTTGTTAAAACTTGCTTTAAATTAAAGTTCATTGAAAACTCTTTAAATGGATATAAATTTTGTAAGAAATGGATTTTTGTAGAGGAAGTTATGATCATTTAAAGTTTGGTGTCAAAATCTGAATTATGTGCCTGCTGCAAAATATTTGATTTCTGGTTTGTGTGCGCACGCACACCCCTGGAAGTTTTTGAACCTGTGCGCACGCATAGCCTTGTGTGCATGCACACTCAGGGGAAGGCTTGCTGTTGAGAGCTGTAGCACGATCTGTGCGCACACACAACCAACAAAGTTTTGCAACCTGTGCACACGCACACGTTGGAAGGTGTACTCTGTTGAGGGCGTTTGCACGCCTTGTGCGGATGAACAGAGTTGAAATTTTTACTACCTGTGCGTACTCATACCTCTATGTGTTTTCACACATTGAAAACTTTACTGGGCGTGCGCACGCACACCCTTGTGCGTACGCACATGCCCTGTTTTTCAACTAAAATCTTGTTTTTAACTGTTTCACCTTCCCAACAAGCTTGTAAACTTCTGTGACACCTATTTAAGACTTTTGGCTTGTTTTTGGAGGTTATCCATAGAGAAGGTCTTGGATGTAATTACTTGGATATTACCTTGAAAAGTTAGAGAATGGAGTTTTAGGTTTCTGGTGTATTGAGGATGAGTTTGGTTGAGAGAGAAGGAAGAGTAGTAAACTTGGTGATTACTAACAACGAATTGAGAAACCGAGGAACTAACGAGTTCGGAATGGAAATTATGAATGATTATGGTTGATGGAATGAGTATGAGTGGAAGTGTGCTATGAGGAGTGACCTCTGAGATTGAATATGTGATTACAATATGCATTGTTCTCCGTCGTAGAGATTGTGGCAGTCTCCGGCCTACGTTCGGATGTGAGGCTTGAAGCTGGGCTTCTCACTCATATTTATCACTCAAGAGGACGGTAAGTAGGGCACGCTCCCTTAGAGTGTTTCCCTCTGAAAGGAGAAGGTGGTAGGCACTCATCCCTCGGAATTATTCCTCCTGAGCATGGGTTTCTCTCTTGTTGCAAGGTGGTAGGGCACTAGCCCACGGAATCATGTGGCATCCAGAGGAAGGTGGTAGGGTACTCTCCCTCGGAACATTTTTCTCTGAAAGGAGAAGGTGGTAGGGCACTTATCCCTCGAAATTGTTCCTCCTAAGTATGCGCAACAGAGAGACTAATCCAGGAGTTGCCGTCCGGATTTTGTGTCACGTTTGGCACTATAACCGACATGTGATATCACAGCCAATAGGACAGACATTCATCATATGCATCTTCTTTATGCTTGCTTGCTTTGATTACTTGAGTTTGCCTAATTGTATAACATTCCTACTTGCTTCTTGAATTACTTGTTATATATCTAATACTATCTGTGTTTTACTTGCTTGCATTATCTGTGTTTGTCTGGTGCTGAAGAGGTTAGGTACGCGGTGGCGATGGAATCGCACGGAGGGTAGGTAGGTGAAGGCTGTGGGACAGCGGTTATTAGTATTAGTTAGAATTTCTCTAAGTTTAGATAACCCTGTTTACGATTTAAGTTCTTTATTTATTTATTTTATTCTAAGCTTGAATATCCGTATGCGATGTGAAGTTCTAGGATTACTTTCGGCGTCCCGGAGCCTTACATCTTACATTATTGGGCACTGTTACCATACTGAGAACCTCCGGTTCTCATTCCATACCTTGTTGTTTTTTTTTCAGATGCAGGTCGTAATTCACCTCAGTGAAATTGCGAACATGGTGGCAAAGTGGAGTATGGTTTCTTCCTGGTTTATTTCTATTTTATTTTGTTGTAGTACCTTCTCTCACCCTTTTTGTTTTAAACTTCATGGCCTTAGAGGCTTACTTGAGAGATAAGTTGTATAAGCTGTTTTAACTCCAAAACTCTGTATTTTTCTATTTGTAACTAGTCGACTTAAACTCTGCAAGCTGCGGCTAATTCCCTATGATTATTATACTCTTATATCTATATATGTTCTACTCTCTTGCATCAATACCTTATGTCTTGTGTGTTAGCTTCGTCTGAATGTTTCGCGCTTTTGTAATTCTATTTTTGAGCTTAATCCTTCATCGGGCTTCTAAAATATATTATTTCCTTCTATATAAATATATATAAGCCTTAGAATTGTCGTAACCTTTGATTAACCTTTGCTTTACGGCTAGAGGTAATGCTTAGGGTAATTAGGGTGTTACACCTCCCAAAGAGCACACACACTGGGAGTGTGTCTTGGAAGCTTGGAGGACGCCCGACAGTTGGAAGCAAGGAAAGAGGGCCGCCGGGCGTGTGTCTTGGCCATCGGGCGTGTGAGAAATGCATGGGGAGACCGCCAGGCCTGTGGAATGGCCACCGGAAGTGTGGAATGGCTACCGGGCGTGTGGAATGGACGCCGAGCATGCCTCTACGTACTTCTTGTCTCTATCTCCTTTTTCCTTAGGGTACGATTTTGTTCCTTAGGCCACATTTTTGCCCTACTTGTGTTTTTCTTGTAAAAAAACTTTGATTCTTGATTATTTTTTTATCCAAAAACTCCTGAAAATATAGAAATATTATCCTAACTCCAAATATTAAATTATTTATAAAATTCTAGTAGAAAACATAAGAAATTTGATTAAAACCTAAGAAAATGAATGAAAAAAACCTTTAAAAATCACTTAACATGTCATCATGACGTAACAATAATGTCTTTCGATAAGACAACTCAAAGAAAATGATTTTCTTTTTCCAGTTTTCAGCAACCTTGTCATGCCCAGGCTTCTTTCTCTTCTTAGTATAGTTTTCAAATTCTGTTTGTTTAAAAGTCTTGTATTCTTCTAAGACATCATAACCAAAAAGTGGCTTAGGTGCTTTACCAAGTTTCTTAGTATTGTTAAAAGAACTCTTTTTTTTCATGGATAATCATGCGGAAAATAGCGGCGATGACCGATATAGCAATGCTTGTATCCATGTTTCAGTCTTTTAGAACTAGTTTCTCTTTGGCAACATACACATGCTAATGCACCTTTAGTGCTCCAACCATTTAACATGGCATAAGTTGGAATCGTTTATTTCCATATAACTGCAGCAAACAACTGAAAATTCCATTTCTTAACCACATCAAATGTTTCAGCACCATCTTCTCACAATTCTTTCAACTCTTCAATTAATGATTGTAAGTATACATCAGTAGAATTGCCGGGGGAATTTAGAGTCTGGAATAAGTAAGGATAACATCCAATTTGAATATTTCAAAACCATCTATGGAGGATAGTTATTTGGAATAAGAACAACTGGCAAAGTACTATGAAATATTCATATTGTTAAATGGATTGAATCCATCACTAGTAACTCCAAGCCTGATATTTCTAGCATCACAAGCAAATAGGTCATGTTCCACATCAAATTTCTTCCACACTATAGAATATGCTAGGTGTTTTAGGACTCCACCATCAAGTCACTTCTCTTTATTCCACCTTATTACTACTGTTATTTTTTCACACATGAAGATCCATTGAAGCCTAGGTTTTAACATAAAGTATCTTAGTATCTTCTGGGACACCTTCTAACAAGAGTCATCCTTTTCATTCCCCTTCTCCTTCACTCATCTAGATTGATTGCATTTTGGACATTCATCAAGATCAGCATATGTTTGCCCCCAAAACAAAATGCAATCATTCTCACAAGCATATATTTTCTCGTAATATAATTCCAAATCTCGAATCACTTTCAAGCATCGTAAAATGAAGTAGGACATGTATTTTTCTTTGAAAGTATACTTTTCAGAAAGAGCAACAAAGCATCAATTGAATTTTTGCTCCATCCATAGCGACATTCAACTTAAGACAACTTAACAATGAAAGATAATCTTAAAATTCCACTATCCAGATACAAGCTTTGCTCAGCATCTCTCATTAACCTCTGAAACATTTTTTGTCCCCTTGTGAGGTTCTTCTGAAATATTGTCATCTATGTTGATAGTAAAATCTCTCGACATCTCCCCTAGTATTTTTCCTCTAAAGATGTTATACAACATCTCATAAGTGGTAGAATCATTGTCCCTTTCACAGTTAATCTCAGTTAAATCAAACACATCTATAGTTGATGTATTTTGAACACTCTCACCATGATGCACCCATATTTAATGTGAGCTCACTATCCTCCATTGGCGCACATGATGATGAACTTCATTTCTAAGTTTGAACAAAACATTATTGGATTTGAGACAAGGACAACATATTTGATTTTTCACAGAGTTGAGAGAAGTCAATATCCAAAAATAATTCATCGAGGCACTTCCTAAACTCAGGGCACGCCTATCAAAATTAATCCAATATGTCTGGTAGTTGACCATTGAACTAATTTCTGCAAGAGATGAGAATGGATGAGAGAAAGATGTAAAGAAATAGTGGAAAAAAGAGTATGGAGATATAAGCTAGCATTACAGCGACTACCACTCTCAAAAGGCTCTGTCTAACTAAATTTTAAGTCGATTCTCAATAACTCCCCAATACAAATTATTCTAATTCAATGCATTGTAAAAAAACATAAAATTAATTACAAAATTGGATTAATATTTTTATGTAAACAGGGATAATGTAGTTGTCACAGTAAGACACTCAGTTCACAAACACAAAAGTATAAGAAAAAAACAGAATCAAAATCATAGAACAAAGAAGCAAAAAATAGAATAAAAAGCATAGAACAAAGAAGCAACAAAAAATCAAAATTAAATTTCCAAAGAATCGAAAATCAAATTATCAAATAGATTATAGAACAATATTTTCATAGACAACAAGAATATCAAAGAACAATATTCAAATAACATTTACCTTCAACAGAGCAGAAACCAGCAACCAAGCGACATGCAGCAACTAGGGAACGACAACGCCGAGCACCACTGTGGAGGAAGGAGAATGGACAAGATGAACCAGAGCAGTAGAAGCAGAGGACCAGAGACCAAAGTAGCAGAAGCAGAGGAGCAGCACGAGTAGAAATTGCGACGCAGAAGAGGAGATGAAGACGAGCACGAATAGCGACAATGCAGAGGAGCACCGCCATGGATGAGGGAGCAAAAACCGACAACGACGCAGAGGGGACGAAAACGGACACGAATGGCAGCGCAGAAGATGATGGCGCTGGTATATGCGAGTGCGAAGGCGAGGCAGAAATGAGGCAAAACAGAGGCTACCAGGGAGTCGACGTGGACAGCATTGCTGACAGCGCGGGCTCTTCTTCTTCCAGGAGCTCCATTGTTCAGCTGCTGTTTGTGGTAACGTAAAGAGAGTGAAAGTGAGACACTAAATTAAGATTTTTACTTTTTATATTTATTTTTACTTTTAACTATTTTTATTTATGTTTAACAATTACATTTTTTTAAGTTTCAGAAATTAATTTTTAGTAACATTTAACACTTGACTATTAATAAGAATTATATATTAATTTTTAAAAAAAATAAAAAATAATATCTACAATTTTTAAAAATTAATCATTTAATTTTTAATTTTTTATAAAAAACTATTAATTAATACAAATAATATTCTAAAAAATTAAATTTTTTAAATAAAATAAAATTATCCTAAAAAATATATAAACAATTTTTTTTACCTTTAAAGATTTTAATATTTTAAAATAATTTTTTTAGTTACAAAAAATATTTGTAATTTGTGACAAACAAATAATTTGTTACAAATAATATTGAATTTTGTGATAAATTAATTTTTTGTTACAAAATAATTAAAATTTTAAAAACAAATGAATATTTTTGCAACAACTTTATCTTTTTTTTTATAAAACATTAAAAAATTTTACAGCAAAACACCAATTCATTATAAAAACTAACATAATTTGTAATCAAAAAAATTAGAATATTACAAAATAATAAAATATTTTATAATAAATTGTATTGTTGTTATAAAATATTATTATTATGAAACAATCACCAATTTTTGTTACAAATATCAATTTTTTGTAACACTTTTAAATTTTAACACAAAAATTTTGTTACAAAGATTCCATTTTTTTGTAACATAACTGTGTAAATTAGGTAAAGTGTGAAAGAGTTAGTTTGAACTCTTGAATTGATGATTGCAATCAAGTTAATTATATAGTAGAAATTTTGTTATGATTTGTGATGGAAATTAGATGTAAATCTCATTATATATTATGAATGGTGATGTACTAACGGTTTTAAATTACAATTTTTTTTTTCTTTGATTCAACTTCTTTTTTGAATTCTCTAGAAAATTTTTATAATTGATTATCTGTTTAATTTTTTTATATTGACGATAAATATATATTCATTTAATGTTGCGTATACTTTTTAGCCGTTATGTAGTGAGTATAAAGAAAAAACGAGAAATTAATTAATGAAGTATGTGTTTTGTCCTTTTTGTGTGTGATGAAAAATAATAAAAGGTGAGATTATTTATAACTATATACAGTCTAAATTTTTTCAATTTTTTTTCTTTTTTAATAAGAATGTCACAAAACTACGAGATAAAGCAAAATTAATTCTAAATAAATATACACATACAATTAATAACTATTTATGATATATTATTATATTATTTTACATTTCAATTAAATTAAAGCTATTTTTGAAAACAACTAATATTATATTAGAATATTTTTCCTCATTGAAACTGGAAAGAGATACATCGAAGTTAAAAAAAAAAAATTCAAAAATAAAACTTCAACAAAATCATTATACTATTACTTCTACCGCCAAACTGTAATAATGCCCATAGATAGTTAAACATGGCTGGAATAGTTGGAATAAAAGAAATTATCAAATTAATGAAGAAAGAAAACAGCGCAAAAAGCATGAGTTACCCTATCGTAAAAGAGAAGCAATTTTGTGGGCCTATTAGGCGCCTAGCAAGTAGCAACTAGCAATCGTAGCGCAAAATGTTTTAAAGACAAAATCCTCATTGGTGGGATAACACTTTAATCCTTTACCTTAATTAATTAATTAATTGATTGATTAATCACATGATATCTTTAATTAATCGCAATACTAAATAAAGTTGTGTTAGAGATAAGATATATATGGGCCATAATGGAGGCTTGCGGGTTCAAGCTAAGTGTGAGTTATATATAGGCTTTTTTATTTATATAAATATAAAAAATATTCTAATTTTCTAAATACGTATCATGTAAATAAGAGTATTAAGAGTATTTATGGATTCGATCCAAAAATTGCGGATATCAATTCAATCTGCAAGGTTATCGAATTCGATCCACAAAGTTATCGGATCGGATTGTGTATTTTATATAAGTATTCGCACATCCGATCCGCATATCCGCAGATTCGCAAAAATAAATAAATAAATAATATTTTATTAATATTTTTTAAATAAAAATAAACTTTTTAAATATATCCAAGATCTGATCTAATCCCATCCGCAAATGTGCAGATCAGATTGAATCCAAACTTAAAAATCGCAGATATTAGATCTGATTCAATAATTTTAGTGCTAGCCATATCCGATTCAATCCAATCCGTGTTCACTCCTACATGTAAAAGTGAGTTAAGCCTAATTTTGATATCTGAGATTGGCAAGTTACACTAATTTGGCAAGTTACACTAATTGGAGAAATTTGAGCCAAGCTTTTTCTTCTTCGACCGCATCCCCCTCCCTCATAGAAGCCCTCAATATGGATAAAAGCATGTCCCTGCCTTCCTCAATTCTAACACATTGCATCTGTTTCTTCAATCGATATCCTTTATTTATCTACGATATCCTGATAACTATGTAGCCAAATTAGGCCTTCATTGCTAACTTTATGTAGTAATGTACATCAAGTCCAGTTGCAACTAAATTACAATAGATAAATTTTTAGCTTGTTTTAGGTAATGCTTTGAAAAGTTCCCTGGTTTGCTTACAAGGACACGCAGAGGGAATTATGCAAGCCAAGGTAAGGTTGGTAACCTCAATCATATGACTGTAGATGATGAATGCTTCATCCAGAAAATCTTTAACAGGCGCACTGGATATGCAGAAATCAATACACAAAACATTGACTCACTAGGGACACAGCCATGATCAATTATATCATCAAAAATCCCACGCCACTTTGAAAACTTTGTTCATTAATCATTACCCATGCAATCTGCTAGAAATGAAACCAAACCAGGGTTGTTGTATCATCCACTTGTATGCCTTGGGAGAAGATAAACATTTGAATAAATAACATAGCTATATAACAAAAAAAAAAAAAACACAGCATTAGAACAAAGACAGAATACTGAATGCAATGACAAACTACACGGCACAAGGAATTAAAAACATGAAAAAATCCCACCATTTCGTCATTGACGCTTCCAAGTACTAAATTTGATCAAATTCTACTTGCTAGGCACATGAACTGACCAACTAATATTTTACCATAAAATTCCACTAATTTCAGCATTCAATCATGCAATTTGTTTTCAACAGAAAATATATAAATCTAAGTTACTCATTCTGAGATGACTAGTTTATGATAAATGTTATCAATGCAATTAGAATGGCTTACCCTAAACCCGGTATCATAATGGCACATGCAATTCACTGCAACATAAGCGACGTCTTCGTTCTTCATCTACTGCTCCCTATACTCCTTCACCTCGTAGTCAGTGCTGGGGAAGGTGCCATGGGAATCTTCGTAGGGAAAACCTAGTTTGTGGAAGAAGAAGAAGATGAAGGTTCCAGAAACAGATCCTCCTCGAACGGCAACGTTTCAGGTCACGGATCACGTGAGGGTGGATAGGGAAAGAAGAAGGAGGGTGCAGAGGGTGGGAGATGCACGCATTAAGATGATAAACAATGTTGAAATTAGGGATTACGGTTTGAGGAGAAAAACAGAAACTCAAAAAGGTCGACATTTTTGAAAAATGAAGCTTTGCGCTATGCTGTGCGTTGCGACACTTGGCGGGAAACAACTCAACAAGAAAAATGTGCTAATGGTGTGTTGATTGTTGAACCAAAAACTTTTTATTGATATAAAAGGTTTTTAATTATTAAGCTAAAATCTTAAATTAGATATTTTACATATTTGTTTATATAAAAGTCAAATTTATTTGATAATATATAAATATCAAATTACAACTCTAAGATCTCATCAATTTTGTAGCACAGACCTAGATGAACAGAAGTACTACAACAATGTTTCAGTACAAAGACCCAAAATTTTCAATTATATTCCAACTTACCTCTAAAATATGTCAAATTCTCCTAGGAAATTGTGATTTTCTTCAAATTAGTAACAGTTAACATCTTAGTTTTGCATTAGCTTTAGCACGGATTGACCTCCACTTGCTAAATATCATGAGCTACAGTATAAGAGCATCCACTGATCAGGCAGCATAATAGGAATGAGTCTATCAGAAAAATGACAAATGTAAACAACGAAGCATCTACACAAGGGAAATTTGAATCTTCAACTGGAAATTATTGATTTACAACAAAAGAAGTACCGGCTCAATGATGCTGAAGAACCTTTATCTATTGAACCACAGATGCACCTCCCTGAATTTCTGTAACCTCATGGTCCTAGATGGTACATAAAGAAAATAAAACAGTGGAAAATATGTAGTAGTAACGAAACTTCTGTGCTAACCAAATCTGACATATACATTTCATAAATAAAAGTAAAGAAAATACTGGGGTCAGAAAAAGAAGGCTAATTGAAAGCTGTAAAATCAATCAAAGATATCAAATACCGCATTGTAAATCGGTATCTGGTTACGCCAAAACTCTAAGGGTGGTAGAAGCAACCTTCCTGCAATATGATTCGAGCAAAAATTTCAAGAAGATTAATAGTAACATCGACCAAAGATATTTGTAAGTGTATGAAAAGTGCACTAGTGCATCAAGTATCTCTAGGCCAAACAAGATTTGGCTTTTATGAATGAGAACTGGGAAATAACTAACAGGGAAAACTTACCTGATTTGGACTTTTTGAAACCTGATAGAGCAGACACGGGGGATATCTTCTCTTTCTCACCAATGATCGAGGGGCTTAAACCCCTTTTTTGTGGATATTTGGTTGCAGTGGCAGATCTAGTCCTTTTTCTTTCACACGTGATCTGACTTTTTTCACTTGTAGCTTTCTTTCTCCTAAAACAGCCTTCTTTATTTTTAAAAAAAGTTCTAGAAACTCTAGATGTAGAGCTTTCATCGAGATGTTCAGATGGTGTATTTACTTTTTCTGTAGTTACTTTTTCCAGAGATTGCAACTGAGCTGGTGTCAGTGGACTGTTCAGCTCCTCTGGATGTTTTAGAGTAATTCCAGAAGCTGGCTGCTTCTGCTGAACTTTCATGTTATGATACCTGGTAACACGTCTAACGCTGCCACTACCTTGAGCGGCATTAACCCCACATGAAGCGTTAGAATCATGCCATTCACCTTCAGCATGTGGCTTCCCATGAGCCCTGAATGCTTCCTTTAAAGGTTTCGAAGAAGACAGGATAGATTTTTCTTGAGCTGTAACACTTAAAACATCAAGCTAGATAACAAAAGATCTTGGAGATACGAAATGATAAAATATCAAAGAAACTATAAGTCAAGTAAATGCAAATATTTACCAGCAGAGAAGATCTCAGGATCAATTGATGATACATTTTTAGGAATAGCACTACCCAAATCAGTGCCAATAGTTGATTCATCCCTAATCAAATCTGCTGCATAGCTTTCCCAGTTTTGAGGAAAACCAAATAAGAAATGACTGAAAACCTAGCAACATAGAAAACGGGTGAAAAATCAAACTGGGAAAACATACAAATTCTACATTGTTTTGATCCTTGTTCACAAACCAAAACTTGATAGTTTCCATCCAATCTACTGCTGACCCATCATTTAAAAGTTTGACAACCAGGTTAAAATGCTTAATGATGAGGGAATTCATGGGTAGATGCATGTATAAATCTCTTCCAAGACAAAATATGCATATTGATGCCATATGAAGTTCCCAAACCACCATGTAATGAATTAATTTGCAAACGTAATTAATCAAGTAGAGAAGTAGAGAGAGAATACACCAATGAGTAATGGCTACAAACCTCAGGAGGGAAACCATTATCTATGGTGCGCTGCTCGTCAATGAAACCCCTTATGATAATATAAACCCCATCTGTGGTCTCAAGAGAGAACAGATCATGCCGTTTCGCAATGGGAGCACTGGTGAAGACACGCACTACTTCTTCCCTGATTCACGGAATCAAGTTATGCAATTACCAGATTAGATATTTCAAGGAAAACATTACTCCAAATCAATTTCAGCAAATCACCAAAATGCATCAAAGGAGGTAAAACAAGGTCACGAAAAATCCTAATACAAAATCAAGCCAAGTTTCTTACCTTTTTGATGCAATGCCTCCAATGGCTAACTGCTTTCCTTCGAATCCATGTTTAGCTTTAACCAGCCACCATTCATACAAGCAAACCTTCGCATACGGAAAACACAGAAAGAATCAGAACTACGAAGAAATGAAAAGAGGAAAAATACTTAGGTGAACAAATAAATTGGAAAGAGAATAAGGAGAAGCATAAGTAACCGTTGGTTGGAAACAAGATAAATTGGCATTTTTAGAATTGGATGGAGTTGAAGTAAGCTCAGCCATGAGTGGGAAACGTGGGAAACAGTGAAATCCCCGTTCCTCTTTGTCGGGGCTTCTAATGGCTGACTGATGGTGGCAGAGAAGAAGAAGATGACCGGGACAGCAGCCCCGGGAAAATAGAGCAGAGAAGCGTCGTCGCACTTCGCAGCCACTGGTGGTGTCGTCGTCGTTGAAGGTCGTCGTCACCGAGAAGCAGTGCAGCACCGTGGCCGTGAAGGTGAGAGAAGCAATCGAACAGAGGAGCTTCGGCGCGGGCTAAGGTGACTCTGAGGCTGGTGAGTGGTGACGTCGGCTGGTGAGAGACAGAGAGAGGGCTGAGAGGGAAAGGTGGCACCGTACGTGAGGGTGAGGGGACTGAGGGTGCGTGGCTGCCTTATTAAGATATGAAAGCATAGCATTATCAGTGTATAATAAACAAGCATTAGTATATGAAAGCCCAAGTGCAGTTGCTTTTCACAATGAGACAGTCCTATTTGAATATATTGTAAATTTATTTTACAGAAATAAGATTCAGAATCCAGGCGTTTCAATCAAATAGGATTAATGCAAAGTGATACATTTTCAACTAGTGAAAGAATTTGAGGAAACAAAAAGATACTGGTATTAATTCTAAACTCGGAGGTAAGAGATAAACCATTTTTCCATTCTCAAGTGCATCTTTCACCTAAGGGTCTTCATTTGAAGTCACAGGCAACACAGATCAAAAAGTAAATAGTCCTTATGATACAAAAGACCAGAAAGGCAGGGGATAATGCTTACATGAAAGTGAGATTGGAGTTTCCTCCTCAAAAATTACTGAACAGCCATCTTAGTCGTCTATCCTCACTGAATTATTGGTAACCATCTTAAGATATTAAGCAAATTAATAAATGCCAAAATATATAAGAGATCAATTTTATTAGTAAGCATATGGAAGAAAAAACACACACAGAGGAAACATCACTAAATAACTAAGAATGCATTGAAGAAAGATGAAAGCAGCATAGAAATTAACTCAGCAAACAATGAGAGTAAAAGCAGCGTAGAGAATCATGAACAAAATTAACTCAAGCCAACAAAATCCAGCTAACAAAAATCATGAACAAAATTAACTCAAGCAGACAAAATTAACTCCGCAAACAAAGTACAGCTAACAAAAATCATGAACAAAATTAACTCCGCAAACAGAATCCAACTACTCAGCAACTCAGTTTCAAACAACAGTAAAACACTAAAACCAGCAAAAATGATTCCAAGTCACAGTGCTTACTGCTTACCGGCGGCGAGGAGGAAGGGGAGTGACGTCGACGATAGAGGAGACGGCGACACCGGCGAACAGAGAGAGAGCTCGAACAGAGGAGAGAGCGACGGCCACAGAGCTTCCACACGACGGCAAGGGAGCTTCCTACGATGGCGACACAGCTTCCTAGGACCGAGACGGAGCTCCCTACGACGTCGACACAGCTTCCGAGAACCGCGACGGAGCTTCCTACGACGGCGACACAGCTCCTGCGACGGCGACGGAGCTTCCACACGCGATGCCTAACACGCGACGGGGCTGCGGGCGGCGGGACTGGGTGGCTAGGGTTCTTTCTTGAGATTGTTCTTTCAATTTCAAAATTTCAAGAGAGGTGAGGCGTGGGAGTGCGACTGGGCTGCGTTGGGGTCATGGGTAGATTAAGGTTTTTCTTTTTTTTTTTCTTTTATAAAACGTAAAACGGCGGCGTTTTGAAGAGTAATACCGAACCGAAAACCCTCTAAAAACCGGCCGGTTTCAGTGGTTCACCGGTTAACTACCAGTTCGACCGGTTTTCTAACCAATTTTTACTAGGTGGTTTATGAGGTCAACCGCACCGGCTTGGTGACCAGTTCCCGGTTAACTCGGTTGAATTGGCCGACCCAGTTCGGTTTTCAGAACAATGTAAGGCAGCCACGCACCCTCAGGCCCTTCACCCTCACGAACGGCGCCACCTTTCCCTCTCAGCCCTCTCTCTGTCTCTCACCAGCCACCGTAACCATTCACCAGCCTCAGAGTCACCTTGGCCCGCGCCAAAGCTCCTCTGTTCGACTGCTTCTCTCACCTTCACGGCCACGGTGCTGCACTACTTCTCGGTGACGACGACCCTCAGCGACGACGACACCACTAGTGGCTGCGAAGTGCGACGGCGCTTCTCTGCTCTATTTTTCAGGGACTGTTGTCCCCGATCGTCTTCTTCTTCTCTACCACCATCAGTCAGCCATTAGAAGCCCCGACAAAGAGTAACGAGGATTTCACTATTTCCCACGTTTCCCACTCATGGCTGAACTTACTTCAACTCCATCCACTTCTAAAAACGCCAATTTATCTTGTTTCCAACCAACGGTTACTTATGCTTCTCCTCATTCTCCTTCCAATTTATTTGTTCTCCTAAGTATTTTTCCTCTTTTCATTTCTTCGTAGTTCTGATTCTTCTTGTGTTTTCCGTATGCGAAGGTTTGCTTGTATGAATGGTGGCTGGTTAAAGCTAAACATGGATTCGAAAGAAAGTAGTTAGCCATTGGAGGCATTGCATCAAAAAAGTAAGAAACTTAGCTTGATTTTGTATTAGGATTTTTCGTGACCTTGTTTTACCTCCTTTAATGCATTTTGGTGATTTGTTGAAATTGATTTGGAGTAATGTCTTCCTTGAAATATCTAATCTGGTAATTACATAACTTGATTCCGTGAATCAGGGAAGAAGTGGTGCATGTCTTCACCAGTGCGCCCATTCCAAAACGGCATGATATGTTCTCTCTTGAGACTATAGATGGGGTTTATATTATCATAAGGGGTTTCATTGACGAGCAGCGCACCATTGATAATGGTTTTCCTCCTAAGGTTTGTAGCCATTACTCATTGGTGTATTCTCTCTCTACTTCTCTACTTGATTAATTACGTTTGCAAATTGATTCATTACATGGTGGTTTCAGAACTTCATATGGCATCAATATGCATATTCTGTCTTGGAAGAGATTTATACATGCATCTACCCATGAATTCCCTCATAATTAAGCAGTTTAACCTGGTTGTCAAACTCTTAAATGATGGGTCAGCAGTAGATTGGATGGAAACTATTAAGTTTTGGTTTGCGAACAAGCATAAAAACAATGTAGAATTTGTATGTCTTTCCAGTTTGATTTTTCACCCATTTTCTATGTTGCTAGGTCTTCAGTAATTTTTTATTTGGTTTTCCTCAAAATAGGGAAAGCTATGCAGCAGATTTGATTAAGGATGAATCAACTATTGACACTGATTAGGGTAGTGCTGTTCCTAAAAATGTATCATCAATTGATCCTGAGATCTTCTCTGCTGGTAAATATTTGGATGACGTTGCATGATTTAGTTCTATGATTATTTGCATTCACATGACTTATAGATTCTTTAATATTTTATCTTTTCGTATCTCCAAGATCTTTTGTTTTCTAGCTTGATGTTTTAAGTGTTACAGGTCAAGAAAAATCTATTCTATCTTCTTCGAAGCCTTTAAAGGAAGCTTTTGAAGCTCATAAGAAGCCACATGCGGAATGTGAATGGCATGATTCTAGCGCTACATGTGGGGTTAATGCTGCTCAAGGTAGTGGCAGCAATAGACGTGTTACCAAGTATCATAACATGAAAATCTGTCAGCAAAAGCAGCCAGCTTCTGGAATTACTCTGAAACATCCAGAGGAACTGAACAGTCCAGTAACACCAGCTCAGTTGCAATCTCTGGAAAAAGTAACTACAGAAAAAGTAAATACACCATCTGAGCATCTCGATGAAAGTTTTACATCTAAAGTTTCTAGAACTTTATTTGAAAATAAAGAAAGTAGTTCTAGGAGAAAGAAAGCTACAAGTGAAAAAAGTCAGATCACGTGTGAAAGAAAAAAGACTAGATCTGCCACTGCAACCAAATATCCACGAAAAAGGGGTTTAAGTCCCTCGATCATTGGTGAGAAAGAGAAGATATCCTCAGTGTCTACTTTATCAAGTTTCAAAAAGTCCAAATCAGGTAACTATTATCTGTTAGTTATTTCCCAGATCTCATTCATAAAAGCTAAATCTTATTTGGCCTAGAGATACTTGATGCACTAGTGCACTTTTCATGCACTTACTAATATTTTCGCTCGATATTACTGTTAATTTTGATGAATTTTATGCTTAAATCATATTGCAAGAAGGTTGCTTCTACCACCCTTAGAGTTTTGGCGTAACCAGATACCGATTTACAATGCGGTATGTGATATCTTTGGTTGATTTTACAGCTTTCAATTAGCCTTTTTTTTCTGACCCCAGTATTTCCTTTACTTTTATTTATGAAATATATATGTCAGATTTGGTTAGCACAGAAGTTTCGTTACTACTATATATTTTTCACTGTTTTATTTTTTTTATGTTACCATCTAAGACCATGAGGTTACAGAAATTCAGGGAGGTGCATTTGTGGTTAAATAGATAAAGGTTCTTTAGCATCATTGAAAGAAATAATGCAATGTCATCCAAATATTTACCAGCAGAGAAGATCTCAAGATCAAATATGATACATTTTTAGGAACAACAATACCCAAATCAGTGCCAATAGTTAATTTATCCCTAATCAAATCTGCTGCATAGCTTTTCTAGTTTTGAGGAAAACCAAATAAGAAATGACTGGAAACCTAGCAACATAAAAAACGGGTGAAAAATCAAACTGAAAAGACATACAAATTGTACATTCTTTTTATGCTTGTTCGCAAACCAAAACATAATAGTTTCCATCCAATCTACTGCTGACCTATCATTTAAAAGTTTGACAACCAGATAAACTGCTTAATGATGAGGGAATTCATGGGTAGATGCATATATAAATCTCTTCCAAGACAAAATATGCATATTGATGCCATATGAAGTTTCCAAACCACCATGTAATGAATCAATTTGCATACGTAATTAATCAAGTAGAGAAGTAGAGAGAGAATAAACCAATGAGTAATGGCTACAAACCTCATGATGGAAACCATTATCAATGGTGCGCTGCTCGTCAATGAAACCCCTTATGATAATATAAACCCCATCTGTGGTCTCAAGAGAGATCAGATCATGCCGTTTCGCAATGGGAGCACTGGTGAAGACACGCACTACTTCTTCCCTGATTCATGGAATCAAGTTATGCAATTACCAGATTAGATATTTCAAGGAAAACATTACTCCAAATCAATTTCAGCAAATCACCAAAATACATCAAAGGAGGTAAAACAAGGTCACGAAAAATCCTAATACAAAATCAAGCTAAGTTTCTTACCTTTTTGATGCAATGCCTCCAATGGCTAACTGCTTTCCTTCGAATCCATGTTTAGCTTTAACTAGACACCATTCATGCAAGCAAACCTTCGCATACGAAAAACACAGAAAAATCAAAACTACGAAGAAATGAAAAGAGGAAAAATACTTAGGTGAACAAATAAATTGGAAAGAGAATGAGGAAAAGCATAAGTAACCGTTGGTTGGATACAAGAAAAATTGGCATTTTTATAATTGGATGGAGTTGAACTATTGAAGTAAGCTCAACCATAAGTGGGAAACGTGGAAAACAGTGAAATCCCTGTTACTCTTTGTCGGGGCTTCTAATGGCTGACTAATGGTGATAGAGAAGAAAAAGACAACCGGAGACAGCAGCCCCAGGAAAATAGAGTAAAGAAGTGCTGTCAAACTTCGCAGCCACTGGTGGTGTCGTCGTCACTGAGAAGCAATGCAGCACGATGGCTGTGAAGGTGAGAGAAGCAATCGAATAGAGGAGCTTCGGCGTGGGCCAAGATGACTTTGAAGCAGGTGAGTGGTGACGGTGGCTGGTGAGAGACAGAGAGAGGACTGAGAAGGAAAGGTGGTGCCATACGTGTGGGTGAGGGGACTGAGATTAGGCAACAAAGGCTTGAACCCTACTTATAATGTGTAGGATTTTATTATGCATCATTGATAACAACCTATTGATTAGTGTACTTGTTAAAAGATGGTGCCCAGACTCACACTTTTTACCTCCTTTAGGGTAAGTGTACCATTTCTTTGGAGGACATGGCATTGCAATTAGAGTTATCCAATGATGGAAAATCTATAAATGGTATATTGAGGTTATGGAGCAAGTTCCACCAGAGAGATATATGGCAAAGATGTGAATAACTTTTTGGGGATGTTCCAGATGGGCATGTTAGGACCACGAAGTTCAACATAAAATTGAAGTGGCTAAGGACACGACCTTAAGAGATGCCATTAATTGCCGTGATAATGCCCTCATGCAATACGTCCATTGTTATATTATGTATTTGTTAAATGACACTCTACTACCAGATAAGGTTAACAATACCATGCACATGCAATATCTTTCACTGTTGGACAATTATGATGCCATAAGCAGGTATCATTAGGGTAGTATTATTCTTTGTTGGTTATATCAAGCCATGTGCTTAGCAACCAATTATAATGTTGAGGGTATAGGTGGTTGCCATACATTGCTGATGTCCCGGATATACTATAGAGTTTTTTGTCACCAAATGTCAGGACGTCTTACACCTTTCCCATTAGATACGAGGTATGGTCTTAACATGGCATGGTTTTTTCATAGGGTATCCGCTTTTTAATTATTAGTGTACACAAAAATTTATTGCCGCTCCTTTTTTTGACAAGTGGATAGAAAAAAAAAGCGTAGAATTACTATGCTAAAAGTCGATTGCTATGACACTGTTAAACATTGGACAGTCTATTTGTTGATGATGTAAGTTGAGAGTTTTCTTTATTGTTGAATTTTTTCTCTGTAGTTATGTTGTCGGTAATGTAATCCTTGCATTAATTTATGTAGTTCAATTGGTTATCGCATGATGATCCTCATATAGCTTCGAATATGTCTGAGAAATTTCAAGGAAAACCCTATGGAGACTTCTATATTGTTGTTGTGGAACTCATATTCTTCCGATGGATTGAGATTCTGAATGTAGACCATATTAATATAACCTTATTGATTTGAAATAGTTTCTTAATTTTGCAGGTTCATGATGTGTAAAGAGGCTTTAAGCATGGAGCTTGTATTTTCCGTGAATGGGGTCTCTTTCACTATGCGTTTACATTTTGAAATATGAAAATTTATAAATTTTTTTGAGCTTTTAGATGGCCGTGTTAGAAATGTAATGCTTGAATGATATGATGGCTAGGTTATCTAAATTTTGTATATTGATGATTGTCTAGCATGACTTTGCTTAATTAAATGTGTCAATTTAAGTAAATCTGGCATGGTTTGTGGTTTGAATAGAAATGACAAAAAATGGGGCCTTGAAAGATAAAAATAGGCATGCTTGTGTTTTAGGAAAGTATGTGTAGTGTTATAATTGTAACAAGCAAAGAAATTTTCTGTCGCGATTGCCGATATAATGACAGGTGCAAGGTTTAACTAATCAAAAAGAAGAAAACATGTCTGTATATAACAAATTTAAAGCATTTCACAGATAGCATCAATTAAATGCCAAGGTATTTTATTTGACAAGTGACTTGAACTAATAAAATGCATACTCCCAATTTAAATGTAATAAATCTTATTTCTATCATTTAAAGTTTCTATAAATTTCAGTTGACCTAAGGATAAAGTTATTTGAGGGTTTTGTTGACCTGATAAGGAGTGATAAGTAAGAACTATAACTCAATAAGTCTAAAACTAAAATATGCTATTTGTCTGTTATTAGGTTTTATGTACCGCAGAGCAGAGAAGCATAGACTCTTCCAAACAACATGAACTATTTTCAACAAGAAACAATAATCTAGAGTCCATGCATTGCATTATTGCAATGTATTCCTGACTGTCTATTTCTCCAATTAGATCCCTCTTCCCATGTCTTTTGTGTTGTTGATGAAACTTGTTTAATTGCATTGTTTTTTCATCCAAGGAAAATACTTATCCTTTTATGCTCAGTTTTCAAAAAAAGTTTAGATTCCACACTTATTTTTGTTGTTTATTTTGTTTAATTCTGTGAAGTTAAACAAACTACCAACAAACAGTCCCATCAAGCACCCTACATCCGTTTTGTACCACAAACCTAGATGAACAGAAGTACTACAACAATGTTTTAGTATAAAGACCCAAATTTTCAATTATATTCCAATTTACCTCTAAAATATGTCAATTTCTCCGAGAAAATTTTGTAATTATCTTCAAATTAGTAATAGTTAACATCTTAGTTTTACATTAACTTTAGCACAGATTGACCTGCACTTGCTAAATATCATGAGCTACAGTATAAGAGTAACCACTGATCATGCAACATAGTAGGAATGAGTCTATAAAAAAATGACAAATGTAAACAACAAAGCATCTACACAAGAAAAAATTGAATCTTCAAGAAAAGAAGTACCGACTCAATGATGCTGAAGAACCTTTATCTATTGAACCAAAGATGCACCTCCCTGAATTTCTGTAACCTCGTGGTACTAGATGGTAACATAAAACAATAAAATCGTGGAAAATATGTAGTAGTAACGAAACTTCTGTGCTAACCAAATCTGACATATACATTTCATAAATAAAAGTAAAGAAAATACTGCGGTAAAAAAAAGGCTAATTGAAAGCTGTAAAATCAACGAAAGATATCACATACTGCATTGTAAATCGGTATCTGGTTACGCCAAAACTCTAAGGATGGTAGAAGCAACCTTCCCGCAATATGATTCGAGCAAAAATTTCAAGAAGATTAATAGTAACATCGAGCGAAGATATTAGTAAGTGTATGAAAAGTGCACCAGTGCATCAAGTATCTCTAGGCCAAACAAGATTTAGCTTTTATGAATGAGAACTACGAAATAACTAACAGGGAATACTTACCTGATCTGGACTTTTTGAAACTTGATAGAGCAGACACTGGGGATATCTTCTCTTTCTCACCAATGATCGAGGTGCTTAAACCACTTTTTTGTGGATATTTGGTTGCAGTGGCAGATTTAGTCCTTTTTCTTTCACACGTGATCTAACTTTTTTCACTTGTAGCTTTCTTTCTCCTAGAACAGCCTTCTTTATTTTCAAAAAAAGTTCTAGAAACTCTAGATGTAGAGCTTTCATCGCGATGTTTAGATGGTGTATTTACTTTTTCTGTAGTTACTTTTTCCAGAGATTGCAACTGAGCTGGTTTTAGTGGACTGTTCAGTTCCTCTGGATGTTTTAGAGTAATTCCAGAAGCTGGCTGCTTCTGCTGATAGACTTTCATGTTTTGATACCTGGTAACACGTCTAACGCTGCAACTACCTTGAGTGGAATTAACCCCACATGTAGCGTTATAATCATGCCATTCACCTTCAGCATGTGGCTTCCCATGAGCTCCAAATGCTTCCTTTAAAGATTTCGAAGAAGACAGGATAGATTATTCTTGAGCTGTAACACTTAAAACATCAAGCTAGATAAAAAAAGATCTTGGAGATACGAAATGATAAAATATCAAAGAAACTATAAGTCGTGTGAATGCAAATAATCATAGAACCAAATCATGCAATGTTGTCCAAATATTTACCAGCAGAAAAGATCTCAGGATCAAATATAATACATTTTTAGGAACAACACTACCCAAATCAGTGCCAATAGTTGATTCATCCCTAATCAAATCTGCTACGTAGCTTTCCCAGTTTTGAGAAAAACCAAATAAGAAACCCCTTATGATAATATAAACCCCATCTGTGGTCTCAAGAGAGAATAGATCATGCCATTTCGCAATGGGAGCACTGGTTTATATTGTATTTAATTGAGTGGTTTTATCAAGCTTCTCACCCACTTATTCATAGGATTTACATGATTTTACAATTCCTTCCTAGTTTAGTTCTATGATTGAAAACATGCTTCTTTGGTCTTAATTTAGCTAATCTTAATCCTCTCTTATTACCATTCGATGCCTTGATCTGTGTGTTAAGTGTTTCAGGCTTCATAGGACAGGAATGGCTTAGAGAATAAAGAGGAAGCGTGCAAAAATGGAAGGAACACAAGGAATTGAGGAGATGACCAGCGAGAAGTCACGCGGTCGCATGGCTCACGCGACCGCGCGAAATGGAAGAAATCAGAGTGACGCGTTCGCGTGCCTGACGCAACCGCGCGGATTGGAAGCTGCACGAACGACGCGAATGCGTGGACGACGCGCACGCGTGATACAAAAAACACTGAGTGATGCGATCGCATGGACGACGCGGACGCGTGACATGCGCGATCTGCAGAATTACAAAAGTCACTGACAGAGATTCTGGGCCGCATTTCAACCCAGTTTTCGGCCCAGAAACACAAATTAAAGTCAGAAAACATGCAGAGACTCAAGATGCTATTCATAATTCACTTTTCATATTTTAGATGTAGTTTTTAGAGAGAGATGTTCTCTCCTCTCTCTTAGGATTAGGATTAGAATTAGGATTTTTAGAAATTAGGAATTCATCTCCTTTAATCACAGGTTCAATGTTCCTTTAGTTTATTTTCTATTTTTATTTTATTACTTTAATTAATATTTATCTTTTCAATTTGGCTTATAACCTTTCCATGTTATGACTTGAATTTATGTTTAGACGTAATTTGATATGTTTCAGATTTATGATTGCTTTATTTACATGAATGCTTTTAATTTAATTTAGAATTTTCTCCCTTTTGGCTTGGGTTAAGTAATTGGTAACGCTTGAGCTGTCAAATAAAACAGTGGTCGAAATAGGGAGTTGTTCCAATAACTCTAGTCTTTTCATAGGAATTGACTAGGACCTAAGGATCAAGCTAATTAATCCACTTGAATTACCTTCATAGTTAGAGGTTAACAAAGTGGGATTAAAATTCAATTCTCACCACAATTGATAAGGATAGGACTTCCAATTCTCATACCTTGCCAAGAGATTTTATAATTATTAATTTATTTTCCTTTATATTTGTGCCCATTGCCCAAATTCCAAAACCCCCAATTTACAAAACTCATAACCAATAATAAGAACACCTCCCTGCAATTCCTTGAGAAGACGACCCGAGGTTTAAATACTTCGGTTATCAATTTATTTAGGGGTTTGTTACTTGTGACAACCAAAACGTTTGTAAGAAAGGTTGATTGCTTGGTTTAGTAACTATACTTACAACGAGAGTTTACTATAACTTATAAACCATCAATCTTCAGTTCTTTAAAATGGCGCCGTTGCCGGGGAATTACAAACGTGTGCCTTATTATTGGTTATTGTAAATATTTTTCAAAAAAAAATATTTTTTTCTTTTACTTGTTTATTTGTTTTCTCTCTTCCCCCTTTATTTCTGATAACTACTATGAATTCTCACCCCTCTCGCTTTGAGTTTGGTTCTAATTTTGTTGCAAGGAATTGAAGCTATAACAGGACTATGCATCAAGGTCTAAGCAATCAAAGATGGATGGAACCACGAGGATCTGATCACCCCTTTAGGCAACAACATCCTCCTAGATATCATGGACAGAGACCATTCTACAATGCATACCAAGCTGATAGATATGGTGGACCGCCTTGTAGCTACCAACAAGCCCCACCCTGTGCTCAGAGACCATCCTTTCAACACAACCTCTACCCACCACACTCACAAGCTTCTTTTCACCATTCACTACCACATGATCCTTATCCGCCCCAACGCCAATCCAATCACTCCCAAGAACCACCACTCCCCCATGCACCATGTCCATATCCATCAAGCCAAGAATCACAGGTTCGCTTCGAAGAATCAGTAAACCAATTTAATGCAACCCTTCATCAACTGGAGCAAGCAACAAATCAATTATCTTTCAGACGTTCAGTCACTCAACAGACTCCCATGGCTTCATGTGGAGAATCTAATGAAGAACGCAGTACAAAGGAGACGCTAGAAACTTCAGTGGACAGCATAGAGCATAACTTCATACAAGAACAAGTAGAGGATGCTGTCATTGTAGAAGAAGAAGAGTTGGTTGAAGATTTAGGAGATGCTGAACCTCCACAGGAATCCAGAGTTGTGGAGAATTCCGTCGAAGACGTTACAGTTGATGCTAAGGAGGATTTTGCACAGCCTCCAATGCAGATATCTTATGAAGAACTAAACGGAATAACCCAAGACGCATGTTTTCTTGATGATGATAGTCACCAGTCAAGTCTTCCTAGTAATGAACTTGCATCCGCAAGTGAATTCTTTGAGACAGAAGAATCTTCCCCAAGTGAATACGAAGATGATGCAGAGGTCGACTTTTCTCAACCTCCAATTTATGACTCCAGTGACGAGGAAGATATCAGTGACTTTGATCAAGACATGGTTGACATGAAAAAAATTTGCAAAGAAGTGGAGGAATTCACTGAAGACCACAAGGGAGTAAAGCTTGCAGAACCATTGAAAACACCTATCCCAAGGCCACTACCACCCAATACAAACCTCAAGTGGGTAAAATCCTTGACTTTCATCTTTACTTTTCCACTTGAATATGGTTTGCTTGAGACAGATGGCCAGCTTAGAGCTCTTTGCGGCTTTAAGAGAAAAAGGGAAATTACTCGCACTCAGCACTGGTACGCAAGTTTCAATGAGGTTTCACACATCAATTTGAGGTGCAAGGATTGGTATCAAGCTCAATTGAAAGGATCTCAGAAGCTGTTTGGTCACTGCAGTGAGAATTCAAATTACTTGTCACCCGACTGAAAAATGTAGATCAAGATAAAAATGGGTGTAAAAGTAGAGTTTGGGATCCTGGAATCTATCCCGACATTCAACACTCCGGGAGCCTTGAAGCCTTTTTGAAATCACGTAAGGGCTTTACATACCTTGTTTGGGACCCCAGAGGATGCTGGCATTTCAAACACTGGTGGAGATTTCTGGACGAATTCAACCACAAGCCACCATAGCAGGAAGCTCATCAAATGTCCAACTTAAGGACTTTAACTAAAAGTGCTAGGCGGGAGACAAGCCACCATGGTATAATCGTTCCTTCTCTATTTTACTCTGTTTTTGAATTTTATTTGAACCTGGAATTTTTGCATGACATTCATTGCATTCTGCATTCTACATACTGCATAAAAAAATTAAAAAATAAAAAAAATAAAAAAATATTCGCACGCGACGCGACCGCATCGTAGGTGCATTAGGGAGAAAAGAAAAGTGAACAGAGAGTCACGCGAAAGCGTGGCTGGAGGCGTGCCTTTAGCACAAATTAATCCACGCGACCGCGTCGCTGACACGTCCGCGTCATGTGGGAAAAATGCCTCCCACGCGTCCGCGTCACCCACGCGAACGCGTGCCCTGTAAATCGACGTAAAAAGGATGTATGGCCGAAAGTTGAGCTGGATCATGGTTGGACTCGTGCTAGAAGCACAATCCGTACCATGCGGACGAATGGCTGACGCGTCCGCGTCAGATCCCTATAATGGCCACTCACGCGATCGTGTCGACCACGCGACCGCGTCACCTTGGAATTTTGCAATAATGAATTTTGAACAGAGAGTTGTGCGAACGCGAGGCTGCCCTCGCGCCAGTAGCACAAAATGCATTATGCATCCGCGTCGATTAATTTAATCGCAAGTCGCGCGACCGCGTCCTTGACGCGTCCGCGTCGCTTGCGCCGCACAGCTTACCCTACATTGCCAAAATATCTTATCTTTTCTTCCCCAATCCTAATTTTTCCTCCCTCCCTTCTTCCTTACTTCTTTCTTCCCTTCATTCCCTTCTCATTCTTCTTATCTTTCATTTTATTTATTTGCATATTTCATTCATTGCATTTTAATTTAGTGCATATTTTTCTTTTCTTTTCTAAATTCATTATTTTTCCTTTGGTGTTAATTTTCTTATTTAACTGTTGCATCTTCTTTTGAATTATTTTGGGTGCTTAGTAACTTGTTCTGGTTGGGTAATATTATTTAAGTCAATGCTAATCTTTTATAATACTTGTATTAATTTTGCATTGACATGAATTTATATTGTCTTTCTTTACCCACACTCTCTTCCCCATTGTTGCAATTTTTGCACCATTGGTATGCCATGTGCTTCTATTGCTTTCTCACGCACATGTTGTAGCTACCATGTACTTGAGACCCTTATTATTTGGCATTAACACCCATATTCTATTTGTTTTCCATCTTTATTTTTGGGTTACTTTTCTTCTTTTCCCTCTTCTTTCAGGATGGCCACCACGAAGGGAGAGGAAAAGCTTCTTACTGGGAAGACAAACAAGTTCATCTGCTCAATCTTTGAAGAAAAGCATCAGTTGGAACAACTCCCATCCACTTGCACATCTTAGCATGCACCGAGGATGGTGCAATCTTTAAGTGTGGGGAGGTCGATACCGATCTCCATGGGTTAGTTACTCCTTGTTTGACTAAGCTTACATACCCATATGGCCTTACCCTTCCATTATCTTTTGCAAACCAATTTGAGCCTATTTCACCCATTTGTTCTTTACTTTAGCTCATTACTAACTCTAAGTGAAAAATAATAATGTTCTTAATTTGAATCCTTGATTAGCTTAAACTAGTAAACGTGCTCATGATTTAAGTGTGGGGAAGTTGGATTTGAAAATATTTGGTTTGACTAATTGGGTGTTGTATATTTTAGTGAAAATGTGCAAAATAATAGTTGAGAACATATTATTGCATTCAATACTTTAATCATATGCATTGAAGAAAAAAAAAAGCAAATAATAAAAGGGGACAAAATGCCCCAAAGTAAGTGTTGGTATCAATACATATGTACTGAACTCAAATTTAGGATGCATGAATATATGGAAAACACAGTTAATGGGAAATTAGATTTTGTATTTTAATTAAATGCATTGTCTTAAGTTAGGAGGAAAGTTGATAAACCCATATTTTGTGACATATTTTGTGCTTAGTTTAAGTGATTTATTCAATCCTTCACCCACTTATTCATATTAATTACATGGTTTTACTTTCCCTTCCTTATTATGTGATGTATGTGAAAAACATGTTTCCTATGCTTTAAGATTAATTATTTTAATTACCTTTATTTCCATTCGATGTCGTGATTAGTGTGTTGAGTAGTTTCAGATCTTCTAAGGCAGGAATGACTTAAAGGATGGAAAAGGAAACATACAAAAATGGAAGGAAAGCGTATAACAGAGTTTTGGAGAAACTGGCATCCACGCGACCGCATAGACGACGCGGCCGCGTGCCAAGCACGAAGAAGCAGCGACGCGGCTGCATGACTGACGTGACCGCGCGCCTAAAGAAGAACACCTATGACGCGACCGCATGACTGACGCGACCGCGCGACAAAGAAAACTCCAATCGACGCGACCGCATGACCCACGCGAACACGTGACAGAGGCCACGCACCAGAAATTGCAGAAAATGCCCATAGTAGATTCTAAAGCCCTTTTTGGCCCAAATCCAAGTCCAGAAGGCATATACCAGAGGTTATGAAATGTGAGAATGCATCCATTCAAAGACTCTGGGAATTTTTAGTCACTTTCCATGATTTAGATTTAGTTTTGAGAGAGGTTCTCTCCTCTCTCTCTTTAGGATTAGGATTTAGGACTTCTCTTAGTTTTAGGAGCGACTCTCAATCCCAGGTTCAATGTTCTTTTACTTTATATTTATTTCTTATTTTCAGATACTTTAATGCTTGTATTAGTTATGTTGCCTATTTGGCTTATGCCACATTCATGATGATTTCCCTGTTTAATGATATTTGAGGTATTTCAGTTTTATATTGCTTTCTTTTGTTTGTGTTATTGAGTATTCCCAATCTGAAGACATTTTATTCCAGTAGATTTAATTTCCTTTCCTTTTGGTCTTGGTTAAGAAATCAATAACTCAAGAGTTATCTTAGCTCAACATAATTGATAACTGTTATCTTTGCCAATTGGACTGAACTTCAATAATCCCAACCTTTTCTTAGGAAATAAATAGGATTCGAAGGTCAACTAATTAGTCCCTTGACTTTCCTTTGCCTTAGCAAAGGTTAACTAAGTGGAATTAAGATTCAACTTTCATTATTAGTGATAAGAATAACTAAGTCTGGACTTCCAATTTCTCATACCTTGCCAAAAGTTTGCTTTACAGTTGTTTATTTATTTTAATTGTCATTTAAGTTACTTGTCATACTTCTTCCTTAATTCCAAAACCCCCAATTTTACCTTTTTCATAACCAATAATAAGAACATAATTCCCTGCAATTCCTTGAGAAGATGACCCGAGGTTTAAATACTCGGTTATCAATTTTAAAGGGGTTTGTTACTTGTGACAACCAAAACGTTTGTACGAAGGGATTTCTGTTGGTTTAGAATCTATATCTACAACGTGACTATTTTTATAAAATTCTTTACTAGCAAAAATCCTAACGTCAAAATGGCGCCGTTGCCGGGGAATTGCAAAAGTGTGCCTTATTATTGGTTATTGTAAATATTTTTCAAAAAAAAAAAAAATATATATATATATATATTCTTTTACTTGTTTATTTGTTTTCTCCTTTTTCCCCTTATTTCTGATAACTACTATGAATTCTCACCCCTCTCGCTTTGAGTTTGGTTCTAACTTTGTTGAAGGAAATAGAAACTACAGCAGGAATAAGCATCAAGGTCAGACCAATCAAGGATGGATGGAGCCAAGAGGATCTAATCAACCCTTTAGGCAACAACACCCTCCAAGATATCATGGACAACGACTATTCTACAATGCATACCCAGCTGAAAGATATGGTGGACAACCTTGTAACTACCAACAAGCCCCACCCTGTGCTCAGAGACCATCCTTTCGACATAATTTCGAACCACCACACTCACAAGCTTCTTTTCACCATTCACCACCATATGATCCTTATCCACCTCAACACCAATCCAATTACTCCCAAGAACCACCACTACCTTATACACCATGTTCACATCCATCAAAGCCAGAATCACAGGTTCGCCTCGAAGAATCAATAAACCAATTCAATACAACCCTTCATCAACTGGAGCGGGCAATAAATCAACTATCTTCTAGACGTTCAGCTACTCAACAGACCCCCATGGCTTCATGTGGAGAATCTAATGAAGAATGTATTATGAAGAAGACACAAGAGACTCCAGTGGACAGCATAAAGCATAACTTCGTACTGGAACAAGTCGAGGACGCTGTCATTGTAGAAGAAGAAGAGTTGGTTGAAGATTTAGGAGATGCCGAACCGCCACCTGAATCCAGAGTTGTGGAAAATTCCATCAAGGATGTTACAATTGATGCTACAGAGGATGTTGCGCAGCCTCCAATGCAGATATCTTATGAAGAACTGGACGGAATAACCCAAGGTACAAGTTTCCTTGATGATGATGATCACAAGCCGAGTTCTCTTAGTAATGAACTTGCATCCGCAAGTGAATTCTTTGAGACAGAAGAATCTTCCCCAAGTGAATACGAAGATGATGCAGAGGTCGACTTTTCTCAACCTCCCAATTATGACTTGAGTGATAAGGAAGATATCAATGACTTTGATCAAGACATGGGTGAAGTTGAAAAAATTTGCAAGGAAGTGGAAGAATTCACAGAAGACCACAAGAGAGTAGAGCTTGCAGAACCACTGGAAACACTGACCCCAAAGCCACTACCACTCAACACAAACTTCAAGTGGGTAAAATCCTTGACCTTTATCTTCAATTTTTCACTTGAATATGGTTTGCTTGAAACAGATGGCCAGCTTAGAGCTCTTTGCGGCTTTAAGAGAAAAAGGGAAATGACTCGCACTCAGTGCTAGTATGCAAGATCCAATGAGGTTTCGCACTTCAATTTGAGGTGCAGAAGTTGGTGTCAAGCTCACTTGATAGGATCTCAAAAAACGTTTGGTCATCTTAGTGAGAATCTAATTTCCAAACCGCCCGAATAGAAAAGTATAGATCAAAACAAAGGCGGATTTGGAACCAAAGTTTGGGATCCTGGAAAATACTCTGATATTCACCACCCCAGGAGTCTGAAAATCTATCTAAAGCTGCTCAGAAGCTTCACATGCCTAGTTTGGGACCCCGGAGGCTATTGGCATTCGAAGCATTGGTGGAGATTTTTGGATGAATTTAAACATAAGCCGCCATAACAGGAAGCTCATCAAATGTCCAACTTAAGGACTTTAACTAAAAGTGCTAGGTGGGAGACAACCCACCATGGTATGATCGTTCTTTCCTCATTTTTATTTGTTTTCAAGTTTCATTTTATTTTATTATATTGAACCTGGAGTTTTGCATAACATTCATATTGGCATTGCATTTTGCATACCTGCATAAAAAAAAGAGAGGGTGTGGGACGCGATCGCATCACTCATGCGATCGCGTCGGTTACGATAAAACACCCCCACGCGTCTGCGTCATCCACGCGGTCGCGTGACCTGGAAATCGGCGTAAAAGATCCAACGCCCAGAAAGTTGGGCTGGAATCGTGCGGCCATTGTGTGTTTCGCACAAAACACCCACGCGATCGCCTCCCTAACGCGATCGCGTCACATGCACAAACATAAATCCCACGCGACAGCGTGAGCGATGCGATCGCGTCGCGAGGATTGCACACCACCCAAAAGGCGACAAAGAGTTGCGCTGACACGACGCTGGAATCGTGCGTTTAGCACAATTTCCAGCCACGCGATCGCATGCCTCATGCGATTGCGTCATTCCCTCTTTTACCTATTCCACGCGATCGCGCGACCCAAGAGATCGCGTCAACCCCATTTCACCCCAGCCACGCGACCGCGTGCTCCACGCGATCGCGTGGATTCAAATTATAACCCCACTGTCACGCGAACCCTATCAGTCGCGCCCCCTCTCGAAACCCTCTCCCCCTCTCTTCTTCTCCACCACCCAACCACCACCCAGCCATCACCACCGGCCACCGCCCCCGCCGACCACCCAGAACCCACCGCCACGCAACCCCCTTCCTCCTTCCCCCTCTTTCTTCTTCTCCTCTCTCCTCTTCTCCCTCCACCGCCGCTGCCCTCTCCGCGATCGCCGTCCACCGCGCCGCCACCAGTAGCGCCACCTCCTACCACCACCACCCTCAACCCCGTCCCAAACCTTCCCCCCCATTCCCCCCTAACCTTACCGAAACCCTTGTCCCCTAACCAGCCGCCACCGCCACCATGTCTCCCTCCTCCGCCGCGACAGCTGCCACCACTGCCACACCAGGTTCCGCATCACGTCACCCTTCTATCCATTCGTAGTTACTTCATATTTTTCTGTTTTTGTTCATATTTAGGCTAGTTAGATATGCATGTTGTAGTGGATTCTAGGTTGTTTGGTAGCCTAGGATGTGGTTAGTGGATTTAGGTATGATAATTGCACTGTTCGTGTTTCTTGCTTTATGCTTTTCGCAATTCTGCTATTTCTGTGATATTGCTATTGTTCATATGCTATGATTTCTTGTTTCATGATGCTTTTTACATTACCTTTTTCATGTTCATACCCCTTATATGTGATTGCAGCTATGTTTATTTTTGATTTATATGAACTATTCTGCTGCTGTTTATTTTTCGGGATAGTCCAATTTTAGCCAAAATGCTGCCCAATTTTTGTAAAATGTTTCCATTCTTGTCTTGGTTTTGGCATTTTCAACTGTGCTTTCTTTAGCTTTCACCAAACCAATCCATGAATGCCAGGGCACGCATTCTTATTCTCTTTGATCTCCTGGTTCTTAAATTGCATTGTTGATGTTTGATTCCAATTTTTGCCATTTCTATCTCTATCTGACTCATCATCAACCTATTTGCCTATTTGTTTTGCTATTTTTCTTATTATATCCTGGTTTTCTGTTTTTCAGAATGTCAGATTCCCAGAGAAAGGGAAAAGGAAAGGCTACCACTGGCAAACGTAAGAGAGGAGATTCATCTAAAAATTTTATAGCAGAAGATCATATATATATTTACTCATATAATGGTTCTGAGACCATTGATAAGCAAATCTCTCTTTGTTCTCCTTCAGCTTATGGTGTACTTGAATGTCTCCATCAATGTCGCCTCGCAATCCAATAACTTCGACTACATGTGTTGCATTGAAACAATATGATTAGGATGCCTAGTAATGATATGCAAAAGAATATAACTAAGTTATTAACAAAATTAAAGTCACTTTATACCAGTCTGGCCTTAGTCTCATGAAGGTGGTTGAGCCGCCGGTGTACTTGGACGACTTAGCCAATGTCCTATTAGCTCGGTTGGTGAGATGTCAATGCGAGAATCCCTCATCAGTCTCCCAATGACAAACAGATCCTTCTTTATTTCGCTCAAAGCCAAGACATCCAATGATCCCTCCCCTGACGAACATCATCCATTATATACTAGAGTCGCCGACCCATTCTATGGTCGAATATCTTCTTGATGATAAAATCGTGCTCAGTGTCCCATATAAAGTGCAACTGCAACAAAAAAAAACCTTTAAAATTAGTTAAGCAAGATAGATGATATAAACTAGCTAAAAAGGTTTGAAATTGAAAAAGAAAAAGTAATTACCACCCATTTCTGAAACCATCGCTCCCTGGTCTTAGCAGAAATTTTCGTATAGTTGGGCCAGGGTTGGTTATATATCATCTTGATGACATTAGTCATCTCCTGAGTACATGGTTTGTTGTTCGATGTAAACCTAACAACAACCCACAATAACCATAATCAAGTAAACAGGAAACAATAACCATAATCAAGTAAATAGGAAACAAGAATCACTTTTCAAAAACTTTGAGCAATAACCATAAATAGGAAACAGAAAACAATAACCATGCAACCAAATAAACCGAAATCCACTAAACAAGAATCAATTTTATGAACTTTCAACAATAACCATAATCAGTAAACAGGAAATAATAACCAGTCAACCAAATAAACTAAAATACATTAAACAGAAATCAATTTTCATGAACTTTTAGCAGTAACCATAATCAATAAACAGGAAATAATAGTCAAGCAACCAAATAAACCTAAACAGAAAACATAAAATAACAACCAGGCATTCAAACCTAAATCCGCTAAACTAGAATCAATTTTTAGGCACTTTCAATGATAACCATAAACAGGAAATACATGAGACTCAACGTGATACTTACCTCGTGCTGCCATCAAGCCAAATCTTCAACCGTACGATCAGAGGTGGTGGAAGGGCATCAGTTGTCTTACTTCTGTGGTTGAACTCGGAGGTCGCAGCATCCGTCGCTGGAGACGATGTCGCCGTGGATGCGGGCTACTAAGCAGTAGGAGGCGACAGTGTCGCCGTAGACGGAGGCACATAGTTGGGGTTAGGGACCATGATGAACATCTGATCTGCTAAACCTGTAACTCATGGCATCATTGGGGTGGTCGGACTAGAGGGAGAGGATCCAGAAGTCCTGAAGGTACCGAAAGAAACCATCCCTCTACCCCGACCACGGCTACAGCCACAACCAGCAGCACCTCTACCTGTCGTCATGTCTGTACCAATTAACAGAAATTTAGTACAACAAGTCAAAAATAAAGTGCAAGTATGAGGAACAAGTTCAACACTAATGTACTTCCTATAGTCAATAGCACATGGTTAATTTCGAGAATTGAAAAGCGTTCCTAATATAAACCAAATAAACATCCAAAATTAACATACTTGGATTATATAGAATCAAGGAGCTTAAAATTGTATTAATCTTGTACTATTGGACAAAAAACCTCAATCATGCAAAAGTTAAGATTTTAGTCAATTAAAAGCATTTCACATCCATTCATCAATGCATAATAACAATAAGAATGTGAAAGCAAGCATTGATTTCCAAGTATTGAACCAAAATTTTATTAAGAACTCGTTGAGGCATATTGTCGAACTCTTGGCATACCAAAGTGTAAACAGCATAAAATGACACTAACAAGCATCCTCTGAGCACCAATTCAAAAGCTCAGCACCAATAACACCAAACCAACAATATAACTCATGAACTCAGCAGCAAATCAATCAAAACAGCCTTAATAGTGAAATAACGCAATCAAAACTTGCAATAACATAGAGAATCTTCATACAATCAAATAATTATCAAACAATCTCAATAATAATTTCTCAACAAAATAGTCATCAATGCAGCAATTAATACAATTAGACAATTCCAAACACTATAACAACTCAAAAACTTAATGTATTGAATCTAACCTAACTTAATCAACCTAAATCCACTAAGATTAGAAAACTAAATTGAACTAATTTTGAAACTGATACAAAATTAAAATTGAAATTCTAATCAAACCTAAACTAAATTAAACTAAAATTAAAGAAATTGAAAAAGAGTTGTTCAAGAACCTGTAATGAAGAACATAGTAAAAAATAAGGAAAGAGGTGGATGTTACAGTGGTGGTCACCAAAGTTACAGCTAAGCTTGCTGGAATGAAGGGGACTACTACAACTTCGGTTTTGTGTCAATGAGACAGAGAGAGCAGGAGGCAACAGTTGAGCCTGAGAGGAAAAAAATAGAAGAAAGAGTAGGGGCTTGCAGTGGTGGCAGATGGTGGTGATGGCGCCACTGGAAGGAGAGAGAGGGAGGGAAAAAAGGAGAAGAATGAGGGGTCGACGATGGGTTCTCGGCGACAGAAAGGGGTTGCCGACGATGGTGGTCTCGGCGGTGGCAGCAGATGGTGGTGATAGCGACTGGAAGGAGAAAGTGTAAAACCCGGTTAATTAACGGCTAATTAACCCATAAATGAGAATTTATTCTTGAAAGCCCAAAAATGTGATTTTTGTGGCTAAATATGATAGAGGAGATTGAGACGAGAATTTCGGTACCAATTTTATAGAATTCGGACCAAGATTGGACCGAACGGGCCAAACCGGGCCAATTGGACCCAAAGTGGGCCCTTGGCCCAACATAACTTAACCAAAACCCTAGTTTTCAGCACTCTCTCTCCTCATTTGTTACACACACAAGCTGAAATAGAGTGAGGGAGGAGAAGAACACTCTCTCAAGTTCTCTCCCTTGGTTGATCTTCAAACCACCATAACTTTTGATCTAGAGCTCCGATTGCCGCTCCGTTTGCGGCCACGCGTTCACCGCGGAGAGCTCTACAAAACCCATACAATCAATCTTGAGGTAAGCCACGTGTTACTGTTCGAAATTCCAGCCCTTATTTTCGAGTTTCATGGGTAAAATGTTGAGATTTTGGGTTCTTTGATGTTATAGGACCCAACTCTCTTGAAGGAGAAGGTTAATCTTGTCTCCTTGGACCTTGGGTGTGGTAAGATTCTCAACCCTAGTGTATTTTGTTGTTCTATGATGTTTGGGTATTGAGATGTTGTGTATGGGTATGATGATTGTGGCTTAGGTTGTGTATATGTGAATATTGGAGCTTGATTGGTGATTTTGAAAAGCTTGAAAAAGGGATTTGGTGGTGAAAAATCTATTCTTGGAGGTGTTGAGGCCTTGAGAGCTTGAGGAAAAGTGGTTTGGAAGTGCTCCGGTGGAGCTTGGGAAAATTGGCTAAGGTATGGTTTCGGTTTCCCGTATCTAATATGTAATGTGGTAGGAAATACTTAGGCTAGAGGCCCTAAGATAGGCATTGAATGGTTGATGTTGTTGAATGATTGAGATATATGATGTGGTCATATATGTGATGATGATTAATGATGCCTTGATGGTATGATGTATGAGAAATATGCATGTTGTGATATATGTTTGATGATTGGTTATGGTTGAATTGTGGGTTGAACCATGTTGATGGTGAGTATGATATTGATTGTGTACAATGATGATTTATTGGAATTGGTGTTGTTGAGAATTGTCATGAGGAATAGTATATGATATGTCAATATGTTTGAGTTTGAGCCACTTGGGTGAAGTGGGTTAGAATGGTGAGATAGTGATTATGTATATTGTGGTAAAATCTCAATGTGTGAGTTGAGGAGGCTTGATGTTGAAATTGATATATTTTGATTGATTTCAAAGAAAAGGGACGAAAATGGCATGTTTAGATTGATTTTGAAAAGAGTTGGAAATGGCTTGTTTGAAAATGGCACTTTATGGTTTTTATAAAAATATGGTTTTTGGGCATACTTTGATGGGACATAACTTGGACTACGGATCTCTGTTTTGTGCCAAATCTGTTTAGAAATGAAATTGGATCCGGGATGTCCATGCCGTTCGAAGAACGGGTGAAAAACGATTTAAAATGAGAAAGTTATGTCCGTTGGAAGATTGGGGTTTAAATTGGTGAATTCTGCAGCTTTTAACTTAGAAAATTTTTAGCAGAATGACCCCTTGCGCGTGGGCGCACTTGGCGCGTGCGCGCCGTTCTTCCCGAAAATGCCATCCACGCGTGCGCGTGATGTGCGCGGGCGCGCCGATGGTGCTGCACCCAATGCCCAGTCATTTTCCAGAGAGTTATGCCAGAACTGTGCTAGTCTTGTGCCTGGGGCACGAGAACACCCACGCGTACGCGTGGTTGACGCGTGCGCGTCGATTGGCAAATTTTTAACCCACGCGCTAGCGTGCATGACGCTTGCGCGTCGATGAGTTTTGAGGCCATCCACGCGTGCGCGTGGACCTGTTTTCATCCCAAAGTTGATTTTTGAGTTTTAAAAGCCAAATTTCATACTTCTAAGCCTCCGATCTCACCATTTATGTCTTAAATCATTATGACATGCCTAGCTATTAAAAAGGGGCTAGTGAATGAGGTAACTTGCGAGTGAAGCAAGGGAAAAATGAATGATCATTGAGGATCAAGCATGATTATGTGAGACGCGGAGGATGGTGGTGGAAGTGCTGGTTATGCCATTGGCCGAAGGGCCGTAATTGTTTATAAATTGGCTGGTTCTGGACTGAACCGTGAGCCGGATGGCTGATATGGATGTTGATCCATGGATGAGAATTCATGCATGTTTATGCTGAATTATTGATAATTGTGATTTTGCACTTCCACTATCGGAGATACGAGTTTCCCTAGGTAGTAGCAGTGGCTAGCCACCACGTGCTCCAGGTTGAGACTTGATACTCTTTTGACCCTATGTCATAAGTGTGGTCGGGCACTGTGAAAGACCCGGATGAGCTCGCCCCCGTAAATATTCACCAGTGAATGTGATGGATATAGATCATGATTATGATCAAGTTTATGACGAGTATAACTCGAGTTGGGGATGCGTGACAGAGGGACAATCCAATGGTTAGCGACCAGGACTTGTCGGGTTGGCTCTATAACCGACAGGATGATATCATCAGCCACTAGGGACAGGCATTCATCATATGCATACTATATGAATTGTTTGAGATTGCCTATTTGACTGCATATTACTTGCTAATTGTCTAAATGCCTTACTTGTTCCTAATTGTATATTTCTTGCTTGATATAACTGTGTTTGCTACATTATACTCCTGCTGGTGGTTGGGAGGTTTGAAGGAATTGGAAAGGGAAGTATTAGTTAGACTGAAGTATCTTTAGTCAGATGCCCTTTTATGGTTTAGCTTGTTTATAAGCTCTGATACTATCTGGAGGAAGTTCCAGGATTGCCTTCGGCTTTCCTCTATTATTATGTATTATATATGTGGAAGCTGTTACCATGCTGGGGACCTCTGGTTCTCACCCATGCGGATTTTGTGGTTTTCAGATGCAGGACGTGAGGTTTCCCGCTGATGCATGCTGGAGACTTCTATATTTGCGAAGATCCTTTGTTCTCGGGGCTATGTTTTGGTTTATATGTTTTGCTTAGATACTTTTATCTCCATTAAATAATACAAACTGTGATGACTCCTCTTATGGGAGATTTTGGAGAATAGGTTTATGTATTTGTGTCCCTTTGGGTTTCCTTTGGGGTTTTCCTTATTTTTATCATATGTATATATTGTTATGCTCGGACCGGTTATCTTCGCAGCCGGATTTTGAGTCTTGATATTCCTGTTTTTGACATTCCTTTGTATATATATAATCACGCGTTGGTTAACCTTGTTCGTTACGTTATCGATCGGAGTGTTGCGCTTTGAGTTGCGATTTTTGTTTACCCCTTTTTCTACAAAGGCTCCTAGTTATAATCAATCATTCATATTACAATACGTACTAATTTTTATTTTAGAGGTCGTAATACCTTGCCATCTCTGAATTATGACTTAAGCATAAGACTCTGTATGGTAGGGTGTTACAGAAAGAGAGAGGGGGATGGTGATGATAATTTCGAATGAGGGGGAAGAAGGTTCGTGATTTACGTTCTTTTACCGTCGAAAATTCCAACGGTTTAACACATTGCAGGACACCAAAACGCAGCATTTCACTAATTGGAGTTATCTTCAGAGAAATCCGACGGTAAACCGGTAATGACGCGCCAAAATGATTTAGTTTTCCTCCAGATATTACCGTCGGATTTATCATTAGAAAATAGAATTCGATGGTAATTGCTTAACTTTACGAATTTGATGTCGTTATCACCACTAAATCCGACAATAAATTCAGTGCTACTCTGCAACGCTGAATCTGAAGTACTTATCATTTTTCTTATAGTGGGTGTGACAAAGGCATTAAAACTGGGATTGTAAACCCTCACATTTTACTTAACACTTTTGTATGGTGCGTATTTAGAAAATTAATTTTTATATTTATATAAATAAAAAAGCCGTTGTATATAATATATGATATTAGAAATAAATTTGTTGAGAAGAAAATTATTTGCATGGTGAAATAAAAGTAATTAAGTAGACATAAATGGAGCAATGGATTCAATCTTAGCTACATTAAAAATTAGTTGGCATAACTCCATTTGTAGCAGAGTTAATTCAAAACATAAGATTAATTATAAAGACTATATATCAAAGTATCAATACTTTATTATAGAATGAAAAACTAAAAATAACACATACAAGTCCTTCACTTAATTGTGGAGGTTATCATATGACATATGATACATCGTGCACCGTGAATCCACAAACGAAATTCTTTATTTGTATAGTTCTTTAATAAATCAAATGAAGTTTTTTACAGTAAGCATATATAATATATAGGTTTTGGATAACAGTAGTAGTTTATATGAAGATGGCGTATGCGGCGTGCACATGCAGCAGGACTAGGGTCACATATTATTTTTTTTAATAATTTGATGGCCTGGTAGCTAGTGATGCACCAGGGTTCCGTCTATGTTTTGTTTCTACCGACCGTCTGTGGAATTTTCGTTTCGAGTGAATAGAAAAATAGAAAAAGTTTTGAGATGTGATGAGTGGTGGCAATACAATATTACTACCGGCCTTGGTAGCAGGTGACAATGTTGTCCAGCTATAAAGGTTTCGGCTGAATAATTGAACTAACCATATGCATTCCTTTTTAATTTGTTTTCCAAAAGAGAGAAGCAAGCAAGTCCTCTTGTATGTTTTTGAACAATGTTATATTACCAACAAAACTTGTTATTTTAGGTCAATATTTAGTCAATAAATATAATTTTATACATATCTAAAAAATATAAAATTAACTAAATCATATATTCTAAAATTTAAATTTATAAATTTTAATAATATAAAAATATGATATTAACCCAAAATATTATTAATTAATATCGATAGACCCTCAAATTTCTCTCATAATTATTGTGACCACCAAGACTTCAATTAAAATATGTATGTTCAATATGCTCATCATGTTTAAAAATTAAATAGTCGTACATCAACTTCAGTAGCTTACATATATATTCAGATTTAGATATAGATTTAAATATATGCAGTCAATATGCTGTCACTTGTTTTTGGTCCAATCCAACCATATTTTTCCATAGAATTATTGAATAAAGTGGCTCTTTCATTCAAATGCAAACTGCGTTAACCACTACTTCATGGCAATATTGTTATATCCTTATTCTTATTAATAACTAAATTTTAACTCTGCATTTTTTTTTAGTCACATATGAAAATATACTTACTACCAAAAAAAAGTGAACAATATTTTTTTCTTTATTTTTATCTAAAATTTAAATTAATATTAACCAATTTTCTCCTTTTTTTTTTTACAAAAAATATTCATCCCTAATTAACATTCTTCTTTAATATATATGAAACAACTTATTTATGTTTAGTTTTCATATATAACTTTCTAATTATATAAATTAGCATCCGATGTGTGTTTACACAGAGAGTTAAACTTTGAAGGTATGTTATGATAAGGTTCGAACTGTTCCTATTATTGCTATTAAATGTTAATATTCCTTTTTGTTTGCAATAGCGTGGTGCGCTACTAAAAACAAAGCTTGCTTACGATCGTACCTAATAATAACTTGGAATGTATTGAGCGGTCAACTTTGGAATTCAATATTTTAAAGAGAATAATGATTAAGTAGGCTTATGCACACACAATTTTAAAGTGTCTTATTTCTGTCTCCCATCTATATATTCCCACATAGTATTTTCTAATCTCCTTTAATATCCTTTCTTTTCCCCCTCCTTTAGTCCTTTCATTCGTAAAAATGAAGTTCTCCTACAATTTTGAAGATATATATATATATATATATATATATACACTGTTATCAACCTTTTAATTAAACTTGTTTGTCATGTTTTGACAAAAAATTTTACCTTACTTTAATTTATAGGTTATTGGTACTTACAATGTGGGAACGTTTAATTATTCCTTTGCATACCTCTAATAAAAAGAGAGAAAAAAGATTTGACTAGGAAAGTGAATTCGAAGTTGGTATATATATATATATATATATATTGAAAGAGTTTGTGTATAGGACGAAAATGAGAGATAGAAGAGAAAATGGAAAAGGATGCAGAGGAATGAAGGATCACAGAAGAAAAATATGTATTCTGTTATGACTTGTTTTACAAGTTATTGAATGTCAAAACATATTAATCATTACTCAGCATTTCATACAATTCCTTTTACATACATCAGTAACATGGATGCTTTAGACCACACTAACTAACTTGTAACTGATTTGTTTGGCGTAATTACTTTGTTACCCTTATCAGATATGATTCACATTTCTAATTCAAACCCCCCACATAGACGACGTGCTACATGTTTTTTCCCATGCGTTTGAATCGTTCTTCACTAGTTAGGCCTTCACGGAATAATGATGAACTTTAAGTGTAATACCCATGACATTATTTGAATGGGGAATGCTAGGAGGACAATGATTTTGTTGAACAATATGAACAACCACTAATTAAATTAAAACACATCATACCTCTAAATTAATCCTCTAAATTTTAATATTAAAATAACCACCCATACACTAATAAAATGAACATCTGATATATCTATTATTTACATTGTTTAATATTTTCATTGTTTACCTATACTTTTCCTATTTGAATATAATAATACAGCACATACATAAGGAGGGAGATTTCAAAAATCACACCATGCTCCCTTGTATGCTACACATAGAAAACAACAAAATTCAGCGAATCAATGCATGGCCGCACGGGGATTGGGGAGATAGACGAATATTATTTAATTATTTTTAAGAGAAAATATAAGTAAAACCCACTTTTTTATATTTGTGTTAGACATTTAGTTCTATAGGCATCATAGCAATAATCAACTAATAAATACTTGAAAAGATGCATTACTGTAAACAATGAATTAGGGTTAATAAGTGGTAACTGGTGAGAATGACGAGAATCAGTTAATTATTTGCTCTAAGCTAAGGATAAGTAAGTTAGGTTTTTTTTTTTTTGGTCATGACAAGTTAGTTAAGCACGCCATCATATCATATATTCAGTTTCAGTTACGTTGCATGGACACTTGTTTAATTTGTAAGAACAACGGTATATATGGTTTTTTCATGCGCACACTTTCATTTACAAAGTTTCAATTCGGTCTCTTAGATCTCTCACAATGTACTCCTTAAATGATAAGCATTGTTTATCATCACATAATTCTTCACAATTAGCAAGGACGTACACTGAATGAAAAGAATAAAAAATAATTAAGTATTTATTAAAGAATTTAATTTTGATAAATAACATATATTTAATTATGTATATAATATAAGTAAATAAAAATAAGTATTTCCTATATTAACAACCTAAATAATCATCTCAAAGAATGAATGTGACTGAATAAAAAATTTATTTTATATTATATTTTAGATTCTTTATTAATTTTTTTTCGGAAAAAATTGTAGTTTTTGACATCTGTAGAATATAGATTACCGGCAACAATAATAATTAATCTTTTTGCTGCTATTGTTTTTGTTCAGTTCTTGAACATCAAAATTTGTCATTAAACAATAATCTATTATCTGCATGTACCAAAAGTACTTGATAACCAAAAACCAAAAAACATAAAAAAAAGTACTTGATAACCCAACAAAAAATTACATGAAAGGCTGGAGTGATGGGAGACCTTTAATTCTTACCATGTAAGGACAATATTATTTCATGAGAAAAATGGACAATATTATTTATAGAAAAATACTTTAATACTATTTTTACGTAGATTTCTTTTATTTTTTATTTTTAATATTAAAAATAATTGATAAAAAAAGAAAAAAAAATTGTGAGGGAGAGAAAAAGAAAAGGAAGGCTAAGAGTTATTATAGGAAAGTTTTATTTCTATCCGTTGAAATTATAGCATATAACCACTATATAAACGTTTGTAGAATTTCAATTCAATCATCATCAACAATAACAACTACATTCACATCTTCTTTTCATATTATTATTATTATTTTATTTTATTTCCTTTTCTCTTTAGTATTTATATAGCGAGTGCATTATTGTGAGTAGTGTTCAATTTCATATTACTTTGTAGCTATTAGAAGTCAAAATTTCGCTACAGACTCAACAATTGGTATCAAGAGCCAACGTTATATTATTCATTATTTTAGTGGTAAAATTCAACTTTGAATATAATGAATTCTACTAGTGGTAATGTCAAAGTAGGCAAATATGAAATCAAGAAGTTCAATGGGAAAAATGATTTTTCCTATTGGAGGATGCAGATGAAAAATCTGCTTATATCACAAAAGTTACACAAGGCACTGGCAGGAAAAGAGAAGAAGCTAGAAGAAATGAAAAATGAGGATTGGGAAGAATTAGATCTTGAGGCACGGGCTGCAATAATCTTATGCCTTGATAGGGATGTTGCTTTCTTGGTGAACGAAGAAGCAACTGCAGCAGGCGTCTGGACAAAGTTAAAGAGTAACTTCATGACGAAGACTCTTAACTAACAGGATCTACTTAAAATCCAAATTGTATACATGCAAGATGGAGGAAGGCACCTCAATCCAAGAATATATCAATAAGTTTGATAGGATTATATCAAACTTAAAGGATATAGATGTCAAGGTTGATGATGAAGATCAGGAACTCATATTGTTACTTTCATTACCAAAGTCCTATGAAAATCTGGTGCAGACATTGATGCTGGTGGGTGACACTCTGACCATGGATGAGACGAGGGCATCACTTTTAGCGGATGATCTACGTAAGGTTGCTACAAGTGTAATGTCATCTTCAAATGGAAGAGAGTATAATGATCAAGCACAAGGATTGTTCGCGGCTAGAGGAATGACTAATGAAAGAGGAAAAGGTAATAAGCGTGGAAAGTCTAGGCCAAAATTTAGACCTCACGCAGAGAGAACATGCTTTAAATGTGGTGAGGTTGGACATTTCAAAGCAAATTGTCCAAATAAAAGGATAACTTTCAAGAAACAGAACAATGACAACCAAAAGAAAAGCAAGAAGCAAGCTACATCTCAAATGATGAGGAAGATTGTTACTTTGTGACAGAACAATCTTATGAAATCTTCAATAAGTGGATTCTTGATTCAGGAGCATCTCACTATATGTGCCCAAATAGAAAGTGGTTTACTACCTATCAAAGCATAAATGGTGGCACAGTTTTAATGGGCAATGATCATGCTTGTAAAACTGTGGGGTTGGGTACTGTAAGAATCAAGATGCATGATGGTGTCGTAAGAACCTTAAAGGATGTGAGACATATTCCAGACTTGCGGAAAAATCTTATCTCCATAAGTTTGTTGGAGAAAAATGGTTGCAAAATAGTTGCGAAAAATGGGGTACTGAAAGTTGTTCGTGGTTCTTTGGTAGTGATGAAAGGAGTTTGTCACGGTAATCTTTATTCTCTTTTGGGGACAATAGTTATAGGTGAGTTAGCAGTTGGAATCGGTGGAAGTAGAGATCAAACAGATTGTACGAGAATATGACACATGCGGCTTGGACATATGTCAGAGAAAGGTCTATCATTGCTTTGTGGACAATGTTTGCTGAAGAATATAAAGAAACCACAAATGGAATTTTGTGAGCATTGCATGTATGGAAAGGCACATAGGGTGAAGTTTTCTACAAGCAAGCACAAAAGTAGAGGGTTGTTAGACTACGTGCATACTGATGTTTGGGGCCCGGCTAAAGTTACTTCCAAGGGTGGTTCCAGGTATTTTGTTACTTTTGTTGATGATTATTTCAGGTATGTTTGGATTTACTTCCTCAAACATAAGAATGAGGTATTCGACACTTTTAAGCGGTGGAGAGCAATGGTTGAAAATCGAACGGGTAGGAAGTTGAAAACTCTACGATTAGATAATGGCACAGAGTACACGGATGGAGCTTTCAAGGAGTTCTGTGATCGAGAAGGCATTGCAAGACACTGGACAGTTAGAGAAACACCACAACAGAATGGAGTCGCTGAATGACTAAATCGTACGCTACTTGAGAAGGCAAGGTGTATGTGCTCTAATTCCGGGTTAGGCAGAGAATGGTGGGCGGAGTCGGTTGCTACAGCTTGCTACATAGTGAACCGATCCCCACATTCTTCTCTCGATGGAGACACACCTTATAAGGTGTGGTCAGGTGAACATGTAGATTACGAGAAACTCAGAATCTTTGGATGCACAGCCTATTATCATGTCAAAGATAATAAGCTTGATGATAGAGCTAAGAAGGCAATTTTTTGGGATATCCAAGAGGGGTTCAAGGCTATCGTCTTTGGAGCATAAATGATTCTAAGTTTGTAATTAGCAGAGATGTTACCTTTGATGAACGATCTATGGTAGCTTTGTCTAAAAGATAAGATGGCAGATGATGGTGATGTTGGAAAAACTTCAAATACCTAAGTGGTGGAGATAGAGTCTAAATACCAACAAATAGATTCTAGTAATGTTCAGGTGGAGCATCCTAATGCTACTCGAGATGACGCAGATGATGAACTTGATCATGAGGAAATTTAGTGAGAAAATGCGCATGCATTACAACAGTAACAGCAGGATTCTTTGACATCTACTAGGCCAAAGAGGAATTATAAATTCGTTCAAAAGTTCGGGTAAGACAAGCCTCTGAGACATTATGGGCAGGTAAACTTGGTAGATTATGCACTCTCGGTGGAGGATGATGAGCCGGTCACCTTCAAACATGCTATCAAAGACAAAGATAGAGAGAGTTGGTTGGTCGCCATGGTGGAAGAAATGCAATCTCTTCATAAGAACAAGACATGGGAGGTGGTCCCGTTGCCCATGGGAAAGACTGCAATTGGTTGTAAATGGGTATATAAAAGAAAAGAAGATCCTACTAAGTCAGATGGTATAAGAGTCAAAGCTAGGTTAGTAGCGAAGGGATTTGCACAGAAAGAAGGTGTTGATTACAACGAGATATTTTCTCATGTGGTGAAACACACTTCCATACGAGTGCTTTTAAGTCTTGTTGCTCATGGTGATCTTGAGTTGGAACAACTAGACGTGAAGACTGCGTTCTTGCACGGTGACTTAGAGGAAGAAATCTACATGTATCAACCTGAGGGTTTCAAGGTTGAGGGTAAAGAAAGTCATGTATGTCGCTTGAGAAAATCACTATATGGATTGAAACAATCTCATCGGCAATGGTATAAGCGATTTGACTCCTTTATGTTGAAACAAGGTTTTTCCAGAAGTAATTATGATTGTTGTTTGGAGGTGATTATATTTATCTTCTATTGTATGTGGATGACATGCTTATTGCCTCTAAGAGCAAGGTGGAGATAGATATGTTAAAGGTTCAACTTGGTAAAGAATTTGAAACAAAAGATTTGGGTGCTGCACGGAAAATATTAGGCATGAAAATTAAAAGAGAGAGATCAAGCCGAAAATTGTTCTTGAGCCAGAGCGGGTATATTGAGCGTGTTATTGAAAGATTTGAAATGAAAAATGCTAAATCGGTGGTAACGCCGTTGGCTCCACATTTTAGGCTCTCTGGTAAATAATCTCCCACAACAGCAGAAGATAAGTCTTACATGGAAAATGTACATTATGCTAGTGCAGTCGGTATCCTAATGTATGCTATGGTATGTACACGCCCGGATATTTCACAGGCAGTAAGTGTTGTTAGCAGGTTCATGGCAAACCCGGGTAAGGCACACTGGGAAGCAGTCAAGTGGATATTAAGATACTTGAAGGGCACCATTGACACAGGTTTATGCTTTAGTGGAAAATCATGTCAAATCAGCGGCTTTGTTGATTCTGATTATGCTGGTGATCTAGATAGAAGACGTTCTACGACTGGTTATCTATATAAAATACATGGTGCTCCGGTTAGTTGGTGATCGATGTTACAAGCTACAGTGGCACTATCTACTACAGAGGTTGAGTACATGGCAGTAGTAGAAGGGGTGAAAGAAGCACTGTGACTAAGGGGTCTTCTAGATGATTTAGGGCTGAAGCAAGATTGCGTGGATCTGAATTGTGATAGTCAAAGTGCAATTCATTTGGCTAAAAATCAGGTTCATCATGCTCTACCAAGCATATTGATGTTAGATATCACTTCGTGCGTGATGTTATGGAGAAGGTGACATTTCTCTTGTAAAAGTACACACGGATGAAAATTCCGCTGACATGTTGACTAAAGTGGTGTCAGGAAGCAAGTTCCAACACTGTTTGAAATTGCTCAATATTATTGCATGTTAGGCAGTCATTGTCAAATGATGCAACCAAATACGAATACCATTCTTTGATCGTCCAAAATTTGCGTAGATTTCAAATTGTGAACGAGGTGGAGAATTGTGAGGGAGAGAGAAAGAAAAGGAAGGCTAAGAAAAGGAAGGCTAAGAGTTATTATAGGAAAGTTTTATTTCTATCCGTTGAAATTATAGCATATAACCACTATATAAACGTTTGTAGAATTTCAATTCAATCATCATCAACAATAACAACTACATTCACATCTTCTTTTCATATTATTACTAGTGTATGTTCTCGTAGCTTGTACGGGATAATACATAAAATTATATTAAAAAATTAAATAATATATATAATAATTATTATTATAAATATTTTATAAAGTTATAATTAAAATCAAACTCTCAAAATTTTTAATATTAAAATATTAAAAATAATTAGTATTTATCTTAATCAATTTGAGTTTGTTAAGTGATCATCTCACTCGTCCGCTTAAACAACTATTAGGAGTTAGAATCTCGCCTTGTGTATATAGCAATTCATTGGTTATCGATAAACCCTTAATAAAAGGAGTCTCAATACGTGGTTAGACTTGGCAAGAGTTTTCGAATACGCAGGTACCCGACCTGTCCATACTCGAATGAAAGGGTAATAACTTGACTCAAGTCGAGGCAAATTTTGGTCAAGATAGGTATCGTCGGGCTTAAGGTGTACCCGCTCCAAATATATACATATAAACATTTTTTAGGAATTAGGATTTGTCTCACATCACACATGATTCATAGCTTCAGTCTATACTCTATAGCCATGCAAGATAAACTCAATCATCCTCACCCAAAATCTTCTTCTAATTAAATACAACTTAAATTATTAGTAATTTTTTTAAAATTGTTTAAGATATAAAAATATATTATCTATGTATTAATATACTGTAATTATTTTGGTTAAAAAATTTATTTATACTATAAAAATTATAATAAGTAGATTTGACAATTAAGTAAAATAATTGTTTAAAAATATATATAAAAAAATAATATTTAATCATGTTAAAAATTAAAAAAAGGTCTTTATAAATATTTTTTTGTTATTTTAAATATTATATTATGCGTATGAAATTATATTTTTATTATTTTAAATATTATAATAATGATTGTGTGTATATTTCTAGTTCTTATCAATATGTATTAGATAGTTCTAATTTTAAATTTTGAATATATTTAAACCAATTTAGATTGATCAAGTGATCGACTTAGTCGTCAGCTTAAATAAGTATTGAGGGTTCGAATTCTGTCTCGTATGTATAGCAACTCGTTGCCGGCCAATTGTAGATTCTTAAATGGAATTCAAATTCATGACGGATTAGTCCTTAACTTTTGAATATCGTGGGAAGCAAAAAAAATATCTAGACCTAAATTTTATTATATTTTTGTCTCCATTACTAAATTTTTTTGGGTCCGTCACTGTTCACAACTTATGTCATCATCGCTGCTCATCCCGTTACCGTTGTTGTTGAGCACGTCGTCACCATTCTCATGCGAGTTTTTTTTTCTCTAGGTAAATTTTCCTCTCTCTCGTCTGTTAAGTTCTTCTATTCAAACATTGATATTTAAATTATAAAAAAAATGATTTTCATATTTTATAAAATATCATACTGGCAGTAATTGTAAATATGACGCTACTTAAAATTAAATAAAGTAACATAGATAAAACAAATAAAAAAATAACTTAATCTTGTATAAAATTTACCTATAAAATTCGGTACCAAAAAATGAATTTAATTTTAGTATATTAATAATATAAAATATTTTATATAATCATTCAATTCAATTAGATTTATCTATTTAGGTCATTATTGAAAATAAATTTAAGATACCAACATACAATTACTTTAAATTAAACAACAATTATCAATACTATATAAGAAATACACTATTCCACTAAGAATGATTGCCATAAGGAATAATTTTCCAATTTTCTATACTAATATTAGAAAGTTTATATAATACTATATAATAATATTATCATGATCAATACTATATGATATCAAAACAAAAAAAACACCGTGCTAATATAATATTATTAATATTATATAAATCATCTTTGTATTTATTTTTCTGTACGTATATAATATTTAATTAACACATTAAGACGTATATAATATTTTGTTAATACATATAAAATATAAAGTGATTTATAAATTATTATTAATTCGTATATAATGTATAATTAAATTTAATGAATTCAATTAGAATAAATAATAAATTATTTATTTTATTTTAGACTTTATAAATGAATAAATTAATTAACTAATATAACAAATTACAATTAATGTAGTAAATTTAATTAAGTAATATATATTATAATAAATTATATTAATATTTAAATATCTAATCAAATCAATTAGCTGATATAATTAAATCATGGTAATAAATTATATTGAATGAGTTAAAATAATTAAATCGAGAAACACTCTCCAGAGCATGTCACGTCAGCTCCATCATTAAGTACAGACATCCGATTTTTATATAATAGAATAGATGTTAGAAAGTTTATATAACACTATATAATAATATTATCATGATCAATACTATATGATATTAAAACAAAAAAAATACCGTGCTAATATAATATTATTAATATTATATAAATCATTTCTGTTTTATTTTTCTGTACGTATATAATATTTAATTAATACATTAAGATGTATATAATATTTTGTTAATACATATATAATATAAAGTGATTTACAAATTATTATTAATTCGTATATAATGTATAATTAAATTTAATGAATTCAATTAGAATAAACAATAAATTATTTATTTTATTTCAGACTTTATAAATGAATAAATTAATTAACTAATATAACAAATTACAATTAATGTAGTAAATTTAATTAAGTAATATATATTATAATAAATTATATTAATATTTAAATATCTAATCAAATCAATTAGCTGATATAATTAAGTCATGGTAATAAATTGTATTGAATGAGTTAAAATAATTAAATCGGGAAACACTCTCCAGAGCATGCCATGTCAGCTCCATTATTAATTGCAGACATCCAATTTGTATATAATAGAATAGATTTGTCTCAAAATAAAATATAAATAGTTCTTTTGTATTTTTTGTTAAAAAATATTTTGTTAAACTTAACACATAATAATAATTATATTGTTAAATTTGATTTAGTATAAAAAATAAATAAATACACTCAAAAATTAGTGATAATTAATTATATTATATTAGTTAATTAATTAATAATTAAATTAAAACTTAGTTTTCTAATTAAATACAACTTAAATTATTAGTGATTTTTTTAAAAAAATTTTAAGATATAAAAATATATTATCTATGTAGGGACGGATCCATAATATTTAGTATGGAGGGGCCAAATTTTAGATAAATTTTTTTTCATTCCATAAAAATAATTACATATAGTTATTAGAGTTAGTTTTTCAAAAAATTTATCAAATATATATATATATATATATATAATTATAAATTCTTTTCACAATTTTATTATGATAGTTACATAAAAAAATATAACAATATCAATATTATATTATAAAATTCTAAAGTACCAATAATTTATAGCGCGTTTAGTTAAAAATAATCACATATCTTATTAATTAAAATTAATTCTTTCAAAATTTTATAAAAATTTGAAAATAAATGATAAATTATTAATTATTTAAAAGAGACAATACCTTTATAGAATATAAGATATAAGATATTTTTATAAAAGTTTTTCTTTCAACAACGTAAATTTAGAAGAAAAATAAGTATTTTTTATAAGAAAAGAATATCTAAAGTATATAATGTGATTACCAAAATATAACTACGTAAGTTATTATTAATATAATAATATAAATTTTAATATGTTAATATAAAATAAACAATTGATTTTTTAAATAAATATAGAGATTATTATATAAAAACTAATTTGAAAGTTACACAGACTTGAGGATATGATATTAATTTAATTAAGTGAAAAATATTAGTGAATTAAACAATCAAGACATAAATCTATCATATAATAAAAAATAATACATATAAAAATACTAAATTATATAATATATTTTTTTAAATATATATCTCATATATAAATATAGTTTCTAAAAATTTTGGGGGCCGAGGCCACCACTCACCCCCTCTAAGTCCATCCCTGTATCTATGTATTAATATACTGTAATTATTTTGGTTAAAAAATTTATTTATACTATAAAAATTATAATAAGTAGATTTGACAATTAAGTAAAATAATTGTTTAAAAATATATATAAAAAAATAATATTTAATCATGTTAAAAATAAAAAAGGTCTTTATAAATATTTTTTGTTATTTTAAATATTATATTATGCGTATGAAGTTATATTTTTATTATTTTAAATATTATAATAATAATTGTGTGTATATTTCTAGTTCTTATTAATATGTATTAGATAGTTTTAATTTTAAATTTTGAATATATCTAAACCAATTTAGATTGATCAAGTGATCGACTTAGTCGTCAGCTTAAATAAGTATTGAGAGTTCGAATTCCGTCTCGTATGTATAGCAACTCGTTGCCGGCCAATTGTAGAATCTTAAATGGAATTCAAATTTATGACGGATTAGTCCTCAACTTTTGAATATCGTGGGAAGCAAAAAAAATATCTAGACCTAAATTTTATTATATTTTTGTCTCCATTACTAAATTTTTCTGGGTCCGTCACTGTTCACAACTTATGTCATCATCACTGCTCATCCCATTACCGTTGTTGTTGAGCACGTCGCCACCATTCTCATGCGAGTTTTTTTTTCTCTAGGTAAATTTTCCTCTCTCTCGTCTGTTAAGTTCTTCTATTCAAACATTGATATTTAAATTATAAAAAAAATGATTTTCATATTTTATAAAATATTATACTAGCGGTAATTGTAAATATGACGCTACTTAAAATTAAATAAAGTAACATAGATAAAACAAATAAAAAAATAACTTAATCTTGTATAAAATTTACCTATAAAATTCGGTACCAAAAAATGAATTTAATTTTAGTATATTAATAATATAAAATATTTTATATAATCATTCAATTCAATTAGATTTATCTATTTAGGTCATTATTGAAAATAAATTTAAGATACCAACATACAATTACTTTAAATTAAACAACAATTATCAATACTATATAAGAAATACACTATTCCACTAAGAATGATTGTCGTAAGGAATAATTTTCTAATTTTTTATACTAATATTAAAAGTTTATATAATACTATATAATAATATTATCATGATCAATACTATATAATATCAAAACAAAAAAAAACACTGTGCTAATATAATATTATTAATATTATATAAATCATCTTTGTATTTATTTTTCTGTACGTATATAATATTTAATTAACATATTAAGACGTATATAATATTTTGTTAATACATATATAATATAAAGTGATTTACAAATTATTATTAATTCGTATATAATGTATAATTAAATTTAATGAATTCAATTAGAATAAACAATAAATTATTTATTTTATTTCAGATTTTATAAATTGAATAAATTAATTAACTAATATAACAAATTACAATTAATGTAGTAAATTTAATTAAGTAATATATATTATAATAAATTATATTAATATTTAAATATTTAATCAAATCAATTAGTTGGTATAATTAAGTCATGGTAATAAATTGTATTGAATGAGTTAAAATAATTAAATCGGGAAACACTCTCCGGAGCATGCCACGTCAGCTCCATCATTAAGTGCATACATCCGATTTTTATATAATAGAATAGATTATTATTTTATTTTATTTCTTTTTCTCTTTAGTAATTATATAGCGAGTGAATTATTGTAAGTAGTGTTCAATTTCATATTACTTTGTAGCTATTAGAAATCAAAATTCCGCTGCAGACTCAACAAAATTTTATATCATATAAAAGATATAAAATTTAAGATCAAGACACACCATAAAATTACTATTGGTGAAAGTTTTTAAATATTTTTTAATAAATATAAAATAAATGCATTGAAATTTTAAATATTTTGTATATAAAAATTTTTTCATTTTAAAATTCTAACATACGTCCTTAGAATACAAATTAGTTAAACTCAAAATTATAAAAGAAATATATAAAAAAATGATAGAATATTTTTTTTTAATCTATAACTTCAAAAAGGATGGAACATTGAAGGAGCAACTCTCACAATCAACAACTTTATTAATATTCACGTTTTCCGACTATCATCCTTCATATTTTCTCCTGAATTTCGTTTTTGATAATTAAATTCATCATTTTTTTTACTGCAATAAAAGTTGTGTAATTTTTCTATAGAATTTACTTTAATGCTCTATATGTTAACCCTTCTTCGTATGGTGGAAATTCACCTGCAGTCGACTGCAGGTGAAATTGTTTCTGGATCGTTGACACGTGTTACTATATGGTTTAAAAAAAACTATTTATTTTATACAAATGGTTTATTTAAAAAAATCGGTTTGAATAGATCAAATAACTACTTTTAAAATAATTTAAATTCTTTCTGCGTGTTATTCCTAAATAATTTGATATGTTCTTTTTCTTCGTTCATATTGACCAATTTTTCTTTAAATTTATCTGAAACTTTTTTTATTTAATTTTTGTCAAATATATGTATACAAATTGTTTAAAAAAATAAAATTTAGTATTCTGAAAAAGAAACAAAATTCACGATTTTTTTTATAGGAATGGCATAAATGATATCATCTGTCCTTTTTTGTGTCTCTATTTCTATTTTCTTGATGAGTTTTGTTTTGTTTCCTATAACTTACATAAATAATTGAACATAATATTATTAATTTTGTCTACAACAAAAAATTTTAATAAATTTTTTCAAAATAAAATTGATTCAAAAATAGAGAAAAAAAAAGAACAACTAATGAAAATATTTATTTTGACATTGCCATCAAGAATAGGATAGCCATAGAAAAAATTCAACCAAATAAAAAGGACCTAACTCATACAATTAAACTACCATCATATCATCACAATAAACTATAACATCACCAACTAAAGAGACATATAACAAATATGAAAGAGATCATGCCAAAATTTCAACAATGCTCATGTTATCAACTAGTCTACGTTATACCATAATTACATTTTTGTCTTCCATCACATGAAATTGCCATGAATTATCTTGGCATTTATGATCCTGAACATCAAAATGGTGTAATGACATAAATATGTACATATTTATTAAATAATTTTCATCATTCAGAGAGGAATGAATAAAAACATAAATTAAGAAATACATTTGAAATAATAAATTTGATTAAGAAATATAAATAAAAGGAACATACCTAATTGAAAGTTTCATATTAGTTCTGAAAAAGGGATTGAAAGAGAACGAATTTTACGTGCGAAACGAAAAAGAAGAGAATAAAAGTAACTGCTTGGTCCAATTCAAACCAATTTTTTTAAATAAACCATTTATATAAAATAAACCGATTTTTTTTAAACCATATAGTAACACATGTCAGCCATCCAGAAGCAACGCAGGTGAGTTTCTGCCTCTCTTCTTCGTATACCCCGTTTAGAATACATATGGACATGGTTACACGATCATGATAATGATCCAATTTTCAAAAGTTCAAAGAGAGTAGAGCCTGCGACACCGAGATGGTGGTAGCCCCACATCCTTCAAGTATATATCGTGGTCCAACTCCAGCCCCCTTTGCATCACTTTATATGCATGGCTAGCTAGTTCTAGTTACGTTTCTCCTTTATCCATTGCACTCAAACTATAGGTTTGATTTAATCTTGAGACATGGAAAATCAATGACTGCTTAAGGGTAGTTTTTGTTGTCATATATGTCATCTTCTTGCCAAGAGAGCCAAGGTTTCAGCGTCAATGGAGTTGGACTGTGATGCTAGCTTAATAGGAGTGTTGCCTTCTTTATCTGCAGCATTTGAATTGGCCCCCCTGTAAATAACAAGACGGTAGGAAAAGTAAACATTAAACTGAAATTTGAAATTATCTAAGAATACAAGGATAAGCAACGTTATTAGGAATATATGTCTTAGAAACCCATCCAGCAATGTTAATTAATTTACCTCATAAGTAGCACTTTTGCAGCTTCAGTATTTCCTGCAGTAATACTGTAATGAAGTGGTGTCTGACCTTTCGAATCGCAAGCATTAATGTCTGCACCATATTGTAGGAGCAACTCCACCATACCAGCATCAGCAGTGATGCATGCCAGGTGAAGCACACCAGAACCAAGTTGTATGTTCTCATTCATCAGCTGATTTTCACGTTGAGATGGTGATGATATGTTTGATTTATCTGATGAAGTCATGTTGCAAGAACCTTCTGCAGAGCACCAAACAATGGTATTCACACTAGAAACTTTTTTGGGACTCAGATTTAAAAGATATTTACAGATTTAATATTTAATATTAATTTTATTAATATTGAAATAAACGGTTTATTAATCGTTTCTTTAATTTTCATTTAAGCGGTCATACATGAGTTATGATCTTTGGCATTGAAAGGTTGCAATGTACTGTTGTACCCATTATGCAATGAAAAGTTACAACCTTTAAGTTCATACGTGACTTATGATTTGGTTGGCTTTGTGCTTGTATTTTGGTTACTTCTTTTGTATATATAAAAAGATAATTGCCCACTGTATGAAAATATATAACAAATACCAAGTGTACATTTTATTTAACTATGGAGAGTGTTCTTTGTTCAACAGAGTTAAGAGTGTCTTATTATTGGTAACTAAAAAATTTAATGGTTTCATTATATCTTAGGAGAATATTGTCATCAATCCTATAGTAATTAAGTGTGGGGACAAAGATCTCTCTAAAGAAAGCAATCTAATTGTGTCTTAGAACCACAACAATTTCTTGGGTAATAAGACATACCAGATAATGTGTGGCCAGTGATGGCATTGACATCCACACCTGACTTGACAATATGCCGGTACGCTGCTTTCATGTCATTGGCACAAATGCTTTCCCACACTTTTTTTGCCACAGAATGGACAGAGTGGCTTTCTTTTGTTCGGCAAATGAACATTTTCTCAGAGTACTGCAAAAATTATGTTCAGGCAATGAAATCCTACGTTTTTTTTATGTTTTTAACCTAGTATGCAAAGTAGAATCAATTGCAGCTATAGTGGCTTATATATCAAATAGGTTTGGTGCAACATATGGGGTGCCCAACTAAAGAAAATAGAAATTGATATTCACAAAATTGAACCCCCCCCCCCCCCAATCTTTCTACATAAGAATAGCATTAATTAGTAATTTCAATCTTTTTAAGGTTACCTTTGCATGAATGAACTTCTCCTTTAATGAAATAGAATCATCAGGTTTCGGTTTTTTTACTTTGTCTCCCCTGGCATTGGATGAACTACATAGCAGGTGCTGGTTAGCATATGTCTGAACAGTTATTCTCATCAGTGTTAGCAATACTTACCCAACAGATGCATTATCATCAGTTTGCAAAGTACTCTTTGAAGCTAACTCTTCCCAAACTGAGTTTGCAAAGTAATTGCCCAGTGTCTTAAACATGGCTAAGACGTAAGGGTCCCAGACTTTCACATCAAGTGTCAATGATCTTACCTGCCAAAAATGTTTTTCACCTTAGCTGCAGAAGTGAGTAGTAAAAGGAAAAGGATTTTGTTTCCATCACTGAGTTTACAAAGGAACGAACCATACATAACATTGAAGGTAAACTTAAAACTGCAAACTTATTGACTTACTTTTGATATATGTACTCCAAGATTACGATGAACACCGGAACATTCAATGCATATAAGGATGCCAAGGTTTAAGGATGCCCAATCTGGTTCAGGTTTACCACAATCTGCACACTTGTCATTTCCACTCACCCTTCTTAGAAATTCAATTGGCTTTTCACTTTTCATATTGTGTCTTTGCAACTGCAAACTCTTATATGTACGATATTGGCTACCGGGAGTAGTGTATTTCCTTGATTCAGACTTGTCGGTCACGGTGTGACCATCATCTAGAGAACTTTCTGGCACATCAGTCTTCTTAGCAGTGTCACTGTCTCCAGTTTTTCGCTTAGCACAGGGAGGCTGTCACAGAAATGTTATATAATCATATTAATCAGAAATAACATGAGCATTGGAGGATTAATGAATTTGAAAGAAAAAATTCTACTATGTACCGTTCCCAGTGACTGGACGCTCAACAAGGATGCAATGACTCCGGTTATCTTTTCCATCCAATCCATCTGGTCCACTGCATTTTCTGCCTGCATTGCTTTCCATTGCATCATCAGAATTTAGAAGTAAGAACAAATTTAAATAATGTAAAAACCAAGTACCTGCAATGTATAGTTCTTTGATGGTGAGATAATCCTGAAGCAGAATCTTAAATCTGACTGATCAGAATCAGCTTTAATTGTGGATGTCAGCAGGTTTACTGTGTGACGTGCTGCATATCTTTCATCATGGACACCTCCATGGTAATGAGAAGAAAGCCATCGACTTAGAAGCCCAGAACCATTTTCAGTGCCACCATTCCATGGTTTGCGATAGTAGTATAGCATTCCCCGACTATCAAGAACAAAATACCTTCTTTTCCAGTCACCCCTTAAATTAGAGGATCGCTTTGAGAGAAAACCTTGTCTAATGATTTCAACCTATATGTATAAACCATGCACTTTTGAGATTAAGATAGGCTAAAATTAAATACATTGTCGACATTGAATATCGTATTCATAGTGTAAATTGTAAAATACCTTTCCATTTGCAGCAGATTCCTTCACTACATCAGCCACTTCATTTGATATCCTAGAAAAGGGATGGACAGAGTCTCCATTAGGAGAACCATAAGGGCCATTTAAAGACATTCTACTCTCTTGATAAACTCGTTTTTTGTACTCTTCCATTCTTTTATAAAGAGAAATCTGCTCTTCATCATAACTTTCTCTTGATTGCTGTACATAATCCAAAATCTGCAACATGGTCGAGTTAGATATTTCAGCAATTGGCCCTTTCCTTCTCAGCATCAAGTTGAAGAAAGAAAGCTCCCATATTTCGAACTGGCTCTCATGAAAGACTATCATGTCCTTAGGTTTCTCATTTTAGCCACTAAATTGGTAATTATTTCTAGACAATGCTGTTGAATACTATTTTTAAATGTGCTATACTGAATAGTATTTCTAAAAGAAATGAAATGGCACCTCAGACATGAAAGAAAATTTCCATTCAGTCAAATGTGTTTCCCTAATCCAGTAATTGAATGTTATACATCATTAACTGTGTTTTTATGCTGCTTGATCACCCTTGGTTTATAAGTTTAGAAAATTCAAGAAACTACATCTGCTTATCTGTGGAAAAGTACGCTCTCTACTATGTATGGCATGAGCAATCACATAAATGGAAAAAAAAATTATAGTAGTAGTAGCAAAACCTCGCTAAAGAAAGGTTGCATCTGATGTAATAGTTGATATCCCTGCAACAGAAGGGACCTTGAAAAATGTATTAAGTGAAATACTAGATATGAAAAAAGTAAAATATAAAATAATAGTAATAATAATAATAATAATAATAATGAGAAAGCCATGTAATGAGTATTTCATATACCTGTTGAAAGTATCGAAGATGAGCATCCATGATTCCAGTGATAGCCTCTAAGAACTCAAATCTCTTTTTGGCCTCAATATTATTGAGAGCAACAACCTAGCCGATGATAAATGTTTTCGTTTTAGACATAACGAGGATTTTATTTTCTTTTATTGTTATATTATAACGATATACATGCTATAATTCAGAAGCTCAAATTAATGTGAGATATATGTGCAATTGACATTACCAGATTGAAACGTGCTTCTTCAAATGAGGTTCTTGCATTCTGCAATTCCTGGAATTTCTCTATACCAAATTAGATTTAAAAGATCATACAAACTCACAACAAGCAACAGGAATACGTTATGAATAAAAATTCCAAAGAGAAGCTACCAGAATTACCTCTTCCATGGTAGTGGCAATATCAGGCTTTGTGCTTTTTTTCAGTGACATAAACTTTTCTCGTGCCTGTAGCAAATAATATAATGGACATCGCTATCATGTTATGATCAGGAGATCTGCAATTGAAATTTTTACAGACACGCAGGCACACATTGTTGCCTCTACTGATCTAAATAAAAGTTAAATCTCAACACAAATGAGAAGCACCTGATCATATACAGCAGAAGCTTTGTCAAAACGCTTCCGAGCTTCCTGCATAAAAAGGCAAGAACATATGAATATATTGTTGAACATTAAATGGTGAAAGATTACTAATTTTTCACATTGATCGGTCTTAATTCCACTAAACAGCTTCTAATCACTGTTTCAAAATCATGATTTCAACTCTTCTCCCACTGTTGATAATCCACTGGAGATAAGTCATATCTTCAAGTATTACATCCTATTATCCTAATATTCCATAGTTTTAGCATATGATAACCAACTTTGTTATGTGTATGCATTAAAAAAAAAAGGAGTAAATATCTACTACCAAAGTCACAGCATACCTTGACTTCATGGATATCAACATTCATAATGTGTTGTAACCGGTCAGTAAGCATCTGCTCTACCTAAGAAACCACAATAAGTCAGGACAGAATACGAATTCCAATAAGCACAATAGCCTGTGATTTACTAGGAACAAATCATTACCTGTGACCGAAGAAGTTCTTTGTATGTACTGATTTCTCTCAAAGCAGTAGTAAATTTGCTCATCACAGGTTCTGGGAATACCAAAGCAAAATTCTTCAGAGTCAGCAGCACAGACATAAACCTTAGTGCAATCTTATTCATAGTCAACGGAAGCACATAGGTTAAGAAATTAAAAGCATAGCTAAGAGTAAATAAACATAGCAACAACTGGAGTACACATCTGATCTGCTGAACCTGAACCTTCATATCAATTGAAGGCTAAAATAACCAAAGATATTAATTTAATTTTAGTAGAGAAAGAAAGAGAAGATGAGGTTTACCTCCTAAAGCAGCAAAATGAGGATCATTATGGCCACTTCCAAAATCTTCAAGGGCAGTAGCAAATGCCACGTCCCCTTCATATACCTCTCCTAATCCTTCCCTGAAAAGATTTAAAAAAATATCAAATATTTATTCAGAGAATAATCCCAATCCAAGAGTGAACGTACGTATATTTTCGACATCCTTTGTGAAATTTGCAGCATCTGATGCGTAATGATTCTGCACTTTCCTCCAAGCACTGCAGCTGCAAATGCATCCATCATACACAACCACATTCGTTAAATTCCATTTTTTAAAAGCAAACTCTGTTATAGAATGCTTTCTTTCCGCCATATTAAAACATCCTCAAAAAAAAAAAAAATCAAGCATGAATTATGAGATTGCATAGGAGGCACCTCGTGCTGCTCAACATGACGTGAATTACGATAAAATCAACATAGATATAGATGTTTGAATAAATTGAATATGATATGGTAAGAAGAAGAACCTGCTGGCGGAACATGGGGGAATCATCGAGCTTTGCGAAATGCATTTTTATTTTGGGTTCCAGAAATGAAGATTTGATTTCTTCAACAAAGGAAGTAAATTTGGCAATGTGATTATGAATCTGATGATGACAGATAAATTTTTTTTTTCCAACGCAAAGCTTAGCTTAATTTAAGAGAAAGAAAGAGAGACAGAGGAATGAAGCAATGGTTAATGGTTCTGTTTTTTTATTTATCTTTGATTATTAAAGTTAAAGTTAAAGGGAAAGAGTAATTAATTATTAATTAATAAAATAAGAAGACTAGACTATAAGAGTATTAAAAAAATAGTTGGAGCGGGGAAGGAGGTTGAAATTGGAAGGAAGATATAGGTAACAGTGACTTAGATAAGACATAAGAGTTTCACCTAATATAATTATTTCACGAAAAATTATAATGTACAGATGTTAGATTGTACAGATATAAAGAGATTCTATTGTAATCGTTAGGATAAGACACGTGTAGGAAAAGTTGGAGGCGGCTCGCAGAGGTAGTGTTAGACGTTGTTGGAAATTAGAGATGGATTGTGTGGGAAACGAGTGGCTTTGTGTCTATGGGTTGGATATTTTTCGTAACAAGAGGTAAAAAAATTGGAGACAGTGTAGACCCGAAACTCAACTCTCCTTGTAACAATATTTTTCTTTATATATTTTAAACAACAAAAGAATTGTTTAGCATAGGTGTTGCACCATCTTAGGTAAAATAATTTGACTTACATATATGTTTTGTAGATTTTTTTAGTGTCATTTTGATTATAAATTTTGAGGTGAATTACATAGGTGTTTTGCCGATATAAATATTCAGTATTTTAAAATTGATAACGGTTCAGCATAATAAAAAATAGATGTTTGTTACGGTACGACGATAAATTTATACGTACTAGTACAATAAAAATATGGACAAATTAAAATACGACATGTGGATTATGTTTTCCATGTCAATAATAATTATTATTTTTTTAAATACATATTATATCAATGATTTTACTAAATTACCCTTATACTTTAATAAAAATAAAAATAAATTTAATTTAATTTTTACAAAAAGAGTTAAATATCCTTCTTTTAGTATTGGACAAAAACAACCCTAACTCTTTAATTTAATCAGAATTTCAATTAACTTTAGTTTTATAATTTTAAATTTAAATCAATTCAAAAATCAAAACCAAAATACATTTCATTATTCATATACACTACAAAATATGTATTTTATTATTCATATACACTACAAAATTATTTTGTTTATCATGAACCCTAAAATCCTAAATTCCCAACGTACTCCAATCCCACTCTCCTCTCCTCTCGGAAACTGAAAATTGAAAAGGGAACAAAGAACTCTAGCACCCCCAGTCTCCCGCAGCCCTGCAGCCACCGCAACCCCCGGAGCCACTGGAGGCCCCGCAGTCACCGCAGCTCCCGCAGTCCCACTTCGTTGTAATCGCGAAACCCTCCTCCGCTGGGAAGCTCCGTCGCCAAGGTAATTAATTTGTCACCAATTCCAACATGCATGCTTACTGTTATATAATTTACCTCATCTATATCACACATTATAACTTTATCAATGGTATTATGCCTGAGCGATTCCCTTGCGGTGGATCCCTCTCCTCCCCCCATAATAAAAACATTCTTTGGGCTGAATGAATAAAAGTTCTAGGTAAATTACATGGGATTGGGAATGAAATTAGATTCTTAAAGAGCATATAGGAGGGAGTTATTTAGGATGGTGAAGGAGGGTTGGATGAACAAGACATTCATGGTAGATGAATTCATCTGTCTCAACACTTTGAAACTTCTCATCAATTACCAATGCCTGTAACAGCCACATAAACTTAGTTTCCTCTTCATAAAGGTAGATTTAATTCTTTTGTATAAAGAAGATGCTTACCTTTCCAAAGGGCTTAGTGTCCAATAGTGCAATGTGTTGATATTGGCTAGTTCCTGTATGCAATATACTACAACCGATCCAAAGAAAAAAATGAAATTACTCTTACATTAGTGTATCTTCATAATAAGAGCAAATAAGATAATTGAAATATAGCTACACTTTGCTATGTCTTATTTTCATTATGTACTGTTTGTATATGTATGTATGTCTGCCTTTTTCATAGCCATAGGCAAAAGGAGCTTATCATTTTTTAGGATCACTTTACTTTTCCTAACATGAGAAGCTGCAATCACCAAAGATTGTTCTACTTGTTCTATTTTTGTCTCATTTGGACTCAAAGAAGTTCTTACTTCTCTCACCATATTATCTCTGGCTTTATTCTTTTCATGAATCTTCTAAAGTCAATAAGAAAAAGTTATAATAGTAAATCATAAATGAACATGAAAAAGGCCAAAATGCTAATGTGGTATTTCATCTGACAGTTAGTATGAGATTTTGGATTAGCTAAGAACAGAAAGAAAAAAGAGTAGTTAAAAAGAGGCGGTGTGGTATTTCATCTGGTAGGGACGTAGTGATATGCAATTGATAATGGCTCAAGTGTTCTAAGCTACTTTAGAATTTTTCCTTTTTACCCTTTTTATTTTTCACAGGCCAATTAACTTCAGAACTGGTTTTCCTGCTCAGCACCTTCTATAACTCCAATTGATTTTTGTTTTAAATGCAATGTAGGTGCCTCGATAAAACAGCTATAGTGTCTGATGCTGAGAGCAAAATTGATTATTTTCCTGATCCATGGAGACTGCACTGTGACACAAGTTGAGGAACTGAAGATCTTGCTTTGCATATTCTATCATCTCCCTAGGAAAATTGACTTTAAAATTTAAAATAAAATATCTACTTTTATTTTTGACTCTGTGAAGATGCTTCTGACCTTTCACGTGATGATTCATCTAATGAAAGTATTGACCTTCCAACACCATTTTAAAACAATGTTTCATCTGAATCACCTACTTCATATATTTCTTCCAATTATTTTTCTTATCATTTTACCACTCTATTTTTATTATTAAATTTGTATTTAACATTGTATGTCATATGAAATCTCAGTTTTAATTTTATTTTTTTCACATGTGATTTTGTTTTTGTATAGCTTACTATTATTTTTATAGTTAGTTATAACAAGTTATTGAGTTATTTATCCAAACGCTACAACTTTAAAATAAGTACTTTTATAACTAAAAATCCAAACACAATTTATAAGCTGCTATTAATAAAAGTCCTCATACGTTAAGCTCTTTTTCCAAAAGAGCTTATTTAAGTTGTTTACCCAAACTGAGCGTAAACTAAAAATGAAAAATTAGGACTTCAAAATAAGAAACTCCACTCCACAATCCTATAAAATAAAAACTAGAAGAAAATTGCTAAATCACAAACACCATGATCCTCTTGAATCCAAGAAAGGTTAACCATCAATTTGCCATTAGGAAGCCACTCAAAATCCACATCAGAACCATTCACTTGGAACTTCTTTGGAGGTTCACTTGAGTAAGCCAAAAATTGGCCATCACCCTTAACCTTGAGCATAGCAACACCCTCAACATATTCCACTTCTTGAATTACACCTCCATTATTGAGCATATTTGTTAGTCCTATTGGTGCAAATTTGATGCTGCCAGATAGCACTCAATCCAGATTTGTCACTGCTCCCCTTCCCCTAATGAAATGCCCAAAAGAAGCTCTTGATGAGGGTAAAAAAGATGCATGTTTTGCCCCAACTAGACAGAATCAACTTGCTTTACTTGTAATCAAGCATTTCCTATACATAGTGCACAAATTCAGAATTGCAAAAGAAAATGAGCCAAATTGAAAACAAGGTAATTTCATGATAGCAGTAATTTCCTAATTTAAATAGTTGATTATATAATAGTGAATAGTAGAATGTGAATTATATAATACTGGAATTACATGAATAGTTGTATTTCATTATAGCAGTAATTTCCTCAGGCTTGAACTGCACTACACAAAACCAACCAAGAACAGAACAACTAAAACTATTTCAGATATGCAAGAATCACTTGACTTGTTCTATGAACCAAACACTTGAAATCCCCAGCCACATAGCAGCCTGCAAGGGAACAACACCCAGCAAGAGTGTATTTGATAATAAGTAATTAAATTGCATGACTTGTGAGTATGTCAAGCAGAAACAACCCACCTCATGATTGATCCAGTTGGCATTAATCATATCATTCATGCTCTCATTGGTAAAAGTTTTCACCAGTAAAATACATTATTCATTTTAACATCTTAACAAATGCAAAGGGCAATACTTCGGCATTAAAAATAAAGACAACAGGACAACAAACAGGGATTCATACAAACATCTAAGCTAAAGGCATACAATAGCAACTATTACAAGCATCATTACATGAACATACCTGTGTACAATAGTAAACACGCCCTCTTTTACCAGCTCGTGTCCTAGGAGGAGGCTTAAAAGCCACTGCTTCCAGCACTACTTGATTTAGTATAGAAGTTCCAAGTCTTCTTGATCTCTCCTTTTCAACTTCACTAGCAGCATCAATAATCCTTTGTTCAAAAAAGCAATATGGAATCAGCAATTCTCTCAGAGGATCAACTCCAATAAAAGATTTCAATCCTGAGTAAGTCATAATATCATGACAAATATGGCACTAAATTATTGTCTACCTCCAAGAAACCTATCCACCATTATAATTGATCTAAAACATTAATTACACTCTATAATAAGGGGGAGAAGAAAGCCTGTAAGGCTGTAACTGAAATAGAGAATTTGCTTGAAATAGCTGAGTCCATTTCCATTAGCATAACTCAAGCCCTATAAATAATTTATGAAATCGTTTTGGTAGCACTAGTCTAGTATAGACAAGTTATGCAATGGAGATGATGTAACTTCCACCATCCCTATATAGCAAACCCTAAATTTCAACAAAATATAAAAAGTTGGGCTCATTCACAATGTCAATTTCAAGCTGATATTTATTTATAAAGATGAACTCCGTAGAAGGGTGAACCTGTTTTTAAGGAAAAGATGGAGTAAGTCACAGAATGAACAATTCGTATATGATGCAGACTAAATTTATCAATAATATTTCACCTAAAACATACTTGTCAACACTATGGCCAGCTATTGCAGTAGAATAAACAATTGGAGCCCAGTCAAGTATTCGAAGCTTCTCTCTGACATCTTGCTCATAGTATGTTGCAGTCTGCTGGTTCTTATTTGGTATTGTATCCCACTTGTTAACAACTATTACACAACCTTTCCCTTCTTGTTCTATTCTTTCAGCTATCTTGTAGTCCTTCAAAACATATTCATAGATGTGTGAGGAAAAATAAATTAAATAATGAATAACCAGTGTATGAAAATTGATTATGAACTAGAATACATAAAATAAAAGCATCTATAAAGAACCTGTTCTGTGATACAAGCCATGGCCTCAATTACACGGGCTCAAAATGCTCATAAATGACAAATAAAAATAAGAAACATCAGCATAAATAACTCAATCAGAAAAATCAAAATAAACAAAGAAAAATTCCAACATAGCGCCGCACCACAGTATCTTCAACAACTCAGATCAGACAAATAAACAACCAAAATCAACAAATAAGAAAAATCAGCATAAACAATTCAAAATCAGAATCATGGCATAAACAACTCAATTGATTCCAGCATAGAAATCAATGAATTGAAAGGGCTGAGTTATATGTCTCTGCAATCCCTACCAGTCCAGTCCCACAACATCCGTTTGCAACATTTATAGACCCTGAAATGATTAATTAACTTAAAACATACATGATATGGTGATTATCAATTGCCACCAAATTAAATAGCACATGAGAGCCACATAACCTGAACTAAAAGGATTTTGTATGATCTTGAGCAGTGCAACATAGAAATCAATGAATTGAAAGGTAGAACCAGAAAGTGTGGCTTGCAAAGAACTAATAGTCGATGCTAATTGACCATTGAATAATTGAGCTTCTCCATTGACAATATCAGAACACAATCTTAAAGGTCCTCCTGCTGCAGTTCTACCTCCTGGTAAAGCACCCCAATGGCAATGTACTTAGAACCCACACTTTTCTTGCTCTCGCATCTTATAGTTGCTTCATCATATAATCATCAATTAACCAACAATAACATTATATAACTTTAAGCATGCATGTTGGAATTGGTGACAAATTAATTACCTTGGCGACGGAGCTTCCCAGCGGAGGAGGGTTCCGCGATGACAATGAAGTGGGGCTGCGGGAGCTGCGGGAGCTGCGGTGACTACGGGGCCTCCGGTGACTGCGGGGGTTGCGGTGGCTGCGGGGCTGCGGGAGGTTGGGGGTGTTAGAGTTCTTTGTTCCCTTTTCAATTTTCAGTTTTCGAGAGGAGAGGAGAGTGGGATTGGAGTGCGTTGAGAATTTAGGATTTTAGGGTTCATGATAAACAAAATAATTTTATAGTGTATATGAATAATGAAATGTATTTTGGTTTTGATTTTTGAATTGATTTAAATTTAAAATTATAAAACTAAAGTTAATTGAAATTCTGATTAAATTAAAAAGTTAGGGTTGTTTTTGTCCAATACTAAAAGAAAGATATTTAAGTCTTTTTTTAAAAATTAAATTAAATTTATTTTTATTTTTATTTTTATTAAAGTATAAGGGTAATTTAGTAAAATTATTGATATAATATGTATTTAAAAAAATAATAATAATTATTGACGTGGAAAATATAATCCACATGTCGTGTTTTAATTTGTCCATATTTTTATTGTACTGGTACGTATAAATTTATCGTCATACCATAGCAAACACCTAAAAAATAACTTTTTTTTACTAATATTATGTTAATGCAGTGAGAGAATTATATAATTGACTAAAATAACTTTTTTTTATTTTGATCTAAAATACGCATCGAAAAAATAAAATTTCAATAAAAACTTATCAAAGTTTTATTTATCTTATTAAGAATCATTATCACTAATAATTAATAGGGTAAAGTACTAAATTAGTCCCCTATATTTGGGCGTAATTCTATTTTGGTTATGGTTTAAAGTGCCCTATTTGAATCCAAAAAAAGTTTCATTTACTTTTAATTTAGTCTCACCGTGAGATTAAAGTTAAATAATTAACGGAATGTCCTACATTACAGCAGTATAAAAACAAGGTCGATAATCTAAAAAACAATTACAAGCTCCAGAGGCACAAAATCAACCTCGGATGCATCAATACATTTATTTATCATTCTTTTTATAATTTAAATGAAATATTTTCTATAGAACTAAGGAGAATGATAAATAAATGTATTGATGCATACACGGTTGATTTTGTGCCTTTGGAACTTGTACTTATTCTCTAAATTATCAACCTTATTCTTATATTGCCGTAATGTAGGGCATTTTGTTAATTATTTAACTTTGACCTCATGGTGGGACTAAATTGAAGCTAAATAAAACTTTTTTGGGATTCAAATAGGACACTTTAAACTTTAAGGACCAAAATAGGATTACGCCCAAACGTATATGACCAATTTAGTATTTTATCCTAATTAATAAAAGTAACCACATATATAAAAATTATTTAAAAAAATTTTGAAAAATAAATGAGAGAAAATTTCACTCCCTTTTTCTGAGAGATGCTAAAATAATACTCTCCTTCTTTTTATTTGTAAAATGTACATTATCTTCCCTTATAACTTTTAAAAAATATCCTCTTTAATCCATTTTAATTTTTTTGTGTTAACTAATATTAACTTTATCCATTTTTCAAGAAAAAATAAATTATTTTTTATAAAAACACCCTTTAGCAAAAATTTTATTTTTTGTCATTAAATTTTACTTATCAAAATATTCTTTAATAAATTATTTTTTATTGATTAAATTGTATTTTTACCAAAATTTTTAAAATAAATTAATAATTAAATTATTTTTTCTAAGATACCCTTCAATAATTTTTTAATTATTAAATTATAATTTTACCAAAATTTTCATTAACAATTATTTTTATATTTCACTATTAATTTTTTAATATCAATATATATTATTTTAACATTAAATATAAAAAATCTTACCATTGTTAATATATATAACAATTAATATATATTGATATCAAAAAATAATCTTACTAAGATTTTTTATTTAATATTAAAATAATATATTGATATTAGAAAATTAATAATAAAATATAAAAATAATTATTAACAAAAATTGTTGAGTTAAGAAATTAACTAACTCAATTGATGATGACAAATATTGATCTAATGTGTTAAACACCCAATTAGCTTTTAATTGTTATGATTAATGTTGCAAGCCAAACTTACAACAACACCAGCCCAATGAGATAGAGTAATTGAAACAAAGATAGTTAGTGACTTCTCTAGCTAACAAAGTCCAAAAATAATAATCACCCAAATTAAAGCAAGCTAAGCTAAATCAGAGGATAAAGGTGATTTATTTTCATTTATATGTAATTTACTTTCTTTACTCCTCCTTTAAATCTCTGCAGCTCCAATTTGGGATAAATGAAAAAAGTATTTTCTGATAATCACTGCTGGGAATAAAAGGCTAAAATTGTTTCTTAGGAACAAAGCACTTGCTCAAGAATTCATATTTGGGATTACCATTGAAACATTTTTCTTTGTTGATCTGAAGTCTTCGGTCAAGCAAAATGATCAACGTTAAAATTCCTAATTTGAGGGTTAATTGAAGACAGTGAAATGACAAGTCTGGGAAGCACACAGCTCGAAGAGTTGACTCGGAAGAGATCAATACAGCAACTTGGAAAGAGGTAAAAAATGTTAGAGTTAACAAAAAAAATTTAGGTCCTTATATTTCTTTTTTCTTTTCAATTGAGTCTTTTTATTACTTTTAATTTTGTAATTAAGTCTTTAATAATGTAAAAAATGTTAGAGTTAACAGAATATTCACAAATTTAAGGTATTCAAAATTAAAAATCTAATTAGATCATTGACTACATATTTTTTTAGAGAAATATTTTGTTAATCTTAACGTTTTTAATATGAAAATGATCTAATTACAAAATTAAAAGCAGCAAAGGGACTCAATTGAAAAGATAAAAAAAAATATGAAAACCTAATTGTAAATTTGGTGAAACTATAAGGACCAAATAGATTAATTAAACTTTTTATTTTAAAATTTAGAGTGGTTGAAAATAGATACAATGGCACCATGTAGATAAATTGATTTTTATTTTATATGATTATTTGATATGAATAAAGTTTGTCATTATTTTTACCTTTATAATTTAGAATACATATTTTTCATGTTAGTATCACTAGGTCTATTTATATTTTTTAATTAGTAATGACTCTAATCAGTGACGGATCCAAAAAATTTTGATAGTGAGGACAAAATATATATAACATAATAATAATTTGGGTTTAGCTAATATGTGTCCTAAAGACATACCTAATGACATATCATAAACTTAATATTAGTGGAAGATTTTAAATTTTTTTTATTTAATAACTGCAAATTAAATACATTAAAAACTTAATTTTTTTGTATTTTCAACAAAAATATTCTCAATTTGTAATCTTAATATATACCTTTAAGACAAAAAAGTATTTTCTGATAATCACTGCTGGAATAAAAGGCTAAAATTGTTTCTTAGGAACAAAGCACTTGCTCAAGAATTCATATTTGGGATTACCATTGAAACATTTTTCTTTGTTGATCTGAAGTCTTCGGTCAAGCAAAATGATCAACGTTAAAATTCCTAATTTGAGGGTTAATTGAAGACAGTGAAATGACAAGTCTGGGAAGCACACAGCTCGAAGAGTTGACTCGGAAGAGATCAATACAGCAACTTGGAAAGAGGTAAAAAATGTTAGAGTTAACAAAAAAAATTTAGGTCCTTATATTTCTTTTTTCTTTTCAATTGAGTCTTTTTATTACTTTTAATTTTGTAATTAAGTCTTTAATAATGTAAAAAATGTTAGAGTTAACAGAATATTCACAAATTTAAGGTATTCAAAATTAAAAATCTAATTAGATCATTGACTACATATTTTTTTAGAGAAATATTTTGTTAATCTTAACGTTTTTAATATGAAAATGATCTAATTACAAAATTAAAAGCAGCAAAGGGACTCAATTGAAAAGATAAAAAAAAATATGAAAACCTAATTGTAAATTTGGTGAAACTATAAGGACCAAATAGATTAATTAAACTTTTTATTTTAAAATTTAGAGTGGTTGAAAATAGATACAATGGCACCATGTAGATAAATTGATTTTTATTTTATATGATTATTTGATATGAATAAAGTTTGTCATTATTTTTACCTTTATAATTTAGAATACATATTTTTCATGTTAGTATCACTAGGTCTATTTATATTTTTTAATTAGTAATGACTCTAATCAGTGACGGATCCAAAAAATTTTGATAGTGAGGACAAAATATATATAACATAATAATAATTTGGGTTTAGCTAATATGTGTCCTAAAGACATACCTAATGACATATCATAAACTTAATATTAGTGGAAGATTTTAAATTTTTTTTATTTAATAACTGCAAATTAAATACATTAAAAACTTAATTTTTTTGTATTTTCAACAAAAATATTCTCAATTTGTAATCTTAATATATACCTTTAAGACACAAGACAAATAAACTCTAATAATTTTTATAATAAAAATATTATATTGCATAAAAATCAGCTATAAAATTGTTCATTAACCATTATGTATTTGTGTATAAATATATTTATTATATAATTCATTTTCAATATGAATTTTCTATTTCAATATATATTTTATACGGTAGTTACTTTTTATGTACATATAACATAATTATTGTTATAATTATATTTTATTATTGTAAAATATAATTAGTCTTCAAAATATATAATTTATAAATTAAAACACTAAAATAATAATTTAAATAATAATATATATTTTATAATTCTATTTTTTAGATTTTATAATTTTTAAAAAATTGAGTAATCTTTTTGTTTAAGTAATACAATCGAAATGTCTCTTTTTTTTATATATAATATATCACTAAATAATTATTTAGAAATTCATTTCTCATACAATTAAAAGTCAACTCACAGTGATATTTATAGTTGAAAATATTTTTTCAATTAATATAATTGCTACCAAAAAACTAAAATTAATTTAAAAAAAAGATAAATAATATTTTTGAGTTTATTTTTAAGAAAGAATACTAATCTTATTTAAATTGAGAATTCATCATTCTAATAAACATCTAATATGAAATTTTTAAACTGACTATTAAGTACAAAAAATTGAATAAAAAATTATTATGAGATCAAATTCAATAATTTAATGAAAACAAATAAATATTATTATTATATACTACTAAAAAATTTTTTAAATTGTAGTAGAGACAAGTTACCTCTACTATAATATATATAGATTCGTCTCTGATTCTAATGATCAAGACTCTCATTATTTTCAAATGATTTTTAAAAATAAAAATTAGTTATCTACTATTTTTTATAAATATTTTTATATAAAAAATTTATTTTAAAAGTTTCATAAAATTTAAATATCAACAACTAATTTAAATTAAATAAAGTTTAAACTTAATTTAGAAATATTAGAGCGTTATAAATTAAAGAAATGTAAACTTTTTTTTATAAATATTTTTTAATAAATTTTTTATTTTTGATATTCTGAAATGTTGTAAATTCATTAAAATGAAAAGAGGGATTTTTTTTTGACATTTAAAAAGAGGGTTAAATATATGTTGTTGTAAAAGGTAAACAAGTGGATATGTACGCTTAGAGGCACATAATAAAAAATACCTCCATTTTCGTAAAATTAAAAAAATCTACAATAAATTCATCCAATCAGTAGCCACATCTCTATGTTATATCAACGGTGACTAATAAGACTGACTGGCTAGCCAAGCTGAAAGGATTAGTGGCTCCTAGCGTGACATACTTTTCCAAAAATAGACAAGTATACACGTGTTGTGTTACTGTTATCAAAAGAGGAATATCTGTAAATCTTTATAGATTTACATCTTTATTGGAGAACGATTAGTCACTCAACCTTTTTCCTCTTTTTCTTTTTTATATTTTTTATTTAGAATTAACTACCAAAATGTCTCCAAATTATTTTGGCACTATCATGAATAATTTTTACTTTTATTAATAATAAAATACCTTTAATATTATTAAAAATGTATCAAAAATATCTATATAGAACTAAAAACACCTCTTATTTTAAAGAGGGACGAGTTATTCACATTTCATTTAATGATCAAAGACGAATTGAAAGGTAGTAATAATTCTAAAGATTCGCCTAACTTATCACTTTTTAAAGATCTTTTGATTCATTATGTTAGATATAAAAAAATTCTATTCCAACTTTAAATAAGATGTCTTTTTAATGAATAAATAGAGATACTATCTCATTTATTTCGAAAATGTTATTTTAATATTTGGTCTCAACTTTAAATGATCCATATAAACGAATTATTTTGAAAATTCATTTCATTCTTTTGAGGGCTATCTTTTAAATATAAGGCTAAACTTTTCAGCAGTACAAAGTCAAATTAGTGTTAAATTCGTGCGATGCACGGGTTTATATTTTAATTTGACATGGTAAATCAAAAATAATATTTTATTATCATAAATTTCTCGTCATCATTATATAATAAACGTATTGAATATATTGTTTTATCTTTATTCAAAGGTAAATGCAAATAAAACAGTTTAAAATATATAATATTCTTGAAATATAAGAAAAGAGATATGAAAAAATAAGAACATATATAACTATAATAATAACATGTCAATTTTACACTAAATTTTATATTAAAAGGCTGATAAAAATTTATCGACAACCTAGTATTTTACTAATATCATTAGAAAAGCAATTGGTATATGATGTTTTGCGTCTGTTACACATTTCATTTCAAGTTTGAAAGTAAAATTATAGATAAATTAATTATATCTATAATAAATATGAGGCCTGGTACACATACAAGCATTTTTGTCTTACAAGCTATACAAGTTGGTCATAGTCCAAGAAAAAAACACGCGCACCACTCCTTTAAATTGAGCGTCCAACGCACACGCCTTACAACACGTTCATTATGCCGCACTCTTCCTCTTCTTCCTCAATCAAAATGCAAACCGTCAAGATTCAAACGACATTTGAAACAAACTACGATTCTGTGAAGGGTAGAAGAAATTAAGAAGAAAAGATACAAATCTCCATAAAAAATCACTAGAAAAAATAAAGAAACATTATTCAAGGTACTGTTTTACTGTTCTTCTAAATTTTTTTTTCTAGATTGTCTCTGTTATGTGCCTCATCATTAACCAGCAAAACATTAAAAGATTTTAAGAAGAAATATACTGTCTCTCCTCTAATATTGGGTGTATTTCTTAAATCCTTTGAGTGTATTTCTTAAATCCTTTGGGTGTATTTCTGTAATCCTTTGGGTGTATTTTTGTAATCGTTTGGTTTATTTCTAAAACCGTTTGGGTATATTTCTATAATCCTTTGGGTGTATTTCTGTGATCGTTTGGGTGTATTTCTGAACTTTCATTATCTTCAAAACAATTTCAAAACTTGATTTCAGAAACCATAAAAATAAAAAAATAAAAGGAGATCGAAGGCAAAAAGAGAATGCACGAAAGAGATTGAACAAATTTAGCAAGAAACTCGAAAAAGGAAACGAAATCTTTTGTAAGATGGGAGTTATATATTCACGCATTAATTGATTTAGATTGATTTAAAAGTCTGTTAAAAAGGCTCATAACATAAGCAGCGCGTTTATGGGATTTCGTTCCCTTCAAACTTGTAAAACTTGTAATGGAATTTCGTTCTCTTCAGACTTATAAAATTTATAAGTGCAAAATACTTATATGTAGAAATTAATCTAATAAGTATTTGTGCAAAAATATAAATCATAACATGTTATAAAATAAAAATATTATTTTTCTTATCTAATTATTATTAAAAACATCTTAGAACATATAATATTTCCACCGAAACAAACCGATATTTTTGTCCAAAATATTAATAAAAATCAATAACTATCACAATTTTCCTATTTAAATTTGATTCTATTTGTTTTTTCTTAACCCATTCGGTAACTGTGAAAACGAAAAGAATAGACACTATCCTTTAAAATATAACAAAACAAATTCAATACTAATAATTCTTCTAACTCCTTTAAAAAAAAATCGAAATTCAAAAATTAAGATTTTCCTATTCATGTTCTTATCTTTTTTTTTTCTTGTGTGATTTAAGTATTTTTTTTCTTATTTTTCTTAATAATAAATTAATAATACTTTTACTTTATCAAATTATTTAACTCTAAACCAATTAATTAATGGATTATAGCAAAAATAAAAAATAGAACAAAATAAAACACTAACAATGAGATAAGAAGAAAAAGAAAAAAGAAAAGAACAAAAAAATGATCAATGTTGACAGAAAATGAAAGAAGAGAATGCCATAAGTAATGACCATGGAAGAAAAAAAAATAAAACTTGTTAAAAAACAAACGCAACATGAAAACTTTAGAAGGAAAGACTAAAGAAATAAGACTAAGGTTTTGGAGATTTCACTCCCATTAGTTTGGATTGGACTTTGTAACAGGCCAATAAAATATTCTTTTGGATTTAACTTTTCTTTTTTTAAATGTGATTCGTCTGTAGAAGTGCGATTTCGGCAATATTAAAATTTTTTTTGGGTAATTTTGTACAAATGCCACTCTTTTACTTGAACTCTTGAAGAACATAAATAAGACGAAAAAAGAGAATAAAATTGTAAATTCGTGTAATTTCACGAGTTAATTCACGACTCTAACTATCTTGACTAGTACTATTATTATAAAGATAAAAATAAAAATAAAAATATTAAAATATTTATTTCTAATAAAAAATTAATAACTAATGAATAATAGTTCAAATGGCATAGTCTTCTTATACTTAATTAAGAGATTGCGAATTTAAATCTCATATCTTTGGTAAAAAAATAAAAATTGGTATGGTTTAAGGCTTAGAGACGCATTCCGTTAATGCTTGGCAAACGGAGATGCAAATATGATATCGGTTTTTATGAATGTCTCATTTAATCGTATCCCCAATTATAAACAGAGAAAAAAGAAATAGAAAAAAATTAAGTAGATTTTTATTTTTTTTAAATGTGTTTAAATAAAAAAAATAAAAAAATATTATAAAAAATAATTTTATTATTATCTTAAAAAATATATTAATAAAAAAATAAAAAATAATATTAAAAATAAAGAGAGAATTAATTTTTTCCTCATCTTTCTACCAATGTTGGAAAAAAAATTGATAAATCTCACTATTTTTTTTCATTCCTTTTCGTTTATCTCCCATTTTTTTTTCAACCAAACATTAGAAAATAATCATTTTCTTTCCATTTTTTTTCTTCCTATTCCAGAATCATTGAACACTCGTGCTTCAAAGTAGTCCCTAAAATTATTAATTACCCAAATTGGTACCTGAAGTTAGACGCCGGGACTCAGTGTTGTCCTTCCAGCACATTTCCTCGAGGTGGCGTCATCGGAAAGCTGATGTGGCTAATTTGGTGACACGCGGGCAATCATAACGGCTAGCTGAGGTGGAAGAACGAATTTTATTGACCCAATTTGGTCCTTAATTCGAAGTTTAAAATTCCTAATTCCTAAATCCGAAGATCAACCTCCAGTGCCCTTCTCTTCTCTTCTGGTCTCTTCCGTTGGTTTCTCTGCAGCATCTTGATACCCAGACGACAATGGCTAGCGCGAGCAATGCTGCTGGAAGCTCGAACAACCCACGATCGTTTGGAAGCATCATGAGAAGAATGAACAGGAATAGGGATTCGCGTTTGCCAGAATGGTGCAGATGCGGTTTGAGACCAGTGCTGCGATGGTCAATGACGGATTCTAATCCAGGGAGACCCTTCGTGGGTTGCCCAAACTACAATGTAAGTGGTTGTTGTTGTTGTTGTTTGCTGTAATTTTGGATATAAATTTGGTTGATTCTTTTACCTTGGTGCAGACTGTAGGCAAGAAGTGGTGTGGTTTGTTTATGTGGATTGATAAAATTCTTGAAGAAGATGTGATCACATGTGATGGTAGAACAAGCCCTTCAATTGACAATGAAGAGTGGAAGATGAAGTTTGCTTGGAAACTTGGAAGATTAGAGTCTGAAGTTAGGGTTCTAAAAGTAGGTGGAGTTTTGGTGTTTGTATTTATGCTGCTGGTTACAGTAGCTATTCTTGTCTTAAAGTTAGATAGGTAGTTTGGCCAATTGTATCTGGGAAGAAACACATGAATTATGCATGTTGTTGCTGTAGTTGTACCTGTCAGTTTGTTTGAAAGAAATGAAAATTAAAGTGATTGAGACTAGTGTGCTTGCATATGTTGGAGCAGAATAATAGGAGTTTATAGTGTTTGAAAAGCATCTTAATTGCATATGAGAGTACAAAATAAAACCAAAAATTTGTCACAGATCTCTTCAAGAAAGTCATAATTCGTATTTCATATGGTAGTGATTACATCCAAAATAAGGCATTATAAAGCCAGAACAATAGTCACCAACTATATCAGAGTTTTCAAAACATAAGTGTCATAAGTTTCAATCTCCAACACTGGAATTGTAAGCAAGAAAGCATACACAGTACATTACTTCAGCAAAACAGAGAAATAAAGACACCATACTGTCCCTAAATATAAAAAACTAAGTCACTAATTCTTGGTTCTGGGTGGCTTGAATCCCGGATTAGGCACAAATCGCATTGCTGGTAGATTCGTTGCTGTTTCAGTGCTTGCAGGCTGACTACTTGTTGGGAGAATGCTTGCAGATGGAGTAGTTGCAGATGGAGTACTTGCAGATGGAAGAGATGGAGTGCTTGCAGATGGGGTGCTGGATGGTTGGGTGATAGCACTGGGTGTGGATAACTTTCTCTTAGGAGGCAGTTTCGATGGCCGAACAGGAGATTGTTGCACCTATGTATGAAACACCAAAAATTTAATGTGACTAAGAAAAATTAATGTATAACCACAATACATGTATATATATGGGTAAATAATATTACCCACCTGTTGCGAGTCATCCGTTTCTAACATAATAGGCTGACTAAGATCAAGCTAAATCTCAACTTGATCCTGTGACACAGCTGGGGCATCACCACCATTTACAGCAGCAGTTGGAGCAGAATTGTTGACCTCACCTCCATTAGCATCAGAATTAGCAGCAGCAGCAGCCGCCGCCACAGCAGCTGATTCTTCATCAACGGCCCTCTTATGACAGTTCCTCTTTGTGTGACCAGATTCACCACAATAGCGACAATGTCCTTTTTTATGAACTCTTTTCATTGAGGTTGATATGACCAGTAAACATCGATTACACATTATAGCTCGGTTACACTTGAGAACCGATCATAACCGACGATTTCATAATGGCTATGAATGGTCCTAAATCAATAACATCGGATTCACAATTAATCCTCTTCCTAGATGTTATACCTCAAGGGAAACGGCCGACCTTTTTCGTTAATATAAAGCAGACGAAAGAGCAAAAAGAGGTATGTCACTTTTCCAAAGTACAATCTATTATTCACCCGATTCTGACTTGAGCGTTGGAGTGCCTTTGCAGGTACCCTCCCCCGCCGATCATTCACCACTGACATATACCTTGCTTCACTTTGGAAGTCGGCCGACCTTAGTAGAAGACGAGCTATACCTCGGGAGAATCAGGCAAGAACATCTGGCGCCCACCGTGGGGCCGAATAACTTTGAAATACCATTCACAAAGGTCCCAAAACACCCTTAAAATACACCCATGGCTGATGCTCCTCCCCCTACCCCATCCGAGCTCCTGCGGATGGTGACCGAGCTTCAACAAGCAAATCAACAAATGGCGGAGGAAAATCAAAGAATGCAAGATCAAATTGCGCAATTAGTTAATGCTCGGCTGGAGCACAACAATGATCATCATAACCGAGAGGAAAATCATGAACGTCGATCAATGCCAACCCATGTTTCTGAAACACCCCAACGGGAAGAAGAGGAGGCCCACCAAACAGAAGAGGCCCAACCAGAGGCTGAGGAAGAAGAGCGCGACAATTCTGCCGGCCCGTTTACGGCCGACATCATGAATTTTCAACTTCCCAGACAGTTCACCCTGCCAACAACTCTGACTCCATATGATGGATTAGGAGATCCAAAGCAGCATATTAAAAAATTCCGATCTATTATGATCGTTAACGGTGCATCTGACCCTATTTTGTGCCGTTGTTTTCCATCCTTTTTAGATGGTCCTACACTTGATTGGTTTTGCTCTTTGCCTGCAGATTCAATATCGCGTTTTCAGGAATTGGCGAAGCAGTTCAAAGATCACTTTGCAGTATCTGCAATATACCTGCACGATTCTGACTACCTGACGACCATCAAATAGGGCCCACAAGAGAGCCTGAAGGACTATATTACTCGTTTCACAAAGGTCGCCATGAGGATCCCCGACCTTCATCCTGAAGTCCATCTCCATGCAATTAAGAGCGGCCTTCGTCCAGGCAAATTTCAGGAGACAATAGCTGTGAGCAAGCCGAAAACTTTGGCAGAATTCCGTGAAAAGGCTAAAGGACAGATAGATGTTGAAGAGCTTTGGCAAGCTCGCAAAACAGAAAAGTCAGCCGCTGTCAAGGATGATGATAAACCTCGGAATAATAAGAAAACCTTCAAGCCCGTCCCCCGGTATGAGTCATACACAGTCTTCAATGCAAAGAGGGATGACATTATCAAAGAAATACTTAACTCCAAATTAATCAAACCCCCTCGTAAAGCCGGCGCCTACCCAGAGTCCAAAACTGTTGATAAATCCAAATTCTGTACTTTTCATCAAAAGCACGGTCACACAACTGATGAATGTGTGATCGCCAAAGACCTCCTGGAACGCCTCGCAAGACAAGGTCACCTCGATAAGTTTATCGCAGGACGCATGCAGAACACTGTAACCTCGGCCTCCGACCCCTCAACAGCAAGCCCCTCATCAAAAGAATAGGACAAGGCACCCACCCAACCCAGAGGAATCATCAATTGTATCTCAGGAGGATATGCAGGAGGCGGACATACAAGCTCGGCTCGAAAAAGAACCTATAGAGCCATGTTGGCAGTTACAGATGCCCCTAAAATTCCTCAGTCGACTCACGATTTCCCAGAAATGACTTTCCGTTCAACCGACTTTAATCATACAGATGTGAATTATGACGATCCAGTGGTAATTTCTGTTCAGTTAGGAGACCTAATAGTCCGCAAAGTACTCCTCGACCCCGGAAGTAGCGCAGACGTGTTATTCTTTACCACATTTGAGAAAATGAAGCTGAGTAACAACATTTTGCAACCATACCATGGAGATTTGGTCGGATTTTCTGGAGAACGAGTCCCCGTTCTCGGTTCCGTGTGGTTATAAACCACACTCGGTGAGCAACCATTATTTAAGACACAAGACATTCAATATCTTGTTGTCGACTGTTTTAGTCCTTATAATCTTATACTAGGTAGACCATTTTTAAATCGATTTGCGGCAATTGTGTCTACAGTTCATCTTTGCGTGAAGTTTCCTGTGCAGGATAATTTAGTAGCAACCATCCACGGAGACCTCCATGAAGCTCGGCAATGCTATAACACAAGTTTGAAACCTATCAAATGGAGCAACATAGCACAGGTCAACTCCATACAGCCCGACCAGCCGAGGTTGACAGAAATAGATCCAATAGCCGATTTTGAAGATCGACCTATGCCAAACGAGGACTTAACAAAGGTTCTCCTAACGGAAGATCCCATGAAATTCACCTTTGTTGGAACATCAACAAACACCGAGGAAAGAGAAGCACTCGTAACATTTCTGCGTGAAAACGCCGATTTATTTGCTTGGACCCCTGCAGATATGCCCGGAATACATCCCTCCGTTATCACACATAAGTTAGAAATCAATTCAGGGGTTCGCCTAATCTCACAAAGAAAAAGAAACCTCGGGACAGAGAAGCGCCTTGCATGCCTTGCCGAGGTTAAAAAGCTCATTGCTGCCAATTTCATCAGCGAAATCAGGTTCACGACATGGCTCGCTAATGTTGTCATGGTAAAAAAGAGCAACGGTAAGTGGCGCATGTGCGTCGATTTCACTGATTTAAACAAAGCATGCCCTAAAGATGCTTATCCTTTACCTTGCATTGACAATTTGGTAGACAACTCCTGTGGTTTTGGTTCCTTAAGTTTTATGGACGCATATTCTGGTTATAACCAAATTCTTATGCACCCATCTGATCAAGAGAAAACCGCTTTTATAACTGAGTATGGAAATCATTGCTATAATGTTATGTCTTTTGGTTTAAAGAATGCAGGAGCGACGTATCAGCGTTTAATGAATAAGGTCTTCCAGAACCAAATTGGTCGGAACATAGAAGTGTACGTCGACGATATGGTCGCCAAGACAATGGTCGGAAAGTCTCACATCAACGACCTAACAGAGATCTTTGCGCAAATCCGACGATATAATATGAGACTGAACCCTGAAAAATGTGCTTTCGGTGTTCGCGGAGGCAAATTCCTCGGATTCATACTTACCAGCCGAGGAATAGAAGCAAACCCCGATAAATGTCGGGCGATAATTGATATGAAAAGTCCAACAACACTGAAGGAGGTTCAACGGCTAACAGGCCGGCTCGCAGCTTTATCAAGATTCCTACCCTGTTTGGCCTTAAAATCTTATCATTTTTTCCAATGCTTAAAGAGGAGCACAAAACATTTTAAATGGACTGAAAGCTGTGAAGCTGCATTCCAAAGTTTAAAACAATTTCTTTCCAAACCTCATGTTTTACAAAAACCAAAACCCAATGAGCCATTATCTATATACTTGTCTATTACTGATGTGGCAATTAGTTCTGTCCTTTTAACAGATATAGAGAAAGGTCACCAGCCGATCTATTTTGTAAGTAAGTCGCTACAAGGTGCCGAGCTTCGTTACCCAAGGTTGGAAAAACTTGCATTGGCCTTAGTCTTCTCCTCAAGACGACTCCGACCATACTTTCAGGGGCACACCATCGTCGTCAGAACCGAACAACCTCTTCGGCAGATTCTTTCAAAACCAGAATTAGCAGGCCGACTTATCAAATGGGCCATTGAGCTTTCAGAATTTGATATTCAATACCAACCGAGAGGATCCGTCAGATCTCAATACTTAGCTGATTTTGTAGCCGAACTTACCCAACCATTGCAGGAAGAAGAAAACTCGGACTGGAACTTGTTTGTAGATGGAGCTTCAAACCCCCAAGGGCCAGGAGTAGGGATAATGTTAGAAAGTCCTGAAGGTATAATCCTCGAGCATTCTCTTCGGTTCTCCTTCAAAGCAAGCAATAACCAGGCCAAGTACGAGGCCCTCGTCGCTGGGCTCAGGTTAGCAATTGATTTACAAATCACCAGCTTAAAAGTTTATTGTGATTCCCTGTTAGTAGTTCAACAAGTGAATCAGGTTTTTCAGATTAAAGATCAAATTTTATCAAAATACTTAGACATTATTCAAAACTTGAAGAACAGTTTCTCAAAGATAGAAATTCACCACATTCCTAGGGAACAGAACAATAGGGCTGACATCCTATCAAAGTTAGCTACTACACAAGCACACACAGCGACACTACTCCAATCAACTTTAGATAAGCCGAGCATACATACTCTGAGCATTTTAAGCACTTTATGTAAAGACAGTTGGCAGCTACCTTATATGCAGTACTTAAAAAGCGGTTCTGTCCCGGATGAAGTTTCAGATAAGAAAGGATTCCGACGACAAGCCTCTTTTTTCACATTAATCAATAACGTTTTATATAGGCGGGGATTTTCCTGACCACTTCTGAAATGCTTAGACAGGAAAGAAGCCGATATTGTGTTGGCCGAGGCTCATGAAGGAATATGTGGGATACACTCGGGAGTAAGAAGCCTGGCACAGAAAATACTTCGAGCTGGTTTTTACTGGCCGACCATATGGGAGGATAGCAGCAAGAAAGTCAAAACTTGTGACAAATGTCAAAAGCATGCACCGTCCATCAACATTCCGGCCGAACAACTTCATCAGTCAGTAATAAGTTGGCCATTCAATCAGTGGGGGATTGACATCATCGGCCCCTTCCCCACTGCACCTAGGTAAATGAAGTATTTGGTAGTAGCTATTGATTATTTCAGCAAATGGATCGAAGCACAACCCTTAGCAAGAATAACATCCTCCCAGATGATATCTTTTGTTTGGAAATATATCATATGCCGATATGGAATTCCTAGACATATTATCACCGATAATGGTCGGCAGTTTACCGACCATAACTTTAAACTCTTCTTGCAGAATCTAAAGATAAACCAACACTTCTCATCCGTGGAACACCCACAATCTAATTGCTTGGCTGAGGCTGCCAACAAAGTTCTCTTGCACGCCTTGAGAAAAAAGCTCGACGAAGCTAAGGGACTCTGGGCCGAGCTGGTTCCAGAAATATTATGGTCATACAACACTACAGTACAAACGTCGACCAAGGAAACACCATTCCGCTTGGTATATGGATCTGAAGTGATGATCCCTTTGGAAATTTCACAACAATCCTTGAGGACACAGGTAGAGAGTCATGATCAAGCTCGACAAGCCGAGTTAGATTTAGTAGAAGAAGTTTGAAGTACAGCAGCTCTCCGACACCGAGCTTTACAGCAACAACTTGGCCGGCGATATGCAAAAAAGGTGCTACCAAGATCCTTCAACATTGGCGATCTGGTGTTAAGAAAAACTGAAGACGCTCGCCGACCATCTGCCCATGGGAAGTTTGCCGCGACATGGGACGACCCTTATCGCATACTAGAAATCCTCGGAAAAGGAGCTTACAGGCTAGAGCAACTGAACGGTACTAAGATCCCAAATACATGGAATGTCAGTTCTTTAAAGCAATACTTCAGTTAAAACAAAGCAGAGTGCTGGTACTCTTTTTCCTCACTTGAGATTTTTCCGAAAAGGGTTTTGCTCAAGGAGGTTTTAACGAGGCCAGCCTACCCGAATTAAGATTGTAAGGTACTGCTTTGAACAAAATTTAAATGCATTTATAAACACTTTTAGCACATTCTGTTTAACCATATTTATATTGTGACTAAATATCATGGGGAGTTTGTTATCAAATTACTCCTTTTACAGACCAATACATCATCAAAATACAGTCCCAACCCCCCTAACGGGTATCAGACAAAGTAATTAGGATCATCCAAAACCTAATTACACATATTACTTAGACAAAATAAACAGTCATGGACATTGGTTCTCCAAAACAAAAGCAAAACCGCTTTACTACACAGATCAGCTAGTTAACTAAGTTATCACCACCCTCTTCAATCACTTCTTCGTCATCTACAAGCTGGCCATCACGAACCACTTTACTCGGATCCATACCCGCAAAGTCAGCATCAGGCATTAGAAACTTTGCCTGTGTCACAGCATGATCAAACCCTTCAGCAAAAGCATCAAGAATGTCACCCTCTCTACTTGGTTCGAATTCCTTCATCTGTACGGTAAGCTCAATAACTCGCTTGTTTATGTCTTCAACATCGCTATTCTTCTTTTTTAACAGTTCAGCATCCTTCTCACGACTCTCTTTTTCAACCTTTAATTCCTTCTCCAAATTAGAAACACTTTTCTGCAATTCGGTTAAGGCTAATTCCTTAGCAGATAGTTGCTCCTTTAGAGCGCCGACCTGTTCAGCCTCAATAACCATTTTCTTATGCCTTTTTTCCTGGCTGCGGCCAATACAAGCCAATCGAAAGCCCAACACCTGAGATTTAAATAATCAACTATTAAGAACTTACAATATAAATGTTTAACCAGGATAAGTAGTTAGAGTAAGTTCACCTGAAGAAACTGGTCAACCCCGACATCCCCGACCTCTTCCACCCGAACTATATCAGAAACACTTTGCACAACTTCGTCTGCAATGACGTTGAACGGAAAACCTCGGTCCCAAAGAGATGACCCATCTCCATTGTTGTCGAAAACGTGAAGCTTATCCTGTTTTGTACTAAAACTGGACTAGTCATCGAGTTGAATAACACCTTCCTTGCCTTGTTCTCCTGCAGTTGCAGTCATCTCTGTCTTTCTTTTTTTAAATACAATCCCTTTCTTTCTTGGGAGGGGCTGGTCAACTTCTCCCCCAACATCCATTTTTTCCGCATTCGAGGAGGAACCTTCAAAATTCTTGGACTTAAAGCGAGTGACAAACCCCAATTTGACGGTTTGTTTTGTATTAAATTTAGAGTGTCTTGATAGCCTTTTGTCACATTTAGCCTATGAATTAGCATGGTTTTGTTGTCTCTCCCATATTCGTGCTTAAGTGTAAAAACATGCTTTTTGAGTCTTATTTTGATGAATTCTAGTTTCTCTTTGATTCCATAAGATGCCTTGATGTGTTTGCTAGTAATTTCAGGATTGAAATAGGCTAGGCATGGATCAAAGGAAGCAAGGAAGGAAGCATACAAGTGGAGAGAAGCACAAAAAGCCAAAGAATTGATCCAGGCCAAGCACGCGCACGCGCACAAGGCGCTCGCACGCACATTGCGAAACAGGACAAGGACGCGCACGCGTACCGTGCGCCCACGCGCCGATGATGGCACATGACCTCATTAATGTAACACGTGCCTGGCGATTTTGGAAGGTTTCAGCAACCAACTTTGGCGCCAAAATGCATATAAGAGCCAAGGATTGAAGGGGATTGACACACAATTCACATCCATAGACTAATTAGGAGATAATGAGATAGATAGTTAGTTTTAGGAGTAGTTTCTAGAGAGAGAAACTCTCACTTCTCTCTAGGATTAGGATTAGGTTTAGGATAATCTTTCTTTTTAGATCTAGATTTAATTCATGTTTTGATTCAATCTTCCTTCATCAATTCTCAATCTTCTCATCTCTTTCTTTCTAGTTATGTGCTTTCATAATTGTAATTCTTCATTTTGTTTTGGATATATTGTTGTTCCTTTGTTTTCTTCCAATAATGCAATTTGAGGTAATTCATGGTAGTTATGATTTCTTTGATTGTTGTTGTTAATTCTTTGCAATAATTGTTGTTAGATTCTATTCTTGTTGTCAATTTACTATGCTTTTCTTTTGTTCCTTCCAAGTGTTTGATGAAATGCTTGGTAGGATTTTAGTGTAGCTTTTGTTCCTCTTGGCTTTGGTTGAGTAATTAGTGACTCTTGAGTTATCTAATCCTTTTGTTGACTGATAATTAGAAGTTGCTAATTGATTTGAATACCTCTAAAGCTAGTCTTTCCTTTAGGAGTTGATTAGGACTTGAGGAATCAAATTGATTCATCCACTTGACTTTCCTCCATGGTTAGAGGTTAACTAAGTGGGAGTAATGGATAATTTGTTATCACAATTGAGGAGGATAACTAGGATAGGACTTCTAGTTCTCATATCTTGCCAAGAGCTTTATTAGTTGTTAGGTTATTTCCCTTGCCATTTATAATTCTTGTCTATAATCTCAAAAACCCCAATATAACTCACAACCAATAACAAGACACTTTATTGTAAATCCTAGGGAGAACGACCCGAGGTTTAAATACTTCGGTTATTAATTTTAGGGGTTTGTACTTGTGACAAACAAATTTTTGTATGAAAGGATTATTGCTTGGTTTAGAAACTATACTTTACAACGAGATTTCATTAGTGAAATTCTAAACCGTCAAAAATCCGATCGTCAGCGAGCCCTAAGAGTAGAAGCGGTAACTCCAGGAAACTTTCTACCTGCCACAGAAACAACAATAACGTTGTCAGAATAATAAACATTTAATTTAATGAAAACCAAAACAAAGCCATACCCTGATGACCTCACCAAGGTAATCTACCACAGCCGACTTATTATCCTCCCAAGGAAGCAACTCCAACACAGATATCAATCCCCCCTTGGATACCATTTCAATCAGAAAAGATATAATACACTCGTTCTGTCCAGATATCGTTTCGGGACCCAAAATGTGTTGAGGTTGACAACACCAATACAAAGGAAATTTTTCCCCAAGATTTTCGTCCATATAGAAAGGAAAATCCTCATCCACTGACTTAACTTTCAGAAATATTTCTTTAAAATTTTTGAAGGAAGATTTATACATTTTGAAAATAGAAAAGCCAGGTGTACTGTTCAAGTTTACCCACAGTCCCTTCCATACCCCTTTTGCTTGAAATAATGAAAAGAAAAGTTCCAAATCTGGTTCAATCTCCAGGAATTCCATCAAAATCTGAAAACACCTTATGAATGCCCAACCATTAGGATGAACTTGTGATGGAGCACAGTTCAGTTGTTTCAGAATATCACATTCGAGCTGGCTAAAGGGGAGTCGAACCCTCAATTCCTCTAACACACAACTATACATAAAAAAGTTTTCAAAATCCTTTCTCCTATGAAAAACACGATCAGAGCGGTTGCATGGCAGTAATTCCAAATGGAAACCAGATTTCACTAGGCTAGCTACATTAACCTCATTAACACTATCCCTATCAACAAACAAAGAAGCCCTTATTTTCACATCATCATCAACCCAGTCGTACGACTCGCCATTATCAAACTTAGGCAACAATTTTCCTTTCTTCTCACTCATGGCTTCTGATGAACTCAGAAAAAGGGAAGAAGGGATTAGACGAAAAGAAAGGATATTGCTACTAACCTCTGGTGCTCATGGTGTTTAAAAGCTTCTGAAAATAAAAACTTCCAAAGTAATACAAGAGCCAAAATGCTAAACCGTTCAGTTACTTAAAGCCTCCTCAATTTATGATAAAAATCAAAACCATTAAATGAAGTACACTACCAACGGTTAAAACTAAGCTTTGGAACTCGCACCTATCTAGAAAAAATAATAAAACAATAATTAAAGGTTTTACACCTATCGAGACTTGGGTAATAATTACAATAGCTAATCTCTTCAGTTACCTATCATTAACTTTAAAGAGAGCTATGTTGACCTGGGGGCACAGTGTACTGAGCTATTGCTCACTCATTATAAAGCTCAACCTATCTCTTTAAAAGTCAGGTCAAGCTTGTGGGCTGTGATATGACCAGTAAACATCGATTACACATTATAGCTCGGTTACACTTGAGACCCGATCATAACCAACGATTTCATAATGGCCATGAATGGTCCTAAATCAATAACGTCGGATTCACAATTAATCCTCTTCCTAGATGTTATACCTCAAGGGAAACGGCCGACCTTTTCCGTTAATATAAAGCAGACGAAAGAGCAAAAAGAGGTATGTCACTTTTCCAAAGTACAATCTATTATTCACCCGATTCTGACTTGAGCGTTGGAGTGCCTTTGCAGGTACCCTCCCCCGCCGATCATTCACCACCGACGTATACCTTGCTTCACTTTGGAAGTCGGCCGACCTTAGTAGAAGACGAGCTATACCTCGGGAGAATCAGGCAAGAACAGAGGTCTTCTGCTTCTTGCCTTTACTTGGCTCCTCATCAGCATCCTTTCTTCTTTTCTTCTTGATTGACCCTGGCTTCTTCTTGAATTTTGGTGCTTGAGGTCTATTATAAGGTGATTTCTCCCACAGTGTCTGGCCAGGAATTGGATTTATATGGAAGCCATAGGTGTTGTTGTATGCTTCCATGGTCAACCAGCTATGACAGAATTCATCTGGCCTTCTACCAGCCCGGGCCAAAGCGGCACATGCATGCACACATGGCATCCCTACATAGAACATCACAGCCATACATAAACATAATTTGAACTGCAAATCGAAAATAAAAAAAATTAAAAAATATGCATAAAAAATTCATACCACTTAGTTGCCAAAAACCACAGGTGCATGATCTCTTGCCTAAGTCCACAGCCATATTTGTAGGCCACCCATGAACTTCAAATATTTCATAATCTGCATCACCAGACCACATGGGAACCCATTTTTTTATTCCTTTCTTATCTTTTCCAACCTACTTCTCTGTATTGGAGGTAAAATCCCATCATTGTTCCTCAACTTCACCTTGTTCCTGGTTATAGATCTCATGATGTACATCCTGACCTCCTCCAACGGTGTGATAATAGGCTTGGCTCTAGGGTCCTTGATCCGTGAGTTGAAAACCTCACATGCATTATTGCAGATATTGTCCATTTTTGGTGCAATGCTGAAGAATGCTCTGCTCCATGAATTCTTTGGCCATTTGCATAGATAACTACAAGCATCCTTATTTAGCCTTTCCAATTTTTTCATCCCTTCCACAAATCCCTCTTGAGTCGTAGACCGTGCACACTCCCAAAGCAAACCTCTAAGCTGATAATCCTTCCACTGTTTGTTGAAGTTCCTCCATAAATTCCATACACAGAATCTGTGATGGATATTTGGGAACACATCCTGAACTGCATGAATTAGACCCTGCAAATTCAACAAGCCAGTCACAAAATTTCAAATCGAGCCTCAAAAAGATCCCTAATGTTATTTTAATGAACTCAGAGTGGTCCCTAAAGTTGTGTAAGTGACATCAACGTGGTCCTTAGGTTAGCTGATTACACAGATACTACCCCCTATAATGCAACCATCAACTATGCAGCATACAACAATTACTCAATCTAAGTAAAGAGATTTGTGTTCATAAATAAGCAGATATTCAATTCAACAATTATTTAATTTACACAACTTGGACCTTAGCTTAGCTGAGTACACAGATAGTACCCCCTATAATGCAACCATCAACTATGCAGCATACAACAATTACTCAATCTAAGTAAAGAGATTTGTGTTCATAAACCAGCAGATATTCAATTCAACAATTATTTAATTTACACAACTTGGACCTTAGCTTAGTTGAGTACACAGATACTACCTCCTATAATGCAACCATCAACTATGCAGCATACAACAATTACTCAATCTAAGTAAACAGATTTGTGTTTATAAACCAGCAGATATTCAATTCAAAAATTATTTAATTTACACAACGTGGACCTTAGCTTAGTTGAGTACACAGATACTACCTCCTATAATGCAACCATCAACTATGCAGCATACAACAATTACTCAATCTAAGTAAACAGATTTGTGTTTATAAACCAGCAGATATTCAATTCAACAATTATTTAATTTACACAACAATTATTCAATTTATACTACTATTATTCACTACTCAGCAGCAGGTATATCTAAGAATCACAACTGTTACTTAGGATAACTAGCAATAGATATGTATACCTTTTGCATGTCTGAAATAAAACACCAACCATGTTGCTTGTAGTCACCCAAGTCTTGGTGCAGCAATTCCAGAAACCATCGCCAATTCTCCGTGTTTTCAATGGACACTATTGCATAAGCAATCACATAAATGTGATTGTTTGCGTCTTGACTAATTGCAGAAAGGATTTGACCACCATGTTTTGTTTTTAGAAATGCTCCATCCAACCCTATAAGTGGTCTGCAGCCAGCCTTGAACCCTCTTTTACACCCATCAAGGCAAATGTACATCCTGTCAAAGGTTGGATCTTCATCAGGATTGGGATGAGGTGTAACACCAATACTCACAGTGGAGCCAGGATTAGTTTTCAGTAATGTCAACCCGTAATCCCTAACCATACCATACTGGGCAGCAGCATCTCCATAAACTATGGCCCTAGCATCCCCTAGAGCCCTTGTCAGTGAAAACTTGTTGAGGTCCAAGTCGCACTTGCTCTTAAAGTACTGGGCAGCTTCACAATGTCTAAGGTTGGGATATTTCCTTAATTTCCTAACCAGTTTGCAACCCAGCCACTTCCTATTAGCTAGCCTGTTCTTAGTCTCTCTAGGACAAGTGTGATCGTCCATAAATGTCTTGATCTGCCAGTAGTTACCCTCACTGTCCATGGAAGCATATACTACCCAGCCACACTCCTCTCCCTTACAAACAGCCCTCATCCTTAAATTGTCATTCTTCTTCCACCAGATCCGCCTTCCCTCCTGGATACAGTACTCACGAACAGCTTCCTTGAATTTCATCTTAGAATTAAATTTCATCCCAACCTTTAGTTTAAGCTCACCAAACCTTCCTCCTTCCCTAAATACCGGAAACACCTCATCTGACTCAACCTCGTCTAACTCATCCTCAGAGTTCGGTGGAGTCTTCATTTCCTCAGAGTGCCAAGACTCTCCACCATCAGATTCATCATAAGCTCCATCTTGAGCATCATAATATGCTCCCGTTTCACCAACCTTCGGAATCGGCCCAAAGAAGAATTCATCATCTTCAGACCCTGACTCTGCACACACAATCCCATCATCCTCAAGCATAACTGAACTCTTTTCATTAACTTTTTTATTATCTGTTGTAGTCCTCTTTTTAGCATCACTCTTCTTTCCAGTTGATCTCTTCCCAACCACGTCTTCTTCCACACTAGAGACATCATCAGCAGCAGGCCTATACGGTTCGTCCTCTACACTGTCATAACTGTCATGGGAGTCTGAAGATTCTTCCTCACTAGACAAGCTAACAAACACAGTCTCAGGATCCTTTCTCTTAACAGATGCTCTTCCAAAAGTTCCAATTGCACCTGATCTTGTTAAAGGCCTCCTAGCATGTAATGCTGTATTCTTTACTTTCTGAGGGCCTTTCTTTGGTATATCAGACCTCCTTGATTTTTGTGATGTTGATCTTGTTACAGGTTTTGAAGTGGGCTGGACTGTTGACATTGGTGGTGGGTTGGGCTTCGTAGTAGGAGCAGCAATGGACTGGCCCATTCTTTTTGGTCGTGGATTGGACTTAGAAGTAGTGGCAACTGTGGGTTTGGCCATTGTTTTTGGTGGTGGGGTGGGCTTAACACTGGGAGCAGCAGCTATTGGTGCTGCCATTTCTTTGGGTGGTGATTTGGAATAACTAACAGAAGTTGCAGTAGTGTGACTCTTATGCTTTGGTCCTGAAATACCTTTACCAGTAGGCATAGTTGGGGGATTGTTGTTGGAGTAGGAATTGTGGTGTTCATTGGTTCTGAGGTTGGAATCGGTGGTGATGTGGTGGAAATTGTATTGGCTGTCACATTGATGCTGGGGTATGTATGTGGAATAGGGTCTGGTAGCACTATCAACTCCTTGCCTTTGGATGATGCTAGTCCTGTTTTCTCATCAAACACAGGTTCAGAGACCTCATGTTCATAATACACATGGACAACTCCCTTGTTGGTCTGAGCAGCATAACACATCTCCATGAGCTCTTTGTCATGTGTCAAAGCTCTAAGCCCTCTTTGCAATGGCCTATTAGGCACCAGCCACCAACAGTGAGTCACATTGTCATACCTAAGTGTCTTATACTAGTCTCGGATAAAAAATACATCCATAGTGTCTACGTCAACTCTTGGCAACTCAAAAATCTGTCCACCACTGTAATTCACAGTTCCATCACGCTTTGTGACGAATAAGCCTCCATGGTGAAATATGATGGTAATCCAAGGATCTCCCATCTACAATTTAGAAACAAAATTTCATGATCAACCTCATCATCTTCAACCATATTAACAAGTTGGAAACCACATTAACTGTAAATGCAGCAAAGCAAAATAGATAAGAAATAGCATTTCCCCATGACAAACAGCCCTCATACAGTCAACACTTTCATTAGCCTAACCACTCTGAAAACTAGTTGCGATCAAACCCTAGCTAAATATTGCGAAACACAAACATGCATACCCACAGATAACACTCCAAAAAATCGTTTCTAACTACTGAAGAGATTAAACTAACAACCTTAACAAAAAACAGAGCATTCCTTATATCACATTATATTTTTCCTTTTTTCCTTACCTTTTTCAGAGAGACTGGCCTTCGATACAGTCTTCGTTTGAGGCAGATGATGATATCTGATCCTATATAGCAGTCGTACTCCACAGAAATCGCAACAGTTACCACAATACAACCACCGCCATTGACGAGTACAGGGGAGGAGGGGTTTGTGTTGTATTTTGAGGGAGGGAAGACAATGCGTTAAGTTAACGTTTGATAGGGAAGTCTTCAAAACCAACTTTTGGAGTGAAACGACATCGTATTCGGCCATTTACGCGCCACCAACAAAACTACGTCGTTTTAGCCTTGTCTGCGTGTCACCAAATTAGCCACATCAGCTTTTCGATGACGCCACCTAGAGGAAATGTGCCGGAAAGACAACATTGAGTCCTGCGTCTAACTTCAGGTACCAATTTGGATAATTAATAATTTTAGGGACTACTTTGAAGCACGAGTGTAACTTCAGATACCACTGTGAGACTTAGCTCGGCCGGTTTTCACTTCTCCAGCCCTAATCAGTAATCAAAGCCTCACTCTTTCTGTCACTCACTCACCTTCGCGCATATGCTTCCCTCTCTCAAAAGAAAAATCCTAGCCTCCGTTGCTGCTCTCTTCTTCAAGCTGTGTCACCGCTCCATTGAATCTGGTCCGGCCATCGTCCCTACTGTTTCAGCGTCGTCGCAGCTCGTCTCTGCCGTTGCATCGCGTCGCCTCTGTTCCGCAGCCGTCGTTTGTTCCAGTCCCGCGGCCGTCGTTTGCTAGTGCTAATCTGCTCTCAGCCTATCCCAGTCTCGCTCTCGCTCTCTGCGTCTGCTTCTTGCGTCTCACCGTCTCCTTGCAACTCTAAGCTCTCCCTCAGTCCGTCTCGCTCAGCTTCACTGGTTAAGGTTTGCTAATTGCTTTGCTTCATATAATAATTATAATTATATTTATACAAATCAAAAGTTGAATATGCCAACATATAGGGTTTGATTCTTTATGTGATTTCCTCATTCTTAAAAGCTTTTTTATTGTTACTAGGAAAAGTCAATTATAAATTCTTGTTTTTAACATTTTATTGTAGCTGTTCAAATGGAGTAAAGCATTAACCTGCTGCTTTTTTATTTTGATATATTTGTATTAGTAAGCAGGTATTTAAATGTTTGAAGCTACGTTCCTATATTATGTGCCATCATAAGTTTTTCTAGTCACTTAGGTTCTACGCTACGTTTTGGACCCTGTACGGCTGTACTATCCTTCCATTTCTGTATAGAAACTCGTTCCTGACTTGCATATACATCGGTACCATCATTCCACAAATCGTGCCGAAAAATGAATCCTCGGCCACAACCGTCGCCACCTCACGATGATGACGACAACAACGAGGAAGTCTTCATTGACGAGTCTGATATTCTGCAAGAAGTTTCCATGGACAATGAAGACCTTCCAGATGCCGATGATGACCAAGATTTGGATCTCGAACATCTCGGTATTACGTTCCACCTTATCAAGTTTATCGAATTGTCAAGTTAACTAGTAAACACTTTAGAAGTGTAGCCCCCAAGTTGAGTTCGTGGTTTTCCCAGTAAAAAGTTTACTATGCTTAGCTTGGCCCCACAACTGTAGTTGAATTCTAGACTTTAATTACCTTGAACCTAATCGTAATTTTCATGCTTTTAAGTTTGTTCGTATGATTTGGTGAATGATATTATCTGAAAATTTCTCAGATGAGGCTGATGATTCTGCGCATACGTTCACTGGTCATACTGGTAACCTTTCTAACTCTCTTTTCTTTCTTATTTTAATTTTTTTAAAAAGGTGATTATTCTATTGTAGGCAATAATGGTTGCAAGGGAATTTATGGTGATTGTGTGTGTGTGTGTGGTTTCTTTACTTCTTGTGCAGGGGAGTTGTATTCAGTTGCATGCAGCCCAAGCGATGCAAGGTTGGTGGCAACAGGGGGTGGTGATGACACAGGATTTCTCTGGAAGATCGGCGATGGAGTTTGGGCTTCTGAGCTAAAAGGTATTTCCATAACACTAGAAAGATAATTGTGTGAAGCTTGATGTTGTGGTGCTTATGTACATTTTACTTTGTTGTTAATTCTATGCAGGTCATAATGATTCTGTATCTAGTTTAGCTTTTAGCCACAATGGACAGTTTCTTGCATCCGGAAGTTTAGATGGAATTGTTCAAGTATGGGATGTTTTTGGAAATCTGAAAGGCACACTGGAAGGTCCTGGAGGGGGAATTGAGGTGAGAGAGGTTGCTCGCTTTATTGTTTGTTATTGTGTGTGATTACGAGAATTAATTCATTGTGATATCTTTCAGTGGCTCAGGTGGCATCCGAGAGGACACATACTCTTAGCTGGTTCTGAGGATTCCACTGTTTGGATGTGGAATGCTGAAAGAGCTGCTTTTCTTAATATGTTTGCTGGTCACGGAGCTAGCGTGACCTGCGGTGATTTTACTCCTGATGGTAATATCATCTTTTCTTCTTGGTGCATTTTCTTCTATAAGTTTGTATTTATGTTACGCATGTTTTAAAATCCTTCAATTTCGTTTTACTTGGTGCCTTAGGGAAAATAATATGTACTGGTTCAGATGATGCAACTCTGAGAGTATGGAATCCAAAGAGTGGAGAAAACATTCATGTTGTGCGGGGTATGTAAATCTAACCCCTTTTTCTTGCTTCTATTTTTGTGTAGCCTTGTAAACTATGATTTACAGGTCATCCGTATCATACTGAGGGACTAACTTGCTTGTCAATAAGTTCATCGTCAACCCTTGTCCTTACTGGTTCCAAGGACGGATCTGCCCATATTGTGAATATCTCTACTGGGAAGGTATGCATTATTAGCTTTTGCTGTGTTTGATATCCCTACACTGTTTTCATCAATCAACTTGTCTTGTGTGTCTTTGTTTCAGTTTATGATCTCTCAATAACTTGATAAAGCTTTTGGCCATGTAATAAAGTAATGTTTTAAAATTTTATTCATGTGGTTTCCATTTTCATAAGTTTAAGCGTGCTACTTAACTCCTTTGAGCTAATAGTTGCTCAAAGCAAAATTTGATCATAAATTCTTCTTATCCAGTTAATGATGCCAAATACATTCATCCAATGTATGATAACCTCCAATGTCAATCAAAATTATTTGATTGGATACGAAACTTGATGGAATATTTTGGTCTGCCCATGAAGTCATACTCAATATGGCCTCTCAACGGCTAAAGGGAACCATCCTGTCAAAATATATAGGAGTATCACATAAAAAAGAATTGAGAAAGACCAGTTCCTCACAATTATTTGTTTATTTACATGAAATGAAATTATATCTTTCACAATAGGAAGGAGGGATGCTCTATTTGACATCAACTTTAAGCTAGTTGCTAGCTTATTATGTCTCCAGATTGGCACGTTGTGTTATGCTTGGATATATGAGATTTTAGGTATTTGGTTGATTAGTTTATGGAAATTGATTTATTAGAAATGTGCCTTGGTGATTTTCTTCCCTAGCAACTAGCAAGATGACGAAACTTGGACAATCTTTGATTCAACTGTATTTGGCTTTCTTGAAAGTATAGTTCTTTGAAAGTTGTCCTTGCATAATTAGCCCAGTAGTAATGGTGTAACTTAGAAGAATCTAATCCTGAACACTTTCAACACTTTCTGCAAGCTCTAAGAAAAATGAGTATTGTGGTTGACAGGTTATTAATTCCGTGCCTCTTCATTCAGATTCCATTGAATGTGTTGGTTTTGCGCCAAGGTATGTGTTAACCTTTTGTGGCCTGTGTTTGTGCAGTGTTGCACCTTATGTTTTATTTGATTGGAAATAATTGAGTGGACAATAACTTACTCCGGACAAAGAATTGTTGTTAACATGTAAAGTAAAATCTGTGATCATTAAATAACACAAAGCAAAGTGCTTTGACATGGTTTCTAGTGTATCGCAGTTTTCAGACATAATTCCATCTTATGTTCAAGGAATGATGGACCACAAAAGACCTTAAATCTTGCTTAAGTATGAATATTTTATATTTTATAGTGGTGGTGGAGATATGAATATCTGATGTGCTGCTGGTCATTGTTGTCATATATGTGAACCATAAAGTAACTTTGTTCATTAAAATTGTGATAGTGATTCCTGGGCTGCAATTGGGAGTTTGGATAAAAAACTTGTCATCTGGGATATAGAGCATTCCTTATCTCGTGCCACTTGTAACCATGAGGTTTGTATGAATTGTTCTTTGTGCAAATGGCAAGCTCGTATATCTAGGAACTAACCGAGCTCTGGTTGCAAGCATACTTCAGCTTGAAATTTTAAATTGTTATTGCATGTCTGATAGAAGAAATGATGTGAACAGGATGGAGTGACATGTTTGGTGTGGCTTGATGCTTCGTATTTGGCCACTGGATGCATGGATGGAAAAGTAAGATTATGGGATAGCCGGTCCGGTGAATGCACAAACACATTCAGGGGGCACGAAGATGCCATTCAATCTCTTTGTGTGTCTGCTGATCACAATTACCTTGTCTCGGCTTCAATGGATGGAACAGCTCGCGTCTTTGAGCTTGGCGAGCTTCAGTAAGAAACCCCCCCCCCCTCCCCTCTGCCCCACTGGTTGGTGTTCCTGTTTATCTATTGGGGAGGCCAAGTATTTTATACGAAGATTTTTTCTTTTTATTATTTGTGGGAGGAGTTAAAAGAAGTTTAAATATTTACATTTGTGTATCCTATGGTTTTGATTGAGGTGCCAATTCAAAAGATAAAGGAATGCAATCCTGAAAATTGCTTTTGAAAGAATCTTAAGATACTAATTTTGCTCTAGAAAATTTAGGACTTAAAGCTATTGTCTAGGATTATTAGAATGGAAGTAGAAATTTTTAAAGTAAAGAAAACTATGGAATGTATCAATATACGAGACGTTCAAAGTTAAAGTAGTCTAGTTTAGCATATGTTATTATATTGTGTTATGAGTTAGTCTTGCATTGTCGTCCAAGTCATGAAGGTTTTTTCTCCCCTACTAATAGGGGTGTTTGCGGTGCAGTGTAAATCGGTTGAGGTAAAAAGCCATCTTATCCGAATATTTATTTCATATGCAGTGCGGTTTGAATTGTATTACTTTTGTATTACTTTTTCTAGACAATTCGATCCAATTTCAAGTAGTGCAATTTGAATTGAATTTGTGGTTTTTCAAATAATAATTCTAGCAACAAGAAATAAGTCTTGATGCAAATATACATCTAATATATCAAGTCTAAATAAAATATAGATTCAACATATAAAGAAAATTAAGGGCAATTTACTTAAATAAATAAAAAGGGGGATTTCTTTATGTAAATGTGCAAATCTGTTTCTTGTTACGTTTATGTGCAAAACGGATTTATATGTAAACCGTGGCAACCCACCACGGTTTCTAAACATGCGTAAATCGTGGAAGGTCACCACGGATTAGGAGCAAAAATTTGCAAGAGAAAACCGTGGTAGGTCACTACGGTTTATGAAGGAAATTTGGCAAGCATAAACTGTGGGGAGTCACCACGGTTTATGAGGAAAGATTTAAGCACATAAAACACGGTGTGTTACCACGGTTTATGTAGAATAATGGGCAGAAAACATGGTAGGTTTCCACGGTTTAATATGACGGGAATTCTATATATATGTGGGTGATTCAAGCAGCATAAGAGATCATTCTCACAATGGCTAGTGAGGAAGAGAGCTTTCTTGCTCTGGTGCATTGCTTTGGAAAAATAAAAAAAAAAGCAAAAGCCAAGGTGTGAAGTTCACCGACAGAGAACCACTAAGTATTTTTATCAGTTCCTCGATGACTTTGTCAGACTTGAAGAACAGCATCTTGGAGAAGCTTGGCGTGTTGGGTTGCAAGTGGGTGAAGAAACTATTCTACAAGATTCCCATGGCGGTTGTCTCGACCCGTGTTCAGTACGAAACCTTTGCGGTTAAGGTTGATGAAGATATTAGGGTTCTGTTCTACTGTGTAAGGAGTTTTCCGGAGATCAGAATCCATGAGTTGTTCGCGAAGTTGGAGGTTGGTGTCGATAGTTCTGGGGCATCCGCTCCAGTTCCTTGCGCAGCTTCCGCGGGTGGTGCATCTAGTTCGATGCCTGCGGTCAGACCGTATCTTCCGCCGGTTCAATCACCTTCTTTTGCGGCTGATTCAGACCAAACGGAGGTTGTTGGTTCTGTCCCTTTGGAGCATGCAGCAGTCATTGAGCCTCCCAACGTTGTGGGCACCGGTGGTGGCCTCGTGCCTTATATCGAAGAATTTGGTGGACCTGATCAAGTAGAGAATGCAATGCGTGACGATGAGTCTGACCAGGAGCCTGTTGATATTGATGGTGACAGCGACGAAAACACAGGCGGCGATCCACATGCGCAGCATCGGCCTTCAAGTTCTGGTTCTCATCAATACCCTCCTCACTTCTCCACACTAAACTTGGAAGCTCTTGCTCAACAGGAAGACAGTGGTAACAGAGTGGGTAGATCTTCTACAGAATTTGAGATTGGGCAATCGTTCCAGAGTAAAGATGAAGCTGTGCTCAGTGTGAAGGACTATAGCATCCGGCGAGGTGTTGAGTACAGAGTCATCGAATCAGATCATTTGAAGTATCATGGAAAATGCAAGGAATTCGGCAAGGGTTGTACTTGGTTGATTCGTGTAGCGCTTCGTGCACGAAAGGGAACTTGGGAGGTTAGGAGGTACAACGGGCCACACACGTGCCTCACAACTTCTATTTCAAGTGATCACCGTCAGCTGGATTATAACGTTATATGTGCGAGGATTCTTCCTATGGTTAGGGCGGATGCTGCGGTTACGGTAAAGGTACTTCAACAAGCGACAGAAGCTGATTACGGTTTCAGGCCTAGTTACAGGAAGGTTTGGATGACTAAGCAGAAGGTAGTGGCACAAATATATGGAGATTGGGAAGAGTCTTACGCGGAGTTGCCCCGTTGGATGCTAGGGATCCAGGCGACAATGCCGGGAACAATCACGGTGCTGAAGACGTCTCCTGTTCAGATTGGTGGTGGGGTTGATGAGTCGACGGTGTACTTTCACCGACTTTTCTGGACATTTCCACCCTGTATCGAGGCATTCCGGCATTGCAAGCCACTCGTCAGTATTGATGGTACCCACTTGTATGGGAAGTATGGAGGGACGCTGCTGTTGGCGATAGCTCAGGACGGGAACTCGAACATCCTGCCGATAGCATTTGCCCTTGTGGAGGGGGAAAATGCAGAGTCGTGGTCATTCTTCTTGTCCAATCTCCGAGAGCATGTGACTCCTCAGGAGGGTATCCTTGTTATCTCAGACAGGCATAATGGGATCAAGGCAGCGCTTGAGGCACCTGAGACTGGATGGCTGCCTCTTCGTGCTTTCCGGGCCTACTGTATAAGGCATGTGGCAGCGAATTTCGCCCTAACGTTCAAAGGTAAGGACTCAAGGCGGTTACTGGTCAATGCTGCCTACGCCAAGACTGAGGCAGAGTTTTACTACTGGTTCGACATCATGGGACTGAGAATCCAGCAATGTGTGACTGGGCCAACCGTATGGAGTATGACAAATGGACCCAACATGAGGATGCTGGTCGACGGTTCGGGCACATGACCACAAACATCAGTGAATGTGTGAACTCCGTGCTAAAGGGAACTCGCAACCTGCCGGTCACATCGTTGGTTAAGTCAACCTACGGGAGGCTTGCTCAGCTATTTGTGGTCCGGGGACAGACAGCAGAGGCACAACTTGGATCCGGCCATGAATTCTGTCAGGCATTGGTCAAGCACTTTGATCGGAACCTAAGAGACTCTAGGTGCTTCACTGTGACATTATACGACAGGCATCAGTCCGAGTACACCGTGGCTGAGACAACACCAACGGGGACGTTCTCTCTTGGTAGCTATAGAGTTTCCCTTAAAGATCACCGATGCGACTGTGGCCACTTCCAGGCGCTGCATTATCCATGTTGCCACGCCATTGCCTGTTGCGCCTACTCCCGGCTAAACTGGGCGTCATATGTTCACGAAGTGTATCGTATGAGTGAGGTGTTCAACGTTTACAAGCAGGGGTTTCTCCCACCTATACCTGAAGGCCTATGGCCTCCATATGCTGGCCCAACCATCATTCCTGACCCTAATCTGCGGCGTGCAAAGGAAGGTCGTCCAAAGGCAACCAGGATCCGTGGAAGCATGGATCAGTCTCAAGAGAATCAGCCGAAGCGTTGTGGGCTATGCCGTCAGCCTGGGCATACGCGAAGGAACTGTCACCAGCGAACACAAAGTGGTGGAGGGGATGCGTAGATCTCATGGAGTGTAACCCCCTTCTATGCTGTCTCATTTGTTTCATGGTCTAGATAATGTTATTAATGCATCGTTGGTTAAGTATGTCACTGTCAACATGTTTCATCAACAATAAAATCTCAGATTAATAAACTCCTGTTCTCCCAAAGCTGGTGCCACTCCTGATAATATGTAGGAAACCACCGGTCCCCACCCCTACCATCCTTCGCATGTAGCCAATCTATGTTCAGAGCTACATCTGGGAGATGCTGAACACCGCCGAACTGGGGTAGAACCCTATCCACCTGGTGCCACTCGATCGCAGCAAAATATATCAGGCTAGTGACGGCCGTCCATAGCCGTCGGTGCTCGTCAGCTAGTATCTCCGGATGAATAACAGCAGCAACATCAGCAGAAGAATAAGGCTCCCACACAAACTGCATAGAAACAGTAAGACTTTCATGAGGCAGTGGCATGTAAGAAAAACTAGTACAACTATTAGTAATAAATAAATCACTCACATCGTGGACACGCAGTCGATCAAGTGCAAGGCGTGCGGAAACTAATCTCTGTGCCCCTGCATCGTTCCTCGGAACAAACTCGGCCCACATACAATTTAAATTGAAATGATGTCAAAACAAACCATAACACATGCATTTTTTACAATTTATGAATGCCATATTTTTAAACCATACCTAGAAGTAAGAGGAAAACCGAACCGGTCAAAACCAGTGGGCCTCAAAGTGGGAAATCTCCAGAAAATCCAAGACTGTAGTAGCTATAGCGGCCCAGCCAAGTTAACGACATTTCTGTTTGTACCACGACAAAGACACCTATACAACCAGGCTAGTGCAGCGGAGCCCCAGCTATATCTGCCCAAGTCGTCCAATGATGCCAAATAAGGCAACCAGCGAAGGTGTACCCTGTTTGCATTCTTGTCCGCAAACAGCTGAGAAGACAACAGCATCAGGATATAAGCGCGTGCGTATACACGCACGGTCTCATCAGTAGCATCTGCAGGGAGAACTCGGAACCTCTCGTGGAACCATGTGTAGCACACTGTCATCTGCTTCACTTTACTCTGTGGAGGTAACTCCCCGAACAACTCCCGGAACCACACCCATGCTGGTCTACCGTGTTCCATCAGATTCTCAAACTCAGTCAAGCACCCACTAACGGGTGCACCATCAATCGGCAAACCCAGCTGATACGCAACATCCTGTAAAGTAATGGTGCACTCACCAAACGGCATATGGAACGTGTGGGTCTCTGGACGCCACCGCTCAATAAATGCGCTAAGCAGAGACTCATCAACCCAGAACCACTAACTGTTTAGCCTAGCAAGATGATACAAGCCCGCAGTCTCCAGATACAGTATAATCCGGTCATGTAAGGGCATATTCTGCTGCCGCCTAACGGCGGTAATAACCCTACTAGGCTGCAAAACGTCGGTAACAAAATCCCTTAACATACAACCATTACAAACAACAACAAACATATTCTTCGTACAAATTATTAGACTGCTCACATTAAATTCATTGATTCTGTTTTTGTGTAGTAAATACTGAAGCTAAGAAAACTATGCACTCATTACAACAAATTAACAATATAAATACAGAAAAAAATATCTTTGAATAAAATATTAATATTTATAATAAAATATTGTACAAAAATACTATTAACCACACTAAGAAGATAAATAAGCATAATAAAATATGCATTACTAACAGTACCGATAATAACATTAATATTAACGTAAATAATATTAATCAGAATCACAAAACAAATAAACGTAATAAAATATTTTTACTAGCAATATTCCTAATAATATCAATTTAAATTTAAATTTAATATTAGAATTAAATTTAATAACAATAATAATATTAGAATTAAATTTAATAACAATAATAATAACAATAACAGTAACTAACCTCTTCGTCGATATATCCTGCCACGTGAGCGATGCCATTTAGTCGGTACAATCGATCCTCATCCTCCATTGGCCCCACCACCCACTTCTCCTTCACACCTCCAAACTTTTTCCAAACTCTCTCTACAACCCAGCAACCCACTTTCTTTCCTGATGTCCCTAATGAATCCGTCCCTGCCTTCCGCGGATTAGTTATATATATAGACACACGTAAACCGCGGTGGGTTACCGGGTTTTACGTTCAAATATGTTTTCTCATAAACCGTGGTGACTACCCACGGTTTATGCAAGCCAATTTGTCTTCGTAAACCGTGGTGACCTACCACGGTTTACATGTAAATCCCTTTGCTCCTAATCCGTGGTGACCTCCCACGGTTTATGCGTGTTTAGAAACCGTGGTGGGTTGCCACGGTTTACATATAAATCCGGTTTTGCACATAAACGTAACAACAAACAGATTTGCACATTTTGGTAAACATCTCTCCCATTCTATTTATTTTAGTAAATTGCCCGAAAATTAACGTAACAAATCTTAATAAAAACATAACATAGTCATCCATAATAACAAAAATAAAATCATCATAAACAGGCTTGAAGTTGAGAGGTGGAGCACAACTCAGATTCAAAGCACTCCCTAAGATCAACTGGAAATGAATTGGATCGAATAACTTGGCACAGCTTGGAACCTATAATTAAAAAGTAAAAAAAAAACTCAAATATCATAATCACCATTACTAATAATTAAGGTCTTGATTGAAAATATGTAATGCTGATTAGTACTTAGTAGTTCAAATTTAATAAATATCCCTAATAGAGTTAAATGTTTTCCGTCCCTTGGCAAGTTGCACTCATCTTTCTCCTACACAACAAAAATAAATAAGAAGGTGAATTCTACTCTACTCTTTCTTTCTAAATTAAAGGATAAATTACCTCTTGTGATATATACAGTAATTACTGATAAATTATTCTTCTGCCAGAACTCCAAGATTCATGTTAATCGTTATTTTTTCTTTTATTTTCAATTGACACTATGTTTCTTTTGAAACTTGATAACAATGTATTTTCATCATCCCCACCAAATACACCTCTTCTCCAATTTTAAAACCATAATTCCTCTCAAATCCAATCACCATTTCCAATCAATTAGGTTAGGATTTTGAACTTGTTCTTACGCTTTCAATCTCTAATTTCAACGAGCACATCTATCAATTTTCCAGCTCTCTCCTTCCTAAGATTTTCTTCCTAGTATTTTTTAAAAAATTCAGCCAGATCAACAATGGTACTCCTCTTCAGGTAATCAACCCCCATAGTCTTGTATAACTATATAACAAAAACAAACCAAAATATTAGTTAGTCATAAAAACAATGAGTCAATAATTACCATTTTAGGATTTTTATTATGTGAATAATGATTGAAAGATAATTTAAGAGAAATTGAAGATAAAAAAATAAAATATTTTGGCGTCCCCATTCACGCATCAATTATCATCATTTTTAACTAATATATCACAAATTTCTATCAGTTTTCAGCTCTCTCTTTTTTAGGATTTTCTTCCGATCATATTAGAGATAGCGATCATATTTGACGATAATTTAAGGATGAAGTATATTTTTGTCCTTAAAGTTTGTCAAAAATTTCAAAAATATCCCTAAATTTTATTTTGTTTCAATTTTGTCCCAAAAATTTTCGAATTGCATTAAATATACCTTGAGAACTAAATTTTAAAAAAAATTAGGACTAATCCAACCATAATGCATGATAAATATGTTTGATTTGCTTGTGTTAAAGGTTATTCTTGTGAAGTTATTCTTGAATTGGTCATAATCTTTTTGAAAAATTAGTCGTTAGGAGTAAATTTGATGCAAATAAAAAACTTTTTGGACAAAATTGAAACAAAATAAAATTTAGGAGTATTTTTGAAAATTTTAACAAATTTTAAGGACAAAAAAATACAACAATGGAGGATAAAAAGGTAAAGCTATTTGGGTAAATGAGTTAAAATGAAGTAAAGGCCTCAATCATGTAAATGTACTCATACACAAAATATTAGATATAAAGAATTAAACAAATCAAATATCCTAATTATAGAAAGAGAATAACACACAAGAATGAAAATAGTGGTTAATGTGATACAATCACACATTAAAGCTCAAATCTCACAAGGTTGTGTGTTCTAACTCTCATCTATGTTCCACAATATTTTTCAAGCAAGTTTAATAAAAAAGATCCAACTTAAATTAATGGAATGCCCTATAAAAAAATATCTTGAAAACTAATTATTTTGACTAAGCTTATTATATATATATATATATATATATATATATATATATATATATATATATATATATATATATATATATGATGTGATTGGAGGAAAAATCAAAATTCTAGGTTCTTTTTCTATTCTCTATCGATCTAAATCATATGCATATAGAAAAGTAAACTAGGTCCGATTTGCACATTATTCAATCACAACTAAAAGCTAATATAGATACAAACCAAAATAAAATAGTGCAAAGCTAGAAAAATACTCAAAATAGTAAAATACTAATAAATATCTAGAAAGCATAATAAAAATCAAAATGTAAGTGTTTGAAATGAAAAATTTTCACCCAACAATCGACTTCTGGTCGCTCAACCTTCCCATACTTAAAAATATGCACGGTCCTTCGTGCAATCAAGACAATGCTAGAGCTCTACGCGACTCCACCTTCAGCTGGTGGATCTCGCTTCTCCTCCGAGAGGGTCTTTGGTTAATACGGTGGATCGGTTGTGATGATGGTGGTGGTGGTGCTGCTAGGAGGCATTCTCTCCCTTTTCTATCCATTGCGGCATGTTCTTTCTTTTGCTTTTCTTGTTGCTTATGATTACTCATCCTAAAAAATATAGAACAGAATATATTAAGACACGTAAATTCTAAGACAAGGAAGCATAGATTACCATAATAAGGTAATAATTATTAAAATAAAGTGAATTAACCAGTTTGTGACATTGATGAAAGTATGTGAATTCTAAGTTTATGCGTGGTTTATAACTCATGCACTAGCACTTGAAAGTTATGTCACAACTTCACAAAGTACACATATACTCACTTATTTTAATGTGCCTAAGATGCTTTAAAGATAAATATGTAAGTTAAAGCAACAAGAAATTAACAAGAAGTATAAGAACTTAGGCGAATAACCAAGCAATTGTGAAGTGGGAGGAGGAAAGAAAATTAATTGGATGCGTGAGTAAAACTATGAAACAAAGTCAACTAGAAATCACACTCCAATCAATAATATCAATCAAAGTTAATTGCATTGCCTATTTAACTAAAAAGTATGGGAACACGGTTGCTATGTACTTAGGAAAAGAAAAGAGGTTAGTTGAAAAATAGTCAGTTATCATGTAACATAGCAAACATGACCCTTAGAACTTGAAAATTTTCGAGAAGGGTAAGAATAAGCAAGCTCATAATCCAACTTCACAAATCATGCATTATGTCAAAATGAATGATTTAAAGTATGTGTAGTGCACATAATAAAAAAAAAATAAGAATCAACATGTCATCAAAGAATTAGCATAAGCAATTGATGATGAATAAACAAGAAAAATTTTAAAACAAAGCATAAACAATCATCAATGCTTTCAAACACTAATATTGCAAGATTAATATGAAAAATGGAATGTTCCACGCCTAATGTAACTCAAACCAATTAAGCATAAAGAAAGTGAAGCATATGAGTTACATAGGTTAAATGTGTCAAACTAGCAATAATATGCAAAAGAAACCTCAAATATGTAAAATGCGCAATTTTTTGTCACAGAGATTGAAAACAGTTACTTCAATGCATTTAGATAAAATTCTAGGAAAACACGCCTTGAAGCAAGAGATTGACCAAAAAATTTTCATTAAAAAGCTTTTGAGGCCATTTGATAGTCATTTGGTATGCAAGGTCACGTCAACACAGAATATCGTCAATAAGGACCTTGCAACACCAATTCCCAAAATGTAGTCCAATAAAACAAAAGCAACAAGGTATCTCAGGATAATAGTAGTAAACAGTAATTCATGCAACTAGAAAATTAATCAATTGGTTTTAGCATAGTTTCACAGCAATTCTAGTATAGTGACAAACACTTTTATCATAATACCTCAGCTAAATTGACAGTCATATTAAGAATGAACAATACAAAACAAATCAACCAATTCTAGTAGCAAATTCAGAAAAATAGTAAGAAAACAGTGAATCCATTATCAACCATCAGACTCAGAATAATTTCAAACACATTACAGTAATAATGCAAAACCTATGAAACTAAATCAAACCAACAACAACTAACAGTAACTAATTTGACAACCTAAAATCAACTAATCAGCAAACCAATCTAACTAAACAGAATTACTAAAACTAAACTAACCAAGCAAGATTAAACTAACTCAAAAGAAAATAAAGAAAAGAAATTTTTTTTTAACAAAACCTGGACGCAAACAAGAACAGGGCAGAAAAGAATGGAACACGGGACTGTGATAGAGAAGAAGATAAACAAAGAAGAAGAAGAAGAAGAATGGTGTGCGAGTGGAATTAGGGCTTTGCACAAATGGGATGTTTATTTTGAATTTGTGTGTACGCATCTTCCATGCGTACGCATGAATTGGTACAAAATGGGGGTTGTGCGTACGCATCTACCATGTGTACTCATGGGTTGACAAGCATTTCACATTGATGCTTACGCATGGTGTACGCACAAAACCATTTCAGTTTTGGTTTGGCATCGTACGTACGCATAGTAGGGGTGTGCAAAACCGATCTAATCCGAACAAAACCGACCAACCGAACAAAAAAATCGATAACCGAACAAACCAAAAATCGAAAAAAATAACTTTTACATTTTTTTGCGGTTCGATTCGGTTTTTGATTCTGGTAGGAAAAATACTAACCAAACTGGTGTTATTAAAAACCCTACTATAAAATCAGCCTCCCTCCATATTTCCTCTTAAACCAGCCGCAACCACCCCTACCAGAAACCCTAACTTCCTCGAGCCCTCTCTTATTCTCTCTAGCGCCGAATCTCAGCAGAACCTCCCCCTTCTTCTCTGCCATCGATGCTGCCGGACAGTACCATTGCGGAGGCGCAGCCCTTTCCTCTCCTTCTCTCTTCCTCAAAGGCTCGTAATGCTTCTCTCTCTCCCTCATCCTTGACGGCTCCACACCACCTCTCTAGCAGCCGTCTCCGCCACCAACCAATAGCTGTCGTCGTCTTCGACGAACCGCAGCAGCACGCACTAGACGCAATCGAAGCAGCCGCCGTTCGTCACCCGTCTCTCGTTCGTTGTTGATCTGTCCAGTCTCTCTAGTCTTTGGTTTGTCGTCGCCGCCGTCTCACCATCTTGCACCTCCGTCGTCCTCTGCAATGGAGCCTAAGTCTCAGGTTGTTTTTTTTTGTTATGATTCTATTTTTTTATATTCCGATTTTGTCTTCTTATTGATTCTAATTTGTAATGAACACTTGGTTGGCTTGTTCTTGATTCTATGGTTGAGTTGTTGATTTTGATTTTGTTTTTTAATTCTGAAATTTTTGTTCTATTATGATTTAAGGTAATTCTAATTTAGGGTTGATTATGAACTTTTTGTTTATTCAATTTTAATGCAGGAAATGGGAAGGTAAAAGAGGAAGAATTTGTGGAATTGATGCACCACATGATTTTTTTTGGAATTAGTTTGGTTGTATTTTTTATTCAATTTGGTTCTATTTCTTGATTCAGTTTGGAATTGGTGTACCATTTTTGCACAATTTTTGGAATTAGTTTGGTTGTATTTTTTTATTTTCTTAATTCAGTTCAAGTTGATTATTGTTCTATCTGTTTCTGCTATTTTTTCAACAAAATTATTAATGATTTTAATTTGTTGTGCTTCTGCTAATTTGTTACTGGTTTATGAGTCAAGTTGATTATTGTTCCATTTGCTTCTGCTGTTTTTGCAAAATTATTAATTATTTTAGTACCCTAGATGTGATTTGATGATTAGAATAGGATATGTTATCAAAACAATTTAAAAATCGAACAAAATCAAAACCGAATTTAATTATTTTGGTTTGCAAACCAACAAATATGGCCTTTAGCAACGCCAAATTTTGCAACGCCTTAAAACCGTTCTCTTAGATAGGTTTAGACAACGGTTTTTTAAAGTGTTACTGTTGAATTCAATTTTTCATCAATTTCTAGCAACAAATTAAAACCGTTCTGTTTGACGAATTTAAAGAACGGTTTTATAACCGTTACCATGATTTGGCTTTAAGCAATGGTTTTTTATTGTTGTTTAAAGAATTGCACAAAGAAAACACATTAAAACCATTGCCGAAATGCTACACTTTAAAACCGTTCCATTAGATGGTCTTAGACAACGGTTTTTACAGTGTTGCTGTTGAAGTTCATTTTTTCATTATGCTATAGTAACAAAATAAAACCGTTCTCTTTGACTATTTTAAAGAACGATTTTACAACCATTACAACAATTATTTATGAAACAACCATTTTCTAATATTATTTAAATAATTATACAAATTAAACAATACTAATAAAAATAATTTTAGATAATTATATAAATTGAAACTATTTTTTCTATAAATATTGAATTTATAAAATACTAAAAAATTATTGTTATAAATAATTAACAAATATTATTTTAAAAAAATAAAATTGAAATAAATTTATTATAAATATTATATATTATTATCATGGTTCTAAAAACCGAATCGGACTGGCCGGTTCAATTAAAAAAATTGGGAACCGGTCACCTAATCGGTCCGTGTAAGGTCAGAAATCGTCTGATAGAAAATCGGTGAAAAAACCGGTCGAACCGGCGATTAACCGATGAACCGGAAGAACCGTCCGATTTTTTTACGGTTTATTGGTTTGCATATTAAACTTCAAAACAACCACCGTTTTGAAGGAAAAAAAAAAAAAAAAGAAAAGGGCTATGCACGAACACGAAGCCACGAACCCTAATTCCCAATCCTCATCTCACCCCCTCAGTATCTCAGTCTCAACTCTCACCCTCTCACCCTCTGACGAACCCTAATAGCCACCACCATCGCCACCGCATTCCACCGCCATCGCCACCGCATCCCACAGCCCCTCTTCGTCGTCCCACCTATCCTCCATCGCCGTCGCGGAGCTCCTCTCCTCCATCGTCCTCGCCCAGCTCGCCACCTCCACCGTCGTCGCCGAGATCTCCACCTCCACCGTCGTCGCCGGTAATACTCTGCCTTCCACCTCGGCTCCTATTCAATCGTCGCCTACTCTGTGCTTGATTTTATAATTTTTTGATTTTTCTGTTCATGATTTGTTAGTCTGTGTTCATCTGTTCATGTTTTGTTAGCTGTGTTCATCAGAAGTTCAGAACATGTTTATAATTTGATTTTTCTGTTCATGTTTCTGTTCCTATTTGTTCATGCTGGATTACATGATTTTGGTTGCTGCTTGATGTTTATCTGGATTACATGATTTTGAGTTGCTGCTTCATGTTTATCTGGATTACATGATTTTGGTTTCTGTTTGATGAATCTTCAATCTGTTTTTGGCTTTCTATTATGATGCGTTTATTGGTGACTTGGGATTGAATGATGATCATGGCAAGCAAATTGAGGCTGGGGCGTTGAAGGCAGCTGGGGAATATTTTTACTTTTTGCTGCTTCAATTTTGCTGCTTCATGAATCTGTTTAGAAATAGGGTTTTGTTGCTTCTGTTTGATTCAGTGACGAGTATAGGGGTAATTCATGATTCATCCATTGTTTGCTTCTATTTTTCTGCCACTTTGTTCTTATTGCTTCTTGCCTTTGGTGTTTGATTTGGATCTGCCGATCTGATGCTTTTCGATTTGGCTTAATTTTATTTTCTTCATGGAGCTTTTTGCACTCTGGCTTTTGTTTTTAATCTTTTTCATATTGTGGCCATTGTTTTTAATCCAGTTTTGTTGCTTCTGTTTGCTGCTTCATGAAAATTATGATGGAGATGTTGGAACACTTAATGATAATTATGATTTTTGATGAGTTGCACCTTTGATTAGTTGAAAATTTGCTAGTAATTGTATCTTTTGCTAGTAATTGTATCTTTTGGTCATGGGTTCTGTTCTGAAACTTCATCAGAACTAAATTTTATATAAAAAGACCTTCAATTGACAGACTTAAATATACTTTATTAAAAGTCCTTTAGTTTAAAAGTGGGCCAAATTATATTAACAAAATAATTTTTTGGACCTCAATTATAGAAGGCATTTGAGAAGAGTTTCAATTGAAATACTTTTTGGTACAGTGAGCTATTCTAATTTTGATTTGGCAATTTGTTATCTCAAAATGCTGTTCTCATTTAAAGAAAAGTTATCCATTATTTGGTCTTTGTCAGTTTACACTTGGTTAGAACAGTTTATTTAAAGTTTCAAAAAATGCATTTATATATCATTCATTGCAACTCTGAGTGATTTATTTATATACTTTGTTCACTTTGAATGGTTTGTTGCTTATTTTGAGAAATCAGTTTATTTAAGGCCTGAAAGTGATAGTAACATTAGTATTACAATTATGGTTATGAATTGCTTATATTTTTATTCTTTGTTGTTGTTGTAGTTTGTCTCTTTAAAATAAAAAAAGGGTTGTCATCTGTGGGTTGTCTCTTTGCTGCTGCTGCTTCACTGCATCGGCCGTTTGTGGGTTGTCATCTGTGGTAAGTGTTCTTCTCTGAGTTTCTGTTGCTTAGTTAGGGCTTTGGCTGTTGGGTAATTTGTTGGATTTAAGAAGAAGAAAGCAAAGTGATGATATTTGTGCATTGTTCAAAAACTGTTTTGAGGCTTTATTTGGCTAATTAGATAGAAAGGGAAATTTGTATTTGGCCGTTTGTGAATTGTTCAAATTTGTATTGTTAAAAAACTGTTGGTGCATTGTTCATTAATTTGAGTTCTAGTTAGCAAAACTCATCATTGTACTAATTGTTTTTTATTTTTTCTTGGGGATACGAAGTTAGCAAAACTCATCATGAATTCCTAATCTTCTGCCACATTTTGCTTTCCCTGTAGCAAATTTATTTCCATCTAAAACTAGAATATATCACTATCTGTATATGAAGATTATAAGATTAGATAGAAATATAGCAGGGGCTAATTCCACTTTATTTTTATTTAGACCACAAGAAGAAATAAAATTAATTAAATGTATGTGCTGCCTAAATTACCCAACATATGCTAAAGAGTAACTGAATGTTTCAATGAATCCTCTAGAAAAATGGTTATCTCTAAATAACAATAATAACAACAAGAAGAAGCACAATTTTAAAACAGTGTTTAGTTCTGCAATAACAATTATGATAGATTAGGCAACAAGTCTAAAGTGTTAACATAAAGAAAATAATATCAATGATGTGGCATGCATTCAATCAAAAGATCAACAATTTAATTCAAAACACAGCAAAGAATTTTGTCAACCATCTCATTAGTGAGAATTAATAATCCCTTTTACTTTGCATTTAATAAAAAAGGTTATCAGTGCTGGCACCAGCAAGCACAAGCACTTTCTTGATTACTATGTTGATTAACACTAACCCTGACTAATGGATTCAGGTAAAAAATGTTCTAAAAATATTGAATAAAAGAGTTAAGATATTTTTTTAATTATTTCATTGCATTGACTATTTTGTGCATTGTTCAAAAACTGTTGAGGCTTTATTTGGCTAATTAGATAGAAAGGGAAATTTGTATTTGGCCGTTTGTGCATTGTTCAAATTTGTATTGTTCAAAAACTGTTTGTGCATTGTTCATTAATTTGAGTTCTAGTTAGCAAAACTCATCATTGTACTAATTGTTTTAGATTTTTTCTTGGGGATAGTGTAGTAGAAGAAACATATGATGATGCTGTCTATTTGAAGATGAACACGTTTTGTTAGTGCATTGTGTTCTGGATTTCTGTGTTGCTAAACTTGATTGATTTCCTTACATTATATTTTCCTACAAAGTTGGTTTCAAAGGGAAGCCAAGTTTCTCAAGTCATGATTTGTAGCAGTAACAACAGCTGTCTTTTGCTCTCTAATTTGAAACTAATATCTTTGATTGGGTTGTTGAGTGCTTTAGTTAGTGTTGTTCCCTTTCAATATTGTTTAGAAGTTTGTGTGTTCTCTTTTCCTTTGTTTTTTGAACTTTTCAAAGTGGTTGCTATTTTGTTCTCTAGTACATAATGTACTTGTGATATGTTTGGTTGGGGTTAAATATTTTCTATGTCTAAGATGGGATTCAAACTACCAACTTCTTAGTTAAAGAATCATAATAAGTAATCAGATTACACTTATGTGGTTAAATAATTAAGAACTTTAACTATGTGAGTTGGAAACTGAAACAAAAAGAGTTGAGAACCTATGTTTGGTGTTAAATGTGTGGTTTCAATAGCATTATTCTACCTAGAAAAGAAAATAGGGATTTAAAAGGATGTGGCAATATGCATGATAACATGTAGTAAATGACCATCCATTTCTAGCAAACCATACTCAAGTGGGCCAATAAAGCTAAAGGACGAGATTTTTACCCATGCAAATAATGTAACAGATGGTGGTGACTTAGGAAGAAAGGCTTCCAACGGCTTTAGCGATGTGATCTCCACTCCCCTTTGTTCCTCTTGTACAATCTCAACTTCTTAACAAGCTTCTTCAAGTTCGATTCGTTGTTTTCCAACTTCTTCTACACGTTCCTTATTGCCCAAGTTATGTGTCAGCGAGGTTATGCACGATCCTCATCAACATCAATTTCACTTATCATGGAGGAAGATTAAACAATCTTAAATAGTACATTGGTTGGTGTAGAATCATCTTCATTGATGGCATTTGTTCCTTGCTCAGCATCTCCTAACTCTTCGACTACTTCTTCAAATTCGATGCATTCAACCTTCTCCACTTGTTGCAATTCACACCATGGCCCCGCTTCTTCTTCTTGAAGCTCCAAGCTCTCTCTCACACTATGCTCTTCGGTTGATCTTCCACATTCGTCAATGGGAGTACCTTGATTGCATGAACGCCTTGAGACTAAGTGGTCTACAGATTCGACTATGATTGCCACGTAGTGTTCTTACCCCTTGTGGGATTCCTCTTGCTTTAGGAGAAAATCTTTTTGTTCTTGGATTAATAGTTGAAGAGCTTCTTCCACCATTTGGGGTTCCAAGCTCTCGTCCACACGAGGTTCTTCGGTTGAAATTAATTATTCACATCCATTAACAGGAGTACTTTGATTGTCGTGTGAGCTTTGTGAGGTTAAACGAGCTATGAATTCTGCGGGAAGCCCGCCCCGCCTCGCCAAAACCCGCGGGTTAAGTGGTGCAGGGTTAGGCGGGCTTTTGCTATTTGGCGGTCCTAATTTTCCAGCCCAACCCGCCTTTTTTGGCGGGTTACACGGGCCGGCCCGGCGGGTTTAGGCCCGTTTGCCACCCCTACTCGCATTCATCCCTCTTCGTGGCGTTCTTCCTCGTTCCTCGCGTTCATCCCTTTCTCTTCGTGGTTCAGTAGTTCTCGCCGCCTCACGTTCTCGCCGTCGGTCAGCAACGTTGCCATTCTCTTTACAGTTTCCCCATCAGTCCGTGGTCCTCTATTCTCCCCGGCTTGATGCCCTCAGTGGTTAACGTCTTGCCGTACTCAATTCCTCCAGTATCGCGGTCCTACTTCAGGCAATTTTTTTATGAAGATCATTTGAATTTCGCGAAGATAATTTGAACTGTGAATTGTGAATAATTGTGAATTGGTTGTGGATATAAACTAATAATTGTTTTTTCCAGTACCACTAGAAGAGTATATAAAACTCAAATGTTCTGAAATCGGTTCGAACCGGCCAGTACTAATGTAAAAAGCGAATCGGTCATATACCAAAACCGGAAGATTTAGAAATCGCTGTTAGACTGTCAAACTGGTCGAGAACCGGTCGGTCGAACCGAACCAGAACCCGACCGGTTTTCCGAAATTAGCTTAAAACGGCGCCGTTGGTTTGAGGAACCCTAACCCTTAACCAAAACGGAAAACGTGCAGCACCCTCTTGCCCTCTCCTCTCTCACAGTCTCACTCAGCCACTCTCTGCGCCCTCTCCTCTCTCACAGTCTCACTCAGCCACTCTCCTCCTTCCTCTCATCGAGCTCCTCCTCATTCCCTCACTTCCATTTCTCTGGCCTCTGAACGAACACACTGAAGGATGCAGAGAAGAGAACTCAAACGCAGCTTGGAGGAAGCACCAAAGGAGCCCTCCATCTGGTCGCCGTTCTTCAACGTCCAGCCACCGGCGCCGTCCGCATTGCTACAGCTTCGGCGCAACGTCGCTGTTGTTCGCCGTGCGTCTGCCTCCTTTTTGGCCAAGCTTCTGCCTCTGTTTTCTGGCTGAGCCTTGTTCTGCCCTTTTTTGCCAACCCTTGTTCTGCCTTTGTTCGAGTTGCTTAGCCTTCTGTTCAGCCTCTGTTTGCCGCCTTTCAGCCACCGTTCCGCCATTGTTCAACCATCTCCGTTTTAAAGCTCCTCTCTCCTTGTACTGTTTGAATTTCAGAACTGCTCCATCCTAGGGTATTTCTAAAATTTCTTCTTGTTCTTTCTTGTATTAATTATTCAGTTATTGTTTTATTTGATTGTTGTTTTCATGATTAGTATGTTTTTCTAGTTCTTATTTTGTTGGTTTGCTGTAGTTTAAAATTTTAGTTGTTCTTGTTATTTTGATTTTCAGTTTTAATTGATCTTACTAACTTGTTAATTTGATAAATTATTGTTTTGGTGTTGTTTTTGACCTTTTGATTGTTATATTGTGTTTTGCTGTTGTTGATTTAATAAATTGTTCATTGAGTGGAAGATGAAAACCTGCCATGATAAACCTACTCCCTACTCCTGCCATGTTAAACATGTCATGTTAAACCTACTCAATTCATTTCATTCTTGGCATTCATAACAAGGCTTTTAATTTCATTGCAAGAGTGGTGGTAATCTTGATGAAGCTATAACGATGTAGGCATGGATAAATCATAAGCTTGATATCTAACACACTTTATTCCACAAACAGAAAATTCACATGACAAAAAAAAAAAAAGAGAAGAAAGAAAACACATAAAGCTTTGCACGGCCTCTGATCTCCTCTGGTTGTTCTGTTAGGCAAATCCACAAACAAGTCTCGCAAGCTACAAGGGTTTAGATAAGTGAGAGATTAATTTATATATAGAGGTATCAGAAAGAAGCTTGATTTGGAGGCAATTAACTAGTAATGACGAGCCATGATGTATTACATTATGATAATAATGATGATGGTGGGGGTTTGCTTACAATACAGGGAAGGAAGAGTAGGAAGATCAAAGGGGGTTGGTTGATGACTCTAGTACTAATAATAAATGGTTTTGAGAAGGACCTCAGAGATAATAGATACTTTCATCTCGTTTTTTTTTCTTTGCTCACAAGTTATATGTTGTTGCTGGTAGAGTAGTAGTTGTATTTGCACAATAAAGTTAAATCTAATTGTATATTTATATATGATTGATGCTGATTTAGATTAAAGTGGTAGTGGTGGTGGTAGTAGTATATGTCATGCTGCACCACTTGATTTTTATGGTCTAAGTAATTGATGTATCAAGGAAGCAAAAATGTTGCAAGTTATGACGAATTTTGATAATTGATGACAAACTTGGATGTTGGCATTTTATGTTTGATTGGTTGTTTTTGTTATTTGATTTTTGAGTTTGTAATGAGATTATAACATTCTAGTTTATGTAGTACTTTTAATTTGGATGATATTTTAAAGTTTATATTAGACTATAATTATGTTTTAGTGTATTTATTTATATTTTATTTATTATTTTATTATAAAACGGTTTTTTTTCGGTTTAACCACGGTTGAACCTATAAACTAGTAAACCAGTAATTAGAGCGGTTCGATGACCGGTTCGGTTTTCAGAACTTTGATAAAACTAGAGGTATAAAATACAAAATAGTGTAGGATTTTACTTGTTCAGTTGTTATGTGATGCTGGTATTATTGTTTATATGTCTAAAAGAATTAGATATCATGATTTATACTTATTCACTTGTTCTTTGGTCCTGTAATTTTATTGAATCTTTCATACAGAAATATGCATTCAAATAAAGTTTCTGTTTTGTGGATATATCCAATATTCCTTACGGATTGGATCGGGTCCAATCCTTAAAAATTCAGATATCTTATCTGACCTGATTAGAATTGTGTGTACACCCTACTTTCTGACTTGTGCTACAATGTTTCCTTTGGCTGTGAGCTTGTGCTGCTGCTCCGCCTCCATCATGCATCTTGGGTAATCTCAACTTATCTCTCGTCCCTGCCTTCTGTCTCATCCTTTTGCAGAGACTGCAGTCTTCTTCGTCATTGGTGACTGTACCCTGCTTTCGCAAGCAGCAAATCCAGGATGAATATGACTATTGGGACTCTGTCCCTTCCTACTAGAATTGCTTTCCCCACTCCGGCAGATGTTTTTATGTTGAAACCCAACCTATTATTGCATCTTAGTTCCCTTGATTATTATCAGGTTTGCCTTGGAGTCATTTTTCTTTGTATTACCTCCGAGTTATTGATTCAAGTGTTTGTGTTGTCGATTATTATTGTTTATTATTTGGACTGAATTACAATAGATATACACAGAAATAAGTCACTGGTATGAAATACAAAATACAAATATACATTGAAAATAAATTAAATAACACATGCATTTATACATTGTTGTCTGATTTTGGTATACAAATAGCATTTCTGCTGAATTGTGGGTTGTTGTACTGAAAATAATAAAATTGTCAGCTTTATTTATGTTTCTTGGTTGAGATTCTAAACAAAAGTGGATCATTTCCTTTTGTTTCCTTTGCATAGTTTTCTATAATCTAATGTTAAATTGGTTTGTCTTCAAACTGGCAATATCCCATTCTGGCTAAAGTAATTTACTTCATTGAACATTGTTCTTAGCTTTTATTTGGGTTGCCTACTGTGACAAATGCAATGGTTACTGCCAATTATGTTACAGAAATGCATTTTTGTTCTTGTTTTTGTTTATCAGTATGGTAGCGGTAAGATTAGACTTCCCGTGGAGACTAGAATTCAAGCGAAGAAAAGTTTTCGATGTAAATTGAAAGTCAGGGATGAAGTGCCACAAAATGCTGATTTTCCCCGACAATATGCAAGAAAAGAAAAGAAACCTTTTCCGACGCCCATTGTTGAGTTGCGACGAGCAGCTAGGGAAAGGCTAAAGATGATGAAAGGTCAACCAAGGAAACCACTCTCGGCCCCAAAGAATGGGTTGCTTCTGAAGAGCCTTATACCAACTGCTTACAATGTGTATAATGCAAGGATCACTTTAATTAACAATCTGAAGAAGTTGCTCAAAGTAGTGCCGGTGCATGCTTGCGGGTAGTTATTCTTGGTACCTTATCATACATTCGGCTAATGTGGAGTTTCTATGATCATAACATCAATTTGATATGTTTTCTTCGTTATTGATAAATGTGACAATAGTAATACAAACTGGTGCTGTTGTTTGGGGTCATATGACATTTTTGTTTGCTTAGTGGTTTCTTTACAATTCTTTGAAGTGTTTCATAGGTCACAAAGCTTTTTATCTTCACTACATTTTAGCTTTTTTAATTGTTTTATCTTTAGTAAAATTTGAATCTAATTTCATACTGGAAATGCCACATACTATTTTTTTGAAAAGCGAATAGTTTATATCTTTCATTTTCAACAGAGGAAATTTGAATGCTAGACATTTGCAACCCATAGTTTGTTCTAACTATTATAACTTAAATGAAAGCGATATTATAGACTTCATGTAAAATTTACCTCACTTTACCCCTCAATCAAAGATACCCATATAAACAATGTCAGTTTTTCCACTTGTTTGCTGCTTAAAGTCTTTCATGGTAAGCATGCTGCCAGAGCCAAGGATAGGTAATTCACTGATGTAGGTAGGTTAACTTATGGTAGCATTGTAAGATTTTCAGTTGAAATTTAAATTCTGTTATACATTGAGCACAAATAATATATTCATGTACATTTTCAAGTGAGCACATAATTCATAGTACGGACAAATTCTAGTTACTAGCTAACCTTGCAATATGGTATTTGTGCTGACAAACTAGTCTTGTTGCTAACTCGTTCTGATTTACATGAGAAAAATGTTAGATCTTCTTGTATAGTTTATTTTCTCTGTTAAAACTTGGTGCATTATTGTCCATTAGTTATACAAATAAATGTGATTTAATGTCTGCCACAGCAAAAGTAATGAAAAAATGATTGATTGTCCTATAGTGGTAGGTATCTGAAAATTTGTAAACTGATGCAGGTGGTGCAGCGAAATCCATGTAGGACCTGTTGGACATCCATTTAAATCGTGTAAAGGTGCACAAGCCAATCTTCGCAAGGGACTCCACGAATGGATGAAGGCACATGTTGAAGACATGATAATACCAATTGAAGCCTATCACCTCGAAGATCGACTAGGAAAGAGGATTCCTCATGAAGAGAGATTCTCTATCCCTCGAATACCAGCAGTGGTTGAGCTTTGTATTCAAGCTGGTGTTGAAATTCCAGAATTTCCCACCAAAAGAAGAAGAAAGCCCATAATTCGGATTGGGAGAAAGGAATATATTGATGCTGATGAAAGTGAACTGCCAAATGAAACCCCAGCAGAACCATTGAGACCACTACTAGCTGAAATAGCTGATTCAGAGGTAGTAGCTCCATCGAGCAACAAAGAAATCGTTGCCCTTGCCGAGGAAACTCTCCAGGCATGGGAACGAATGAGGAAAGGTGCTAAGAGATTAATGAGGATGTATCCTGTGAGGGTCTGTGGATATTGCCCGGAAATCCATGTTGGTCCCCAGGGGCACAAGGCTCAAAATTGTGGAGCACACAAACACCAACAACGCAATGGGCAGCATGGTTGGCAGTCTGCAATTCTTGATGACTTGATCCCACCAAGATTTGTTTGGCATGTTCCTGATGTAAATGGGCCACCCTTGGAACGAGAGCTAAAAGATTTTTATGGGCAAGCTCCTGCTGTTGTGGAACTATGCATCCAGGCCGGTGCTGATTTACCGGAACAATATAAATCAACCATGCGACTCGATGTTGGGATCCCATCAACTATGAAAGAAGCTGAGATGGTAGTTTGAGATGAAATATACTTGTAAACAAACAACTGGTGTTATCGTGTACACTCCATAAATTATGCCATATGTACATATGTTTTTATCAACTAAGTTTAACCAACTTGTTCCAATTACTCATTGGTCTAGAAAAATATCACTTTTTTTTTTGCTTTTGTTCATTTTTTTTAATTAATTTTTTTCTGAACATGTCTTTTCTCATATTTTGTTATTTTTACAAAATAATTTTATGTTTCTGATGGTGTTATTTATAGTTAGTTTTATATGATTTAGTAATTTAAGGTTTTCAATTAAATTATTATATTAAAACATTTTTAATCCTTTATAATTTTATAAATGTTTTCCAGTCAGGTTGTCTAGTTTAAATTTCTTTAAAAAAATTTGTGATTATCATTTACATTTAGTACAGAAATTTAGTTAGAAATATTTAAATTAAAAAACAATTAAAAATTTTACAAATAGACAAATTTGAACAGTACCTATAATAAAACAAGGTTACAATTTATTACGGTGCTTACTCTCGTACAGAATGAAATTGTGTAGAGTAAAAATAAATTATCAGATATGTGGATTTCATCACTTTTTTTAAATACAATATAATTCTATTACCAAATATGTATATATTTTTTATTCTGTATGTGAGTGTTGTCTTTTACAAAACCTTGTAAATTCTAATTCATAAAACTAATGTTGTCACATGCATACAGATGCAACATGGAGCAGATTCTGTTAGAGATGGATAGGATTTTGAGGCCACAAGGTGGTGTCATATTGCGTGATGATGTTGATGTGTTGACCAAGGTGAACTTTGCAGATGCAATGCAATGGGAAAGTGGAATCACTGACCATGAAGATGGACCTTACAAGTTACAACAGACAAAAGATTTTTGTAGCAATTAAAGAATATTGGACTGCACCACCACCACAAAACCAAGATCATAATCAAGACATCAAAAAGTTTTAATATCATATCTGGACTATTCAAGATTAGTCTCTTTCTTTTTTTGTGGCAAAATTTTTCTCAAGAATTCAATTCTTCCTAACACCAATTTATAATTTGTGGCAGTAGCGGAAAATGTTAGTGATGTTATGTTGTAACTTGTAACTAAAAGAGGTCATTAACAATTGGCATTCTAGTGGAATTAAAGAAATAAATATTCAATAGAAAATAAGAAAAATGTTTTATATTACTTATTTTAGAAGTGCCTTGAGTCATTGTATTGGAGACTCTGTTGGGATCACTTAATTAATTTGTGTGAGTTGCATTAGTAAAGGTTTTTAATGGAGGGTTTTTTTTTGTCTCATCACTACCATATTTATTAGTATTATATGCATCATATACTTTTGTCTCTGGTTTCATTATTTGTAATAGTTGTAGTAAATTTGAATTTTTATTTAGGTTTAATTGATCCAGGAATATCTATATATATAAAAGAAGATTACAAATAAAACATGTTAAATTCATATTTTCATCTCTAACACTCATAAGAAAAAACATAGGAAGCTCAGGAGTTTTTCTTTCTACACCATATTCATTATCATTCATAACTACTGTACAACACATGTACATATATATAAGGAGTTTTTCTTTCTACACCATAGAAGCTGTCAACACAAAATAACCATTCACAAATATTTTAATTCAAAAATAAATTCATAAAACAAAAGTATTTGTTTGTCAAAATAAAAAATACAAAATATTACTCAAAATCTATTTCAAAAAACACATGAGCTTTGTAAAACTAATCACTATAAAATCAATCCAACTTGTTACACATCCATCATAAATACAACTCTTTTGAACATAAAAAAAAATCAACTAAATTTACTCTTTACTACCGTACAAATAGTTGAATAAATATAGATAATTTAAACATAAACGGCATATATATAAATTTAAGGTGTTTATTTGTTGTACGATGATAAATTTATACGTACCAATACGTTAAAAATATTTGACACAAAATTCTCTCTCTTCAAGGCAGCTCCATTTTTTATTCAGTTATACTGCTGTTTTGTCAATTTTTAACAAATTGAGGGTGATTCGATATCTAATGGTTTGGAAGCGAAACCTACTCCTCTTTGCGAATACCAGTTTTCTTACCGTGCATCAAAAACCTTTCGATTGAACAGAAACTTAAGGAAATCTGGAAAATAAATGAAAAGACTTTGAAAATAAATTGACTGAATTTGAAATGAATTACATGGAATTTTAAATAAAACAATAAACTGTCAATAAATGTAAAATTAGACAAGAAAATTAAACGTTACTTGAAAGATAAACTTATAAAAAAAGTAAAGTTTGCAGAAAATATAAATAAAAAGATAAAAACAGTAGAAGAAACTCTACAAAAAAAATTCGAATGCAGATTCAGAAAGTTGCTGAGATATGAGTGTACTTGAGTATTTTCTAAGGCAAAGTTCCAATGTTTGTTCCTTCAAACTGTCTCTTATTTATAAAAATCTTCAACCAATCATGTGTTAAAATGTAACATTCACGTCCATTAATTTACAAGTAACCAACCGTTTCCGCTCTTTCTGCTTAACATGGGGACGGATTCGGTACGCGGCTCACATTAGCGCACTGAAACGCAATTTTATTGTTTGGCGCACCGATAAACCATGAAAGGCCGGAATAAAAATGCATGTTTTTGTTGGGTTTTTTCCACAATTTCGCACAAAATAGAGGGGTTATTTTGTTATTTTTTAAAATGAATACAGTTAACTTAATTGTTAGAATTAGTCAATTATTACTGTGGCCCTCTTCCTTCCCTTCTACTCTCCTTTCACTCTGTCGCAATCGCACCCGCTTCCTCCCCTTCCCCTCCGTCGCAATCACACCCTCTTCCTCCCCTTCCCCTTCGTCGCCTCTTCCTCCCCTTTCGCTTTGTCGCCTCTTCGTCCCCTTTTTCCTCCGTCGAAATCGCACCGTCCCTTCCTATCTCCACCACCCAGAACGACTGAAACCTCCCAACTCATCTAACTTCTTCTCCCCCCACACAATCAGCCTCACCACCTTTAACGACGACGGTACCTGATCTGCATTGTCGGTTGGCTTCGGCAGTAGATGGCTTCGCCGTCTCCATCAATGGAAAGAAGGTACCCGTTGTATTATCACCCTTCACTTGATTTACAAATATCCCCCATTTTTTCTTCGTCATAGGTCTGAAATTGTCTTTGAAGTACATCCCCCAATTTTGCGTGTTTTGCTAAATTACCGCGTTGTTGCTATTTGGCACAGGGTTGCCGGGGATGAAGATACCACTGGGGGCGAAGTAGACCATGGAGTTGGATCGGTTGAGGGCGAAGGCTTTGCAAGGTTGGAGTCGGACGAGTATGATTTACAGGAAGATGAAACAGAAAACGACCATCCGGTTGAGGGCAAACGCTATGCAGGGATGGAGTCGGACGAGAACGACTTTCAGGAAGACGATACAGAACACGACCGTCATGCAGAGGCCGATGTTGACAATGGGGATGCGGTTGAATTGGAAGACGGTTTGGACGGCGCCGGAGGAATGTCTGAGAATTATGCGAAAGACGAGTTTTACGCCGTTGATTCTGGCGAGTCCATAGGTTGGATTGATTTTTTGAACTTGAGCGCGGAGGATGTTCTCCGGTGTAATTTCGCAGATGTTGACATTGCATTTGAGTTCTATCAGCAATATGCAAAGCACCATGGATTCGGCGCGAGACGTTCCAGAAGCGAAAAACGTGGCGAAGTAAGGATACGGCAGGAGTTCGTGTGCCACCGACAAGGGTTCCGATCCCCGAAGTTCTACTCGATGCCTAACTGGAAAAAGAGGCCAAGGGCCGAGACACGGTGTGGATGCCCTGCAAGGATGTTACTCCGCATGGACGATGAATCAGGACGTTGGCACGTTGCGTTCTTTTCAGACGCGCATAACCACCACGTTCTTGAGTTGCGATTTTCTTCCATGCTCCCGGGCCATCGGAGGATGAGCGAAGCGGACATCGAGCAGATGAACGACATGCGCAAAGGGGGCATTGGCGTCTCCCGAATCCACGATTTTATGGCGAGCCTGGCCGGCGGGTATCATAATGTCCCGTACACAACAAGGGACATGCACAATGTAAACGCGAAGCAACGAAGGGAGGGTGGCCTAGATGCGGAACCGTGCTTGAGGTATCTCCGAGAGTGCAAGGCAAATGATCCAGCACTGTACTACAAGGAAGTCGTTGACGGTGAGGGCGTGTTACAACACTTGTTTTGGTGTGACGGCACCAGCCAAATTGATTACCAGGTGTTTGGAGACGTGGTTGCGTTTGATGCAACGTACAAGAAAAACGTTTACCTTTCACCTCTCGTAGTATTCTCCGGTGTGAATCACCACAACCAAACGGTTGTCTTTGCCGCTGCACTGGTGGCAGACGAGAAAGAAGAGACCTATGTATGGCTGCTTCAGCAGTTGCAAACTTCAACGAAAGGGAAGGCTCCCGTGTCCATAATAACCGACGGTGACAGGCAAATGAAGTCTGCGATCGAGCAAGTTTTTCCGGAGGCTCACCATCGACTCTGCGCTTGGCATCTACTCCGAAACGCCACGAGCAACATTGGAAAGCCCAAATTCACCAGGATATTTAGGGATTGCATGCTCGGCGACTACGAGGTCCGAACATTTCAGAGAAAGTGGTTTGAGATGGTTGAGAAATTTGGAGTGGCCGATAAAAGATGGGTATAGGACATGTACGAGAGAAGGCACAGTTGGGCCACAGCACACATACGGGGAAAGTTCTTTGCCGGATTTCGAACAACATCAAGGTGCGAGGGCTTGCACGCTGTGATATCACGGTATGTTAAGTCTCGATACAGCTACACTGAGTTTTTACGTCATTTCCATCGATGCTTGATGTTCGTCCGCGCAAAGGAGGTGGAGGCTGATTTCGAGTGCGCAAAGGGTGACCCTGTTATGACCACCAACCTGAAACAGCTGGAGCGGAGTGCAGCCGACAACTACACTCGTGCGATATTCTATTTGTTTGTTCCCATTCTTGACAGGGCCTGTGCAATGAGGGTGGTTGACTCTGAAGACAACGGTTCCTATTTTATTCACACCGTCTCTCGATACGGAACTCCGGGGAAGGAGTGGCGTGTTGTTGCAACGTCTGATACGAGGGAGGTCCGATGCACGTGCATGAGAATGGAATGTTTCGGGGTCCCCTGCGAACATATAATTACGGTTCTTGTTCTTAACAATGTTCATGAGATCCCGAGGTCTCTGATATTACCGAGATGGACCAAGGATGCAAAACTCGTGGCGGTGGAGTCGATGGGCGTGATTTGGGATTCTGTACAACTGACGCAACACTGGTGCCTGATGGATTGGTACCAAAAAGTGTGCAAGATTGCATGTCACAGCACCGAAAAGTTCCAGTTTGCAAGAGACATAGCCGTGCTGATGCTGAAGCACTTCGAGAACGAAGATGCAGGGAACACCAGTTTTCCACACGAGGGGCCACCTACTGAGGGTGGCAGACCCCCTGTGCGAAATCCACCCAGGCGCAATACAAAGGGTAACAGTGCTCATGGTGGAAAGAAGACCGAGCGATGTCGTTTGTGCCGGGAGGTGGGACACAACAGGACGACGTGTCCGGAGCGTCGCACAATGGAACCATCCAGCTCAGTTGCAGAAGACATGGATTCGATGGACACTGACATGGTGGGTTGGTCGCTCTATAGACGATGTAGTTAAATTTTCTGCTCTGTTAAATAGATCTAATCATTTGTTTTTTACATTGGTGTCAGGTCTATGATAACCTATCCGGCGATCTGTATGCGACCGCGGAGATTCCTTCGTTCCAATGCTCCGATAGTGACACACAGGCCGGGTTTGCTAACAGCGACTTCGCTGGGACCAAGACGTTCGGGCCAGTCATGTCTCTCGCCGATTGAGCAAAGGGGCCTACAGTCGTCACCACCGTGTGTTGCAACGGCAGGTTGGTCGAACCCTTTCACGCTCTCTGGGATTCAGGATGTGTAGGGTTTAAGTGGTGTCATGCGAATAGCTGCAAATCGACTGTCAAACCTGATGTATTATTATTCGGTCGTTGTCCACCCTTTTGTTGAACCAGACATGGTAGTTAGGGGCATTTTTACAGCCATTCTATGTTCAGTGGATATTTTGTATGTATGGTAAGTGGATATTTTGTATGTAGTTGGTAGTAACGTTCAGTGGATATTCAGATGCACGTCTCATAAAAAATCTCGTTGGAAAATGCATGTGGTTCAATCGCGATCTTGAAGTTCTCTGTAAGGGATCATTGCTTCTGGATGTAATTTAAAATACACGCTTAAAACACCTAAGTGAGGAGTAAAATGCACTAAATGAAGCACGGCAACAACTTCTAATCAATAAACAACCACTACTGATTAGCATTTTGAGGGTATTAACAACTCAGTGTGAAGTTTCAAAATAAAAAATGCAAAGATACAAAATGCAGGTGAAGTGAATCGGATTACATTCAAGCTTCACAGCTTAAAATAACATTCAAACTTCAGATGCACAGATTGACATACATTTCTAATATTGGCAGATCAGTCCATTTGCAATGCTACGTGCACGTTAACAACAGAAACGATTATCGTGTTTATCATCCAAAACATAAGCTAATGACGGGAAGGTAGAATTGTATTCCTGGGCCCTAATAACATATAGATTAAAGATACAGATGTATGGACGTGCAGGTTGCACCACCGTACTTGACCGAGTTACTTGGATGGGGTTGGGGACGGTGGCTTGGGGTTTAGGAGACCGGAGTTCTCAATATATATGCAGCCGGTATTCTTGCGGCGCCAGCCGTTCGAAGACACAAACATGGCCGTGTCTTAGTTGGCATGCAGTTGCTAAGGCAGACCAGCCAATTCCAAAGCATCCGTTCGTCCTCCCGACATAGTGCGTATACCGAACGGTCCATGCGCCCCTCTCGTTGGTAATTGTAATTGGGCTATCCTCGCATACTCTCGGCAGAGGGGGGACATTTGGCTGGAAGTAAAGACATTTCTTTGGGTTAGATCAATAAAATAGTTGACTAGAACAATAGGATAGGAAATAGTTGCCCTTAAAAACAATTGTCGGCACACTTACGAGAAAACGGTTTGCCAGGCGGTGCATGATTGGACTTACAAAGAACGGATTGGTCGATCTGAACCCATCGGCTATGTGCCTTGACCTGGGGGCCGACGGATTGGTTATACAAGTGCAGTCCGTCCCCGGGCCCGCATGGGCCAAGTAGTTGATTTCCATAGTATGACCGTTGAAGAACATGACGTACATTGTGTTCTGAACGACGTGATAACGAAACAGCACAAGCCACTCATCCCTTAGGCCATAGCGTGCCCGGACACCGTCCCATCCTCCATGAAGCACGATCCTCCCATTAGGTTGCATATTCCAGCCCACGCGATGACGATGTCCTGTAGGCGTGGTTAGGGTCAGTGGTTGCGGTAGGGACCGGCCATATTCCCGGGAGAACCGCAGCGGGAGCTTCTGTAGTGGATGGTGGAAAAAAAAAGGGTTACAATGTGCCACAGATGGATGGATTGATGATTGCAAGTGGTAAAGGAATTGAAATTGGGTTCTAAACCAGTGTATCAGGGTCGTTAACCGGGATTATCGCGAAGAACTGGACTGTATAGTTGCCATGTGCGGGTATTGCCGGAAGACTTCCGTTTCTCAAGTTTCTGGTGGAACGTAAAATAGCATAAAACAAACGAGTTAGCCGAGTGCATAGCAATAACCCGCTAGAATGATATTGTTACCTTCCGTAGTTGATCTCGCAGTATCTTGTGTCGTGGATGGCCACATAGAAAAACTTCGGTTGGTGATACGATAGCAGCATTGAGTCACCGATTCGAAGGTGGTAGTGTTCGTAAAAGGCTCGCCAGCCTCCGGTGAATACGATTTGATGCGGATGCTCCTCCTCCACAACCCACGAGATGCTCCACGACTGATCGTTTGTTGTGATTACCTCGACGGGGTTGCTCATGTTATCCCGTACACCGTTGGAGAAGGGCACCGGCAATCTCTGCAGGAGCAAAAAATTGATATTGATGTGGGCTTGCATGCGGGCCTTGGGGTTATGTGAGTAGAACAGAAAAAGTGAAAACTTACAATTTGATTCTCCTTGTTGGGGATTATGAATCTGAAGAAGCGACAATCAGCGAGCGGCGGCATGGTGAAACCTTGTCTGCGATTTCTTTGATGGTTTTGGGTTCTTTACTGCCGGAAGCTTTTGAGTATCCAACAATGGCTTCCCTTCTTCGAAAAGTATGCGATTTTTATTTTTTGGATAACGTACAAACCTACGCGCGTTAAACAGGCGAAACAATTCCTGCCGTTTAAAGTTATTTTTTTTAATAAATAACCCTTAAACCTGATTAGAGTGGACATTAATGGGGCATTAATATAGTTGCACTTACCAATGGCAATTACTGGATTTCAAAAAAAAAATGATAACCACCGAATGAGCACAGGATTTAAATTTAGCCCTAATCTAGTGTTATCATTCATTCCATTGCGTGGGTCAGTGAGTAATGACTTCGTATTGTCAGCCTGGACTTGGTGATGGATGGATGGATTGATGTATTCGAACGACGCAGGTAATCACGATATTTTTTTCTTTTGTATATTTACTGTTTTTAATTTTTTTTCCCTGAAAAAAACTTTTTTTAAATCGTTTGCACATGCTGGAAGCTAACATTTTCTTTTGTGTTGGTGTTGGTCCGGAGAAACCTAGTCGACTCAAAACCCAGAACCCGTACTCGTCCAACAACCCAACATCAAATAACATAAAGGGGCCCAACATAAATATACAATAAAAGTAATAAGAAGAATGACCCATGATATAATCAGTCCACGAAGACTGTCCGTCAATTGCAGAATGCCCAACAATGTCACATAACATAACCGTTATCAATGCATCCAACAACCAAAAAAATTGCAGTGCTTGAGTAAACCCAAAAAAAAAAGTTGTATTCCGCCACTTCAGACGTATCTTAGTCACGCTTTCCCGTCTTGGCGGCCGACTTAGCAAGCAATGCACCACTTTCCTCGTTGTATCTTCCCGTTAGCAGTGCAATTGCCATTTTTATCCTGATCCTCTCTTCGTCCAGCTACAATGGTCAATATGGCGTTTATTAGAGACACACAGTGCAATTGCATTTTACCTGTATGCATGCGTTAACTTACAATTGGCAACACCGCGTACGTGAACCTGCGTCCCATTGCCATCCACTGCATGACCCAAATGCCAGAGTCTGTACTGTTGCTGTTTTTGGGCACTCCCGGTGCGGACATGATTTCCATACTGGCAAACTCAGGAGCGGCCTTAGAACGTAAGTTTTTATACCCGTCAGTTGCAACAATTCCATCTAGCGCAGTCAGCTGGCACATATTCAAAAACATAAAACAGATTAGCGTATTCGGATAGGACGACGATCTTACTTATGTTCGTCGCCTACCATGCATTGTATGACACGTCTCCTTCTTGCCTTTGATTCTTTAGTCGCATTCGTGTCAAATTGATAGACTTGCTTGTCCGACAGGTCAACCACGGCCAAGAACCAGTGCTTGTCATAGTCTTTTTCTAGTGCTGGCATATAGACCTGCGATCGATAGAAAAAGCCGAAAACCAGAAGAGACTCAAAATTCAGTCTGACCATGACCAGAACTTGCGTACAAGAATCTTATTGGTCGGTAGCTTACAATACGCAGGTCTTCCGTCGGGTGCATGTGTTCTTCCCCGTATCGCTGTGCCAAAATTTCAGGGTGGACGCCCTCCATTACATCGGACTGGTTACTCAGGGAGTATTCAGAGGTTGAAACAAGTCACCGTCATATGTCAACGGTACAAGGTTCATGTTATAACAGAGAAGGTTAAATCATAGTTATGCATTAAAATAAACTACGGAAGTTTGTTTTGGCCGTACCGCAAAATTCGGGTGCAAGCACCACACGGATCGAGGGTGATCTCCATCGGTTTTTCCCTCCGATGCAACCATGATCGTGATCATCTCCATTATCTGCAAGTCAAATCCGACAAAAAATAAAAAATCAGACTTCACATGGAAGTAATAAACCCGGGTCAGCGAAAATAAATCCATTTATTCGAAGAGGGTACGATCGACTGCTACGTGCCTTCGGGGTTGGTTGTCGTCCGTCTAACAGGCATCCCATGTCAGAACGAGTTGTATGTTGCGACCCGATGCGTACAACGATTTCCCTGCGGTCAACAAATGGAAGATGTTACACCCTGAGGGCAATTTTAACTGCCTTCCGGCACTAATGACGCCGCACGGCATATTCAGCCGTTGATGTTCAGATACAATACTCACGTTGGGTCAGAATCATGGTCGTAGACGTAGCTACAGATGTCCATCGCGTGCTGAGAGATGGGCCATGCGTTGGTGGTGTTTGTTCCCTTCTTGGTCAGGTTTGAGGGGGGTCGTCGCGGAATATGCTTGTAGGTGTCGGCTGTCCGTCCGTGGCTGCTTTCAGGCTTCGATGAGCTCTCGTCGGATGACGTCATTGTGTTAAAGGGAAAAATGCCTTTTCTGTTTTGCGTTGGCTGCAGTCCATTGCGTCCTGTCGGGTTGTCTGCATTGTTAGTCCATTCGGAGGATATAGTCCCTCGGTTACTCCCGTATACCTTTTCCTTGAATCAATTGAAGAAGTTTGTAGCCATGCCACCCTTCGGGTTATTTTCGTCGACGTGCGTATTTGACCTGCACATCTTTGGGTACATGGCCCGTTTCGGATCGTCGTCTTCATCGTAAACAGACATTTCGACGTCTCCGCCGCTGCTTATTATCGACGACTGATGATGTCTCTTCTTCATCGTTCCTGGAAACATCAACTGTCTACGGTTGGGAATGGAGGTGCGTGACATCGGGTTGTGCATGTGTACCCTTTCGGCGACAGGTTGTCTCTGCTTCTCGATCTGGTTTCCATCGGACGTTGCGTTGACTTTATCCACATGTTCCTTTAGCCTCTGGGTGACAGGCTCTCTGAGACCGCCCACCAACAACTGAATCGTCACCAATTCCGCTTCGACCCTGTCCATTCGGCATTGCGCGCTCTTCAATTGAAAATCGTAACAGATCTGTCAGATGGTTGGATTTACCAATTCAGTTAGAGCGGAAAGTGAGACGAGTGTTACCAACCTTTGTGTTCTCGAGCACCTCTCTCATTATTCCCAGCAACGCGTCGTTTGGAGTGGTGTCGTTGGGGCCTGGTGTTATCTGGTCCTCCTAGCATTGGGTGCTTGTTAGTTCGTTCGGGTATACTACTAACTCAGAAGAATCGGGAGTAGAATAATCATAACTACCAAAAATAAATAAATAAATAAACAAAAAACGGTTGATGCACCGTAACCGTACCTGGGCCGTCTCGTGGCTGACGTTGTTGGATGCAGCGGGTGTCCCATTCTCTGCCATTGTTGGTTGCAGTATCGGTCGTCGGCGTCCGATGAGTTGGTCCGCGTTGGTTGTGCGTGGATATGGTTGTGTTTTGAGATGGTTTGATTTGTGAAGTTATTTGACTAGGGTAGCTGTTGGCCGGTCAAAAAGTTGGGTCTGCAAACACCTTTCTTGGAGTCTGAAGACGGTCAGCTCCATCCAGGCAGGATGCATCACATGCGTTTAGAATTGCACCGGTTAGGCAACCACGGGTGCCGTCCAATATTCAAGCCTTTGCAAAGTGCTTCCTAAGATAGCAAAAGGTGACCTGCCATAGCATGAGGGGGCATGAGGTCAGTTTTGCTACAGTGTAGCGCTCAGACGCGCAGTTGTGCATCATGATGGGTATGTCAATCACGTCATATCAAAAAACGTAAATGCCCCTTAAATACAGAAACATATAAAACAACCTATTAATCAATATCCTTTAACAACAAGAGATTACTTGACAGTAAGATAATTACATATGAATTAGTTTTTTCGAAATTTTTCATATAGAAAGATTATAACATGCAGAGAAAATGGGTCACATATTTAATGTTGATGGTTTGGATCGTCAGTTAACAACTACATGGTGTAAGATGCATCCGGCCCGTGGTTGAGGGCTATAATCGACCGTTCCGTGCCAAGTTGGCGTCACAGGTGTCAGTCAACAAGAGGGCCGTTGGGATGCGAACACATGATGCCATTAGCAGAGAGGTGAATATGAAACCTCGTTGCGCACGGCTATTTCAAAAGCCAGTGTTTTACTCCCCTCGTGAACTATTGAACACACAATGCAGGGATCCTATTCCATAAGCTCGTCCTCCGTCGATGCACCGACGCCTCGATGTCACTGTGGCGTGAGGTCGCCAATCAGAACCGCTTGGAAATGTGACTATCCGGGCAGAAGGTTTTATGGATGTTCTGGGTACGGAACCAGCAGGAAATGCTCGTTCTTTCAGTGGTACGATCCAGAGCCCCCGCCTCGTTACTCCGACGTCATTCGCAGGTTGCTAGAAACGAACGAGGGCATTAGAAGCGAGAACACGGAGTTGAAGAAGACAAGACAGGAACTCCTAGACGAGCTGCGTTCTTTGCAACATAGTTTGTATGAAACAAGGGCAAATCTGGAGGCCGCCATTTCAGCATCTACGGCCATGGAAGACAACATGCTTGCAAGTGTCGCGACGACGAGGAGGCGAGGTATTCTGATCACCGTGCTGATATCCGCGATCATTTTGTTGGTTTTTTACCGGTGAAGATCGCTTGATGAGAATTTTTATCTGTAATTTATTTTTTTTTGGTGTTCACGACTGGAAAACATAACTAGTTCAATGGATTCGATTAGCCCTAATTGTTGCGTGGATTTGATTGCACTGGTACATATCTTTTCAATCTAATAAGATAATTTTCATTTCGCATATTCATTCTACCAAGTATAATAAAACATGAAACACATCAATCCATTTGAAAAGCATATTTTAAGCATGCCCGGAATAGAAACAACGATACAACTGGTCCATATGTCTTCGCGACAGATTTACGCAAAGAGTGCCTACCGCTTATGTGATCGAATCACATTAGCGGCCGCTCTATTAGGGAACTAGACAACCCACTCCCACAGTTATAACGCGCTGAAGGTTCATGTCACTCGGCCACTCACCATTGAATGCGGTGACTCTGTGTCGGTTAAGTAAATTAATCTGAACCAACGAAATCTCCGTCAGAAAACCACCGTTAGCACCTCTTACCCATTTGTGATTGTTTTCGCGCACTGTTATCATACAATCATCCATGATCGTCACCGGATTCCATGGAACGCCGTACTGACCGCCAACTCCTTGCTTGATGAACGGGACGACGCACATGGATTCCAAGTCAATCTTGCACCATATGGTCGATAGTGCTCGGTGCGGGGATCGTTCATAGCTGACCAGGTGTGGGATGCCGTCGAGCACACACAGTGCCTGCACGGTACACAACCGATGGGATACGATCGCACACGGCACCGGGTGACTATAAAGACACCGTAAACAACAGCCATTGAGATAACTGCTTGGAGCCTTTCTGTTATCCAGTACTTACACATAACCGACCATTTATCTATCGTGTGAGGGCGCTCAATACAAGGGGAGGAGATGTATCGTCCGACAGGCCCGGCCAACCTTCCCCACGATGTATGGACCTTAATTGCCGGAAGGACCGCAGCACAGTCCGTCAGGGACTTATACAGTCTCAGGATGTCGTGCACCGCTGCACGTAATGCAAGGGATGAGGATTTCGTTTACAGATGTGCCAACATTCCAATTTGGGACCAACGATGGTGGAGTGTGAGTCCCATGCACCAGTCGGGAAGAAACTTCTTAGCGCGATGCAAGCAGAGTGGGCACCTGGAAGTTCTGTTTCGGTCTGCTGTGTCTGACCTTTTCCTAGGCGGGTGTCATTTTGCGGGGACGGAAACCATGCACGTTGTCGCAGCCCAGGGCCATTCGGCAGCCCAGTACACAGTGGCGATGATGCTGATGCTACGCGACGACGCCGAGTCAAAGAACAAGGGCTTACAAACATTTCGTGGGCTTGAAGCGGCCGGTGCCCTAACAAACTGCAAATTGGTGTTCCGCGGCGTTGTCCAGGGGACGTGGAGACACCTGCGTCGCATGCCAAGGCTAAACGCAGAGAATCAAGTCTGTTCTTCGCATGCATGTCCAAGCCGTGGAAACATGGGTTCCATTTACCGCCATCAATGCTATAGAAAAGGGTGGGACGTAAACGACGGTGACGGAGGTGCTGCTCATATTCCGTGCGTGCATTGTAAGGCTGATTATGAATTGATCCTGTTTATCCACCTCTTTGACTGATTGGATAGGAATGGGTTCTCAATATTTTTTTGGTTATCCTATGTAATATATGTATTATCACTATTATGTAATAATTTTTCCAACTATTTGACTCGTTTTGGTACTGTTTGTCTCGTTTTGCCATCATTTTTATTTTTGTGTTTTTTGCTTAGTATTAAAAATTTAACTTATGGGAAATACAATTGTTTCCACTTACTGACCTCACATTCGGTGACCCTTGGTTGCATAGCCAAGTAATAAAGTTTTTTTTATGAGATCAACACGAGTCCTGTCTGCCACGTTATTCATAGCAGTCCATAGACCTTCAGCCCTTCCTGTCTACTCTAACGTCACATTGCCAAGATTTGCAATCATAGCGGATTTTGCGCAATCGATGCAGCTTAAGTTTTCCCAGGCTTTTTCTTCGTTTATCGATAAAACCACCACGTGCATTATTATCTTCATTTTCTCGAGGAATAGCATACGTACGTTAATTAACCACATTAAAATGTATTAATTTATTTATTGTTAACTTAAATTTTGATTTTCATTAATGTATATCAATGCACAAGTCCGTCACAATCCATAACCATTCCTTATATTTATCCATAACCTCTGCCAGGAGAAAAGTCATAGCTTCAAGGGCCGTTATCATCTACCAAACCTCTCGGTATTCATCCAACAAAATGTCGCACGAATCCCTCGACGACCGTGCCATTAGTCCGGGCGACCTCGAGGAACATCCGACCGCAGACCTGATCAACACCCTCCAACAGATGATGATGTTTCTGAGTGATAGTCTTCGTAGGACACAAGACGAAGCAAGGACGGCGAGGATCGAGGCAATCACCGCGAAAGTCAGGGCTAGTATCAGGAAGCATCAACTGGAACAAGGCCGCCGGTTGGAAAAGAAGTTGCGCACGAAGATGGAACAGCATCAAACCACCGTTCGCGAACTCGAAGACAAAGCAAACGCTTTGAAAGCGAAAATTGCCGATCTTCGTCGAAGGGAACAGCAATAGATGGCACCGTGGCGTGAAATGGAAGGCAGGCTTGAGGTTGTGGAGATCAAGGTAGGTTTATTGGTCCGCCAACTGTATGGTCAACCTGCGGCAACGGCAGACGGCTTTGACTATCAGGAAACCGCCGGGTAGAATGGAGACGATGTCGGGGCTATATGACCCACGGTATCTACCTTCCAAGTCTTTATTTGTTGTGTTTCCGTATTTTCTTAGCTGTTCTTTTCATGTTCTGTAACCCCTGCGTAAAATTCGGTTTTCTTAATTATATATAATTTCCGCAGCATTTGAGTTTTTTTTCTTTCTTTCTTTCTATTTTCAGATGAAGCTATGTACACAGTAGCAACATGGCCGACATGTAACCTGCTTCGATGCTGCCCTCCGTCCAGGCCCCAGACAGCAGTTCCATCCCAATGCCACGGCGGGCAAACCCGAAATACTCCGTCAACCCCTGTCGGAGTATAGCATCCGCAATTCCTGCTTCAACACAGCGACCGATACTCTTCGGCCGGTCAAGGAAAAATAAAAAGGACAATAGCGGTATAACACGTAAATCGTTTCGTTGCCCAACATTAGATTATACACCGACATTAGTTAATTTTTACGGCTTAGCGCGTAACTCGTTTCGTTGCCCAACATTATGGTTAATACCGGATATTTAGTACATTTAATTTATGTACTTAGACCCATATTTACCTATACGTACAATTAGAAGTGGCATCCTTTTGCCAAACGCAGGTGGGCAGTCTAGTTTTCATTTTTCAGTATGCTTAGATATCCGGAAATGAGAAATGAGAATTGGGAAACGTGAATGACATTTTTGTTGTTTGCAAATTTAATGAAGGTCGTCGTTAATCGTTATTATTGGAAAGCGTCAGATAAAACAATTAAATACATGTCGTATTCTGTACATTATGGAATATTAAACCGATTAAAAACCGTCAATGATCACATCAAATTAAGTTATCGAATAATATGGTAAATTTTTTATTTTCGGTTAAATGCATTCATTTTTTTATGGTTGATTTGACAAAACAAAACTCTTTTCTTCCTATCTAACTTTGTACACCACACCCCTACACCTGACCCTGGCATCCCTGCACACCTGCTTCTGAACCTAATTCGGCTTGAAGTACACGCTAACTCCTGAGTGTGGGGTCCGCGCGACAGAAAACCCCTACCCTTCCACTTCCACTACTGAGTATCCAGGCGAGGGAAAACCTATAAACCAATTCGCACCATTGCGTCTGACCAAGTCAAACTAACCAAGCTCTACCTGGATTTCCTGCCTCAACGCATCGTTCTATTAACCTATGTTTAGGTAGGCAATGGTTGTCTAAAAAGGACGCAATCGGCAACTCCGTCATCGATGCCTCCTTGTAAACAGCGTCGGACCTCGCTGCACCCAGAAACACCTTGCAACCAACCTGCATGTTGAACAAATCATTAATTGAATCCAACGCAACCCTCGTGGCAATCCTGACCCATATATCACGAGGAAGAAGATTCAGTGGACATTCGCACTCAACAGATACGGTCCCTTTACCTCCGACCCTCTTGGCTGCCTTCCTCTTTCTTCCGTTATTCATGGAACCTCTAGCCATTTGCAAGCAACTTAGGCCGTAGGTTATACAAAGTATAAAGAGGACACACGACCACCAACGATACGTTTTGTGCTGTTAGGATATATATATTTTTTAATTGGTTTAGTGCCTCGTTCGTTTCTCTACCGATGGTTCTGGAAAAGATAAGATAATTAATTAATAAGGGACGAACGAAATACTAATGTGCTTTCCAATTCAACTGATTTGGTTTTACGACGCACAAATTTAATGTTGACTTTTCGATTCTTGTGTTATATTCATGACAACCTTAATTGCGTTCCTTAATTACTCATTGAATAAATGTTAAATGTTATCCTTTACTTTTTTTTTCAAGCGAAATAGCTTAAATTAATGTCTTATTTTCGTGAATAAACCCCATCATTGACACGTTAGTTGCGTAAAAAACCCATCCAAGCAACTTTCTACTATATATATGTATACGTGCCCGTTATTCACAACCCCAAACCCTCTAACTACTAACCCTTCTTCACTTCTTCTTTGCCGTAACTCCTTCTCTCAACTCTCAGTCTACCCTTCTCCATAACTGCCACTATGTCGTCATCCTCTTATCCCGAGAAAATGTCTGAGCAATCCATCACAGAACATGCCATTAGTCCCGAGGACCTCGCGGAACTCTCCATCGACGCACTTATCGACATCATCCGCGTAGATGAAACGTCCGCAAATTGTGATCTCGTTGAGGCGGCACTGGTTAAGAGGGAGGACATCTTAAAGGCTACACTTGTAACTACCAATGCAGAACTGAGGCAGGCAAAGGTGGAGCTGATGGCCTCCAAGTTCGTCTTCGAGGCAAGGAAGGATGAACTGGAGAAAGAGGTGCGGGAAAAGCGACGGCTTGAAAAAGAATTGAAAACAGAGAAGTGAAAAAATGACGCACTGCTTCAACAATTGGTTCTCACTGAGAAGGAATTACAGGCAGAAATTGCCAAGCGCCATGAACGAGAAGAGGTTGAGTCTCTTCCGTGGTCTGACCTGGAACGCCGGCTGGACGTTGTGGAGGAAAGGCAAAAGTTTTTGCTCCGTCGTCGTCGTCGTCATCCGGCCGGGCAGAATGAAGATGGGGCCGGAGGTAGTTGATGTGCTGCACATGCAACATATCTGAATGTCATGTTTTCCGCCGAGGCCTGTATGATCCTTTTATTTCCTATGTTTGTTCTGTCGCCCTTTTGATATTCTGCAGTGGAACTTAAACCCGGATAATATAATTATGCATACTTTTCTCTGTGTTCTTACCTTGTTGAAACACAATTAGGGATTTACGTTACGACGAAGCCAAACGCTAATACCTAATAAAAACAAATTAATACAGACATGGTGTCCTTTTTTTTATATCATACGAAATACGTCTTTTAAAAACCCTAAACATACATTTAGTGTGTTTACATAATAAAAAACTCCTTAAAATGTTGAAGCAAATTTTGTTCATTAAAGGACAGTTGTTGAATCTCTGGCCGTGTTATATTATGCGAATACAATCCCGTGGTTCAAGTTGAGCATACCCGCATGATCGTTGTTCAACCTCTGTACAAATTTTATACACCATCGTCAAATATCATCATTGCTCATAAAAAATTTATCCCGTACCCTTTTTTTACATGACCCCTTTCGGTCAATCCCTATTGCCTATACAAGTTACCAATTTTGCATAAATTCCCTGTCGCGGTCTCAATATGCAGCCCTAGAAAAAATCCTTCCGATGGTGGAATAGGTTGATTAACTCTACAGTCTTATGTCCATTCAAACGTCACTTCAATAGTGCAAGGTCCAGATCATATCCCAGTCAAGAAGAAAGAATTATTCAGATTAAGTTATGGCCAAGATACGACTTAATTGCGTCGTCTGTGTACTCCACATGATAATTGATCGAAAAGACTGTTCTTTAACAAAAAAAAAGTTTACAAAAATAAGGTAAAATACACCATCAGTACGCATAGCAATTAGCATGATCGGCATCTCCATCGTCGGGGTTTACAAAACTACTTAAACGCAATAAGTCCCCAAGAACTTCCGCACCTCGTATTCGGCCAGGCATTGCACACACGCCACACTGGACAGATCGCTGACATCACCAATGGTCCCACGGGTACGGCAACTACCAGAACGACATGACACGGACTCTTCTGGGTTCGCCGGGGGTATATTAGACCACGGGCCGGCGAGCACCTGCGTGAAGACCTCCCTGCACCTTTCGACTGTGCCGGACTCACGAACGACGCAAAAAAATTCGAATCCACGGCGGACCTCATCATCTGTTTTGTCACCAAGCGACAGAAGCAGCATCGCAGCGATGTAGCATGCCTCCACATCACCCAACTCTGCTGCCTCGGTCAGGGTCCGCATACCACCTCTGCGGTGGCCACACCAGAATAAATGAGACATCCCAACGCGGAGCATAGCGGCCGGATTCTGCGCTCTGGCGCATCGACACAGAAATGTCATTGCAGGCGTACCGGAGTAGTCGAGGAAGCAAGCGATCGGCAACACCGACACCAAGGCGTGCCTGTACACGGCGTCGGAATTGCATGCAGATGCAAAAAATCTGCAACTCGCCTGCATGTTGAAGAGATCCTCAATCGAATTCGATGCAACCATCGTGGCAATACTCGACCATATTTCGAGAGGAAGAAGATTCGGCAGACACTCGTGCTGAATGGATACCTCCAGTTTCGTTTTGTCCTTTTGGGAACTTCCGGCCATTTGGAGGGACTTCGAGGACGGATTATTGGAGATTACAAAAGGAGGATGGACGAATTTGTAGATGCCCTTGTGGCATTTTGCTTTTAATATACTGCCGTTCGGGGGGTAGGGGGAGGGGGGTTGCCCGTGGTTCAGTACCGCATACGTTTCCCTAGATGTTTTCGTTTACCAATGCATTCATATAGTATAATAATTATATTGATTAAAGAAGCATTTATCGTAATTAAATCATACGGCAGATGGCCGACGTTTTGCTGGACAGGTGAAGTCCCAGGTCTTACGGGTCAGTGCAACAACGGGATAGAGACACCATAAACCGACCCATCCCCTCCCCGGCAATGTATGTTTAGGATTACTATTGTACTGTTTAGTCCCAACGCAAATATTGAACTTTTATGGCGCGTTTTTTTTATTTATTCGGCTTGGCCTATTAGCTAATGAAGTTATGAAATAGTGCTTCTATCGAAGGTTATGCGTGTGACCGTTTAAATGTTTGAACACGGTGATATGCATCGGTTCAAATATGTCACTTATCTGGTCCACGAAAGCGGGGATTTACAAGGCCACCCAACCCAAACACCCGACTCATTAACAATGAAATACATTCAACTTTGGTTACAGCGAAACTTCATCTGAAAGTAAATAGACTAAGGAAATGCAACACCTCGAACTCGGCAAGGCAGTGGACGCAGGACACAGTCGAGGAATCGTTGGCGGCACCCATGGTTCCGTGGGTCGGGCAGACGCTTGACCGGCAGACGATGGGCTTCCCTGGATCCGACGGGTGCACCCCAATCAGCGGATTTGCGAACAACTGCCGGAAGAGTTCTCTGCACATTTCGATTTTTCCAGCAGCCAGCACGTTCTCATACATTTCAACCCCCTTCCAGCGTTCGCTCCGTCCCCAACACCTGGCGTCAGCAGCAGCATCGCACACATGTAGCGGGCTTGGACATCACCCGCTTCGGCGGCCTTAAGCAGGGTGTCGACCCCAGCGACGTGTCGGCCCATCCAGCAGAAAAAACTCATCCCTATACGGAATATAGCGCCCGGATTTCCTGCGCGCGCGCTTACATAAAGGAACCCATCCTCAGGACGGTCCTCCAAGTCATAACCGAACACGACGGGTATCTCCGCCATGGAGGCCACCTTGTACACCGCAGATGAGCGGCCTGTGTCCAAAAATACCTTGCAGGTCGCCTGCATGTTAAACAGATCCTGGATCGAGGACGACGCAACCCTTGATGCAATTCTCTCCCATATTTCGCGAGGCAAAAGAGTCAGCGGACAGATGCGTGGTGGGACCCCTTTCCCTTTCCCTTTCCCTTTCCTTCTCCCATATCCGGCCTTCTCTCCTATTCTGCCTTTCTCGGTGGTTGCACTAGATCTCATCCTATTTGATCTAAATTTATTGAATAGGTGGTGGAAGGGGAAGTTTATAGGAGGACCGTCGTTAGTATGGATCACCAGACACGATGAAGGAAAACTGGCTAGTGAACTTATATACTGCAAAACGGCTCACCAGATAAGTCAGGAACCGTGCCACGCACGCCTTCATTTACGCCCACTGTAACCGATGCTTCATTTTTTGGTTTGGCACAGGAATCGAAGACATCTTAAACGTAGGTTTAAAACCTGAACGCTGAAAAATAACTTTAAATTTAAATTTAAAACTACATTAAATTTGTTATCCCTTCTTTTTCGTTAAATATAAATAATTTATTTTTTCAAAAAAAAACGACATACATTATTTACACATTTTCTATGGAAAAAAAAGTATTCGAAAATTTAAATTATAACCACCGAATGAATTCAAAATTATAGCCTTAACCTAATCTAAAAAAAGCTATAACCACCCAATGAATTCAAAATTTAAATTATAGCCTTAACCTAATCTTATCAATCATTCCATTTGAGTGGGTCAGTGAAAAATCCCTTGGTATTGTCAGCCTTGCCCTGTTGATGGATGCACGGATTGATGTAGTCGATGGAAGCAGGTAAGTTGTTCATAATTACACTTATTATTTTGTATATTTACGGTTTTTAATTTTTTTTTTTGGTTTGGTCATCCTGGAAAATAACATTTTTTTTATCTGGTATTGGGCCAGAGAAACTGACTCGACCCAAAAACGAAAACCCGAACTCGCCTAGAAACCCAACCCCTAATACCCGACCCCACTCGAAGCTCCTCTCCTCTTTAGGGACGATACTTTTTGGCTTCTCGAGGAAGACTTCATGGAAGGGTGATGGCACACAGTGCTAAGGGGTGGAACTCTGACTAAATTAATTAATTAGATAGGATTCACCCTTCATATCCGCTCGATTCACACGCTGTCCACTCTGTTGGTGTTCTCCTAACTAAGAATATCCCCTTCTTCTCTGTTGGTGCCTGGACGAGAAAATGGTACGAGAACACGCGAAAGGTGACGTCGTTAGGGTTATCAAAGCGGCAGGAGATCCGTCGCGACCGATGGTAGGTTAAAGCTTGCTCTTCTATTCTTTCCATTATTTCTGACTCTCCTCTCCGCATTTTGTTCTATCTCTTACGCCGACTCCTCATGTGCCCTTATATGCAGCGTCTACCATTACCGAATGGGCTCCTCCCCAAAGGTAGCAACCATCTCTACGTCACGGTCGCCGATGGGTCAAACCATACCTACAAGATTGCATGCAGACCCAACGGGTGGAAAGAGATCACTCTCGGCAGGGGATGGCAAAGGTTCTATCGTGAATACAAGCTACAACCGTCTAACATTCTGCTGTTCAAGCACAAGGGCAGAGACGACTTCAGTGTTTGCATCTTTTAGTCACCGGGTGTGGAGAGGACGTATGCTACGTCCGGTGATGAATCCGACGACGTCACACCCCCGAAGGTTCCACGGAACCGTAAACGCGCTCCTGAAGCTCCCCGACGTCGAACGGGGTGCATCAATGTCCCCAGGAGCGCAGCTGCAGCTGAGGTGGAGCAGACATTTCGGTCCGAGCACCCCTTCTTCATCATGCACATCACAAAAAGGCTCTTGGGCACCCACTTCCTGGTAATGGCTTTCCCTCTCCACTATATATACACGTGTTACGTTGTTTAACTTTGGGGACCGCATTATCTATTTTGTTCCCCTGCTGTTCCCTCTATTAAAAGTAATGTGGCGGCCTACCTGGTCTACATAAAGTGTTGTTCTTTCGCTGGTCCTTACTTTGTTGGCATGTGTGCCCTTCTACGTGGTCCACATCTTCTGTCCTCTGCTTTTGCTTAATTGTTAATGGTTGGCTATCTGGTGGATCGGTTGTTGACTTGAAATTCATTACAGAAATTTGTTGGTAATATATGTTGTTCTTAAATACTTAAATTCCATTGTTTAGGGAAAGAAGCACCCAATTGCATGCTAATTGTTCATAATGCCATCGTCAGTAGTTGTCGTTTCATTCTATTTGACTGCATGCACATTGCATTCATGTTACACATGTCCTTAACTTCATCTCCTTCTCCATTTTGGTTTGCCCAGCCAAATGTGCCGCACTTTGGAGACGACGTCAACGATGGTGTCATGGTCACTCTCAGATCGGGGAAGATTTCCGTCCGGGCCGTCTACAGCAAATACGGGGGCAAAAGAAGGCGCAATTGTGGCACCATTAGCCAAGGGTGGGTGGGTTTCTTGCGCAAGTGTAACATAAGTGTGCCCAAGCTGGCCATCTTTGAGATCTCCAGTACCCACCCAGAAGTGGAGCTGTTGGTCCAATTTGTTGATTTTGAATGAATCCAACTAGGTTGATGAACTAGCTGACCATGTTATTTTGGATTGCCTTTTCTGATTTGGCAACAACTTTTTGTGTTCTGATTGTTGATGTGTTGCAACTGCTAGACTTAACTCTTTTTGTACATGATACAATCTTATGACCGGTGTAACTAAGAACTTTTCAAAATATCAGTGTTCCTTAGATTACTTTACAATTCCAATTCACACAACAGCATGGATGCTCTATACAGTAATTTGCAATTTCAATTCATACAGCACCATGGATGCTCTAGAATAATTTCCAGTTTAAATATAGATCGTTACAAAATAAAGTCATATAGCGGCCTGGATATGGTCAAATTGGAAGTATAACAGTCCAAAACAGTTTTCTATAGCTACCTATTGTTTGTCCAAACATAGAACATCACGCATGATCTTCTAAGAAACTAAAACACCTGCTGCATCACCAAACCTTTGCCTAATTTGAAGACCCACGTTCCCACTGGATTTAGCTGTGAGCGCACTAAAAATAATGAATGGTTACCAAATTGTGCCCTGTGAATCATAACCCTCGTCCAAGGCAACGTCCGATGCATCGTCCCATGCCAGCTACAACGACACTTTCAGTTAGCCATGAACTAGGAATCGATGAACAATCAATACATTAATTGAAAAGGACGACTAAACAAATTTGTTGGCAAAGTCTTACCTCATCCTCCGCAAACGAGTCCTCCCTTGTGCCAGTTTCACCTTCGCCCTCACCACTATAGTATGATGCACCCTCTTGTGTGTTCATTCTGCTGTTGGGATTTAAGTGGTAGGAAACTCGATCATGCCCTGTCTGGCGACAAAGACCGCACCTCTGCACCCCCTTCATCGTTTCCTTTCTTTGCCTCTTTCGACACCGCACCAACTCGTGCGGTGAAAAGGACCACCATACTAGACCATTTATCTAGTTTTAACAACACTTTTAATAGCCCAACACTTGAGTCCAGCATTGGTTTCAGAAAAAATGTGCATCTCAGGGAAAAAAAATCCACAGAGGCCCATCATGATTGACCCAAGTTCAACCAACTGTGTTCTAACCTAACCCGCCCGACCCGTAACACCATGGGCTTCTCCTTCGTCATCCTGTCGCCCACCATCCCCGCGCCGCTTCGATCCTTCCTTGTTGGACGTCTCCGGCAAAGCCATGCATCTAGCCGAAACATCACTCATTGTTATCCGACGGTGATCGAATCCAGCTCCGGCGAGGACGCTATGCAGATCTTCATCCTCCGAACCAACGAGTCGCGACAGAGGCCGCATTTCGGAGAGCAGGCAGCTTTGCAGTGTGACTCCGCGGGAGAAAGCTTCCTGCAACTCCATTACTCCATTGACGGGTCAGTGACGGATACGTATCCATCGCAGCTTATCTTGTATGCGTCAAACGACGTCCAGGCGCTTTTCCTTCCCTCTCAGCCCTACTCTATCATGTCTGATTTGGCGTTAAACAGAATCACTAACAGCCATTAATTTAGTTCTTAAAACATGATAAACTAATTCTACATAAACCCAACTAATTTTTTATTGTAACAAAAATAACCAGCTACAAAGTGAAATTTGCAAACTAACCCCTCTGACACACCTACACCACTAACCAATCATAGGAGGAGAGAGAAAGAGTAATCTCTACCATTGGATTGAAAAAACAGAGAGATCCGACGGCCACCCTCAAATGGCACACCGATCAGCCAAACATAAACATCATGTGCACTGGTCTGCCAAAGAATTTCGGCACACCGAATCCGTGCCCGCTTAACATGGGTAACTGCCAGAAGTAACTTTCGAAACTTGGATTCTTCAATTAAGCACATCGAACAGCTTATTCATTAACCGTGACAGTCTGACTCTTGCTCTATATTCCCTGTCAAAATCCTCCTCGATGTGGGCCTCTGATGCTAACTAAAGCTCGAGTCCAACCTCTCTTTCGAAACTAATGGTTTTCGATTAACAACTGCAAAACGAAATCAAAGTGTAAAAAAGCATATGGGAAAATTCAAAGATGAAATAAGAATTTAATTTTCTCATGAATCTTCAATTACAGTAAGCCAGTCACAAAACTACGGGTGGGTTAGATAAAGTTTAGTAGAGAAGTGTTGAAGTGTCGAAAATTTTTAAAAATATAAACACTTCACTTTGTGTTGATAAATAAAAAATATAATGTATTTGTGCTTTTAGCTTTTGAAAACTTCTTATAAAGATGCTTTTCAAAACTAACTGTTTTTTTTTTAAATTAGAAAAATATAACCTTATATATTAACAAGTGTTTAGATTTATTCTTTTGTAAAAGTGTTTAGATTTATTCTTTTGTTATATTATATTTATATTTACGTCTATTAAAGTCATTTTAAATTTTACAAAACAAATTTTACCAAAACACAATTGTTGTAGTTTATACTTATTTAAAGGCTCTTTTATTCGATTTAGCAAATATAACTGCTACAAAAGCCATTACTTTTGAAAAATAGAAGGTTCACCAAACCACCCTAAGTGAAATCTTTTGAGAATATAATAATTTAACATGACAAATAAATGAATAATTATACATTGTATAATCAAACCTTAACACCAAGCATACGCTAAGCTTTCAAAGATAACAAGTTATAAATATGATAAAGTACACCAACCTCCCTTGAATTTTAGGTGAAATTACACATAGCACCCCATGAATTATATGTTGACAATGACAACCCCAGATCCACTGAGAGGTCAGTGTCCATTTTAGAAAAATATAGTTACCAGATGTCAGATATAACTTAAATCTTAGAAGAGTTCTGTAAAGACTTTTAGAAATAAAGACGTATGTGTAATGTCCCTTAACATCAGAGGCTCAGAGGAGGTTAATGTAATTTTACCAATCACACCAAATCAACAAAGCTTAAACATTTATACAAGTTACAAAGTTAGCAAGGCTAGAGTTGTCTATTGCAGGCTAGAGCAATTCTTGATTGGATATAACCAGAAACTTCTCCAGAATCCGCATACTTCAGTTCCGAGTTGAGATTCTTCAATTTGAGCATAAGATGAATCTTAGTTCTGGAAATGAGTAAGTCAACTGGATTGATTTAGAATCAAAGAAAGCAGTTATAAATCCTTAACTTTTTTCAGTTATAAATTCAAATATTTTGTTTGTCACAGTTATGGTTATATCAGATTCAGTATATGAACAAATTAAGTTTTGATTAACTCTTCAGTAAAGTAATCTTGGACAAATCTTGGACATGAACTACTAAATAATGATAGTAATAAAAGATGTTTTCAGACCAGAATAAATTCTTAATACCCTACAGGATCACCATGCAGTTATTGTACCAAAATACAGTTTGAAAGACATCATCAAATTCGTAAAGTAACTTACAACACCAAATGAAACTCTTACCCAGATTCTGAAAAATAAGGGCAGCACAACTGCACAAGCAGCTCAAAATGATCATCACTCGTCATCATCTGAAATGTCAATTACTATTCGTTCCTCAGTTTTTCCATTGTTATGACCAAAAACCTCAAGTGGTTCTTTCTTCACGTGCACCTCAGAATAAACTTGAACAGGGTGTTCTTCAGAAGATGGATGCTTTCTCTTCTGACCAGCCTGCTCCTGATAGTTGCTCATCATTGGTACCTCCCCAATGCTCATGTTAGCCATTTCTTTTCTTTGTACTGCATAAAATAACCATCTCTATTCAAAATGAAATACATCCAACCATTTGAGTAATATTCCATTCAGTTCTAGTAATTGTAAGCTTGTGTCATCAAACCCCAACTTAAGCAAATTCACTTTGAAGTATTCAATATTTTACTTTGTATTCAATTTGCCCCAAATTAAATAATTAATCCCAGTGGGATTAATTTTCTAAAAAAGTAGCGATAAAATAACTCATTTTTGTATATTCACTTGAAACTCATCATGGTAAAATCATACATAAAATGTGGCTCCCACTACTCACTTCAGATTCATTACCTCAACACATCGGATCATAGGATGGACTGTGATCCCCATTTTAACTGGCCACACACTGTATCATCCTATGATGATGAGGTGATGAGTCCCAAGTACATAAAAAATGCACCGCACAAATGTGTCTCTTCTCTATAGTTGGGGACTATTATGCTAGAGGCTTACACTTTCATGCATTAAAGTTCAGAATTTGATAACTTATAATAACTTACCTGAAGTGAGGTCACGTAAAGAGTGGTCAACAGAAGCCTGATCATCCAAGAAGAAGAAGGAAGTGGTAGAGCTTCGCAAACAAAAACCCAAATCAACTAATATTAATTCTAAGATCAGATAACTGAAACACATAGCACAACCATGCTAATGTAAACTTGAACTCAAGAAAGAATTAAAATTGTGCAGTACCTTGACCTACATCCCAAAAAGGTTCCAGTTTGCGTTGGTAAACTTTTAACCTGTCCTGTGAGAGTTGGAGACAAAAGCAACAACATTAACAATTAACTAACATACTTTGGCCTTGCGAGTGATTTTGATTTCTGTAGTTTTCGATTGGTTAAAATAGTCACATAAAGGGAATAATTCGACTCACATTTGCTATCTACAAGGAAACGTTAAGCGAGAAATGGAACTTACAAGTTCAGATTTGAGGGGATGATAATCTGGATTAGTCCCCTTGCATCTCAACTTCACTACACAGAAACAAAATAATAAAACAATATACAACAAAAAGCCCTAAGCATGTGTGTGAATTGGGAATTTGGAAGAAGAAAGGAAGAAAGAGATGAACGTACATGAGAAAAGGGTGGAAGTGATGTTGGCAAGGGTTAAGAGGGAGTGAGCGCGTGAAGAGGAGGCATTTTAGAGAGGATGAAAGGGTTTGAGAGAGAGAATATTCGGCAGCTCTGCTTCCAGATTCTCCAGGCTGGCTACCGTGCGCCTCAGTGCTTCGCTCATCTCTTTCGGTACCGCCCTCACCCACACTTTCGCTTCCCCTCGCCATTTTCTGTCTGTCTCAGTCTCGGGAAGTAGAAATTTTGTGACTCACAAGGAGACGCGCAGTCGTGCACACCAATTTAAGGTTTTGAAAATCAGATCGGTGATTAAACTGCTCTAGTACTGATTTAGTGATTCAATTGTGATTTAACCAAAAAATTTATTTTATAATAAAATAATAAATAAATTATAAATATATAGTATATACTCTAAAATATAATTATAAATAAAACATTCTAAAAAATTATTGTCCAAAATTTCCAAGTTTAATGATAAATAACTAAATGCTGTTAGAAAGTTTTTCTAAGATGCTTTTCCTTCTTTATTTACAATCAAAAGTAATAATAGTCTCGTTAAGTTAAAAGTTATTTCTATGCTTACAACTAGATCAAATTGTAACCAAAATTCAGAACAAACAACAAGAAATAAAAACACAACAATTAAGAAAAAGGTTTCAATTTTATTTTTTGTCTATTTTTTATTTTATGCTAGAAACTTGAAATTATATTCTCCTAACTAAAAAACCATACATTTTTAATTTAATCATAATTAAACCATGAGTTAACCCTAAAAACTAAAACTTGAATAAACAAACTATACATTTTTAATTGCTTCCGTTATAACCACTACCAATTATTCATCTTCCCCTGTATTAAGATTATTCGTATCATTCGAAATGAAAAAAATTAATAGCCAAATTATTATTCACAAATGTATTATTATCAGTAAATATTTTTTGATTCGTACTATTATTCATAACTGAAATCAATAAATCATCAAGATAGTTACAAGCTAAGTAAAAATAAAATCACAAAATGGTAAAACAAACACGACAATTCAGCAACACATTACTAAACAATAATCACAATACATTCAAAATTAATAATCAATAAATTAAAATCACAAGTTTAAACTTTGTAATGTAAAATTAACAATATTCAACCTTTGCACACAATTATTTTTAAGTTGACATAATAGTGATTAATTAAATAATAGCTTAAGTGGATCCATATCTTATTTTTCTAATTCAGCTACAATCATTAAAATTTTTATAAGTTAATCATCTGTTTAGATGATAAGTATAGTTTAATTGGTTATAAAAGAGAAAAGGGTGTCATAGCTATTTTTATTTTAGTAGAAACGTGGAGAGTAACAATTTCACTAATTTAGTTCCCAGTAAATTCCTTGATAGATCAAAGAAATTAAATGTTCACTATCATTGATACATGCATACTTAGTTAATAGTCATTAGAACTAGAAATTGTGTACTTTCGTAATTCTAGATTATATCTTACTTTTCCATCAGACAATGAAACAACAGACTCAGTTCTAACAACAAATATCATACTCAAAAATTCAGAAATATCATACTCATAAATTAAAAAACGACAGCAGCATAATAAATCCATTTCAACAATATAATTTCAACAATACAAAAACAATTATTTACTTAATTTCAGATTAAGAAATCACTAATTATTAGACATTCAAGTTTTAACATAGACTCAACAGAGCATAAAGGAAATCACTAAACAGGGCCACTAATCTTCGATTAAGAGCAAGATGACGATGGCGAGACGACGAAGACATGACGGCGACACCACGGTGAGCAGCTCGAACTCGAAGCTTCCAACAACAAAGCTAGAAGACGACGTGCCGAGCTAGGGGTTAGGGAAAGGAAAAAGGAGGAGGCCACGGAGGCGCCTACAACGACAGACGGCGGCGGCGAATTCGTTGAAGAGGCTAGACTTTTGATTTGAGTTTTGAATTCTTGAATAAGGTAGGGCTGGTTGATTCACGAAGGAGTTGGAAGGGGGTTGAGTGATGCAGTAGGGTTTGGAGTTTTTTTTAAATAATCATTAAGAATCGGTCGATTTTCGATTCAGTCCAACCGAACAATTTTTGGTCGATTCAACAATTTTCTAGTAATTTTAAAATTGACGGTTTCAAAGAGAGGATCGGATCGTTTTTTTTTTACTGGTTTTCAATTCAATCGGTTTAATTGATTGGTCCCGTCCAATTTTCAGAACCAACATAGGAGGAAACACGCTTTTTCACTATAGCTTCGCTCCTCTAACAAACAAGAGTAAATTATATTTTTTTCCCCAAAATAAATAATTAAATAACCCTTAAAAAAATAACATTTTGTTTTTATTCACCATAAGATTGAAATTTATCCATTATATTTAACTAGTTTAGCTTTCATATACTCCAAAACACAATGTTAAAATTACTAATTTAAAAAGTTTGAAAAAGATGTTAAATTTAATTTTTAATATATTTATTGTGCATTTAATTAAATAAAATGTTTAAAATATTTGCGAATAATAATATTAATATATGACCGAAAATACATGTTAGGTAAATGTAAAACTAAGATAAAAAATTAGGCCACAGGAACAATTGATAATTCACTAAATAAAACTATAGCATTTGTACAGAAATGCAAAAAAATAAAATGTATTTAATTAAACAAAAAAATCTAAACAAAACTTAATAACAACTGAATTGTTTTTTCAAATAAATACAAAACCTTAAATAACTAAAAATATTAAAATGATATGGCTGTTGTGAGAAAATTTTTTAAATTTATTTGTTCATTAAATTTAAACTTCAAACCACAATGGATTCTTTCAAAATTTTAAAAAGTAAAAATTGAAAATTTGTACTTTTTTTCTTTTTATTTTTATTAGTGCTAGAAAATAAACAACAACAAAATAAAATAAAAACTAAAATATGAAGTTGCTTAACAAGAATATTTGATAATCTCACTAAGTAAAATTATAAAAGTTTAAAAAAAGACAAAAAAAATCTATTCCATTAGGAGTCACTCACATAAAGATACTAAAAATAATTTTTTTAAAGATATTTTTTAGTAATTAAAATTTAAGACATGTAATTGATTAAATTGTATTTTTTTATCAAAATTAGATTGGACAAATTGGTTTGACTAAAAAAATTGGTAAACTAAAATTTGAACTAATCTAAATTAATATTTTTTAATAAAAAATTACTACAATACCCTTATTAATAACTATATATATATATATATATATATATATATATATATATATATATATATATATAGGTGTTTGCTTTGTTACTATAATAAATTCATACATACCGATATGTTACAAATATGGACAAATAATAACATGATATGTGAAATTTATTTTTCATGTAAATAATTAATTTTTTAAAAATATATATCATATCAATACTTTTACTAAACTACTCTTATATTTTAATAAAAATAAAAAATATTTTTATTTAATTTTACAAAAAAAATTAAATATCTTTTTTTATATATATTGGAGAAAAACTACCTTAATCTTTTTAATTTAGTCAAAATTCAATTAGCTTTAGTTTTATAATTTTAAATTTGAAACAATTTAAAAATCAAAAGTTTAAAATAAAAACATATATAAAAAATAAAAAAATGTTTGATCTAAAATTAGGGTTCAGTGTTCTTTTTCTCTAAACAATAAAAAAAGAACTTAGTTTCTCCACGTCGTTTTCTTGAATAGCTCAAGTGTTGTTGAATTTTGCCAAATGAATAACGGTAAATCTGTCACTGGTTTCAATTTTGAGCAGAGATCGAAGGCCGTGATGGTATCGAGGGGCCTGTTAGGTTGGTCTCCGCCGCACATACAACCTATCTTGTCAATGGCTGATAAACCCCATTTATAGAGTTTATCTTGTATTGATTTTTGGGGATTTTATCACCTTTTACCCACATTCATTCAATGAAATAGCATGGTTTTATAACTTCTCCTTTAATTGCGCATAAGAGTGAAAACATGCTTTTTAGGACTTAAAATAGATAAATTTAACTCACCTTGATTCCATTAGATGCCTTGATATGTTTGTTAAGTGATTTCAGATTTAGGAGGCAAAGATTGGATTAAGGGAATGAAGAAAAAGCATGTAAAGTTGGAGAACTCATGAAGAAATAATGGAACCAAAGAGCTGTCAAGCCTGACCTCTTCACACTTAATTGACCATAACTTGAGCTACAGAGGTCCAAATGATGCGGTTCTAGTTGGGTTGGAAAGCTAACATCCGGTGCTTCGAAACGATATAAGATTTGTCATAGTTGCTACACGTATGGTGACGCGTACGCGCATTGTACGCGCACGCGTCGTTGCTGCCATATGATCCACTTAAAGCAATACGTGGCCAGTGAATTCTAAAGCCTTGTGGGCCCAATCCAACTCATTTCTGATGCTATTTAAGCTAAGAATTGAAGGGGAATCAACATACTTTAGATACTTTACACACTTAGTTACCATTAATTTTAGTTTAGCTTAGTTTAGTAGTTAGAGTTAGTTTCTAGAGAGAGAAGCTCTCACTTCTCTCTAGGATTAGGATTAGGATTAGGTTAGTTCTTAGATCTAGATTTAGATTCATATCTTCTTCCACTTATACCTTTCAATTCTTTGTTGTTACAATCATCATTCTTCTATTCTTTTGTTGTAATTTCCTTTATGTTGTTCTTATACTTTGTTGTAGATCTATTCTTGTTCCTTCCATTTTCTTTCAATTCAATTCAAGGTAATTCATAATAATTGTGTTTCTTTTGATTGTTATTGTTAATTCCTTTCAATAATTGTTCCTTTTGTCAATTTGCTTTGCTTTTCTTTTGTACCTTCCAAGTGTTTGATGAAATACTTGGTTGGATTTTAGTGTAGGTTTTGTTCCTCTTGGCTTAGGTAGAGTAATTAGTGACTCTTGAGTTATCTAATTCTTTTGTTGATTGATAATTAGAAGTTGCTAATTGATTTGAATGCCTCTAAAGCTAGTCTTTCCTTTAGGAGTTGATTAGGACTTGAGGAATCAAATTGATTCATCCACTTGACTTTCCTCCATGGTTAGAGGTTAACTAAGTGAGAGCAATGAATAATTTGTGATCATGATTGAGGAGGATAACTAGGATAGGATTTCTAGTTCTCATATCTTTCCAAGAGTTTTGTTATTTGTTAGTTTATTTTCTTTACCATTTATATTTCTTGTCTAAAATCTCAAAAATCTCAAAATATCTCATAACCAATAACAAGACACTTTATTGTAATTCCTAGGGAGAACGACCCGAGGTTCAATACTTCGGTTTATAAATTTAAGGGTTTGTTTTAGTGACAAACAATCTTTTGTATGAAAGGATTATTGTTGGTTTAGAAACTATAGTTTACAACGAGATTTCATTAGTGAAATTCTAAACTGTAAAAAATCCAATCATCAAAATGGCGCCGTTGCCGGGGAATTGCAATGATGTTGTGTTATTGGTTATTGTACATATGTGAATAGTGTGAATATCTTGCTTTTTGCTTTATTTGCTAGTTGTAGAATTTTGTTTCTCTTGTTTTCTATTAGCTTTTGATTTTTTGTTTTCTCTTTCCATTATGAATTCTCATTTTGGCTATGAGTGCGATTACAACTATATTGTAGGAAGTGGAGATTACAATGAAGAGATGCATCAAGGATGAGACAATCAAAGGTGGGAGGAGCCATATGCGTATGATCAATCTTCATGGCAGCAACCTCTACCAATGCATTATGAAGAAGGGCCAATTTTTGATGCATACCAATCCAATGGCTATGGTGAATCTCCTTGTGACTTTCAAGAACCACCACCATATGCCTATGAACCCCCTCCTCAACATGATCCTCAACCATACTCACAAGCCTCCTTTCACCAAATACCTCCATATGACCCTAATCCTTATCCACCATACCAACCACCTTTTGAGCCATATGAGCCACACATAGAACCGCCACCATTCCAACCTCAATACTTCCAAGAACCACCCTCAATAAATGAAAATTTTCAACCACAAGATGAATTCTACCTTCCACCACAACCTCACATGGAAGAATATTCATGTCCATTGATCCAAGAGCCATATGATCCCTATCATGATATCCAAGCAGAACAAGAGTCGAGGGATCGTCTCAAGGAAGTATTGGATCAATTTCAAGCAACCATGGAGTGTGTTGTGCAACAAGTGGAAAGAGTGGAAAACATTGAACCACCACAACTCTACCAAGAAGAATCACCTTCCTACTATGAACCATTCTCCCAAAATGATGAATCCTTCTATCCATCCCAACCTCCAATGGATGACATCCTTGATGTTCTTGTTCAAGGACAAGAAGAGATGAAAAGGGATGTGTAAAATTTCATGACCGCCTTAGATGCGGTAACAAATCAATTAGCCTCTTAATGCTTGAACACTCAAGGAACTCCCATGGCTATATGTGGAGGATCAAATGAAGAGCATAACATGAAGGAGCGATTGGTGGAGAAAGAGGGAAGTTACTTTGTATTGGAATAATTGGAGGAATCTACAATTATTGAAGAGGAGGAAGAGGTGGTTGAAGACTTAGGAGATGCGGAACCACCATGGGAACATAGAGTTGAAGAAAATCCCTCCAAGAAGATTGAATTTGATGTTGAGGAGGAGTGTGCACAACCTCCAAAGCATATTCCATATGACGAATTGGATGGGATAGAGCAATAATTGAGTTCCCGTGAAATTGAAGATCAAGCATCAAGTCCTAGTGGTGGAGAATCCTTTGAACTTGAAGAACCTTCTCCCGGTGCATTTGAAAATGTTGTGGAGGTAAACTTCTTTCACCCTCCCAATTATAGATTGATTAAGAGAAAAGGCTTAGATAATATTGATGAACAAATGATTGAATTAGAGAAATCTTGTGAAGAGGTGGAAGTCCAAAAAAAAAATAGAAGGATGGGAATTGGTTATGCTTTGTCAAGATCTTTGGAAGCATCTTTCCCTAGGTTGCCATCTACACCTTCATTTGAGGGGGTGAAATTCATTTCTATTAGCTTTATTATCCCACTTGAATATGGTTTGCTTGAAACGGATGGCCAACTTAGGGAACTTTGTGGGATGAAGCGTAAGCAGAAAAGGTTTTGTGGTGGGCGTTGCAAATCAAGGCTCATTATGGTTGATGCATCAAACATGAGATATAAAGGTTGGAGTAGTGCTCAAATAGATGGGTCTAGGAGGATTGTTGGCCACTATATAGAGAATTCACCTTACTCACCACCCGGTTGGACCAATAATGATGATCAACTTCAAGACGGGTGTGAAAATAAAGTGTGAAACCCCGGATTAGAAAAAGAGGATCAACTTTTGGAACCCCAAGCTTGTGAAAAACTCCATCAACACTTGGCTCAATCCATGAGAAATCTTGGGGCACAATGGAGAACCAAGCATTGGTGGGAGTTCCAAGATGAATTCAAGCACAAGCCACCTTGAGAGGAGCTCCCTATAAGTCCAACTTAAGGACAATAAACAAAAGTGCTAGGTGGGAGACACCCCACCATGGTAAATTCTTTTCATTTTTTTCTCTTTTGTACATACTAATAGAATTAGTTTAATTTCATGTTGTGTTGAGTTTGTTGAGTCTAATTGGTAGTTTAGTATGTTAAATAAGGTTTTATGGTGTTTTGGTAGCTGTTTGGAGGTTTGGAATGCTTGGATTGGTGCAAAAACATAGCAAATTTTTTTTTTGAAAAACAGAGCACCATCCACGCGTACGCGTGCATCAAGCGTATTGGACCATCCACACGCGTGCGCCATGCGTGCGTACGCGTGGATTGAGAAGTTTCACCTTCCATACATTGACCTGAGAGTTGTGCCTACGCCGCGCCAACGTTGTGCCTTTGGCACAACCCCACTCGCGCGCACGCGTACATGACGCGTACGCGCGGACTTCCTTCCTTCATCATATTTATTTTCTTCTCCTCTTTCCATTTCTTTTCTTTTCCTTTCTTCTTCATTTCTTCTACCCCTCATCCAAGATTCCCAAACACCACTGATAACCATTTATTTTAGTTAACTAATTAGTTAGTTAATTAGTTGTTTAGTTAATTTTAGTTAGTTTTTCATTTCATTTTCTCTTTTTCATTATAAGTGTTGGATTGTTATTCTTGTTTACCATTAATTGCTGCTGAGTACTAAAAAAAAGGATGTTATCTTAGCATCACTCTGTTTATAATCTTTGTTGGATTCTATTGTTGAGGTTATATTTTTCTACTTGGTTTTGAGTTTTTCATGCTTACCTTTTGAAAAATACCAAGTGATGAGAATTGCCTTCGAGCTTGTAACTCTTCTTGAATTACATGATTTGGCCACCATGTGATTTGAGCCTTATTTTGTGATTAGGCAACTTCTTGATGGATGATGTTGTGCATTTATCTTGATGCATTATGTTTCATGATTATATGCATCCGTATGTTTTTCGTTTGAATGCTTTCATGCTTCTTTAATGCTTGTTTTACCTTACAAGTTTACTTAAAGCATTTCAAGCACACTAGAATAAGTGAAGTGCATGCTTCTTTTGTGACATTCCTTTTTATGCTAATGTGTGTTCTAAAAGGCGCCTAATTTAGAACTCATATCCTTATTTGTCATTAATGTCACATTAATTCACTCACTTAATTCTAGTAATTTACCTCATTCCAACAATGTATGCTTCCTTGCTTTTATATCTTCTCATCTTATGGTGTTATATTTCTATTTTTCATGATATGATGCACCACAAGCAATAATGGAAGCAAGGCTAAGAACACGTAGCACCGGTTGATCTACCAGCTGAAGGTGGCAATTCGGAGAGTCACTGTACCCCCTTGCTCATCTTTGAGTGCACCGAAGACGGTGCAAACTTTTAAGTGTGGGGAGGTCGTCCGACCGGTCGGCGATTTTGGGTGACAAATTTCTAATCCCAACACTTTTGCATTTCATTTTAGGTTTTTAGGATTTTTACTTGCATTTTTCTTAATTTTGCATATATATACACAATAAGCTTAGTCAAAATAATGAAATTTTTTAAGATTTCTATCTATAGGGCACCTCAATGGATTTGAGTGAATACTTTTCATAAAACTTGCTTGAATCACATATATATATATTGTGGAACATGATTTTTGAGCTAAGAACACAAGCCAGTGAGATTTGAGCCTAATGGTGTGGTTACATATTATAACCACTTATTTCCCTTCTTGTGTGCACTATTCTCTTTCTATGATTGTGATCTTTGATTTGTTTGATTCTTTATGTCCATTATTCCTTGTATTCATGCATTTATATGATTGAGGCCATCATTTTATTAACCCACTTATCCAAATAGCCTTACCCCTTATCATCCATTGTTAGCCAATTTGCGCCTACGATTAACCCACTTATTCTTATTTTAGCACATTACAAGTCCTAAAGCGAAAAATAATAAATGTCCTTATTTGGATCTTTGATTAGCTTAGGCTAGTGTGTGTGTATCATTCAAGTGTGGGAACCTTGGGACATTAGGTGAATAAAAGGGTAGTTTTGTATTTTTGTTGTAAATATTGGGAATTGGGTACATGCGCATGTATTGATCAAATGTATAAGACCTTATGCATTGATGTTCTTGTATATAGCTTGAAAGAAAGAAAAAAATGAATGAGAAAAAAAAAAGAAAAGAAAAAGAAAAATTATATGGAAAAGAAAAAAAATAGAAAAAGAAAGAAGAAGAAGAAAAAAAAGAAATAAAAAGGGGACAAAATGCCCCAAGGCAAAGTGTAGCTTAATAAAATCAATGCATGAGTGTTGTGAAACGAAAAGGGATACATGAGTATGTGAAAAAGTGAAAAATGGGTAGTTAGGTTAGAACTTAATTGTATAGGATATCATAGGTTAGGTGGAAAGTTTAAGCTTATCAAAGATTCAAATTTCAAGCTCACTTGACCAAATATGCATCCTACCTTGACCCTAGCCCCATTACTACCAAAGGAAAGACCTCATGATACTTGTATGTATGCATGAAATATTTGTTGATTGTTAGAAGAAAAACAAATCTTGGAAAGCATGATTAAAAGAGAATTGAGTGAATCAACCCTAAACACTTGAGCGAAGAGAGTGCAAACACATCCGATGAGGGTTTGATGCTCAATTACATGTTTTCACCTACAATCATCTCTTCATGCAAGTTTGTAAAAATATTTAATAACTCAATTCAATTGTGGATTAAACTTGCTAGTCCTTAGCCCTTGTGCATATATGCTTCTTGGGAATTGATTTATTTTGACCAAGCAATTGCATTCATATAGATAGATGCATATAGTTTAGGTTGCATTTAGATTAGTTCACATTGAATAAATATTGATACCCTTTGCTTTCTCTTAGTTTAAGCATGAGGACATGCTTGGTTTAAGTGTGGGGAGGTTGATAAACCCATTTGTAAGGTTTATCTTGTATTGATTTTTGGGGATTTTATCACCTTTTACCCACATTCATTTAATGAAATAGCATGGTTTTATAACTTCTCCTTTAATTGCGCTTACGAGTGAAAACATGCTTTTTAGGACTTAAAATAGATAAATTTAATTCACCTTGATTCCATTAGATTCCTTGATATGTTTGTTAAGTGATTTCAGAATTAGTAGGCAAAGATTGGATCAAGGAAATGAAGAAAAAGCATGTAAAGTTGGAGAACTCATGAAGAAATGATGGAACCAAAAAGCTGTCAAGCCTGACCTCTTCGCACTTAATCGACCATAACTTGAGCTACAGAGGTCCAAATGATGCAGTTTTAGTTGGGTTGGAAAGCTAACATCTGGGGCTTCGAAACGATATAAGATTTGCCATAGTTGCTACATGTATGGTGACGCGTACACGCACTGTACGCGCACGCATCGTTGCTGCCATATGATCCACTTAAAGCAATACGTGGCCAGCGAATTCTAAAGCCTTGTGGGCCCAATCCAACTCATTTCTGAAGCTATTTAAGCCAAAGATTGAAGGGGAATCAACATACTTTAGATACTTTACACACTTAGTTACCATTAGTTTTAGTTTAGCTTAGTTTAGTAGTTAGAGTTAGTTTCTAGAGAGAGAAGCTCTCACTTCTCTCTAGGATTAGGATTAGGATTAGGTTAGTTCTTAGATCTAGATTTAGATTCATATCTTCTTCCACTTCTACCTTTCAATTCTTTGTTGTTACAATCATCATTCTTCTATTCTTTTGTTGTAATTTCCTTTATGTTGTTCTTATACTTTGTTGTAGATCTACTCTTGTTCCTTCCATTTTATTTCAATTCAATTCAAGCTAATTCATAATAATTGTGTTTCTTTTGATTGTTGTTGTTAATTCCTTTCAATAATTGTTCTTGTTGTCAATTTGCTTTGCTTTTCTTTTGTACCTTCCAAGTGTTTGATGAAATGTTTGGTTGGGTTTTAGTGTAGGTTTTGTTCCTCTTGGCCTAGGTAGAGTAATTAGTGACTCTTGAGTTATCTAATTCCTTTATTGATTGATAATTAGAAGTTGCTAATATGTGGAATCCCGTGTGAATCAGCAAGGACCACCTTGCAAGGCTAAATACTCCTAGGTGACCGATAGTGAAGTAGTACCGTGAGGGAAGGGTGAAAAGAACCCCCATCGGGGAGTGAAATAGAACAACTTTCTATTCACTCGTGGGATCTGGGCGGTCCGGGGGGGACCACCACGGCTCCTCTCTTCTCGAGAATTCATACATCCCTTATCAGTATATGGACAGCTATCTCTCGAGCACAGGTTTAGGTTCGGCCTCAATGGAAAAAGAAAAACGGAGCACCTAACAACGTATCTTCACAAACTAAGAACTACGAGATCGCCCCTTTCATTCTGGGGTGACGGCGGGATCGTACCATTCGAGCCTTTTTTTTCATGCTTTTCCGGGGGTCTGGAGAAAATTGCAATAGGATTTTCCTAATCTTCCCTTCCCGAAAGGAAGAACTTTAAATTCTTTTTACTTTTGATTTGAATGCCTCTAAAGCTAGTCTTTCTTTTAGGAGTTGATTAGGACTTGAGGAATCAAATTGATTCATCCACTTGACTTTCCTCCATGGTTAGAGGTTAACTAAGTGAGAGGAATGAACAATTTGTGGTCATGATTGAGGAGGATAACTAGGATAGGATTTCTAGTTCTCATATCTTGCCAAGAGTTTTGTTAGTTGTTAGTTTATTTTCTTTACCATTTATATTTCTTGTCTAAAATCTCAAAAACCCCAAAATATCTCATAACCAATAACAAGACACTTTATTGTAATTCCTAGGGAGAACGACCCGAGGTTCAATACTTTGGTTTATAAATTTAGGGGTTTTTTTTAGTGACAAACAATCTTTTGTATGAAAGGATTATTGTTGGTTTAGAAACTATACTTTACAACGAGATTTCATTAGTGAAATTCTAAACCGTCAAAAATCCAATCATCAATGGCATTATATCTTCTTTTTTCCTAGATACTCAATAAGACGATTATACCACGTTCGTCAGATTGTTTTAGATCATATAAAGATTTTTACAATTTAATTGAGTATAACTCTTGCAAATATTCATGGAATGATTTAGATATCTTTAGTCTTTCCAGGACTTTCATATAGATATCACGATTTAATGATCCATATAAATAGAATGTTACCACATCCATTAGATGCATATGTAGTTTATGGTATGTAGATAAATTGACCAAATAACGCAAAGTTATTACATCTACTATAGGAGAATGTGTTTCTTCATAATCTATACCGGACCTTTGTGAAAAACCTTACGCCACAAGTCGAGATTTGTAACATACAACTTCATTTTTCTTGTTTTGTTTTCTCACAAATATCCATTTGTATCTAACAGGTTTTACATTTTCTAATGTACGGACTACAGGTCCAAATATTTCACGTTTTGCAAGTGAGTCTAACTCAACCTTCATAACTTCTTCCCATTTTGGCCAATCATTCCTTTGTCGACATTCTTCGACTGTTCTTGGCTCAAGATCCTTATTTTCATGCATGATATTTAATGTCACATTATATGCAAATATTTCATTGACAATTGTCTTATTTTGGTTCCAATTTTCTCCTATAAAGACACAATTTATCGAGATCTCGTCATTTTCACAATTTTCAGGTACATGAATGTCTTATGGTGTCAAAATTATATCAGAATTTTGGACAACTGCAGGTGTCTTTACTATGTATTTATCTTTTTCAATAGAAATAGTATTTATCTCTTTTCTTTTTCGAAGATTTTTGTCGTTGGTACCGATAGGCCTACCATGTAAGACCCCGGATTTTAAAAAGTTATTAATAAATTATTTATGAGCTATTGTATTTATTTTAAGATTATATTTTTAGAGATTTTTATATATAGGTTGAGTAAATTATTATTTATTATATAGAGTTCTTATAATTGAAAAAAAAAGTAAATATTTTATATACCTTAATTTTAATATTTAGATATTTGGCCTTATTTTATAAATAAAGGAGAATTAATTTACTTATCTCTAATTCTTATTAAATTAGTATTCGAATGGAAAATAATTTACAGCTTGTAATTGAATGGTATGTTAAAGATAGAAATTTTATACTTAATTTGGTTTTTTTAATTATTATTTTATCTTCCTAATTATTTTATGAAATTACACTAATAACCCTATTTTTAATGAAATTACCTAAACTACCCCCAAACCCTAACACTACACTCATCTCTCTCACCCAACCCCTTCACCCTCGGTGACACACACTCAACACACAAAAATTGAACTTAACCAAGAAGCAGCTAAGAAAGAAAGAAAAGAAGAAAGAAAGGGGAAGAGAGGAGGGGGATCCGTGAGAGGGAGAGCGCCGGGTAAGAGGGAGGAGCCATCGCACCACCGTCGCGCTACTCAGGACGCCACCTTGCCACCGCGACCAGTCACTGTCGCGCCGCCGTGCTGCACAGAGGAGGGAGAAAGTGCGAAGAACAGAGGGAAGAGAGAGAAAGAACACGTACCAGGGAACTCAGTTGCGGGGAGAGGAGACATGTGGCTGACCCGTCGTTGCCGTTCTGTATAGCTCGACCAGCCGCCGTCGCCGTCTCTGTCCTAAACCGTCGCCAGATCCACCGCTGTCACCGGGAAAGGGAGCCGATGCAAGGAGAGCCGCGCATGGAGGAGAGAGAGAGATTCGAGACTGAGCTGGTTCTCCTCACTGCTGATCTGTCCAGCAATCGTCGTACCCTCCAACGCCGCCGCTGGTGATGGGTGGCCGAGCCTTCGCCGCCGAGAAACGCCACCTCCGTTACCTACGACCACCGTCGGTAAGGGTTTGAGTATTGGATTTTGTTTCTTTCAAGTTTTGGAAACGTTACAAGCACTGCTTGTTGGTTTCAGTTGCTGCCGCCGCAAACCAGTCGCCACTGCCGCGTTAGGTGGATGCCGATGCCGCCAAACTAGTTCAGAGATCGCCGCTATTTCGTCTTCATATTGCAGTAAGTATTTCTGTTTCGGAGACCCCGCGTTAGTGTTTCGTTACATGTATTAAAGTATTTGCAACATTGATATTTTTAAGGATTAGAAATCGAGTGTTGCATTTCGCAATTGAGGCTGTTCTGCTATTGAGAAAGCTAGCGGAGCTAAGGTTTCGGTTGCGGTTGAATTCAGGCTGAGCGAAAAGAGTTTAGTTGACACGTTTGATTTATGGTTTTGCTTATCGAGGTAGGGTTTTTCTTAAAATCTATTTTACATTACAGAGTTGTTATAAATAGATATTAAAGTGAGAAACATATGTCTGTGATTATGATTGTCTTATAAATGTGGTTGTATGCTGAACTGAATGACTGATTGCTTGAGTAGATTGTGATTGCTGAAAGGAAATTAGTTTGAAAGATTATACAATTGATTATTATGAAAAATGGCTTTCTTGGTTTTGAAGCTGTTTTTGATAATGTAAACGAATCGGCTTGGAAATGATTTGATATATGAAACTGAATTAATTTTGGAAATGGTTTAATATTGAGTTAGTCTGATTTTATAAATAATTTAGTAATTGAGCTTGTTTGATTTTAAAAGAGATTTATTATTGGCACTGATTCGCGTTGAAAACAATTTGATATTGGAACTGGTTGAATTTTGGAAAATGAATGAGATTTGGAAATGGTTGAGAAAAAGGTTTGAGAAATATTTGGATGGGACCCGAAAAGGGTGGCAAAGTCCAAGTTTTAGGGGAGATGCTGCCGAATTTTCATAAAAAAATTTAGATTCTGTTTTAAAATGTGATTTAGAAAAGGATTGGGATTTGAGAGGTTCTACGAATTGGTTCTTAATTTATTAAGAAATTGGTGTTTCGAGTTTGAGCTGTTTAATAAATTTATATTTCCCGATTGATTAAAATATGAAGGGGCCTATGTTTTGAAGTTTGATTAAAGAAGCACTTTTGGAAAAGTTTTAGTGGATTTTAAAAGAAGTTGAACTTTGACTAATTAGGTTCGTTTTGCTTTTGAAGTATTCTTTAAATTTTGACTTAACAAGACTAAACAACTCTGAGCTTTGAAAAGGTTTCCGAGTTACAAATGAAATGAAATTGGCTTTGAAGCATAAATAAGTTGGTTTTGAAAGTGGCTCAGAACTTTTCGCCTACATGCCTTGGTTTTGGTTTTTAAGTCTCCATTTCAAATGATTTCAATTTGAGTAATTATGATTCCGAGGATTTCTAAAGAGTTTGAGAAGTGAGGCAGGTTATTCTTCCCTAGAGTCTTGTGTCTTCTCAAAGAAAGTTCCGTTTTAAGGTGATGATTGAAAGTCTCTTGGAAGTTTTGTAAAATGTTATATTAAATGACTAAGATTTGAAAAGGAATTGATTTTGAGGAAATTTATGAGATTGAAGAGACTTGAGAAATAAAAAGTGACTTATGGCTTGAATAATGATTGGTTTGATATGAATTGTTAATGAAATGTGGAAATGATGATGGATGAATGATTATGAATAAACATATGTGGCTTCTGCACGTTTATATGAGATACGAGTTCCCTGGGTAAAGAACCGTGGCTTGCCATCACGTGTTCCAGGTTGGATCTCGATACTCTGTTGACCCTACGTCGTAAGGGTGACCGGGCATGTATAAATTCCCGGGTATGGATAGCCCCTAGTGAGTGATTTGAATGATGTGTGAATGTAAAATCTATACATAGACTCATGGGGATGCGCGACAGAGGACAGTCTAAGGATAATTCAGACTTGTCGGGTTGACTGAATAACCGACAGATGAGCCTCATCAGCCATAGAACAGGCATGCATCATATGCATTTGTATGCTTTGTTTGGGTTTGAACTTGTTTGGGTTTGCCTAATTGCTAAACTGTTCTTAATTGCTACTTGAACTATTTGCTGTAATTGCTACCTACTTGTGTTTTCCTTGTCTGTCTTGCCTGTGTTTATCCTGACGTGCTACATTTGAGAATGAACTTTGGTGCTAAATTAATGATTGTGTTGTTGATTGCGTGGTTGGTTTCTGATTGAGATTTTCTTTTAAGAAAGGAAAGGTTTCGTATTTCTGAAAGATTAAACCTTGTTTCTTTGAAAAAGTTTTGAATGTTTACTTGTTGGTTTTTAAAAGATTCATAAGGCAATGATAATCACTGAGCTTGAAAACAGTTTTCTTATTAAATATCTTCTTATGATAACTTTGAAACTCCATGGTGAGACCGTGTGGTTAGGTTCTCACCCCCTGCAGCTTTACCTTTTCAGGAACCGGAAGAAGAAGCATTAAGAGGAGTTATACTGCGTTTGATTTATATGTTGTTGAATTAAATAGATTATTTTCTTCTCTCACCTTTGTTATTACAATTTTGTAAGAGGGATAGGAGTTGTATGTTATATATATATATATATATATATATATATATATATATATATATATATATATATATATATATATATATATATATATTATAAGATATTATGTAAAAAGTCTTGTATTTGAATCCGTATGTTTGTTTTTTTATAAAGTTTTTATTTCCGATTTTCAAAGAAATCAGCGATACAGTGTTGAGTTACAGGCTCCTATTTTAATATTAAGTATATAAAGTAGTTGTAATAGTTCTTGCAATCAGAGTGACGCAACCGGAAGTGTGACTTTCTGGTAGTGAGGATGTTACATTATGGTATCAGAGCTGTCCTTCCTGTAGAGCCTGAGGAATGGACCGACTATGCTTCAGTTGCACACTCTGATAGTCGGTCATGTAGTAGGTGTTATTGGATAACGAGAATTATAGCTTTATGCACATGATGGTCTATTGATTAATGCTATTAGTCTTGCATTGCATATTTTCTGGAATTAAGTTTGGCCAGACATTAGTGAATTATGTATATGTAAGCACTAATGAGTTATCATAGACGATATGTGAGTCATAGATAACGCGAGTCGCGGGTTTTGGGAACGTTAGAAACTTAGTTCTACAGCTTAGTTCTGTTTCGACGTGTAATCTTTATTCGTGCCTGATGCTGTCTTTTCTTTATTATTTGTATTGGAATCTCTAGTCTTTGATTTCTTCTTAGAATGTGTTTTGAATATTTTTCTACCATGTCTTGTCATTCATATATATCCTTGCTTGACTATGTTCCTAATTGTTGCTTGAATCTTTAAGGAACATTCAACCGTGTTTTGAATTCTGCGAATATCATGTATCTTGCTCCTACTTGGTATGCTCTAAGGTTCTTGTTTGCTATTCTTTTCTTGAAAACTGATCGAATTATCTTCCAATCCTGTTCTCTTGTTCAGGTGCGCTCTCGTTTGATTCTAACCGCATATGTTTGGCTAATGTTCTTGGTGTGTTTGCCTCTCTTTGTTTAAACTCTTTTCTTGATCCATGTATTATTTGGTACAACTTTGAACTTATTTTGATGCAGTGTATTCCTTTAAGCTCATATTTCGAATTTTGTTTTTGTTATTTTAAAGGCGTGATTTAATTTTTCTTACTTGACTATTCTTGAAACTTTTATAAAATTGTTTTTGATTTGATATGATCTTCTCCATATAAAGTTTTTTTTTAAAACATATGTATGCAATTTGATTTTTTTAACAACTATATTACAATTTTTATGAATATTTTTGCTTGATTATGTATTCAGATACTCTTCAAAGGAAGATTTTTGTCTCTTTCTAATTGATTTTCATTTAATAAACTTCACCTGATCTATTTTTAATTCAAATTTGGTTTAGCATCACACGTTAATTAAGCATTCTTTGCTCTTTTGAAAATGTTGGGTTCATATCTTCCCTTTTAAGAACGGACCAATTTCTTTTTGAGCCTTTCACTTCTATGGATGTCATATTTGACTCTGTATTTAACTACTCTCTTACTTTTGTGAACGTCACCATTAGTCTTAATTTTTCTTCTTTTATAAATCTCACACTCATCCGACTCAGCTTGACCTTGTTTCTATCTAATGCACCGTTTACCCTCTTAATTGTCTTTTCTTGTGCGTTTTGTATTCCTTTGGATCAATTGAAAACTTGTTTGATATTCCAAGCCTGGTGAGATTTTGTTTGAATTCCCTTGATTTAAAGATCCTTTCTTCCACGGGCTGATTACCTTTTAAGCGCATCGTAATCTTCTTAAATGATTTTTGCGAGGTGCTTATTCCAAATATACTTTCAAAATTTTGTTTTCAATTATTTTTGAAGAAGTTTTGAATTCTTTTAAAAAAAATTTAAATTTAAGTTTTGAATCAACCTTTTAAGTTGCTGAGTCCCTTTCTTGAAATGAGTTGGTTTTTTCTTTTTAGCGCATCTTAATATTATTGAACATCCTTATAAAGCTGTGATTTCAAGTATATTATTGAAGTTTTAATAAAATCGCTTTCAATTCAGCCTACACTCCTTTACCTTATACTTTGAAAATTTCTGTATGTGATTTAAACCTGTTTAATTGTAATGTATCTTCTTTTCTTTTATGAGTAAAACTCTATCTCAGGTTTCCTTCCAACAAGATTATATTTTTCATATATGCTTGAAAAGAAGAGAAAATACAATGTTGCTCTTAGCCAAATTAATCTTTCCATTTACAAAGTTTGTGTAATCTATTTCCACTTGAATGTATATTGAGATAATGCCACATTTACGCTTTTGTTAATCTTTTGAAGGATGTTTGTTACCCATCTTCTTTTTCAAAACATAAAATGATTTTCTCTTAAGTTTTCCATTCTTTACGAACAATGTACTCGAAAGTATTTTTTTAAACCATACTCTTGAGTTCTATAAGCTTTATCTTTGGTTTTAAACACTCTTCTTCTGTAAACCTCATATTCCGATACTCGACTTGATTTTATTTCAAACTACTGCACTACTTTTCTTTTTATTATTCCTATCAGATTTCAATGATTTGAGAGTCATTCTTGAGATTGCCAAACTAATCTTCTTTCTGGCACTCTTCATTCCTTGTGCATACATGCTTATTTGTAATCTCAACAATTCTTTCAAACTCTTGCGAATTTTGTCCTTGTCACTTGTCCTTTTCCAAGGTGTTATATCCTTCGAATAAACTCAGGGATAGCTTTAGAGTCACGTATGACCTTTAGGCGTCATAAGCGAAGCGTTAGTCTCTTTAGCATGCAGTTCGTAAACGTGAAAAGGGAAAGCGGTAAATATGCAATGTTATGAGGAGTGTGGTAGTTTTGTTCCTCGTGAGAGTTTGTGGACGATTATGCTTGCGGCGGTTAAGGGGTTGTGAAGTGACTGATGGAATTGGAAAGTTAAAATTTTGAAGTTAGTACGAAATCTATGCGCAGACGTTATCCTGTTTGTTCACGTCAACCTGTTTTCGAACTTTTGCCACCTAGTTACCCCCTTTGTTTTGCAAACACCTAACTAGAACACTTGCACCCTCTTATGCTTCAAGTTTTGGTAAAATAGTAGCCTCATGTGACATCCTTGTTTTGAACCATCATGTAACTTTTGCTTTAGACCACACTTTTTCCTTACACCTAAATTTTTACGAGATTTTTGGTTTTTGGAAAATTATATACATATATATGCCAAGACCTTTGTTTTCTAAAGTATACGAAAGTAAAGTATTCAAAACTATTTTAGTATTTTATGAATTAAGTTAATTTTTGAGGACAAAAATTTTTTATAAGTGGGGTAGAATGTAAGACCCCGAATTTTAAAAAGTTATTAATAAATTATTTATGAGCTATTGTATTTATTTTAAGATTATATTTTTAGAGATTTTTATATATAGGTTGAGTAAATTATTATTTATTATATAGAGTTCTTATAATTGAAAAAAATAGTGAATATTTTATATACCTTAATTTTAATATTTAGATTTTTGACCTTATTTTATAAATAAAGGAGAATTAATTTACTTATCTCTAATTCTTATTAAATTAGTATTCGAATAGAAAATAATTTACAGCTTGTAATTGGAAGGTATGTGAAAGATAGAAATTTTATACTTAATTTGGTTTTTTTAATTATTATTTTATCTTCCTAATTATTTTATGAAATTACCTAAACTACCCCCAAACCCTAACATTACACTCATCTCTCTCACCCAACCCCTTCACCCTCAGTTACACACACTCAACATACACAAATTGAACCTAACCTAGAAGCAGCTAAGAAAGAAAGAAAAGAAGAAAGAAAAGGGAAGAGAGGAGGGGGGATCCGTGAGAGGGAGAGCGCCGGGTAAGAGGGAGGAGCCGTCGCACCACCGCAGCGCTGCTCAGAACGCCACCTTGCCACCGCGACCAGTCGCTGCCGCGTCGCCGTGCTGCACAGAGGAGGGAGAAAATGCGAAGAACAGAGAGAAGAGAGAGGAAGAACACGTGCCAGGGAGCTCAGTTGTGGGGAGAGGAGACGTGTGGCTGACCCGTCGTTGCCGGTCCGTATAGCTCGACCAGCCGCCGTCGCCGTCTCTGTCCCAAACCATCGCCAGATCCGCCGCTGTCACCGGGAAAGGGAGCCGATGCAAGGAGAGCCGCGCGTGGAGGAGAGAGAGAGAGAGATCCGAGACTGAGCTGGTTTCTCCTCACTGCCGATCTGTCCAGCCACCGTCGTACCCTCCGTCGCCGCCGTTGGTGATGGGTGGCCGAGCCTTCGCCACCGAGAAACACCACCTCCGTTACCTACGACCACCGTCGGTAAGGGTTTGAGTATTGGATTTCGTTTCTTTCAAGTTTTGGAAACGTTACAAGCACTGCTTGTTGGTTTCAGTTGCTGCCGCTGCAAACCAGTCGCCGCTGCCGCGTGAGGTGGATGCCGAGGCCGTCAAACTAGTTCAGACATCGCCGCTATTTCGTCTTCGTATTGCAGTAAGTATTTTTGTTTTGGAGACCCTGCGTTAGTGTTTCGTTACATGTATTAAAGTATTTGCAACATTGATATTTTTAAGGATTAGAAATCGAGTGTTGCATGTCGCGATTGAGGCTGTTCTGCTATTGAGAAAGCAAGCGGAGCTGAGATTTCGGTTGCGGTTGAATTCAGGCTAAGCGAAAAGAGTTTAGTTGACACGTTTGGTTTATGGTTTTGCTTATCGAGGTAGGGTTTTTCTTAAAATCTATTTTACATTACAGAGTTGTTATAAATAGATATTAAACTGAGAAACATATGCCTGTGATTATGATTGTCTTGTAAATGTGGTTGTTTGCTAGACTGAATGATTGATTGCTTGAGTAGATTGTGATTGCTGAAAAGAAATTAGTTTGAAAGATTATTCAATTGATTATTATGAAAAATGGATTTCTTGGTTTTGAAGCTGTTTTTGATAATGTAAACGAATCGTCTTGGAAATGATTTGAAATATGAAACTGAATTAAATTTGGAAATGGTTTAATATTGAGTTAGTCTGATTTTATAAATAATTTAGTATTTGAGCTGGTTTGATTTTAAAAGAGATTTATTATTGGCACTGATTCGCGTTGAAAACAATTTGATATTGGAACTGGTTGAATTTTGGAAAATGAATGAGATTTGGAAATGGTTGAGAAAAAGGTTTGAGAAATATTTGGATGGGACCCTAAAAGGGTGGCAAAGTCCAAGTTTTAGGGGAGATGCTGCCGAATTTTCATAAAAAAAATTTAGATTCTGTTCTAAAATGTGATTTAGAAAAGGATTGGGATTTGAGAGGTTCTACGAATTGGTTCTTAATTTATTAAGAAATTGGTGTTTCGAGTTTGAGCTGTTTAATAAAACTTTATGTTTCCCGATTGATTAAAATATGAATGGGCCTATGTTTTGAAGTTTGATTAAAGAAGTACTTTTGGAAAAGTTTTAGTGGATTTTAAAAGAAGTTGAACTTTGATTAATTAGGTTTGTTTTGCTTTTGAAGTATTCTTTAAATTTTAACTTAACAAGACTAAACAACTCCGAGCTTTGAAAAGGTTTCCGAGTTATAAACAAAATGAAATTGGCTTTGAAGCATAAATAAGTTGGTTTTGAAAGTGGCTCAGAACTTTTGGCCTACATGCTTGGTTTTGGTTTTTAAGTCTCCATTCCAAATGATTTCAATTTGAGTAATTATGATTCCGAGGATTTTCTAAAGAGTTTGAGAAGTGAGGCAGGTTATTCTTCCCTAAAGTCTTGTGTCTTCTCAAAGAAAGTTCCGTTTTAAGGTGATGATTGAAAGTCTCTTGGAAGTTTTGTAAAATGTTATATTAAACGACTAAGATTTGAAAAGGAATTGATTTTGAGGAAAGTTATGAGATTGAAGAGATTTGAGAAATAAAAAGTGACTTATGGCTTGAATAATGATTGGTTTGATATGAATTGTTAATGAAATGCAGAAATGATGATGGATGAATGATTATGAATAAACATATGTGGCTTCCGCACGTTTATCTGAGATACGAGTTCCCTGGGTAAAGAACCGTGGCTTGCCACCACGTGTTCTAGGTTGGATCTCGATACTCTGTTGACCCTACGTCGTAAGGGTGACCGGCACGTATAAATTCCCGGGTATGGATTGCCCTCAGTGAGTGATTTGAATGATGTGTGAATGTAAAATCTATGCATAGACTCATGGGGATGCGCGACGGGGGATAGTCCAAGGACAATTCAGACTTGTCGGGTTGGCTGGATAACCGACAGATGAGCCTCATCAGCCATAGGACAGGCATGCATCATATGCATTTGTATGCTTTGTTTGGGTTTGAACTTGTTTGGGTTTGCCTAATTGCTAAACTGTTCTTAACTGCTACTTGAACTATTTGCTGTAATTGCTACCTACTTGTGTTTTCCTTATTTGTCTTGCCTGTGTTTATCCTGACGTGCTACATTTGAGAATGAACTTTGGTGCTAAATTAATGATTGTGTTGTTGATTGCGTGGTTGGTTTCTGATTGAGATTTTCTTTTAAGAAAGGAAAGGTTTCGAATTTCTGAAAGATTAAACCTTGTTTCTTTGAAAAAGTTTTGAACATTTACTTGTTGGTTTTTAAAAGATTCATAAGGCAATGATAATCACTGAGCTTGAAAACATTTTTCTTATTAAATATCTTCTTATGACAACTTTGAAACTCCGTGGTGAGACCATGTGGTTAGGTTCTCACCCCCTACAACTTTACCTTTTCAGGAACCGGAAGAAGAAGCATTAAGAGGAGTTATACTGTGTTTGATTTATATATTGTTGAATTAAATAGATTATTTTCTTCCATCGTCTTTGTTATTACAATTTTGTAAGAGGGATAGGAGTTGTATGTTTTATATATATTATATTATAAGATATTATGTAAAAAGTCTTGTATTTGAATCTGTGTGTTTGTTTTTTTATAAAGTTTTTATTTCCAATTTTCAAAGAAATCAGCGATACAGTGTTGAGTCACAGGCTCCTATTTTAATATTAAGTATATAAAGTAGTTGTAATACTTCTTGCAATCAGAGTGGCGCAGCCGGAAGCATGACTTTCTGGTAGTGAGGGTGTTACATACCACGCTTCTTACGTGAATTTGTTTTGGTGGCCTTTTGTCCAACTAGGACATTAATTTGAATTTTAGCATTTTCAGCTGGTATATAGGATTTAGTAATCTTTTTTCGTATTAAAAAATGCTTCAGACAATTCATTTTCTATTCTTTGCAAATGTATAATCTTTTGAAATTCTAGTTCACATTGCCCTGATATAGGATCTAAATGCATCAAGGATGATGCATTCTAATTAAGTTCCTTTTTAGAAAACTTATTCTCTTTTCCTAATGTTGAAAATTTTGATTCATCAAAATGACAATCTGCAAATCGGATTTTAAATACATCTCCAGTTTGTATCTCAAGTTACCTCACTATAGAGGAAGAATCATATCCAACATATATCTCTAATTTTTTTAGGGTCTCATTTTAGTTCGAGAAGGTGGTGCAATGGAAACATATATCGCACACCCGAATATTCCCCAAATATTCTTAAATGGAAAACATTTATCTGCTGTTCAAAAGCTAATTGCATAAGAGAGAACTAATAGTAACTTGTTAGTCTCAAACGAGTAAGTGGTGAGGTTGGAAGATTTGTTCTCATAAGTTAGAGTCTAACAATTAATTAGAGGCGTTTAATAAGTGATTCTGCTAACCAGTTTGTGTGTGAACATGAGATACTGGATGTTCAACGCTTATTCCATTAGCCATACAATAAGTATCAAAGGCTTAGGAAGTGAATTCACCAGCATTATCAAGACGAATCACTTTGATTAGATTTTCTAAAAATTGTGCTTTTAATCGAATAATTTGAGTAAGTAATCTCGCAATCGCCAGGTTGCGAGAAGCCAATAAGCACACATGTGACCATCTCGACGATGCGTCTATTAGTACCATAAAATATCTAAAAGATCCACATGTTGGATGAATAGGTCCACATATATCGCCTTGAATCCTTTCTAGGAATTCAGGGGACTCAAATTCAATCTTTACTGGTGATAGCCTTAAATTAGCTTTTCTTGAGAACATACAGCACAACAAAAATTCACTAGATTTAAGAATCTTCTGGTTCTTTAGTAAATATCCATGAGAGTTTTCAATAATTCTCCATATTATGGTTGTTCTCAAATGACCCAATCGATCATGCCAAGTTATGAATTCATTTGGGCTAGTAAACTTCTGGTTTACAATCACATGTGATTCGATTGCACTAATTTTAGTACAGTATAACCCAAATGAAAGTGAGGGTAAATTTTTTAATATAACCTTTTTATTTGAATCATGAGTTGTGATACATAAATAATTAAATACTCATGATTTCCCTCATTCATTATTTCAACATGATATCCATTCTGGTGAATATCTTTAAAACTCAATAAGTTCCTTAGTGACTTGGTAGACAATAGTGCATTATTTATTATGAATTTTATTCCTCCAAAAAATAAAGTCATAGCTCTTCCAGAACCTTCTATCACATTGCCTGAGATATAATAGTATTAACATATTCTTCTTTTGGTACAAGATGTGTAAAATATATATTACTTTTGAGAATAGTATGCAAACTTGCACTATCCGCAAGACAAATATTTTCATTATATGTTCTTACCATTTTCTTCCAAGACAAATAATAATAATAAAATGAGTAAAAGTATATGCGCAGCAAAGTTATATTCCTAATCAGAATTGTTTTTCTAAGAAGAATTGTACATAAAAATAGTGTCATATACTAAAAGTTTTATTACTATTACTGTTATTATTATTTTAGAATTGGACACATTTAGTAATTTTGAAATTCATAAACATAAACATTAATATTTTATTAAATATTATTTATATACATCATACTTGAAATAGAAAATCAAACTTAATACGAAGTTTCTCACATTATTTATTTACATGAGTATTTAACAAACCCACATATTAAACTTTTTCATCATTGATCAAATGACCAATATTTCCTTCAAGATCCTCAAAGAAATCAGATACTTCATAATGAGTGGTGAAACAAAATTTGTCTCATTTCTTTTGTCATCCTTTTTCAAATATGCTTGATAAAGATTGACTAAGTGCCTTGGACTACGACAGATACGAGACCAATGACCTTTTCTACCACAACGAAAATAATTATCTTCTGTTGATTTATTTTGTTCATTGTTTCTTTTTTTATCCCACTTCTGATGAGATCCTTTCTTGTGAACATAATTTTTCTTCCTTCCATAAATTTTCTTGTTACCAAAATATTGCCATTTACCTCTTTTGGGGTTATGATTTACCGTATTTGCTTCAAAAAATGGGATGGCGCTAGCTGGACGCGCTTCATAATTTTTTTAAAAGCAATTCATTGTTATGCTCAGCAACAAGAAAGCAAGAAATTAGCTCATAATATTTTTTAAATTCTTTTTCTCGATACTATTGCTGCAGGAGCATATTCAAGGCATGGAAGGTCAATAAAGTTTTCTCTAATATGTCATTATCAGTTATTTTTTCCCCACATAATTTCATTCATGAGGTAATTCGGAACATTGTTGAATTGTATTCATTTATGGATTTAAAATCCTGTAGATGTAAGTGCGTCCACTCATATCGGACTTGAGGAAGTATCACTGTCTTTTGATGATTATACCATTTCTTCAAGGGTTTTTTCACAAATCTGTAGGATCTTTTAATGTGAGATATTTATTTTTCAATCCTTCATCAAGATGATGACGACATAACTTTGTCTTTATCCTTTTGGGATGCATTATTTTCAGCCTTAGTGGTATCTCTTAGATCCATTGAATCTTTTGGCATCTAATATCCATGATAAGTAGTTATTTCCAGAAATATCAAGAGCATTAAATTCAAGATGAGAGTGACGACATAATGAAAATTTATTACTTGAGTCTTCCTAAAATTTAATTAGAGTCTTTGTAAAATAAATAAATAAATAAATAAGAAAAATATAATAAATATAAAATAAAAAATATAAATAGAAGACTCTAGTATTAATATTCACCAATAATTATCTAATTATAATAAAAATAATTTATATATTTATTAGTATTATATATACTGCAACTTAAAATCCATAGAGAGATAGAGAAAAGAGAGAGAATTTTATACATTATTGTATATGTGTCCATTTTCTCAACCTATGCTCCTATTTATACATGTGCAAGGTTTAATTTTTTTAAGTTTTGAAAATCTTGTAACATTTATCCTTTAATATTTGTCGTTCAAAAATATTGAAAGAATAAATCATACTAAGTAGACACCGAGTGAATTTCCATATTGTAACACAATTTGATTAATTTTAAAGGATCATTTTTGTCTAATATAAAAAAATATTTAAGTCTTTTAAAAAATTAAATAAAAAATATTTTTTATTTTTATTAAATTATAAAAAAATTTTAATAAAAATATTAATATGATATATATATTTTTTAAAAAGATTAGATGTTGACGAAAAAATAAATTCCACAAATTATATTATTATTTCTCCATATTTTTAACATACGTAATCGGTACCAATGAATTTATCATGCTAAGAAAGCAAACATCATAAAAATAAAAAAATTGAAAAATGTTGTACACCCAACATAAATATTGAAAATTGGGTGGTAGAAGACAGAAGTTGGTGTTTGCGGTTTCTCCAATGGCGTTCTCTGTAACTACCACGCCCTCTCCCCAATTTATTCGCATTCTCTCTGTTCCTCAAAGTCATACTCAATCTCAAACTTCACTCTCTTTTCGATTTCCACAGTCAAATCTGAATCGAACAAGGCCGCTTTCAATTCGATCAGTTTCAGCCCTAGTTTCTGCTATGCTTTAATTTTTGCGGTGTGCTATTCTCTTTTTATGATGTTCTTGTTTCTTAGTGCTTGCTTATTTATGTAGTTGGCGTTAACTATTACTATGTTAATTAATAACAAAAATAGATCAAGATTAGCAATATCATAATTATTGCTGGATTATGCAGTACTATCTTTTTACCTGTTGCAAAATTCATGTTAGGGTTTATTGATTTCGGTTCCGTCGTGCATTATTTTGGCTTTTTGAAGGTTTCAAGTGAGTTGAGAAGGGACTGAATCAATGAAACACTTTTAATACTTAATATTGTGCAGTACATTAAAATTGGAGATTATTTTTGTTTTTGTCTCCTTCTGCAGCCAGAATAAAACAAAAATGGAAGTTGCAGAGTTTTAAGAAAGAAGAAGATTAACACCATGATATATCCTTGTTTGGTCACAAAGTGTAATGTAATCTACGTCTAGTCTCTACTACAACAATGATAGAATTTTCACTATAATCAATAAGAATTTTCACTATAAACACCAATCCTAAACTATTTCAAACTTAGTAAATCACCTGATTACTAATCTGACCTAGTTAAGAGGAACCAAGTGCATTCTAAGTTCTAACCCAACATATTTTCGAAAAGGGAAAGTATGAGGAGCCAATGGAATATTTGTACAATGTGTACAATGGAGGTTTATGGAGTATTAGAGATATAATCATTAGTGTTACCTTTTTCCATCAGCTGAAGCTTTTGGGATGAGTGGTATTATGACATGGTATTAGAGCGCTAGATTCGAAAGGTCAAGAGTTCGATCCTTGGTGAACCTTAAAATCAGTTTAAGCTTTTGGGAAGATGTTTATTATCTCTAGTACTCGACTGGTAATTCTAGATAGTATGGGGATGTTCATTTTGTAACTCAATAGCCCATTGTACATATTGTACAAATAGTCCATTGTCTCCCTAGTGGAATCCTTTCAAAAATCAAAACACGCAAATAAAGATTAAATGGCTTTTGTATGCACTAGTCTCTTTGCCTTTTGTATTTCTCGAAATAAGCTTGAATCTAGGCAAAAGAAAAATAAAAACACACTCAAATAACAGGGAAACTAGGTTGTGTATATATTATGACTTAAGCTCGAACCGCTGTCTTCTTTTTTGGATGAAATTTTTTTATAGAGCTTGAAATCTCTTCTTCAATATTAGAATAATTTCCTTTTTCATTAACTAGTCATTGCACATATCAATGCACTTAGCTGTTGGCTTTGAATGAGAATCTTTTCCTTGTTTAGTTTGATTATAATATGCAGCAATTATCTAATCACTCATGAATTTGATTCTTGGACTGTATCACTTGCTTGTTTTGATGGTGCAACATTTTTCCAAAATAGGATTGATACCATCTTAATGATATTCTCACTAATATTGCTGTTTTGCACAATTCTTGCTCGCTTGATTGGTTATCTTTAATTGATTCCTACATTTCTCATTATAATAGTTAGTTATAATAGAAAATAATTGTTCCGAGGGTTACCTGAAACTGTAGGTCGATCTTAGACGAGATCTTCTGTACTGGTCGGAGCTGCCGTGTCCGACTTGTTGGACTTGGTGGTGGTGTTGATCCTTCATCACCGAAGGGTGGTGGTACCTGCAAGGGACTCTGATGCTTAAGTTAGTAAGGGTATTAAGCAGGTTTTTAGTAGAATCAAAGTATGAGTTATACCTGGGTGCTCCAGTGTATTTATAATGGTGTGGGGTGATCTTCCTTTGGGATAAGATAGTTATCTTATCTTATCTTCTGAGTGAAGTCATCCTATCTTTCAGGGAACCGCCCTTATCTCTCTAGGCTTGGGCTGCCCTTGGACTTGGGTCGTGTTTCGCTGTTTGGGCCCTTTTTGGGATTTCCTGATGATTTGGCCGAGCTCTTTAAGAAGAGGTCGGATAGTCCTGACCTGAAGAGGTCGGTCGACTCATCTTCAATCAGCCCGGGTCGTACAGCTCGACCCAGGGCATGAACAGTGCCCCTGCTTGAGCTCGGTCTTTTTTAAGGTCGAGTCCTTTAGTCTTCGATCCTTTCCGGAGAAGCCGAGCTCGAGCATTTTGGTTGTCTGGGTCTTCTTGAATGTGAAGCATTTTTTTGTCACTCCTTTTGGTTTAAAACGTGTGTTTCTTGCTTTGGGAACGTGCGGGGGTTTTTAAAGCCTATTAACTCCTCGTTTTTGCCATTTCCTTCTTTTCATTATAAATTTTCTAAAAGACTTTGCTTTTAGTTTTTTCTTTTGATTCCATCTTTTACCCTTCTGCTCTTGCATCTGCGACTCTTCACTTTCATTGCTCCTGAGTTTTCTCGTTTTCACGCTTCTCTTCGCTTTCAGAGGTGACTATTGGTGCTTCGTTCTTTTGTTCGAAAAGGTGATCACCTGGTGCGTCCTCGTTGTTGCTTCAATCTCTTCAGCGTTTATCTCCTTGCTACAGGTTGGTCTTTTTTCTCCTATGTTGTTCTTCTGATTTTGAGAAAGTTTTGATCTTTTACTTGGAAAAGTTGGAAAGTTTGAATCTTTCTTTGTCTACTGTCTGATTGTTTCTGCGATATGCACTATTCTAGGGCTGTTTCAATTTTATGTACACTTTTTCTCGCTTCCTGCTAGCTGATGCTTCTAGGGTTTTGAATGTTGCTATTGCTTCTGATTGTGTCCTCACATTTGAAGTCTTTGAGTGATGAACTGTTTGATTTTGAAAAAAGATTGCGTCTTTGATGATTTCCCTTTTGGCATGTTTGATGCATGATAGTTCCCTTTGCTGATAAAAAAAGGTGGCAATTTTGATGTCTTTCTGATTCGTGACTTTCCTTTCAGAGTGATGCTTTGTTGAAAGAGGGTTATTTTCTTGTTTGGGAGATGTCGAGATGTAGACTTGTAGATTTTTTCTGAGTCCTTATTCCGTTACTGCCTCCAAAGGATGCCCCTGGATTTTTGGTGTGAGTCATGGAGTTTCCTTTTGTTGTTATGTGCTTTAGTCTGAGTGGTATCCATATTTGTCCGAGCTGATTTCTGATTTTGCCCGAGTTGTTTTGGTTAGTAACCCATTTTTCTTTTTCTTACTGTAGGACTAGTTGACCCATGTCTTCTCGCAAAAATATTGTCGAGACATCCTCCAAAGTCCCCGAGGGCATGTCTGACTGGCTGGACTCCCTCGTCCTAATGTGCGTTTCGGTGGTTAACTCTGAGTACTGTGCGGAGCTTAGAAAACATCACCGGATCTGTAGTAGTAGGGATCAGGAGAAGAACTACGAGCAGGTAGCGCCTGATTCCGATAAGAGGGTTTGCTTTCCTTCTCTGACCTAGGGGGAACGCCCCTTCTTAGATGCCTATGATTACTTTTTTAGCCAACTAAACATTACCCTTCCTTTTACCTCTTTCGAGACCGATTTGCTGTGGTCATGTAATGTAGCTCCGTCCCAACTCCATCCGAACTCCTGGGGCTTTATTAAGATTTTTCAACTGCTGTGCCAAGAGTTGGATGTCATGCCTTCTTAAACTCTCTTTCTTTACCTCTTTGTTTTAACCAAACCTGGGACTTCCAAAAAGAAAGCTTCTTGGATATCTTTCTAGTATACACAAGGAAAGAAAGTATTTTTTATGTATGACGAGTCCTTCAGAGATTTTAAGAACTACTTTTTTAAAGTCCGAGCTGTTGAGGGAGCTCGACCATTTTTCTTAGAGTCGAATAATGAACCTGCCTTCCCCTTATGCTGGCAAAAGAATGTTGTGGTGTCTAGATATTCGTGGGAGATGCTTGATGAGGTCGAGCAGGCTTTTGTAAGTGTGTTGGAGGAGATTTGGGGGCAACCCCCCATCTCGACACAAAGAAATTTTTAGGGGACCCCTCCCTTCTCCGAGCTGAGCTGGGTAGTGGTCGACTTCTTTTTTGCTTTTACTTGCTTTTGTTTCTTTTTCTTCCAAGGTTGCTGGGGAAGGGTCGTCTCAAGTTCCTCCTAAGAAGCTGACTTCGGGCACTTCCGGGCCGAGGAGGGTGATCCCTACTCCTCAGGTTCATTTAGTTGATCCTCCCCAAGCTTCTGCTGCTACCTCTTCTCCTACTGCCGGCCCTCTTCCAAAAAGACAGAGAACTGTTGAACCTTTTGACCTCGATGCCCCTCATTTTGATGCTGTGGGATTTGTTGATAATCAAATCACCCCTTACGGCCGACTTCCTATGAATGACGTGTCCATTCTTCACCACTTAGATTTCATCACCCGGAGTAGTGTTAAGATGGCACACATAGGTGCAGCTTTGTTCCGAACTGCCCAGGCCATCCCAGTTCATGCAACAAAGGCCTTTATGGAGGAGGCTAAGTCGGAATTTGATAGGATCAAGGGGTTGAAGGAGGAGCTTGAGAAAAAGGTGGCAAAGCTGGAGAAGGAATTGGAAGGTGAGAAAACTCGGGCTACTACTGTGGTGGTTTCTGTAAATCTGGCTGAGGAGATGGTGCATAAGCAAAATGAGGGCTATATCCGGACTTATTTTGTACAGCCCGGTCTGTGGGCTTTTGAACTCTAATTTTTGTAATTTGTGGTTTGTTTGGCTTGGATATTTTGGTTGCTTTTCTTTAGCAACTCTATTTAGAAAAATGAAGTAGTTTCTTAAGCTCTTGAGGTCAACTGTTCGGGTGGCCTCTTGAGTCTTTTATTATAGTAGCTTTGTTTCTTTGTGATATGCTTGTCTGCAGCTTTGTTAGTGCTTCCAGGAATCTTTAGAGTGTTAGAATCTTGTTGTCCGACCTCTTTTGATGGCCTTTATTTATTTTCTGCTTTAGTCGAAATGGCTTTTGAGGCTAGTGACGTGGTGGAAATTGGCAGATTAAGAATTATTAAGAAAAATAGCATTGCAAGTACATCTCTTAACTAGCAAAATTCACTTGTCAATTTTGAAGGGTTGTCACAAAATTAGAATTAAAATACTGGGAGTATGAATCCCAGGTCGTCTCCCAACGAGTTGCGGAAAGATGTGCTATTTTATTAATCAGAGGTTTTCCAAAATGGTTTTTGAGTTTGATAAACAGGAAATTAAATCAGAGAATTTATGTAATTTAAATAAAAATCTTGACCGGGAGAAGATCAATTGGAAATTTCATCCTTGTTGGATTTTTCTCAAGATCAATTGGTAATTGGTAGTTATTTCCACTCAGTTATCCTTTATTGAATAAAGGAAAGTTAAGTAAGTTGGAAGTCAACTTTTATTCACAAGTCCTAATCCTCTCCCTTGGGAAGGATTAGCGTTAGTGACTAGAGATTCAACCAACAATAAACCCAATTACAAATTTACTCTTGAGTATTCCAACTCAAGGTTCTCCTTTTAATCAACTCCCAATCAAGTTGGGAAACTACTCCATTATCATAAATATAGACTTCACAAAATTAAGAGGGGAAATAAAAAGAGGCATGATAAACAATAATCAAAGAAATCAATTAAAAATAAAAATAGTCTTTGTATTGATAAACTCTAAAAATAATCTAATGGTAACTCTGGACAAATTAAGGATACGAAAGAGTAAGTAAAAAGTAAGTAAACAAACTAGAATAACCAGTTCCGAAGGTAGACTCTTCTCAATAACCAAAGCAAAATCTTCAAATCCTAAACTATGAGTATAAAGAAAAAAACTTAGAGGAAGAGGTAGAATTCTCTCTCTCGATCCAAAAACTAAAAACTAGAAATTATGTAGAATCAGAATTGTGTTTAGTCTCTACATGTTTCCTCACTCTAATATGCATTTCTGGGCCAAAAGCTGGGTTAAAATGCGGCCCAAAATCCACGCCAGCAATTTCTGCAAATTCTACAGATCGCACACGTCACGCGACCGCGTCGTCCATGCGTTCGCATTATCCAGCGTTTTTCCGTGCCACGCGTGCACGTCGTCCACGCATTCGCGTCACTCGTGCAGCTTCCAATCCACACGTTCGCGTCAGGCACGCGAGTACCTCACTGCGATTTCCTCCATTTCGCGTGGTCGCGTGAGCCATGCGCCCGCGTCACTTCTCGCTGGTCATCTTCTCAATTTCTTGTGTTCCTTCAATTTTTGCAAGCTTCCTCCCCATTCTCTAAGCCATTCCTACCCTATGAAGCCTGAAACACTTAACACACAGATCACGGTATCGAATGGTATAAAGGAGAATAAAAATATACAATTAAAAGATCTTTAGGAAGCAAGTTTTCAATCATAGAACAATTTTAGGAAAGAATTGTAAATACATGCAAATCATATGAATAAGTGGGTGAAGACTTGATAAAACCACTCAATTAAACACAATATAAATCATAAAATAATGGTTTATCAGCTAGCTTTGTTCGACTTATTCTTTTTAGTACTCCCATAGAATACTTGTAGGTTGATTTTGGTGAGGTCGTGGCTTTTTGAGCTGTGTCCTTTCTAGTGCACGCTGGTGCACGAAATTGTGATCATCAATGGCGCCATCAACATGGTACGCTCAATTGTAATCTCACTTCTTTATCACAACTTCGCACAACTAACCAACAAGTGTACTGGGTCGTCCAAGTAATAAACCTTACGCGAGTAAGGGTCGATCCCGCAGAGATTGTTGGTGTGAAGCAAGCTATGGTCACCTTGTAAATCTTAGTCAGGCAAACTCAAATGGATATAGGTGATATACGAATAAAACATAAAGATAAAGATAGAGATACTTATGTAATTCATTGGTGGGAATTTTAGATAAGCGTATGAAGATGCTTGGTCCCTTCCGTCTCTCTGCTTTCCTACTGTCTTCATCCAATCCTTCTTACTCCTTTCCATGGCAAGCTTATGCAAGGGTTTCACCGTTGTCAATGGCTACCTCCCATCCTCTCAGTGGAAATGTTCAACGCACCCTGTCACGGCACGGCTATCCATCTGTCAGTTCTCAATCAGGCCGGAATAGAATCCAGTGATTCTTTTGCGTCTGTCACTAACGCCCCGCCCTCAGGAGTTTGAAGCACGTCACAGTCATTCAATCATTGAATCCTACTCAGAATACCACAGACAAGGTTAGACCTTCCGGATTCTCTTGAATGCCGCCATCAGTTCTAGCCTATACCACGAAGACTCTGATCTCACGGAATGGCTGGCTCGGTTGTCAGGCGAGCGCTCGGTTGTCAGGCGATCAACCATGCATCGTGTATCAGGAATCCAAGAGATATTCACCCAATCTAAGGTAGAACGGAGGTGGTTGTCAGGCACACGTTCATAGGTGAGAATGATGATGAGTGTCACGGATCATCACATTCATCAAGTTGAAGAACAAGTGATATCTTAGAACAAGAACAAGCGGAATTAAATAGAAGAACAATAGTAATTGCATTAATACTCGAGGTACAGCAGAGCTCCACACCTTAATCTATGGTGTGTAGAAACTCCACCGTTGAAAATACATAAGAACAAGGTCTAGGCATGGCCGAATGGCCAGCCTCCCAATGATCTAAGATAGCATCAAAACAAAGATAACTACCCAGATATGATCTAAGAACTAAATGTCCAAAGATGATCTAGAGATCTAAAGTGATCAAAAGATGAAAATACAATAGTAAAAGGTCCTATATGTAGAGAACTAGTAGCCTAGGGTGTACAGAGATGAGTAAATGACATAAAAATCCTCTTCCGGGCCCACTTGGTGTGTGCTTGGGCTGAGCATTGAAGCATTTTCGTGTAGAGACTTTTCTTGGAGTTAAACGCCAGCTTTGATGCTAGTTTGGGCGTTTAACTCCCACTTTGGTGCCAGTTCCGGCGTTTAACGCTGGGAATTCTGAGGGTGACTTTGAACGCCGGTTTGGGCCATCAAATCTTGGGCAAAGTATGGACTATCATATGTTTCTGGAAAGCCCAGGATGTCTACTTTCCAACGCCGTTGAGAGCGCTCCAATTGGGCTTCTGTAGCTCCAGAAAATCCACTTCGAGTGCAGGGAGGTCAGAATCCAACAGCATCTGCAGTCCTTTTTAGTCTCTGAATCAGATTTTTGCTCAGGTCCCTCAATTTCAGCCAGAAAATACCTGAAATCACAGAAAAACACACAAACTCATAGTAAAGTCCAGAAAAGTGAATTTTAACTAAAAACTAATAAAAATATACTAAAAACTAACTAGATCATACTAAAAACACACTAAAAACAATGCCAAAAAGCGTACAAATTATCCGCTCATCACAACACCAAACTTAAATTGTTGCTTGTCCCCAAGCAACTGAAAATCAAATAAGATAAAAAGAAGAGAATATACAATGAATTCCAAAAACATCTATGAAGATCAGTATTAATTAGATGAGCGGGGCTTTTAGCTTTTTGCCTCTGAACAGTTTTGGCATCTCAGTCTATCCTTTGAAATTCAGAATGATTGGCTTCTTTAGGAACTCAGAATCCAGATAGTGTTATTGATTCTCCTAGTTAAGTATGATGATTCTTGAACACAGCTACTTATTGAGTCTTGGCCGTGGCCCAAAGCACTATGTCTTCCAGTTTACCACTGGATACATACATGCCACAGACACATAATTGGGTGAACCTTTTCAGATTGTGACTCAGCTTTGCTAGAGTCCTCAACTAGAGGTGTCCAGGGTTCTTAAGCACACTCTTTTTGCCTTGGATCACAACTTTATTTCTTTCTTTTTCTCTTTTTCTTTCTCTCTCTTTTTTTTTTCAAAATTTTTTTTGTATTCACTGCTTTTTCTTGCTTCAAGAATCATTTTTATGATTTTTCAGATCCTCAGTAACATGTCTCCTTTTTCATCATTCTTTCAAGAGCCAACATTCATGAACCACAAATTCAAAAGACATATGCACTGTTTAAGCATACATTCAGAAACAAAAGTATTGCCACCACATCAAAATAATTAAACTGTTATAAAATTCAAAATTCATGCAATTCTTTTCTTTTTCAATTAAGAACATTTTTCATTCAAGAAAGGTGATGGATTCATAGGACATTCATAACTTTAAGGCATAGACACTAAGACACTAATGATCACAAGACACAAACATAGATAAACACAAGCATAATTTTCGAAAAACAGAAAAATAAAGAACAAGGAAATTAAAGAACGGGTCCACCTTAGTGATGGCGGCTTGTTCTTCCTCTTGAAGATCCTATGGAGTGCTTGAGCTCCTCAATGTCTCTTCCTTGTCTTTGTTGCTCCTCTCTCATGATTCTTTGATCTTCTCTAATTTCATGGAGGAGGATGGAATGTTCTTGGTGCTCCACCCTTAGTTGTCCCATGTTGGAACTCAATTCTCCTAGGGAGGTGTTTAGTTGCTCCCAATAGTTTTGTGGAGGAAAGTGCATCCCTTGAGGCATCTCAGGGATTTGATGATGAGAGGGGTCTCTTGTTTGCTCCATCCTCTTCTTAGTGATGGGCTTGTCCTTATCAATGGGGATGTCTCCCTCTATGTCAACTCCAACTGAATAACAGAGGTGACAAATGAGATGAGGAAAGGCTAACCTTGCTAAGGTAGAGGACTTGTCCGCCACCTTATAAAGCTCTTGGGATATAACCTCATGAACTTCTATTTCTTCTCCAATCATGATGCTATGAATCATGATAGCCCGGTCTATAGTAACTTCGGACCGGTTGCTAGTGGGAATGATTGAGCGTTGGATAAACTCCAACCACCCCCTAGCCACGGGCTTGAGGTCATGCCTTCTCAATTGAACCGGCTTTCCTCTTGAATCTCTCTTCCATTGGGCGCCCTCTTCACAAATGTCTATGAGGACTTGGTCCAACCTTTGATCAAAGTTGACCCTTCTAGTGTAAGGATGTTCATCTCCTTGCATCATGGGCAAGTTGAATGCTAACCTTACATTTTCCGGACTAAAATCCAAGTATTTCCCCCGAACCATAGTAAGCCAATTCTTTGGATCCGGGTTCACACTTTGATCATGGTTCTTGGTGATCCATGCATTGGCATAGAACTCTTGAACCATTAAGATTCTGACTTGTTGAATGGGGTTGGTAAGAACTTCCCAACCTCTTCTTCGGATCTCATGTCGGATCTCCGGATATTCACTCTTTTTGAGTGAAAAAGGGACCTCGGGGATCACCTTCTTCAAGGCCACAACTTCATAGAAGTGGTCTTGATGCACCCTTGAGATGAATCTCTCCATCTCCCATGACTCGGAGGTAGAAGCTTTTGCCTTCCCTTTCCTCTTTCTAGAGGTTTCTCCGGCCTTGGATGCCATAAATGGTTATGGAAAAACAAAAAGCAATGCTTTTACCACACCAAACTTAAAAGGTTTGCTCGTCGTCGAGCAAAAGAAGAAAGAAGAGGGTAGAGGAAGAAGAAATGAGAAAGAAGGGAATGGCTTTGTGTTCGGCCAAAAAGGGAGAGTAGTGGTGTTTAGGTTGTGTGAAAATGAAGGAGTGAAGATGGGTTTATATAGGAGTAGGGAGAGGGTAGGGTTCGGTCATGTATAGGTGGGTTTTGGTGGGAAAGTGGTTTGAATTTGAATGGTGAAGTAGGTGGGGTTTTATGAAGGATGGATGTGAGTGGTGAAGAGAAAAATGGGATTTGATAGGTGAAGGGTTTTTGGGGAAGAGGTGTTGAGGTGATTGGTGAATGGGTGAAGAAGAGAGAGAGAGTGGTAGGGTAGGTGGGGATCCTGTGGGGTCCACAGATCCTGAGGTGTCAAGGAAAAGTCATCCCTGCACCAAATGTCATGCAAAAATGCGTTTTGAGCCAATTCTGGCGTTAAACGCCGGGCTGGTGCCCATTTCTGGCGTTTAACGCCAAGAGCTTGCCCTTTTCTGGCGTTTAACACCAGTCTGGTGCCCCTTTCTGGCGTTAAACGCCCAGAATGGTGCCAGACTGGGCGTTAAACGCCCATCTGCTAGCCTTACTGGCGTTTAAACGCCAGAAGGTTCTTCCTCCAGGGTGTGCTGTTTTTCTTTCTGTTTTTCATTCTGTTTTTGCTTTTTCAATTGTTTTTGTGACTTCTCATGATCATCAACCTACAGAAAACATAAAATAACAAAGGAAAATAGATAAAATATAACATTGGGTTGCCTCCCAACAAGCGCTTCTTTAATGTCAGTAGCTTGACAGAGGGCTCTCATGGAGCCTCACAGATACTCAGAGCAATGTTGGAACCTCCCAACACCAAACTTAGAGTTTGAATGTGGGGGTTCAACACCAAACTTAGAAGTTGGTTGTGGCCTCCCAACACCAAACTTAGAGTTTGACTGTGGGGGCTCTGTTTGACTCTGTTTTGAGAGAAGCTCTTCATGCTTCCTCTCCATGGTGATAGAGGGATATCCTTGAGCCTTAAACACAAAGGATTCTTCATTCACTTGAATGATCAATTCTCCTCTATCAACATCAATCACAGCCTTTGCTGTGGCTAGGAAGGGTCTGCCAAGGATGATGGACTCATCCATGCACTTCCCAGTCTCTAGGACTATGAAATCAGCAGGGATGTAATGGTCTTCAACTTTTACCAGAACATCCTCTACAAGTCCATAAGCTTGTTTTCTTGAATTGTCTGCCATCTCTAGTGAGATTTTTGCAGCTTGCACCTCAAAGATCCCTAGCTTCTCCATTACAGAGAGAGGCATGAGGTTTACACTTGACCCTAGGTCACACAAGGCCTTCTTGAAGGTCATGGTGCCTATGGTACAAGGTATTGAAAACTTCCCAGGATCCTGTCTCTTTTGAGGTAGTTTCTGCCTAGACAAGTCATCTAATTCTTTGGTGAGCAAAGGAGGTTCATCCTCCCAAGTCTCATTACCAAATAACTTGTCATTTAGCTTCATGATTGCTCCAAGGTATTTAGCAACTTGCTCTTCAGTGACATACTCATCCTCTTCAGAGGAAGAATACTCATCAGAGCTCATGAATGGTAGAAGTAAGTCCAATGGAATCTCTATGGTCTCATTTTGAGCCTCAGATTCCCATGGTTCCTCATTGGGGAACTCATTGGAGGCCAGTGGACGTCCATTGAGGTCTTCCTCAGTGGCGTTCACTGCCTCTCCTTCCTCTCCAAATTCGGCCATGTTGATGGCCTTGCACTCTCCTTTTGGATTTTCTTCTGTATTGCTTGGAAGAGTACTAGGAGGGAGTTCAGTAATTTTCTTACTCAGCTGACCCACTTGTGCCTCCAAATTTCTAATGGAGGACCTTGTTTCAGTCATGAAACTTTGAGTGGTTTTGAGTAGATCAGAGACCATGGTTGCTAAGTCAGGGGTGTTCTGCTTAGAACTCTCTGTCTGTTGCTGAGAAGATGATGGAAAAGGGTTGCCATTGCTAAACCTGTTTCTTCCACCATTACTATTGTTGAAACCTTGTTGAGGTCTCTGTTGATCCTTCCATGAGAGATTTGGATGATTTCTCCATGAAGGATTATAGGTGTTTCCATAGGGTTCTCCCATGTAATTCACCTCTTCCATTGAAGGGTTCTCAGGATCATAAGCTTCTTCTTCAGATGAAGCTTCCTTAGTACTGCTTGGTGCATTTTGCATTCCAGACAGACTTTGAGAAATCATATTGACTTGCTGAGTCAATATTTTATTCTGAGCCAATATGGCATTCAGAGTGTCAATCTCAAGAACTCCTTTCTTCTGACTAGTCCCATTGTTCACAGGATTCCTTTCAGAAGTGTACATGAATTGGTTATTTGCAACCATTTCAATTAGTTCTTGAGCTTCTGTAGGCGTCTTCTTCAGATGAAGAGATCCTCCAGCAGAGCTATCCAAAGACATCTTGGATAGTTCAGAGAGACCATCATAGAAAATTCCTATGATGCTCCATTCAGAAAGCATATCAGAGGGACACTTTCTGATTAATTGTTTGTATCTTTCCCAAGCTTCATAGAGGGATTCTCCTTCCTTCTGTCTGAAGGTTTGGACTTCCACTCTAAGCTTACTCAATTTTTGAGGTGGAAAGAACTTTGCCAAGAAGGCATTGACTAGCTTTTCCCAAGAGTTCAGGCTTTCTTTAGGTTGTGAGTCCAACCATATCCTAGCTCTATCTCTTACAGCAAAAGGGAATAGCATAAGTCTGTAGACCTCAGGGTCAACCCCATTAGTCTTGACAGTGTCACAGATTTGCAAGAATTTAGCTAAGAACTGATGAGGATCTTCCAATGGAAGTCCATGGAACTTACAATTCTGTTGCATTAGAGAAACTAATTGAGGCTTAAGCTCAAAGTTGTTTGCTCCAATGGCAGGGATAGAGATGCTTCTCCCATAGAAGTCGGGAGTAGGTGCAGTAAAGTCACCCAGCACCTTCCTTGCATTGTTGGCATTGTTGTTGTTTTCGGCTGCCATGTGTTCTTCTTCTTTGAAGATTTCTGTTAGGTCCTCTACAGAGAATTGTGCCTTAGCTTCTCTTAGCTTTCGCTTCAAGGTCCTTTCAGGTTCAGGGTCAGCCTCAACAAGAATGCTTTTGTCTTTGCTCCTGCTCATAAGAAAGAGAAGAGAACAAGAAAATGTGAAATCCTCTATGTCACAGTATAGAGATTCCTTGAGGTGTCAGAGGAAAAGAAAAATAGAAGGCAGAAGTAGAAAATTCGAACTTATCAAAGAAGATGGAGTTCGAATTTTGCATTAAGGAATAGTGTTAGTCCATAAATAGAAGGATGTGAGAAGGGGGGAAGTAATTTTCGAAAATTTTAAGTAAAGGATTTTGAAACATTTTGAAAAACACTAATTGATTTTCGAAAACCATGATTGAGAAAGAAGTAAAGTGATTTTTGAAAAAGATTTTTGAAATAAGAAATTAAAAAGATATGATTGAAAACTATTTTGAAAAAGATGTGATTAAAAAGATATGATTGGTCTTAAAAAGATGTGATTGAGAAGATATGATTTGAAAAACATTTTAAAAAGATTTGATTTTAAAAATTAATAACTTGGCTAACAAGAAAAGATATGATTCAAACATTAAACCTTTCTCAACAGAAAAGGCAACATACTTGAAATATTGAATCAAATCATTAATTGATAGCAAGTATCCTTAAAAATAGAAAGAAGTTGATTTTGAAAAAGATTTGATTGAAAAGATTTGATTTGAAAAAGATTTGATTTTGAAAAGATTTTGAAAACTAAAAAAATTTGATTTGAAAACAAAATCTTCCCTCTTGTGCCATCCTGGCGTTAAACGCCCAGAATGGTGCACATTCTGGCGTTTAACGCCCAAAACTCTACCCTTTTGGGCGTTAAACGCCCAGCCAGGCACCCTGGCTGGCGTTTAAACGCCAGTTTGCCCTTCTTCACTGGGCGTTTTGAACGCCCAGCTTTTTCTGTATAATTCCTCTGCAGTATGTTCTGAATCTTCAATTCTCTGTATTATTGACTTGAAAAGACACAATTAAAAATATTTTTGGATTTTTAATAGTGAGGAATAATCAAAATGCAACTAAAATCAAATAACAATGCATGCAAGACACCAAACTTAGCAGTTTGTATACTACTGACACTAATGAGAATGCATATGAGACACATAAACACTCAAGTCAAGAGAATTCAAAGATCAGAGTAAGAAATCATCAAGAACACTTTGAAGATTAATGAAGACACATGCATGAATGCAGAGAGAACAGAAAACATGCAATTGACACCAAACTTAAAATGAGACACTAGACTCAAACAAGAAATTTTTGGATTTTATGATTTTGTAAAAATTTTTTTTGTGCTTTTTCGAAAATTAAGTGGAAAAGAAAATAAAGGTATCAAAATTCTTAATGAGAATTCTAGGAATCATGCAATGTTAGTCTAAAGCTTCAGTCTAAAGAAATTAGACATGGCTGAACAAGCTTCAGCAGGACATTGCATTCAAGAGCTAAATTGATGAAGATCAATCAGCTTTGGTGATGATAAGAACATCACCTTGAAACACTAGAATTCATTCTTAAGAACTCTGAAGAAAAATACCTAATCTAAGCAACAAGATGAACCGTCAGTTGTCCATACTCGAACAATCCCCGGCAACGGCGCCAAAAACTTGGTGCACGAAATTGTGATCATCAATGGCGCCATCAACATGGTACGCTCAATTGTAATCTCACTTCTTTATCACAACTTCGCACAACTAACCAGCAAGTGTACTGGGTCATCCAAGTAATAAACCTTACGCGAGTAAGGGTCGATCCCACAGAGATTGTTGGTGTGAAGCAAGCTATGGTCACCTTGTAAATCTTAGTCAGGCAAACTCAAATGGATATAGGTGATATACGAATAAAACATAAAGATAAAGATAGAGATACTTATGTAATTCATTGGTGGGAATTTTAGATAAGCGTATGAAGATGCTTGGTCCCTTCCGTCTCTCTGCTTTCCTACTGTCTTCATCCAATCCTTCTTACTCCTTTCCATGGCAAGCTTATGCAAGGGTTTCACCGTTGTCAATGGCTACCTCCCATCCTCTCAGTGAAAATGTTCAACGCACCCTGTCACGGCACGGCTATCCATCTGTCGGTTCTCAATCAGGCCGGAATAGAATCCAGTGATTCTTTTGCGTCTGTCACTAACGCCCCGCCCTCAGGAGTTTGAAGCACGTCACAGTCATTCAATCATTGAATCCTACTCAGAATACCACAGACAAGGTTAGACCTTCCGGATTCTCTTGAATGCCGCCATCAGTTCTAGCCTATACCACGAAGACTCTGATCTCACGGAATGGCTGGCTCGGTTGTCAGGCGAGCGCTCGGTTGTCAAACGATCAACCATGCATCGTGTATCAGGAATCCAAGAGATATTCACCCAATCTAAGGTAGAACGGAGGTGGTTGTCAGGCACACGTTCATAGGTGAGAATGATGATGAGTGTCACGGATCATCACATTCATCAAGTTGAAGAACAAGTGATATCTTAGAACAAGAACAAGCGAAATTGAATAGAGAACAATAGTAATTGCATTAATACTCGAGGTACAGCAGAGCTCCACACCTTAATCTATGGTGTGTAGAAACTCCACCGTTGAAAATACATAAGAACAAGGTCTAGGCATGGCCGAATGGCCAGCCTCCCAATGATCTAAGATAGCATCAAAACAAAGATAACTACCCAGATATGATCTAAGAACTAAATGTCCAAAGATGATCTAGAGATCTAAAGTGATCAAAAGATGAAAATACAATAGTAAAAGGTCCTATATGTAGGAACTAGTAGCCTAGGGTGTACAGAGATGAGTAAATGACATAAAAATCCTCTTCCGGGCCCACTTGGTGTGTGCTTGGGCTGAGCATTGAAGCATTTTCGTGTAGAGACTTTTCTTGGAGTTAAACGCCAGCTTTGATGCCAGTTTGGGCGTTTAACTCCCACTTTGGTGCCAGTTCCGGCGTTTAACGCTGGGAATTCTGAGGGTGACTTTGAACGCCGGTTTGGGCCATCAAATCTTGGGCAAAGTATAGACTATCATATATTTCTGGAAAGCCCAGGATGTCTACTTTCCAAAGCCGTTGAGAGCTCGCCAATTGGGCTTCTGTAGCTCCAGAAAATCTACTTCGAGTTCAGGGAGGTCAGAATCCAACAGCATCTGCAGTCCTTTTTAGTCTCTGAATCAGATTTTTGCTCAGGTCCCTCAATTTTAGCCAGAAAATACCTGAAATCACAGAAAAATACACAAACTCATAGTAAAGTCCAGAAAAGTGAATTTTAACTAAAAACTAATAAAAATATACTAAAAACTAACTAGATCATACTAAAAACACACTAAAAACAATGCCAAAAAGCGTACAAATTATCCGGTCATCACACGCCTTTCATCTGACCGTCTTTGTTTTTAGTAATCCCTTGGGTTTACTTTTTATAACTCGGTCGCTTTAATTGGCTTGGGCCGACTTCTTCATCTCGGTCCCTTCTAAGTTATTTCTAGTAATCCATTTTGTTTGGACCTTGCCAGGTCTCTTTTATATGGATTACTTTTTTATAACTTTTTTGTAGCTTTTTTGGGCTGACTTCATCATGTCAGTCCCTTCTAAGTAATTTCTAGTAATCCATTTTCAGGGCTGGCCATGCCTCTTTTCTATGGATTACTTTCTTATAACTTTTTGTTGCTTTGTTTAGTCTGGCCCGACTTCTTTATGTCGGTCCATCCTAAGCTATTTTTAGCAATCCATTTTTCTAAGACCTCGTCAGACCTCTTTCTATGGATCGCATTTTTTATAACTTCTTGCATTATTTCTGTTTTGGTCGCTTTTCATCTTTGCCAATTTTGATCCTCTCTTGGTCGACCTTTGATGAATTCGGCTTTCATCTTCGTCGGCCTTATCACGATCGAATAGTGATTTTGGTTTTCACTTTTGCCGATCTGTAGCTTTATAATCAGGCGATGAATTTTTGCGTTTTAGATTAATGCGTCTTAATAAAGGGAATTTGTGGTAAATCTGAAAAAACTTTATTTAAAATAGAAAATATGCAAATATATACATGGGATTCTCACCCGTCTTTAAGTTTAGGTAATTTTGCAGATTTTGGCTTTGTGCCTCATTAAAAAACCTTTTTCAGGAAAAAGAGTGCACCTTTGCCCTAAGATCTTTTATTACCTTTTAACTATAATACCTTCTTAGGTTACAGGCATGCCATGACCTTGGTAGCTCTCGCCCCTCGAGTTCAGACACTTTGTAGTAGTCCTTTCCTAGTACCTCTGTGACTCGGTAACGTCCTTTCCAGTTAGCCGTTAACTTTCCCTCTCTGGGTCGACTTGTTCCAATATCATTTCGGATTAGGATGAGGTCATTGTTGGCGAAGCTTTGCTGTACTACCTTTCGATTGTACCTTGAGGCCATGCGACATTTTAACGCTTTTTCTCTGATCCGAGCTTTTTCTCGGACTTCTAAGAGTAGGTCGAGCTCTTCCCTTTGAAGTTAGGAGTTGGCTTCTTCACTGTAGAGGATCGTTCTGGGAGATCCTTCTTCGACCTCTACCAGTATCATTACCTCCATTCCGTAAGCCAGTCAGAAAGGTGATTCCTTTGTGGTGGAATGTGGAGTTGTCCGATAGGCCCATAGGACTTGTGGGAGCTCTTCAGCCCAGGCTCCCTTTGCGTCCTGTAGCCTCCTAGCTAGTATGACTTTATTGGCAACTTCTGCTTGTCCATTAGCCTGTGGGTGTTCTACGGATGTGAATTGGTGCTTTATTTTTAATTCGGCCACCAGCTTTCTAAAGCCTGTGTCTGTAAATTGAGTGTCATTGTCCGTGGTAATGGAGTAAGAAACCCCGAACCTTGTGACAATATTTTTATATAAGAATTTCTGACTTCTTTGCACTGTGGCATTGGCTAGGGATTCTGCCTCAATCCATTTTGTAAAATAATATACCCCTACAATGAGGAACTTGACCTATCCTGATCCTTGGGGGAAGGGCCCGAGGAGGTCGAGTCCTCACTTTGCAAATGGCCAAGGTGATGTTATGCTGATGAGTTCCTCTGGTGGGGCGATGTGGAAGTCAGCATGTTTTTGACATGGTGGACAGGTCTTAACGAATTCGGTGGCTTATTTTTGCAAAGTCGACCAAAAGAATCAGGCTCGGAGTACTTTCTTGGCAAGAGCTCGTGCTCCGAGATCGTTGCTGCATGTGCCACTGTGTATCTCTTCTAAGACCTCTTTTGTGTTAGAGCTCGGTACATATTTTAGTAGAGTCGTCGAAATTCCTCTCTTGTATAGGATATTGTTTATGATGGTGTAATATTGTGCCTCTTGCTTTAACCTCTTTGCCTCCTTCTTATCTGTAGGGAGTATCTTTGATTTGAGGTAGCTGATTATGGGAGTCATCCATTCTTGATCCTGACCGGATATGCCTAGGAATTTTTCTTCTTCAAAGATTGACGGGTTCTGCAGTATTTCCTGGATGAGGCTCCTATTATTGCCCCCTGGTTTGGTGCTGGCTAATTTTGAGAGTGCGTCAGCTCGAGCATTCTGTTCCTGAGGTATATGTCGGATCTCATATTTCTGGAATTGTCCGAGTTGTTCCCTGGTTTTGTCCAGGTACTTTTTCATGGCAGGATCTTTGGCTTGTTAGGTCTCTGCTATTTGCGAGGTGACGACCTGTGAATCACTAAAGATAACCGGTTTTTGGGCCCCGACCTCTTTAGCCAGCTTTAAACCAGCCAATAGCGCGTCATACTCAGCATGATTATTGGAAGTAGGGAAGTCAAACTTCAGGGAGAGCTCGATTTGAGTTCCCTGATTACTTTCTATTATCACACTTGCTCCACTTCTGGTTTTATTTGAAGAGCAGTCCACATAGAGATCCCAATTTATGGGGATTTTTGGGGTGTCAGTGTACTCTGTAATGAAGTCGGCCAGATACTGTGATTTGATGGCTGTCCGAGCTTCATATTAAAGATTGAATTCGAACAACTCGACTGCCCACTGTAGGATTTTTCCTGCTAAATCTATTTTCTGTAGAATGCCTTTCATGGGCTGGTTGGTCCGAACTTTGATAGTGTGAGCCTGGAAGTATGGGCAAAGTCGTCGAGAGGTTAATATGAGAGCGTATGCAAACTTTTCTATCTTTTGATAGTTCAGCTCGGACCCTTGTAGTGCTTTACTGATGAAGTATATAGGTTGTTGTCCACTTTCGTTCTCTCTGACTAGTGCTGAGGCTACTGCCCGACTTCCGACTGCAAGGTATAACATGAGTGCTTCTCCTTTTCGTGGTTGGGTAAGAATGGGTGGTTGTCCCAGGAATCTTTTGAAATCCTGGAAGGCTTGCTCGCACTCTGGTGTCCATTCAAACTTTTTTCCCTTCCTTAGTGTAGCATAAAAGGGGAGGGACCTTATGGATGATCCAGCTAGAAATCTGGATAAGGCTGCCAGTCGCCTTTTGAGTTGTTGCACTTCCTTGACATAGGTCGGGCTTTTCATGTCGAGTATGGCCCGGCACTTGTCCAGGTTTGCTTCGATTCCTCTTTGTGTGAGCATGAAACGCAAGAATTTGCCAGCTTCTACTGTGAAGGTGTATTTTGTAGGGTTAAGTCGCATGCCATGCTTTTTTATGGTATTGAACACTTGGGCGAGGTCGGACAGTAATGACTCCTCGCTTTGTGTTTTTACTAACATGTCGTCCACATATACCTCCATGAGTTTCCCGATATGATCTGCAAAGACCTTGTTCATTAATCTTTGATAGGTGGCTCCTGCGTTTTTGAGTCCGAATGGCATGATGACGTAACAGTAGTTTGCTTTTGGGGTTAAGAATGAAGTTTTTTCTTGATCGGGTGGATACACTGGGATTTGATTGTATCCCAAATAAGTATCTATAAATGAGAGGTATTTGTATCCGGAGGAGGCATCCACCAGAGCGTCAATACTTGGGAGTGGATAGGGATCTTTTGGGTAAGCTTTGTTGAGATCGGTGTAGTCGGTGCACATCCGCCACTTCCCATTTGACTTTTTTCACTAAGACAATATTGGCTAGCCATAGTGGATATTTGACTTCTCTTATGAATCCTGCTTCCAGTAAAGCTTGTACCTGTTCTTCCACAGCTTGGGATCTTTCATGTCCGAGTTTCCAACGCTTCTATTGTACTGGCCGAGATCCTGGGTATACTGTTAGCTTGTGGCACATTAGTTTGGGGTCTATGTCTGGCATGTCTGCGGCCTTCCATGCGAAGAGGTCGACATTATCTTTTAAGAACGGTATGAGAGATTCCTTTACATCTCCTTTAGGATTGCACAAATATTGGTTGTTTTATCTGGGACATCTCCGATCTGGACTTTTTCTATCTCGCCCTCAGGTTGTAGACAAAGTTTTTCCCGACCTCAAGTTCTCCAAAGTCCGATGGTGTAGATTTCTTCTCCTTTGCCTCTGAGGTTCAGACTTTTGTTGTAACAGCGACGCACTGTCCTCTGGTCTCTTTTTATCGTAGCGATCCCTTCTGTAGTTGGGAACTTCATGCATAGATGTGGAGTCGAGACTACTGCAGCGAGCTGATTTAGGATTGTCTGACCTATTAGGGCATTGTAGGCTGAACTCACGTCGACCACGATGTAGTCTATGCTGAGTGTCCTTTAGCTGTTTTCTTTTCCAAAGGTTGTGTATAGTGAGATGTATCCGAGTGGTTGGATTGGAGTGTCTCCTAGTCCAAATAAGTTGTTCGGATATGCTCTAAGTTCTTTTTCCTCTAGGCCGAGTTTGTCGAAGGTGGTTTTAAACAAGTGATGAGCGGATAATTTATACGCTTTTTGGCATTGTTTTTAGTATATTTTTAGTATATTTTAGTTAGTTTTTATTACATTTTTATTAGTTTTTAGTTAAAATTCACTTTTCTGGGCTTTACTATGAGTTTGTGTGTTTTTCTGTGATTTCAGGTATTTTCTGCCTGAAATTGAAGGACCTGACAAAAATCTGATTCAGAGGCTGAAAAGGACTGCAGATGCTGTTGGATTCTGACCTCTCTGCACTCGAAGTGGATTTCCTGGAGCTACAGAAGCCCAATTGGCGCGCTCTCAATTGCGTTGGAAAGTGGACATCCTGGGCTTTCCAGCAATATATAATAGTCTATACTTTTCCCGAGATTTGATGGCCCAAACTGGCGTTGCAAATCAGCTTTAGAATTCTCGGTGTTTAACGCCGGAACTGGCACAAAAATTGGAGTGAAACGACCAAACTGGCATAAAAGCTGGCGTTTAACTCCAGAAAAAGTCTCTACACATGAAAGCTTCAATGCTCAGCCCAAGCACACACCAAGTGGACCCCGGAAGTGGATTTTTACGTCATTTACTCATTTCTGTATACCCTAGGTTACTAGTTCACTATTAATAGGATCTTTTGACATTGTATGTTGAGGGAATGACATTTTACACATTTCTCATTGTATCTTCTACAGCATGAGTCTCTAAACCCCATGGTTAGGGGTGAGACGCTCTGCTGTGTCTTGATGGATTAATGCAATTACTACTGTTTTTCATTCAATCATGCTTGCTTCTATTCTAAGATATCACTTGTTCCTAAACCTGATGAATGTGATGATCTGTGACACTCATCATCATTCTCACCTATGAACGTGTGCCTGACAACCACCTCCGTTCTACCTTAGATTGAGTAGATATCTCTTGGGTTCCTTAATCAGAATCTTCGTGGTATAAGCTAGAATTGATGGCGGCATTCAAGAGAATCCGGAAGGTCTAAACCTTGTCTGTGGTATTCTGAGTAGGATCCAAGGATTGAATGACTGTGACGAGCTTCAAACTCCTGAAGGCTGGGCGTTAGTGACAGACGCAAAAGAATCACTGGATTCTATTCCAACCTGATTGAGAACCGACAGATAATTAGCCGTGCTGTGACAGAGCGCGTTGAACATTTTCACTGAGAGGATGAGAGGTAGCCATTGACAACGGTGAAACCCTACATACAGCTTGCCATGGAAGGAGTCTTGCGTGCTTGAAGAAGAAGACAGTAGGAAAGCAGAGATTCAGAAGATAGAGCATCTCCAAAACCTCAACCTGTTCTCCATTACTGCAAAATAAGTACTTATTTCATGTTCTTTTACTTTTTACAATCAACCCTGATAATTATTTATATCCTGACTAAGAGTTACAAGATAACCATAGCTTGCTTCAAGCCGACAATCTCCGTGGGATCAACCCTTACTCACGTAAGGTATTACTTGGACGACCCAGTGCACTTGCTGGTTAGTTGTGCGGAATTGCAAAAGTGTGATTGCAATTTCGTGCACCAACAAGATATCAACCGAGCTTCCTTGGTCCACCAGTGTGCGGTGGAGATTAGCATTGGCCAATATGATAGTGATGACCATGGGATTGTCATGTCCCGAGATGATGTCAGCCGCGTCCTCTTTAGTGAAAGTAATAGTAGGGAGGTCGGGTGCTCCTTCTCCTCCTTCGACATGATATATTTCTTTAAGGTGCCTTTTGCGAGATGCTTTGGAGATTCCTCCTCCCACAAATCCACCATGTATCATGTGGACATGTCTCACCAGGGTGCGAGGTGGTCGTTCAGTTCGTCCGACCTCTTCATCCTTTCTTCTTTTTCTAGGCTCATCTGTCTTGCTGGTTAAGTACCGATCTAGTCTCCCCTCTCTCACCAATTTTTCTATGCCATTCTTCAAGTCGAAGCACTCGTTGGTAGGATATCCATAGATTCGATGGTATTCATAATATTCCATCTGATTTCTGCCTCTTTTTTTGCTTTTAATTGGTCGAGGTGGTGGAATCTTCTCAGTGTGGCGGAATCTTCTCAGTTTGGCATACTTCTCGGTACACTTCCACAAGAGACACCCGAAGAGGGGATATAATTGTGGTATTTCTTAATCTTTTTTCCATGCTGATCTTCTTTTTTCTTGGAGTCTTTATCTTTATCTCGGGAGGAGTAGGAGAATCCGGATTTTGAGGTCTCACCTAGTCGAGAGTTTTCCTCCATGTTGATGTACTTCTCTGCTCGTTCTTGCACTTTATTCAGAGATGTGGGATGTTTCTTTAATATAGAGTGACTAAAAGGTCCCTCTCGTAGGCCATTGATGAGACCCATAATGGCTACTTTAGTTGGCAGATTTTGTATGTCCAGACATGCTTTGTTGAATCTTTCCATGTAGTTGCAAAGACTTTCCCGATCTCCTTGTTTGATTCCTAATAGGCTTGGGGCGTGCTTGGTTTTGTCCTTCTGAATGGAGAATCTGGCAAGAAACTTTCCTGCTAAATCGTCAAAGCTTACGATGGACCTTGGGGGGCAGATTATCGAACCATTCAATTGCTGTCTTTGGTGAATGAGTTTTGATCTTTACGGGGGTTATCTTCATGACTGGATTGAGTAGCCGTGGTTTTTAGATCGGCTTCAAGCCTTAAGAGCTTGTCTTCTAACTCTTTACGTTGCCAAGTTTCCCTTCGTAGGTGATAAACCCCGTTTTTAGGGTCTATCTTATGTTGAATTTAGGATATTTTGATGCCCTTTTCTCACATTTAACCAATGAATTAGCATGGTTTTAACATCTCTCCCGTATTTGTGCTTGAATGTAAAAACATGTTTTTTTAAGCCTTTACTTTGGTAATTTTAATTCATCCTTAATTCCATAAGATGCCTTGACATGTTTGCTAGTAATCTCAGGTTAAGATAGGCTAGGCATGGATCAAAGGAGCAAGGAAAGAAGCATGCAAATGGAGAGAAGCACAAAAAGCCAAAGACTTGACCTCGGCCAACGACGCGCACGCGCACAAGGCGCTCACGCGCACATTGCGATATTGGTCAGGGACGCGCACGCGTACCGTGCACGTCCGCGCTGAAGGCCGCACGTGATTTTTAAATGAAACCCGTGCCCAGCAATTTCTGGGAAGCTGTGGGGCCCAGTGCAACAAACTTTGGCGCCAAAAAACATTAAAAAGACCAAGGATTGAAGGGGAAGGCATCTATCTTTTGAATGTTAGGTTATGTTATGTTTCATTAGGACATTAGGATTAGTTTAGAGTTAGTTTTCTAGAAAGAGAAGCTCTCTCTTCTCTCTAGAATTAGGATTAGGTTTAGGTTAATCTCTCATCTTAGATCTAGGTTTAATTCATGCTCCAATTCACTCTTCCTCTATCAACTCTTGTTCTTCTCTTCCTCCTCTCTCTAGTTTTGTACTTTAATTCTTGTGATTCTTCACTTTGTTGTGGATCTATTGTTGTTTTTTTTGTTTCCTTTCAATAAAGCAATTTGAGGTAATTCATAATAATTGTGATTTCCTTGATTGTTGTTGTTAATTCTTTGCATTTAATTGTAGTTAGAGTTTATTCTTGTTGTGATTTACTATACTTTACTTTTGCACCTTCCAAGTGCTTGATGAAATGCTTGAAAGGATGTTAGAATAGAATTTTATGTTCTTGGCTTGAGAAGGTAACTTAGGATTTCTTGAGTTACTAGTGTCCAAATGATTAATAGTTGATAACCATTGACTCTAGCCTTCATTACTTCAATTAGTGAAAAGCTAAGACTTATGGACTTGGATTGAATATAACTCACTTGACTTTCCTTTGCCATTTGATTAAAGGATAACTAAGTGGAATTAATCCTTGCAATTACCATACTTGTGGCTAGTGATGATGATGAAGACCTTTGACAACCAAACCTTGCCAAGACCATTTTGTTAATAAAATTTCATTACCATTTGCTATTCACTTTTCTCATCCAAAACCTCCAAAATAAACAAATCCGTAACCAATAACAAGAACACTATCCTGCAAGTCCTTTGAGAGATGACCCGAGGTTTAAATACTTTTGTTTGTAGATTTTAGGGGTTTGTACTTGTGACAAACAAATTTTTGTATGAAAGGATTATTGTTGGTTTAGAGACTATACTTTACAATGAGATTTCATTAGTGAAATTCTAAACCGTCAAAAATCTAATAATCAAAATGGCGCCGTTGCCAGGGACTTGCAATGGTGTTATGTTATTGGTTATTGTATATATGTGAATATTGTAAATAGCTTGTCTTTTGCTTGTTTACTAGATCTTGTTAGTTTTATTTTGTATTTCGATAATGAATTCTCACCTTGGCTATGAGTTTGGTCCTAATTGTGTTGTAGGAAATGTGCACTTCAATGATGACACTCATTATGGATGGAACACTCCAAGATGGAAGGAGCCTCAAGGAATTGATCACTCCTATTGGCAACAACCTCCGGATACTTATAGGTATAATTCACATCCTAATGCATGTCAATTCAACGGCTATGGTGAACCTTTTTGCGACAATCAATCACCGCCACCATATGCCTATGACTCTTATCCTCAACATGAACCTCAACCATACTCACAAGCCTTCCCATACAAAGCACCTTTATGTGACCCTTATCCACCATATTACCAATCACCCATACCATATTCTTATGATCATTATGAGTAAGAACCTTTAGCACCACCACAACCCTACCAAGATTACTACCAAGAACCACCTCAATGCACACCATTTCTACAATTCTACCAAGAAGAACCACCTTCTTACCATGAAACCTCTCTCCAAAATAATGAACCTTTCTACTCACCCCAAGCCTCAATAGACGATTCTCTCACTTTGTTACTTCAAGGACAAGAAGCCATGAAGCGGGACACACTTGAGTTTGTGACCAATTTGACCAAGGTGGTGCACACTCTAGCCCACCAATGTTTGAATACTCAAGTTATTTCCATAGCCATATGTGAAAAGTCAAAAGAAGAGCAAAGCATGAAGGAGAAATCGGAAAACCCGGTGAAAAAGGAAGAATCGATAATAGTAGTAGAGCAATTGGAGAAGCCTACGATTATCGAAACAAAGGAAGAAGTGGTCCAAGATCTAAGAGATATAGAACCACCATGTGAATCTCAACAACTCCCAGAACATATCAAGATCGAAGAATATGAGGAGGTTAATCAAGAAATAGATTCAATCATGGAGGTATTTCTATCTACAATTGAATCTCCTCCTAGTGGACATGGAGATGGAATAATAGAGGAGTGTGCACAACCTTTTGTACCCTTGGTGAACAATGAGAAAGAGAATGAACTGAAAGAGATCTACCAAGGAGAAAACATTGGCGCGGTGTATATTGAAATTGAAGAATACGAAGAGGATGATCAAGAAATGGATTTATTCATCAATGAATTCTTATCCAAAATTGAATCAACCCCATTGGGCAAGAATCTGAAGCTCTTGAAGACGACACCAAGCAGATAATAAAAGGGAAAGGGTTGAAATTGAAGAAATTTGTCAAAAGGCGGAAATACACAAAGAAAAGCACAAGGACGTAGACCTTGCATTGTCTAAGTGTGGGGAAGTCTCCCTTCCTAAATCACCATCCAACACAATATTCAAGTGGGTAAAATTCTTATCCCAAAGCTTTACCTTCTCACTTGAATATGGTTTGATTCAAATAGATGGACAACTTAGAGCTCTTTGTGGACTTAAAGGAAAAAGAGAATTGTGTAGTGGTTGGAAATTTGGTATAAAGCTCACTAAGGTCAAAGCTTTAAGGTATAGGGATTATGATGGAACAAGAACCACTTTGTATGGGTCTAGAAGGAAGAATTGGTGGACTAAAGAGAATTCTATGTGTCAACCACCCGTAAAGAAAAAGTATGAAGATCAAATCGGGGATAGATGTGAAGATAAGATATGGGATCCCGGTTCGCTATATGAAGATCAACTAAGGGGACTCATATCTTGGATGGAAATTCATCCAAGCTTAGTGAAGATGGTTGGAAATTCTATCAACCAATTGAAAAGCGAAGATCTTTGGAGATTTAAGGATAAGTACAAGCACAAGCCACCATGACAATAAACTCCTCAAAATGTCCAACTTAAGGACTTAAACTAAAAGTGCTAGGTGGGAGACACCCCACCATAGTAACCTCTGTCCATTCTCTTTTAGTTTTGTTTAATAAGTGCTTTGAGTTGCCATTATAGGTAGATCTTCATCTCATATAAATTTGTTTGTATCAATCGATTGTTAGCATAGTCACATGTATGTTGTGTTTAGTAGTAGATGAATAAAATCAAATTGCATTTATTGTGAATTGTATGATATTTGATTGAATAAAGAGTTGTTAAGCATTATAGGGAGCGCTTGGGCAATTTTTTTGGCTTATTGGGCGATGAAAAAAAAAGGGGGGAGAGAAGCACGCGCGCGCACATTATACGCGCACGCATCCATAAGCGGATGCACCACCATACATTTTCCAGAGAGTTGGGCCTCTCTTGAGCGAACATTAGGCTTTTAGCCCAACTTGTCCCACGCGGACACGCACAACGTGCGTGCGCGCCTATACACCATTAAGGGAAAGCATGCGCACGCGCATTTGCTGCGTCCGCGTCCCTAGGCTGATAGCAGCAGCCCATACATCCTCCAGAGAGTTATGCTGGCATTGGGCCCATACCAAGCCCCTGACCCAACCTCCATCGCGCGGATGCGTACTGCGCGCCTACGCGCCTATGAGCCTATAAGCATATGCGCGCGCTCGCGCACTTGCCGCGTCCGTGCCGATCTGGTACTGCAACTTCCAAGCCAAAATCCAGAGAGTTACGCCTGCTCTGGGCCAACCTCAGGCCTCCAGCCCAAACCCTAGCACGCGTGCGCGCACCGTGCGCACACGCACCCCTTGCCAACTCTCACCACCCACGCGTACGCGCTTACGGTGCGCACGCGTTGGCTCCCAAATTTATCAATGCACGCGGACGCGCACTGTGCGCGCCCGCGTCAATTTGAAAACAGGATAACCCTAGGACGCGAGGAACACAGCGCCGTCGCGCCCTTCACAACTCCCCTCCCCTCCCTCCTTCTTCTTCCCAACTCCACCAACCCCCATCCCTCACCGCCGACCACCACGCCGCCGGCGACGACAGCCGCGGCAGCTCTACCCTCTCTCTCTCCTTCTCACTCATCCGTCTATCTCTCACCAACCCCCTCTCTCTCACTGTCACCGTCCAACACCGCTGAACGCCACCGCAGCCGCCGGTGAACCCAACCCTCCCTTTTCTTTCACTCTTCTCCCACCTACAACACCCCTCAACCCCCAGCTCTCCTCTGCCTCGTCTCTCACTTCACCCTCTGCCTCTATGCGCCGCCGTGCGTCACCACCGCCACCACCAACTGAGGCGGCCTACCCCCTCCTTCCTTTTCCAGATCTGTTTCTGCTTCCCAGGTTCTCAGCCCCCTGCCTCTGCTTTATTCCAATTCTGTAACTAGTTTACTGTTAATTTTAGTTAGTAGAATTTGATTTTTGCATGTTATGATAGATAGAGATAACTGCGGTTAGGTAGCTAGGATGTGGTTAGAGGATTCTAAGTCTGATAAGTGCTCCATTTGTGATTGTTTGTTTGGATTTGTACTGCTGTTTGGATTTTGCTCTGTTTACATGTTGCTACCATGATGGTCGGATTGGTTTGAAATACTACTTGCTTGGCTGTTTGTTCAATTTATATGAACTCACGCATAAGTTTCGTACTTTGGATTTTTAATGAATTCATATGGAAGCTGATTTGACTGTTTGACTTTGAAAAATATCCAATGTACTGCCGGAATGCTGCCGGATTTTTCCTAACCATATTTCATAAAATGACATTACTTTGACGGATGTAACGAATTTCTACTTGACAATTTCTGTGTCAACAAGGTTTTTGTTACCTAAATGGTTTTGGAAATCCCTCAAAAACAAGTTATGGTCATGCTTATCATATTCTTTGCTTGAATTCATGCTAAATTGCTTATGTGCACTAAATCGCTCGAATGAACTTTCAAATTGACCGTCAGCTTGGTTTTCTTTTGGAATTGACCATCTGCTTGGCTTTCTTTGCATTGATTGATGAATCGTTTTCAATTAATTGCATCTTTTGCATATTCATATTTCATCATCAATGACTGCACTTCCTTCATGAGTGTGAACATGATTAGGGTACACATTTTGCATTCTCTTTTAGTTAGGTAAGTTTCTATCATAACACTAACTATCAACCTTACTTTTTAACTCACTAACTTGTTTAACCTACTAATTTCATATTTTTTTACTTGACTCGTTAACCATTCTTTTGAGTTATGATGATGAATGTGCCTATTCTTTGAGTTTGAAATGCAATGCTGAATTCTTGGTTTATAGCTATGTTTTCTGTGCTTACTTCCATTCCAAGTTTTCAAATTTTAGTTCACACTATGAGTGCTTGCCATCCCTTTTACATCTTGAATATGCTTATACTTGCTACTTGCTTAATTGCTTATTCTACTTTTCAGGATGTCAGACAAAACGAAAGGGAAAGCATCATCTTCCAAAAAGAGGAAGAAAACACCAGACCCCACTTTTGCCTCACTTCTAGCTTATGCTCAAAACCCTTTAAATGACATAGACAAAGCAAATTAATTACTACCGGCTCAGGATACGGTCAAATTTCCTAATCTCTACTGTGAACTCAGATTCCCAACCTACAATTCAAAGAATCTGAATGTTGAGAAGAAGCTAGCTATCCCATCGAATTTGACCGACATCATCCACCAACGCATTGACCGGATGGGTTTGGCTTTTGTGGATAGAGAGTTGAGCCGAGTGAACCGGTCTTGGGTGTAGGAGTTTTACTGCAATTTCTTCCACCACACCCTTGATTCGGTATTGGTTAGAGGGATTGAGATAGCTATAACTGAGTAGGCCATTGAGGATGCCCTTACCTGCCGGCCTAAGACCAGTGACACTGATGCTTTCTTACAGGCTAAGATAGAGCTTCACCGCATGACCTTCGATTTTGATGCACTGCGAGCAGTGGTAGCCACTCCAGAGGCCCCTTGGGTTATGGATGCTGAGAACAAGGCACCCAAGGGGATGCACTTCAGTTATCTGAGCTGAGAGGTCAAGACTTGGCAGCAGGTCTTTGCTCACTACGTCATGCCTAATACCCACTTTACAGAGATCCCGATTGCTATGCCGATCCTGATCAACTGTGTGCTAGAGGGGAAAGAGGTTTACTACCCCCAACTGATCAGGCGATTCATGTGGAGAGCCCATATCAGAGGCATCTTTCCTTTCCCGGTTATGATCACTCAGATGATCCAGAGGGCCGGTGTTCCATGGCACCAGGATGATGTATCACTACCCCCACCACTCCCTGCGAAGGAGCCAGTTACTATTCCATGGGGATCCTGGGTGCACGAGAAGCCTGCTTCCCGATGCCAATCTCGGGCTAGAGCAGCAGTTGAGGGAGCTGGACCCTCTTCATCATCAGCCCCTGCAGGAGCACCTACTTCAGCTGCAGTACTTCCTTTACCAGCACCGCCCCTACCTCAGCCGACCTACGTACTGGTTCAGCGTCTCTTCCGGTTCATGGAGCACGGCAAGCGCCAGATCATGCGCCGACTGGATCGGATTGATCAGATGTTTGTGGCCCAGGGCCTTGAGCTACCCCCTCTTCCAGAGTCCTCCGATTCAGATGAGGAGACCCATGAGGAGGAGCAGGCCGATTTACACGACGAGGGTACTCATGAGGAGGAGCCGGTTCACATGGAGATACCACCTCAGACTCAGGAGACTCAGCCTCAGTCGGTACCACAGCCACAGCCAGAGCCTACCGGTATCCCTTTCCCTAATCCTCAAGATTAGCATCGAGGACGATGCTTGATCTTAAGTGTGGGGAGGTTGCCGGTGACACCATTAGAGGACCGGTGAACATTTTAGCTATTTTTACCTAGTCATCTTATTTTGCGCACTTTTGTATATACTTGTCATTTTGGTTATTTTGGTTTATTTTGGATACTTTTACCTTAGTTGTTGCATATTTTGGATTTTAGATATTTTGGATGCTAGATTTCATACTTTTAGTTGGATTTCTCTTTATATACTTTTGCATATTTTTTTTTCTTTTAGCTTGTGGTTGTGATTAGGAATTGTTTTGGAATTGCTAAAACTTAGCTAAGTTACCCTTTTTGCATAAGAAAGTATTTGATTGAAAAAGGAAAGGGTAAACTAGGGAATTTTTAGAATTTCTCAATCACAACAATGTTTAGTCAAATATTGAGATTTTCCAAGTAACTATAGGGCACCAACCCAATTGATTGGAAAAATTTTGTGGAACTTGCTTGAAATTCTATATTTTGTGAAGCATGTTTTGAGCTAAGAACACAAGCAAGTGAGTTTTGAGCCTATTAACGTGGTTACATCCTATAACCACTTATTTTTCCTTCTTGTGTGCAATTATTCTCTTGCTATGATTGTAATCCTTGATTTGCCTAATTCTATATGTCCAATTACTCCTTGTATTCATGCATTTATATGATTGAGGCCATTATTTCATTAGCTCACTTAACCAAATAGCCTACCTCTTACCATCCATTGCAACCAAACTTTGAGCCTATGCTTAACCTAATCACTCTTCATTTTAGCACATTACAAGTCCTAAAGCGGAAAACAATGAAAGTCCCTTGTTTGGATCTTTGATTGGTTTAGGCTAGTGAGAGTGACTATTATTCATGTTTGGGGAAACTTGGGAACATTGGCTGGGAAAAAAGGGAAGTTTTGTATTTTTTGTATATTAGTGAATTGGTGTATGCTCATGTATTGATTAAATGTAAAACCTTATGCATTGATTCTTGAAAGAAGGAAAAATGATGAGAAAAACAAAAGAGAAAAGAAAAAAGAGGAAAGAAAAATATATATAAAGAAAAAAAAGAAAAAGAGAAAAATAATAAAAAGGGGACAAAATGCCCCAAAGCAAGCTCAATAAAAGATCAATGCATAAGTGTTGTGAAAAGAAAAGAATATGCATGAGTAGATGGAAAGTGAAAGATGGGTAGTTAGGTTAAAATTCAATTATATAGGTCACTATATAGGTTAGGTGGGAAAGTTTAAGCTCATCAAAGGTCCAACTCTAATCCACTTATCCATATATGATCCTACCTTAACCCTAACCCCATTACAACCCATGAAAAACCTCATGATGAATGTATGCATGCATGGATTAAGTGTTGATTGTTAGAAGAAGATCAAATCTTGGAAAAACATGATTAGAAAAGAATCGAGTGAATTAACCCTTAAACACTTGAGTGAAAAGAGCGGATACACATCCGGTGAGGGTTCCAAAGCTCAAATTACATGTTTTCACCACTATCATCTATATTCATGCAAGTTTATAATTCTTTTGATGATCCAATACAATTGTGGTTTAGACTTGATTCCTATTGCTCTAGCTCTTGTGCGTACACATGTTTTCTTGGAAATGGATTTGTTTGAACCAAGCAGTTTCATTCACTTTAGGTATTGCATTTAGGTAAATTTCATGTAGTTTAGTTGCATTTAATAAATGCCATACCCCTTAGTTCCTTCTTATTTAGCATGAGGACATGCTAAGGTTTTAGTGTGGGGAAGTTGATAAACCCCGTTTTTAGGGTCTATCTTGTGTTGAATTTAGGGTATTTTGATGACCTTTTCTCACATTTAACCAATGAATTAGCATGGTTTTACCATCTCTCCCGTATTTGTGCTTGAATGTAAAAACATATTTTTTTAAGCCTTTACTTTGGTAATTTTAATTCATCCTTGATTCCATAAGATGCCTTGACGTGTTTGCTAGTAATCTCAAGTTAAGATAGGCTAGACATGGATCAAAGGAGCAAGGAAGGAAGCATGCAAATGGAGAGAAGCACAAAAAGCCAAAGACTTGACCTCGGCCAAGGACGCGCACGCGCACAAGGCGCTCGCACGCACATTGTGATATTGGCCAGGGACGCGCACGCGTACCGTGCACGTCCGTGCCGAAGGCCGCACGTGATTTTTAAATGAAACCCGTGCCCAGCGATTTCTGGGAAGCTGTGGGGCCCAGTGCAACAAACTTTGGCGCCAAGAAACATTAAAAAGACCAAGGATTGAAGGGGAAGGCATCTATCTTTTGAATGTTAGGTTATGTTATGTTTCATTAGGACATTAGGATTAGTTTAGAGTTAGTTTTCTAGAAAGAGAAGCTCTCTCTTCTCTCTAGAATTAGGATTAGGTTTAGGTTAATCTCTCATCTTAGATCTAGGTTTAATTCATGCTCCAATTCACTCTTCCTCTATCAACTCTTGTTCCTCTCTTCCTCCTCTCTCTAGTTTTGTACTTTAATTCTTGTGATTCTTCACTTTGTTGTGGATCTATTGTTGTTCTTTTGTTTCCTTTCAATAAAGCAATTTGAGGTAATTCATAATAATTGTGATTTCCTTGATTGTTGTTGTTAATTCTTTGCATTTAATTGTAGTTAGAGTTCATTCTTGTTGTGATTTACTATACTTTACTTTTGCACCTTCCAAGTGTTTGATGAAATGCTTGAAAGGATGTTAGAATAGAATTTTATGTTCTTGGCTTGAGAAGGTAACTTAGGATTTCTTGAGTTACTAGTGTCCAAATGATTGATAGTTGATAACCATTGACTCTAGCCTTCATTACTTCAATTAGTGAAAGGCTAGGAATTATGGACTTGGATTGATATAACTCACTTAACTTTCCTTTGCCATTTGATTAAAGGATAACTAAGTGGAATTAATCCTTGCAACTACCATACTTGTGGCTAGTGATGATGATGAAGACCTTTGACAACCAAACCTTGCCAAGACTATTTTGTTAATAAAATTTCATTACCATTTGCTATTCACTTTTCTCATCCAAAACCCCCCAAAATAAACAAATCCGTAACCAATAACAAGAACACTACCCTGCAAGTCCTTTGAGAGACGACCCGAGGTTTAAATACTTCAGTTTGTAGATTTTAGGAGTTTGTACTTGTGACAAACAAATTTTTGTATGAAAGGATTATTGTTAGTTTAGAGATTATACTTTACAACGAGATTTCATTAGTGAAATTCTAAACCGTCAAAAATTTAATCATCAGTAGGTCCTTCTCGGCCTCTCGTTGATGCTCAACCTCTTTTTCGAGTTGTTTGAGGCGATCTTGTTGAGCTTGAAGTGCCTCCAGAATTTCTGCATTTGGTGGACTCTTATCTTGGTTTGGTTGAGGAGTATCCTTTGGTGTAGTGTCTGCATTCTCATGCGTCATCCTGTTTTGTAGATCAGAGTTGTGATCGTTGTCATGGTTGTCCTCCATGGTGATGGGATGACTTCCAGGTTCCCCGGCAATGGCGCCAATGTTCCGAGGGTTACCTGAAACTGTAGGTCGATCTCGGACGAGATCTTCTGTATTGGTCAAAGTTGCCATGCCCGACTTGTTGGACTTGGTGGTGGTGTTGATCCTTCGTCACCGGAGGGTGGTGGTACCTGCAAGGAACTTCGATGCTTAAGTTAGCAAGGGTATTAAGCATGTTTTTAGTAGAATCAGAGTATGAGTTATACCTGGGTGCTCCAATGTATTTATAATGGTGTGGGGTGATCTTCCTTTGGGATAAGATAGTTATCTTATCTTATTTTCTGAGTGAAGTCATCTTATTTTTCAGGGAACTGCCCTTATCTCTCTAGGCTTGGGTTGTCCTTGGACTTGGGTCGTGTTCCTCTGTTTGGGCCCTTTTTGGGCTTTCCTGATGATTTAGCCGAGCTCTTTGAGAAGAGATCGGATAGTCCTGACTTGAAGAGGTCGGTCGACTCGTCTTCAATCAGCCCGGGTCTTACAGCTCGACCCAGGGCATGAACAATAATCAAATATGTTTGTCATCACAAGGTAATTAATCAATACTTAACTTAATAGCTTTGATCACAGAATTGGCATCAGAGTCAATGAATCAGAGTTGAATCCAAATAATAAAACCATAGAAATAATATGCATATAATAGATTTAGGGGATGGATAATGGACTATATGAATTATCTAATGCGTTACTTTGTGTTCCTCCAACTCACTCCTTGAATAAGCTTGAGTTTTTCTGCTGTTGTCATGTACTTTGAATTTTGTATGCAGTGGCATGTGTGTTATACCTTTTCTCGATGTCTACATGTTGTCCTAATCCAATCTTTTACTTTCATTCTCAAACCCCTTTTGAAAATTTTTTAGCTGCACCTGCATCTAGGGCTGTGGCACCTGCAATATCACTTACGGATAATGCACTGAAGTACTTGAATAAGATGAAGTCTGAGCGAAGTGAGGATTTATGTTTAAGAATAGGTGTAAAACAGGGTGGGTGCTCTGGTATGTCGTACACTATGGATTTTGAGGACAAGACTAATACAAGGCTAGATGACTCCATCATTAAGTACAACGGTTTTATAATTGGTATGATTTCATCTTCTGGTTCTTATTAATGTTGTGTTTATAATCTCCTAATTGAGTTGTTTGACCAGCATAATATGATCTATGTGGGTTTAGGGTTTAGGCAATTGGTATGAATTCTTAATGAGTTAAGAATTTGTGAAAATCCTGATATATAATGCTGTCTATGGAGCAGTTTATGGCCATTTTTTTGTGCAACATGTATCGGCTAGTTGTAATTATTTCTAATATTATTATTTTGAATGATTGTAGCAAATTATCTGCTAGCTCTATTTTGCTCCGGTAGGCATGAATTTTAATCTTAGACTGGATTAAAATTTTGGTGTTTAACATGAACTTCTATTTAGGCTTCGTTTGCTAGAACTTTGTCAGCTCATTTCAAACAACCGTTAGCACTGCATTTCTTTATTTATTTACTCTTTGAATGAATGTACTTTTCATTGCTTAGAAATTAGAATATTATTACTTTCTTACTTAATGAAGATTGAAATGAACTGCCGTATATAAGTTACCACTTGACATTTTTGGCTTCTCCATCTGTATTTGCAGTTTGCGATCCTAAGAGCCTACTCTTCATATTTGGCATGCAGTTGGATTATAGTGATGCCTTGATTTGGGGAGGTTTCTCTTTCAAGAATCCGAATGCGACACAAACTTGTGGTTGTGGCAAATCCTTCGCTGCGAAAATGTAAAATCATGTTTATAGACAACAGTTACAATATCTGATATTTCTTCAAAGGATACTTTAGACTATGTATACTTCTTTAACGTTGAACCACTTGAACTAGCCAATGTAATTTGTTTAGGCTATTCATAATCACAGACACATATAATACAAAATTATAAATAGGTAAAATTTTGCCCCATGTATTAGGCTCGTGTTGCCTCTACAGGAATGTGACGTCTCAACCTACCATTTCCCATATACTTTTATACATCGGCATACAATACATATTGAAATACAAAATATAAATTAAAATTAAGTTAAATAATACATATATTTATACATAAATATACTTATGTAGTAATTGCTTTTTTGTATATATATATTTTTGCTCTTTTTATTATGTTTCTCAACACATGTGAAAGCACTTGATAGGCTGATACACTTAACAGATTATATTTTTCGGTAGTTGGTAATTTCGATCATCCATTTATTGTAAAAAAAAAAGAAAAGAGATTTTGTGAAAAGAAAAAAATATAAAAATTTCTTTGAGTGGTTATTGACCTTTCCAATCAAGTGATGCAAGGCAATACACATAAATTTGGCAAAATATTTTTGACAACAATCATGTTAGATGCAAATTAAAATTAGTTACTATATAAATTATATAATAGAATATAAAATATATATTAGAAATAAATTAAATAATACATATATTTATATATAAATTCATAATAACCGATTTTAGTATATGAATAACATTTTTATTTTGATAATCTATGGTATATAATATTTATTGGTGTAATATTTGTTCTTTTGAGTGATTATTGCCCCCCTTTCAATTAGAGGTTGATTGGTTTAATCTAGAAAAATAAAATTTGAATATAAATGGAGGTAGTTTTGAAAAAATGTAAAATAAACAAAAAATTAATAGAACCTTCAATTTTATGCTAGATTATTTAAATTTTGGACTGATCTTTGTTACTACTGCTAGAGTCATCATATTGTCTTAAATAAAATTTGGGTTATCATCACACCCTCTTGGATATTAATATTTTCTCATAAAATCTAATAAGGGCATAAGACATCAATAATTTATTACCAGAATCTTACAAAAACTATTTATATATAAATTATAGCAGGAAGAAGAGTTAATGCTATTATTTATACTCTTATTATATTTTTTAAATATATATTTTTTATTTAAGATTTCTCAGAGTATAATGTATAGTTAGTAGATTACGTTAGTATAGTTGGTACAATAGAAAATTAGTGCTGTACGTGAAGGTTTAGTGGAGTTGTTAGTTATTGTAGTTGTAATTATTAGTATATATATTTGTATACATTTTCTTTAATCTTTGTGTCTCTAACTTGGTATCAGAACACTAGAAATATTATTCAAGAAGGAGATAAATTGTTTAAGAAAAGACACAATATCAGATAAAAAAATAGGAGATAAACTATATAGAATAGATGAGATAGACACATCAGCAATAGCAGCAATCACAAGCATGGACTTGAAATCAATTGCTTAAGGAACTTCACATTCTTAAAGCAAGAACTTGGTCAGGCTATTTATGATTTTCTAGCGTAGATTGAACGCATTTGGGATCAATTTACCTCATATGAACTTATTTTTAATGATGCTACTATTGATGTCTCTAAATCATCAACTCTTGATAGTCTATGTCCTGTTTCTCCATCCGATATTAAAATTTCTTTATGGATCTCCTTCTTCGTCATAAAAGTCAACCGCTCACACTGTCGGCTTCGACACCATCATTGACGGATTCTCTCTCTCTCTCTCTCTCTCTCTCTCTCTCTCTCTACGACTGCCACTCACGTTCTCTCTCAGTCTTACTCCCAAACCCTACCTCTTCACTCTTGTTTCCATCTTCAGGATTGTACGTCTCTTTAGTCTTGGCCAATTTCTTCTTTTATTGTTCTGAGATTACCAGTCCCTACGTCCCCACCCAAAACCTTAACCCTAGCTACGTCCCCACCCAAAATCCTAACCCTAGCTACTAGAATTCGTCGTCTAAGAGCACAATCATGGCGACGACGCTAGTTAGTTCAGTCAGTGGGATACTGGTAATGCTAAATGAGTCCCATATGTCTCTTGACTTCATGCTTTCTGGAACCTCAACAACTGGTTGACACATTATGACCTGAGATCTCAACCAGTGCCCTCTCATATATGCATTCTCTCGATCTCTCTCCGTCTTTTCATGCTTCTGAATTTTTTTATATTTTTTATTTGGGCTTTCAGCTACATTTTCTTTATCGAGGGTTAGAGCTATTTTGCATGCTTATTTTCAAGTTGAAAGTATTTTGTTTTAATTGCAATAATCCTTTTGGTTTCTCTCAAAATTTGGATACTTAAGTTTAGTTTCTATATGCTATTTTGTGATTTTTGTATGTTGTTATTGTTGGCAGGCTTGCTGTGAATAAGAAAGAAACACTGGGCTCATTAGGGAAAGGTGCTAAACAATGCATTTGATTTTCGATACGCTCTTCTCTTTTCACCAAATATTGTTTACCTCAAAACGTTTTACCCACACACCATGGTAATTAAATAATTCTTTGTTATCATTCACTTTAGACTTTTCAATAATTAATATCAGTATTATTTTAAACCATTAAACTCTATTTATCTTAAAAAGTTAAACTCTATTATTTTAAGTGTAAATATGTATTGAATATTGTTATTAAGAGTTTAAAGTTGTCATCTATAGTAAAAATTGTGGTTGTAGTTGTGTTTGTCAGTATATCCGATAATTGTTTGCATAAATTATACTGTTATAAATTGCATAAAGTCTGCAATGAAAACTTTGATGTTAGAATGGCAAGATCAAGATTGAGGCGTGTAAAACTCGGTCAAATCATAATTAAATAAGTAATTTATTAAATGAGGGCAAAAAGGGTTGAAAAATTTAACAATCGTCATTTGACAATTGAAAGATGATATTTATATAAAAACACACATTGGTAATTTGACCGGCTATACTAGCTTAGATCTGTCTAGTACTATGCCCGAGAAAATTAATTGAGTGAAGAAAGTTAAAAAGTTAAAATTCATAATTTAGAAGGTAAAAATATTTAAAACGTGAATTAAAAATGTTAATCTTAAAAGTTTTGGCCCAAAGTTGGGTCAAACGGGCTACATAAGTAAACTAGACCCAAGTTGGACCCAAATCTAACATATATAAGCCCTTATTAATGGCCACTCAGCAACCAAACCTCATTCATAGGTGTTTCATGCTAAAATTGAAGAAGAGATGGAAGAAGAGAGAAAATCCTAGCCTTTGATACATTCAAACCACCATAACTTCCTCTCCAGTTCTCCGATTGTCGCACCGTTTACGACCACACGAAGCTCATCTCATCCTCTATAATTCTATCTAAAAATATTGGTAATAATCTTGAAATTCTCTCACCCCATTTTTGTAGAACATGTTCAATTTAAAATTTAGTTATGGTTTTGAGAAGTCTTGTGATTTTGGTTGTTTAGGGCTGCTCTAGTATGAGCTATTGGTGAATTTCATCAATAAATTTTGTGGGTTAAGATAAGAGATCACCAAATTCTTGTGATTTATGAAGTTTCATGAACCCTAGGTTGATGTATGTGTGAAATTATTTATATTAGAGTGTTGCGTGATTTTGGTATACCTTGAGAACTTGAAATTAGCTTGTAGAGCTTTTGGGTGAGCCTTGAAGTGGATATTCAAAATTGGGTATCATTGAGAAGTGAATTCAAGTGTTGGGTGTGAACCACCGTCGTTAAAGATACGGTTTAAGTTTCATTTAAATACCGTATAATATAATGTGAAATCCTAAGCTAGATGCCCCTAGAAATAGGTTTCAATTGTATATTTAGTTGGAATTGATATGTGTAGTTGAGATGTTGTTGCAATTGATGATTTGGATGAGGATTGTGTAATTATGCATAGTTGATGTATTGTGGAATTCGATGAGTTGGATGGTAATAATGTATTTATAAATTATGTATTGAATTGACGGATGTTGGGTCGAAGGCTGTAAATTTGGGCCGGAGACCAGAAAAGGTAAGAATGGTAAGTTGGTGAATGTATTGTGTGATGATGTATGAGTTGAATGAAATTTGGATATTGAATGTGTGGAAATTGAAATTATTGATAGAATAGTAAAAATTTAAGATTTTGAGGTGTGGAATTGATGAAATTGAGTTAAAATATGTAATTGAAGTAGGTTTGAGTTTAGTGGACTGTGAATGTGTGAATTAGAGTGGTTTGGGGTCCTTTTGTTGATATTAAAACTGTTTTGCCTTGTAAACTTTTGAAAAAGTTGGTAAATCCTGTTTTTAGTTAAAAACTTATTTTTGGCCAACTTTGGCGAGCCGTAACTCGGTCTTTGAAGTTAAAAATTTTACAAAACTAATATTTTTATATGAAAATTCATTTCCAACGGTTCAAGAATAGTTGAAAAATGAAATTTGTGAAAAAAGATATGAATGTTCGAAATTTGGGCTGAAAAATTAGTTTGTTTTAACATATCAGCTTTTTCAAGTTCGGGTATGTCATGTGTATGCAGAACCTGTCGTGCGTACATGGGAGTTGGTATCTGTCCAACACTTATGTGTACTACGCGACATATTTCATGCGTACGTGAACGTACCCAATGCCCAAATTTCTCGCATACGCGACTTTGCTAAATTTTGCACCCATGCGTCTGCATGAGGTATGTGTATGCATGACTACTCAGTTTTCTAAAACTTGAATTTTTGAGTTTTTAAGGATTCTTTTAGCCTTCTAAATTTTTATAAACTCCGATAAGAGTTTAGAGACAGTGTAATTAAGGATAGAGGAGTTAGGAACAAACTAAAGAGTTTTTAGTAAATTGAAAGAAGATGAACAAAATGTGAAGTGATGTATGATTAGGATTATTATGATGATGAGTGGTAATTAACTATGATGATGAATTATGATGTCGAATGAGTTTGATTGAGATTAAATATGAATTGAGATGAGATTGAAGAGGAGGTTGTTAATGAAATTGAGAATGATATTAATAAGGGAATTGATAATAAGATTGATTTTGATTGAGATATACATGCCTGGGAAGATGCAGTGGCATTGTTCTACTTGCTGCGGGTTATGGTTTGAGTCTCCCAGGATAGCTTCAGTGGTTCACCCTCACTTGCTCCTGGTTGAGAATGATATGTGATTTGAGAATTTATCCCAGTCCCGAATTTCCCTGGGTAGATGTAGTGGGTCGACTCTACTTGCTCCAAGTTGAGATTTGAGATTCTATTGACCATTCGTCGCAAGTTGTGACCGGGAACTTTAAATCCCCGAATTCTCCTAATGAGATGAGAATTGATTAATGAATGATTATGATTACATGCATAGACTCTTAGGGATGCGCGCTTAGGGACTATCTAAGGCTCGCTACCGGATATATCGGGTTAGCTTGATAACCGATAGATGAGACTTATCGGCTATAGAACAGGCATACATCATTTACATATGTTTAATTTGTTTGGGTTTGCTTAATTGTAATGGTTTGTCTAATTGTATATGTTATATGATTATATACTACTTGCTTTACTTGGATCTACTTGTGTATTACTTGTTTGTATTGCTTGTGCTTGCTCACCTGAGAGGCCCCTCATGCTAGTGTTGGTTGATGCTGAGGGTTGGTTCTATTCTGTTGGAGAGTTTTGAAAGTATGAGAAACATTGAGTTAGAATTGGAATCCCTTTATGATAGTTGCCAAGTTATGGATTAGAGATAACTTAAGATGGATATAATGAGATATGGAGTTTAAGATTTCTTAGTGAGTTTCTGTTTCCTTATGCAGTATCTTTTTGGCACTTTTACCGTACTGAAAACCCATGGGTCAGGAGTTCTCATTCCGTATATATCTCTTCTTTTTCAGATGCAGGTTCTGGTACTCAGCAGTGAGCTCTGATTCATCTGAGAGATGGCGAAGCTTACTGGACTTCTATTTATATTTTGTTTAGAATCTCTCTGTGTTTATTTTGAAATACTTATATGTATGTATTTATTTCTTTTGGGACTTGCTTATAGAGGCCTTTATGTATATTTTGGGAGAGATAGAAAATACTGTTATCAAACTGAATTTTATTACTCTAATCCTAGCCGGCTTAAACTTCACAGGTCACGACTAGTGGCTATTATACTTATGTTTATATATATTCTGTCTTTATTCTATTCGTCCTTAATGTTTTATCTTTGTTTTTCGAACGCGTTTTACTTTCTTTTTCATTGATACGTGAGCATTTCCGATCACGATTTTATTTTACTCCATTCATGCTTCTCGTTTAATACTTCCTTTCATTTATATACATATTATAAATCCACATTGAGAGTCGTACGACCTTATTATTATTGACTTATGACTCGAGCGTAAGGATTTGAATATTAGGGTGTTACAAGGTGTCATACTTTTCATTGTGATTTGGACCTTGGTTGCATTGGCTTTGTTTTCTTTTTACTTTAAATTGATTTAGTAAGTAGTTTTAACCTTTTGTGTGTTGTTCTAATTCAAGTGATCCCAAAATCTTTGCAGCATATGAAAACGAGTTTCTTAAAGGAGGGAAAGGACCCAACGATAAGGTTGAGGTCATTATCAATGAGAGACATACGCTTTAAGTGACACTTCTCAAGCCAAGGGTAGGCATCGCAAGTGTAAAATTGTAGGGAGACAAGTGGGCACTTGGTGCACGAATTTGTGATCCGCACAACTAACCAGCAAGTGCACTGGGTCGTCCAAGTAATACCTTACGTGAGTAAGGGTCGATCCCACGGAGATTGTTGGTTTGAAGCAATCAATGTTTATTTTATTAATCCTAGTCAGGATGTCAATAAGATTAATTGGTTTTAATGATAAGAAGTCAAAGTATTTGGAATAAGGAATTGTTACTTTATTAATGGAGAATATGTTGGAGTTTTGGAGATGCTTTGTCCTCTGAATCTCAACTTTTCCTTGAAATCCTCTTCCCACACGCAAGGTCCCTTCCATGGCAAGCTCTATGTAGGGTGTCACCGTTGTCAATGGCTACTTCCCATCCTCTCAGTGAAAACGTTCCTATGCTCTGTCACAGCACGGCTAATCATCTGTCGGTTCTCAATCAGGTTGGAATAGAATCCATTGATTCTTTTGCGTCTATCACTAACGCCCAGCCTTCAGGAGTTTGAAGCTCGTCACAGTCATTCAATCCCAGAATCCTACTCGGAATACCACAGACAAGGTTTAGACTTTCCGGATTCTCATGAATGCCGCCATCAATCCGGCTTATACCACGAAGATTCTGATTAAGGAATCTAAGAGATACTCATTCAATCTGATGTAGAACGGAGGTGGTTGTCAGGCACACGTTCATGGATTGAGGAAGGTGATGAGTGTCACGGATCATCACCTTCTCCACAATTAAGCGCGAATGAACATCTTAGATAAGAACAAGCGTGTTTGAATGGAAAATAAAGGAATTGTATTAATTCATCGAGACACTGCAGAGCTCCTCACCCCCAACAATGGAGTTTAGAGACTCATGCCGTCAAAAAGTATGTAATTCAGATCTGAAAATGTCATGAGGTACAAGATAAGTCTCTAAAAGTTGTTTAAATAGTAAACTAGTAACCCAGGTTTACAGAATATGAGTAAACTAAGATAATTGGTGCAGAAATCCACTTCTGGGGCCCACTTGGTGTGTGCTGGGGCTGAGACTAAAGCTATCCACGAGTTGAGGCCTTTCTTGGAGTTGAACTCCAAGTTGTAACGTGTTTTGGGCGTTCAACTCCGGATCATGACGTTTTTCTAGCGTTTAACTCCAGACAGCAGCCTGTACTTGGCGTTCAACACCAAGTTACGTCGTCTATCTTCGCACAAAGTATGGACTATTATATATTGCTGGAAAGCCCTGGATGTCTACTTTCCAACGCCGTTGAGAGCGCGCCAATTGGACTCCTGTAGGTCCAGAAAATCCATTTCGAGTGCAGGGAGGTCAGGATCCAACAGCATCAGCAGTCCTTTTTCAGCCTAACTCAGATTTTTGCTCAGCTCCCTCAATTTCAGCCAGAAATTACCTGAAATCACAGAAAAACACACAAACTCATAGTAAAGTCCAGAAATATGATTTTTGCCTAAAAACTAATGAAAACATCCCTAAAAGTAGCTCAAACTTACTAAAAACTATCTAAAAACAATGCCAAAAAGCGTATAAATTATCCGCTCATCAGCACTCCAGTTAAGTGGTATTTAGAAGTAAGTTTTTATTTTTTAGAATGTTGGATTGGTGGAAATAGATGAAATTGCATTCTATTGTGTTGAATTTGTTGTATTCTTTCGCTGTATTGTAGTTCTATTACTTGCTAATAATTGGATTTATTTCCTTTCACAGTTTTTTTATTTTTTATTTATGGATGGTCTATTTTTCTGAGGGTGTTTAATTCAACTATAGATAATAGGTGTCTTATTTGTTTTCTATAAGAGCAAAAACCAAACCCAGTCCTTATCCATTTTTACGAAGGACAAGGTGTCCCTTGTCCAAAAAAAGGACACTTTAGTTCTCAACCTTTTTATTTTAGGACAATACGACCTTTCTATTAAAAAATTCGTTAAATAGTAACAAAAATTAGTTTTGTGGGAGTTTTCTTTGTAATTTGTGGAGGTTTTAAACTCCCACAAAGTTGTTTCAACAATATAACAAACCATGACCACTACTACCACCACCTTCTTGATCCTCATCATTATCATTTCTACATCTACTATTTCTAATGTGTAGCCATGTTTTAACGTAATCGTTATCTCCTATACTATCATCATCACCAATAAAATATCATTAACATTAATGTTATCTTATTTCATTTCTTGTCCGATGCTATTTTTCTTTTAAAATGTTTTCTTATTGCAGTTATTGTTTTTTTCTGCGACGTCATTTCCAGTAATGGTCTTTCTCCCCTTAAGCACCACTGGTGAAAGAATTTTCAAAAATAAACTTGTTAATAGTTTGTAGGAGTTTAAAATCCCCACAAATTACAAATAAAACCCCACAAAATTAATGTCTGTTACTATTTTAACAGAAATTTTAACAGAGGGATCGTATTATCCTAAAATAAAAAAGTTGAAAGTCAAAGTGTTTTTTTTTTGGACAAGGAACGTCTTGTCCTTCGTAAAAATAGATAAGGGCCGAGTTGGGTCTTTACTCATTTTGATCATTCGGAATTTTATATGTGTTTGTTACTTTATGAAATGTGGCATTCATGGATGACTTATTAGATACGGTTATTTTTATTTTCTTTTTATGTTACTTAAGTAGTAATTTATAATGTAATAGAATATTATGATTTCAATTGAGAGGCTTTAGCTTATGAGTTGAGGAAGTGATGTATTATATTTAATGGTTGATAATTGAGATGTAAATATTTTATTTTATTTTATTTATATCATTTCAACTTTTGAACCAGGCACGTGTTATTTCTTCTTATGCAGGAAAGGACATATGGGGGAGGGGGAGGGGGAGGGGGAGGGGGAGGGGTGACTAGAGGCTTCGGCCCCTCCAGACTTTTTTAAAAAAATTAATAGTAATAAGTTATTAAGTATGATTTAATTATTTAAAAAATATATTTAATATTTAGTCTAGTATAAATAAAAGTCCAAACTAGCTTAAACATTAAAAAAATCTGAAAAAGATATTATCACTAATATTTTTAATTAAATAAAAATTTTCAAAATCGATAAAATGGATTCTTTTTCTTCTTGTGACAGTCCTTCTTGATTCGTTTGGTGTTAACTCTCTTTGTTTCAACTGCTACAACTGAGGGATCCTTTCTAGCTATAAATATTGTGAAGAATAATTTAGAAACAAAATGGAAGATGAATTTCTTGCTAATTATATTTTAATTACATTGAGAAAAAAGTTGCTGAAAAACTGACACATATTTTATTATCGATGAATTTTATGATATGAAGAATTGACCGTTTCGTTAGTAAAATGTACATACATATTTTTTGTACCTTAAAATATATTCTCTATCGGTATATTTTTATAATATATTTTACATTATATATTTTTTTGCATATTTTTTAATATTATATATATTATTGACCCATGATAATATTTTTAGATCTGCCAAGGGCCAGAAACCTGGCCTATATATAGCCTGACCTGATAGAAAATAGGCACAAGTTCAGGCTATTAAAAAAGTCTATGTTCTTTAAAAGGTCAGATTATATATAGAGTTTTACTATACTAGTAAAAATACAATTGGAAGGATTTGAATTTGGATCTTCTATAATATTAAAATACCTTTATTTACTAAGCCATTTGTCTCTTTAATTATATATGCATATTTTTATTTTTTTTAATATCTTTAATATTTTATGTTAGAGTATCAAAAGTCAATCAAATAAAATCATTCTAAAAACGTTCCCTCCACATTAATAAAGAAACAAACATACACATGTTCAACATATTCCCACAAAATTCTCTATTTTCTTTTCCACTCTACACGTTTTTCTACCACCCTCTTCATCTTCATCTTCTTCTTTTTCTTCTTTCTCATGTCATTATTTTTTGTTTTATTATTTTTTATATTTATTGTTATAATGTTAATTATTTTTTCATCAGTTAGGATTTTATTCTGTCAAAGATCTTTTTTTAAGTTTAATTTTTTTGTTTGTGTTGTGATGTTGTTTCTACTTTTTTAAATATAAAAGTTTATCAATTTTTCTCTTCATTAAAAAGTTCCTACTTTATGTCATTGATATAATGAAAGTAAAAAAAATATGAGATAGTTATCTCTTGTTTTTTGTTTAGGCATTACAATACGTTTTAGAAATGGCTGGATTTGTAATTCCAAGTGATTCATTGGCCAATTCTATTTCTTTAAATGGAGAAGAAATTAATCATTCAATGCCAAAAATAGATCCTGGAATTGCAGCATTACAAGCACCAATACAGACAACAACTATTACAAATCAATAAGTTACTGATAAAAATAGTGATAATGAAACTGTTATTACAAAAAAGGAAGAAAACTTTACCAATTTGGGACGATTTTGATAGTTAAAAATTCTAAAAGTACAAAAGCTATTTGCAAGTATTGCAAATTTATGTTTTCTTACGCTGAAAAAGAGCTAGTACTTTACATTTATGGAGGCATTCTAGTTGTTGCTTAAAAAGGAGATTACATGTTACTGCACAAAAGAAGCAACCATTAATTTCATTTCAACCTTCTAATTCAAGTGTTAATCTCTTTGTGATACTAGATGTAAGATATTCTCAAGAAAAGATGAGACAAATAATTACTACAGCAATTATGGTTCATGAGTATCATTTCAGTATTGTTAAGGATGAAATTTGGATATAAGGCTTCCAATATGCTAATTGTGAATTTCATAAAGTTTTTCGCAAAAGTGCTCGAAGTGATTGCTTGGCAATATATGAGGCAAAAGAAACAATTAAAGGTTTTGTTATAAGGTGTTAGGAAGATAAGTTTGACAACTGACATGTGAAAATCAAGCTATCAAATTGTTGAATATTTGGTTATCACATGTCACTTTATTGATGCAGGGTGGAATCTTCAAAAAAGAATTTTGGGTTTTGTTAAAATACTTGATCCTAAAGGTGGCATTGATGTTGTAGATGCTATTTTCAAGTGTTTGAAGACTTGAAAAATTGAAAACAAAGTCTTCTTAGTATTTGTTGACAATGCTTCCTATAACATGGTGGTAGTTTGTTTCATGTTAGATGCTGTGCACACATTATGAATTTGTTGGTTTGATGGACTAGGTAAAATTAAAGGTATTATACACAAAATTCATGAAAGTATCAAGTATGTCAATTTTAATGATTTAAGATTTAAAATATTTGTTGAGATTGCTGAGAGTAAGCGTTTGAAATTTATAAGGAGAAAAAACTCATCATTGATTGTCCTATAAGATGAAATTCTACTTACAACATGTTATCTGTGGCTTTGAAGTTTAAATTTGTGTTTTCTGTATATGGGAAACGATAACCCCACTACAGTTATGAACCATCGTCAGAGGATTGGAAAAAAGTTGAGAAGATTTATAAACTTCTAAAAATTTTTAATTTTGCTACTCATGTCATTTCTGGTAGTGAATATCCTACTACAAATTTTGTACCTTCCAAAAGTTTAGAGAGTTAAACAAGTAATTAATGATGCTATTGATGATAGAGAATTAGAGATTCCTTCATGAGAGAAATGGTAACCTCAATAAAAGAAAAGTTTGATAAATATTGGAGAGAGTGCAATATGGTAATGTCTCTAGCATGTGTTTTGGATCTTATGACCCTAACCCTAACCCTAACACTAACCCTAACCCTAACCCTAACCCTAAATGCTAAACCTAACCCTAACCCTAAACCTAACATTAACCCTAACCCGAACCTTAACCGAAACTCTAACCCTAACCCTAACCCTAAATGCTAACCCTAGCCCTAATCCTAACACTAATCCTAACTCTAACCCTAACCCTATCCCTAATGTTAAATGCTAACCCTAACTCTAACTCTAACCCTAAATGCTAACCGTAACCCTAACACTAACTCTAACCTTAACCCTAACCCTAACCGTAAATGCTAACGCTAACACTAAATGCTAATCCTAACACTAATCCTAACCCTAAATGCTAACCCTAACCCTAACCCTAACCCTAAATGCTAACACTATCACTAAATGCTAACCCTAACCCTAAATACTAACCTTAACAGCTACCAAAACCCAAATCCTAAATGCTAAACCTAACCTTAAACCTAACACTAAATGCTAACCTAATCCTAACCATAACCCTAAAGGCTATCCTTAACCCTAACCCCAATCCTAAATGCTAACCCTAATCCTAACACTAAATGCTAACCGTAACCGTTACCCTAATCCTAACACTAACCCTAACCCTAGCCCTAACCCTAAATTCTAACCTTAACGCTCACACCAAATATGAACCCTAACACTAACCCTAACCTTAATCCTAACCCTAACCCTAACCTTAAATTCTAACCCTAACCCTAATCCTAAATGCTAACCTTAACAGCTACTAAAATCCTAACCTGAACCATAACCCTAAATGCAAACTCTAACACTAACTCTAACCCTAACCCTAACCCTAAATGCTAACCTAACCCTAACTCAAACCCTAAATACTACCCCTACCCTAAACCCTAACCCTAACCCTAAATGCTAACCTTAATAGCTACTATAACCCTAACCCTAAATCCAAACCCTAATCCTAACCCAAATCCTGACCCTAACCCTAACCCTAACCTTAACCTTAACCCTAACCCTAACCCTAACCCTATCCCTAACTCTAAATGCTAATCCTAACCCTAACCCTAAATGCTAACCTTAACAGCTATCCTAACCTTAACCCTAAATGCTAACCGTAACCCTAAATACTAACCTAACCCTAACCCTATCCCTAACCCTAAACACTACCCCTAACCCTAAACCCTAACCTTAACAGCTATCATAACCCTAACCCTAAATGCTAACCCTAACCCTAACTCTAACCCTAACGCAAACCCAAATGCTAACCTAACCCTAACCCTAAATGCTAACCTTAATAGCTACCCTAACCCTAACCATAAATGCTAACCATAGCCATAACTCTAACCCTAACCCTAAATGCTAACCTAACCCTAACCCTAACCCTAAACACTACCCCTAACCCTAAACCCAAACCATAACCCTAACCCTAAATGCTAACCCTAACCCTGATCCTAACGCTAACCCTAAATGCTAACCTTAACAGCTACCAAAACTCTAACCCTAAATAATAACCCTAACCCTAACGCTAACCCTAAATGCTAACATAACCCGAACCCTAACCTTAAACACTACCCCCTAACATTAAACCCTAACCCTAACTCCAAATGCTAATCTTAACAACAACTCTAACCCTAACCCTAAATGCTAACCGTAACCATAACCCTAACCATAACCCTAAATGCTAACCTAATCCTAATTCTAACCCTAAACAATACTCCAAACCCTATACCCTAAACCCTAACCCTAATCGTAACCCTAACCCTAAATGCTAACCCTAACCCTAACCTTAAATGCTAACCTAACCCTAACCCTAACCCTAACCCTAAATGCTACAGCTACCGTAACCCTAACACTAACCCTAAATGCTAACACAACCCTAACCCTAACCCTAAACACTTTCCCTAACCCTAATGATTAACCCTAACCCTAACCCTAACCGTGACCCTAACCCTAACCGTAATCTTAACTCTAACCCTAAATACTTACTGTAACCCTAACCCTAAATGCTAACCGTAACCATAACCCTAACCCTAAACACTACCCCTAACCCTAACTCTAACCTTAATCCTAACTGCTAACCCTAACTCTAACCCTAACACTAACCCTAAATGCTAACCCTAACCCTAACCCTAACTCTAACCGTAAATGCTAACCTTAACAGCTACCATAGCCCTAATCCTAACCCTAACCCTAACACTAAACCTAAATGTTAACCTAACCCTAACCCTAACCCTAACCCTAACCTTAACCATAACCCTAACCTTAACCCTAACCCTAATCCTAACCCTAAATGCTAACCCTAATCTTAACCCTAACCCTAAATGCTACCTTAACCCTAACCCTAACCTTAAATGCTAACCATAACTATAACACTAACACTAACCCTAAATGCTAACATAACCCTAACCCTAACCCTAAACACTACCCCTAACCCTAAACCCTATCACTAACTCTAACCCTAAATACTAGCCCTAACCCTAACCCTAACCCTAAATGCTAGCCCTAACCCTAACCCTAACCCTAACCTTAAAGGCTAACCTTAACAGTGATGTGGGAAAATCTTCGATAAAGAATTTCTCAAAATAAGCGTGTTATAAGTATAGATTTAAACCGACAACTAAACCTTGATCAAATTTAAATTGTTTGTCACTTAAGCAAACCCAATAAAAATTAACCGAAGTATTTAAATCTCAGGTCGTCTCTCAAAGAATTGCAGGAAAGTGTACTTATAATTGGCTATGAAAAAGTATATTTTTTAGTTTTGAAATAAGGAACAAGTAATGTAAATAACAAGGAAATAGAATAACAACTAAGAAAAGTCCTAGCAAGGATTGAGAATTGGAATTCCTATCCTCATTGTCATTGTCAATTATGATGGTAATTGCAATTTGCTCTCACTTAGTTAACCTCTAACAATTAAAGGTAAGTCAAGTGAGCAATTCAACTTGAATTCACAAGTCCTAATCAAAGACTAGAATTAGTGAAGCTCAAGTCAACTAGCAACCTTCAATCACCAACCAACAAAAGACTTTGACAATTCAAGAGTCTCTAATTGATCAATCCAAGTTAAGAATAGAAAAATCTAATTTAAAATCCTACCAAGCATTTTATCAAACACTTGATAGGCACAAAATAAAAACATAAAAAATTGACAGACATAAGAAATTCTAAGACTACCAAAGCAAGGAAATAACAATAACAAAGCAATTGAACAATAAGAAACATGAACCATGAATTGCATTAATGAAATTTGAGAGTAACACATGAGTTCATAAAGTAAATTAGCAAAATAACGGAACCAATAAGAGAAATAGATAGCTAAAGTACTAGAATAAGTAAGAGTAGAAGAAAGCTAAATTAAAGCAAGGTAGAATTCTGAGATTGAGAATAAACAAGACTAAAAACCCTAAAACCTAGAGAGAGTAGAGAGAGTAGAGAGCCTTTCTCTCTATAAAAACTACATCTAAACCTAACGTATGAATGTGAATGAATGATTGAATGATTACTCCATTCTGTTCTACTCTACAGCTTCTAATCTTCATTTTCGGGCTTAAAACTGGGTCCAAATGAGCCCAGAAATTGCCCCTAGCGAATTATGATATCTGCAGCACGTGACATTTTGTCACGCGTACGCGTCAGCCACGTGATATGCGTCAATTTGACAATTTGCTGGCCGCGCGTGCGCGTCGCTCGTCTTCTGCACCAGTCATGCGTACGCGTCGCTACCAGCTTCTAAATTCCTCAATTTCTTGTGTTCCTTCCACTTTTGCATCTTCCTTTCCATCCTTTAAGCCATTACTGCCCTAGAAAACCTAAAATTACTTAACGCACATATCACGGTATCGAATGGTAATAAGAGAGGATTAAAAATAGCAAATTTAACACCTAAGAAGAATATTTTCAATCATAGCACAAAATTAGGAAAGAAAATATAAAATATGCGAATTATATGAATAAGTGTGAGAATAGTTAGTAAAATCCACTTAATTAAGTACAAGATAAACCCTAAAAATGGAGTTTATCAAACAGCTACCAAAACCCTAACCTTAACCCTAACCCTAAATGCTAACCCTAACCCTGACTCTAACCTTAATGCTAACCTTAAATGCTAACCTAACTTATGACTTGCATCATCTACCTCTTTCTCTTATCTAAAAAGACCATAAAAAGACCATAATCTCATTCAATCAATGCAATTTCATGAAGAAAATGGTGAATATTATGGTACATTTCTTTGAAATGAGTTTGTGCTAAATTTCAGGTGAAAAGAGCAACAAAAAGAGGGAGGAAACAATAAGAAGAAGTTGGGCGTGTGAAGCTGGGCATCCCACTTAAAACAAATGCCATCAGATAGTATAGACGTGACACGCCAGCACCAGAGCGTGGCGCGCCAGTTGACAATTCCAGAAGAGGATTCTTGAAGCTTTAACAAGGGCGTGGCACGCCAGGGCCAGGCGTGACACGCCAACTATATTTTCCAGAGAGCAAGTTTGAAGACCACAAAGGGGGCGTGGCACGCCAACCCCCTCACACACTATGGGCATGCCACTTGAACTTGAAGGCATGGCACACTAGTTCACAATTCTAGAAGGGAGACTTGAAAGCTCAACACTGGGCGTGCCACTTGATATCGAAGGCATGACACGCCAACCTCATCCATGACTTGGGCGTGCCACTTGGGTAATAGTATGGCACGCCAAGCTTGAAGAAGCTCACACCACCAAGGGCGCGCCACTTGTACTCAATGGCGTGGCACGCCAATACACTTAACCAGAAGAGCATGAAGGAAGTACTAATGCTGGGCGTGTCACTTGATGTCGAAGGCGTGGCATGCCAACTCAAGCAACCAGGGGAGAAGAAGACTAGGCGTGCCATTTGAGAGTTAAGGTGTGGCATACCAGAGCAAGATAACTATGGGCGTGCCACTTGAATGCTGGGCATGACACGCCTCTCACTTCTCATTCATGCACTATTAAAGGGCGTGGCACGCCAGTGTTATTTTCCAGAGGGGAAGATTGAAGCATTACCAAGGGTGTGGCACGCCACCTACTGGGCGTGGCACGCCAGTATTACCTTCCATAGAGGATGGATGGAGTGCACACTATGGACGTGGCATGCCAGACCTGGACATGCCACGCTGGTTCAAGGTTCCAGAGAAGAGGAGCAAGAGGGAAGAGCCTGGGCGCGCCACTTGAACTCGAAGGCGTGGCACGCCAGGCTAACTAAGCAAGAAGAGACCCTAGGCGTGCCACTTGGACTCGAAGGCGTGGCACGCCAGGGTAGTTAATGAACAAGGCGTGTCACTTGAAGAGCCTAGACATGCCACGCTGGTTCAAGGTTCCAGAGAAGAGGAGCAAGAGGGAAGAGCCTGGGCGCGCCACTTGAGCTCGAAGGCGTGGCACGCCAGGCTAACTAAGCAAGAAGAGACCCTAGGCATGCCACTTGGACTCGAAGGCGTGGCACGCTAGGGTAGTTAATGAACAAGGCGTGTCACTTGAAGAGCCAGGCATGGCGCGGCAAGCCAAGCTGAGTAGCTAGGTGTGGCACGCCACTCAAACGCCAACACACGCCAGGCACATTCTTTATTTCATGAGTTTTTCCTTTTCCCTCTTGTTGTAATTTTCTTTTCTCTTTTGTATTTTCTTAATTCTAGTGATAGGAGTAGTATAAATAACCCCTAGAAGTATTGAAAAGGAAGTTAGTTAGTAGGTAGAGATTGAATACTTAGCTTTAGTTTTACTTTTCATCTTTTCCATCTCTTGTACTTTTCTCTAAGCTATGAGTAGCAAAACTCTCTCTCATTGGGAGAGGGAGCTCTATTGTACTTGATGTATTGATGATAGTGAATTTATTCTTCTCTTCATCTTCTCTTTGATTTGCTTGAAGAAATTTCGTTCTTAATGCTAGTGTTCAATCATCTTGGGAAAGAGGTTGAATGCAAAATGGGTTTCATGGGAACCTTGAAAAAGAAAACATAAAACCATGCTTGAAATTCCTTTTCACAATTGAGTATATCTGAGTTTTGGGATAGGATATGGTGACATGAAATTCACCCACTATTTGGATCTATGAGGATATGTGGTATAATCAGGGACCAACATATCTCTCTTCACGAGCAATTAGACCAAGAAATTGGCTGATTATCAAGATTTGAGAGATTGAATCACCAAGGGATTGAAGTTCAATCAATCATGATTTCCAAGAGGTCAATGAGTTGCATGATTAAAAATGAGATGAGCTTAATTTAATCCAAAAAGAACAACATCTCCTAATCCCAATGAATTCTCCCATTCTTATCTTCCACATTCTTTATAACTTTCTTTAAATTCTATTATTCCATATTTCCATTTACAATTTAGCCATTTATGTTTCAGTTCTTTACATTCTTGTCATTTACTTTTCTACACTTTATTGCTTTCTTTTACTTTTGAGTCATTTACATTTCTGTTATTTAATTTTCTGCATCGAGTACTCTTTTTATTGATCAACATGACTAAATTCATTCATCAACTAAAATTTCTCAATCAATCAATCTCTGTGGATTCGACCCCACTCCACTGTGGGTTATTACTTGACGATAATTTGGTGCACTTGTCAAAGAATGGATTCATTTTATAAGGGGAGTGAATTCCAGCCATCAAATTTTATGGCGCCGTTACCGAGGATTAATTTTGAATTGACAATGATTAAGTTGATGAGCATTTAGATTAAGTATTTTTTTGTTAGTTCCGTTACTTTCATTCTTTATATTTTTCCTTTTTTTCTTCATTTCATTTAGTTTTTACCTGTTCATTGTTTGTATGCTAACTCTAACAAGAAGCACACTAACTGTTTGATACTTTGCATCACTTAATTTTTTACTTACCCCCATTCTTCCATAAGGGTGCTAATCTCTTGTTTAGATATTATTTTTTTTGTGTATGACAGGGAGAAGAAGAGTTGAAATCTCCTACGATTTGGAACCAAAGAGAATATTCTTAAGATTGAAAAGAGAAGCGGTGGCAAGAGGCAAAAGAGTGGTTAGTGAAAAAGAAGAAGAAGAAGAGGATCTAACTCAAACTATGGAAGGAGAAGCACACAACCACCATGAAGGAGTTGTTGGCAACCATGCTCCACAAGAAAAGAGAGTGCTAGGCTCTTACATAAATCCCAATCCTGAAAATTGTGGGAATAGCATTTTGAGGCCCAACATACATGCCAACAATTTTGAACTCAAACCACAGCTAATCACTCTTGTTCAGAATAATATTTCCTTTGGAGGAAATACTCAAGAAGACCCTAACCAACACCTAACCACATTCTTGAGGATTTGTGACACTATGAAGTCAAATGGTGTTCATCCGAACACTTACAAACTACTCTTGTTCCCCTTTTCTCTCAAGGATAAAGCATCAAAGTGGCTGGAATCATTCTCTAAGGAGAGCTAGATCACTTAGGAAGATGTAGTGAATAAGTTCTTAGAAAGGTTCTACCCTCCACAAAGAATCAATAGGCTGAGAGTTGAGGTGCAAACCTTCAGACAACAAGATGGAGAGACTCTCTGGCTAGGTGATCGGTTCCCAATTAACCCGGTTGAACCGATCGGTTCGGTTCGATTTTTAGAATAATGATATTAATATACTAATTGCAAATATGATTATATTAATATATGATCAAATATGTTCTCTAATTAAAAAAATAATCTCTTTTTTAGAACCTTATGTGCCTATTATTAATATATTAATTGTGATGGGCATATTGTAATTATATATATGTAAACATATGTTTTTGTGTTATACATATATACACATATAGGACAATTCGTTATAGGCTATCTAGTATATATACAAATTAGGGTATATAACCTATTACCTAATAATAGTTTATATATTAATAATTTATATAGTTAGTAATAATAGGGTAAAATATTTTTTAGGTTATATATAAATATAGTATTAACTTAATAGCGTATAATATTAGTATAGGTTATATAGTTATATATTAATATATAGGTTATGTTATATACCCTAATATATATTCCTATAGGTAATTAGTTAGGATATTAACTATATAGTTAATATATTTAAAGGTTACATATAAATAACTTAATTACTTATATATGATAACTAATGATATATCTATTATTACCTATATAATTATGTTATATACCCTAATATATTAGTTACCTAATATATATCCTAATAATATAATATTACCTATATTAGTTATATATTAGTACATATTACTTAATTATTAATAGATTATATATTACTTTAATATTAGCCATAGGTTATATATTATATAATTATATAGGTTAATGATATACCAATATTATCTATATTTTTTGATAAATAATTAATAAATATAACTTAATAATCTATATTAATTAGGCAATTAGGTTATATTAATATATTTAACTAATATGTATATATTATAATAATTTAACTAATTAATTTAGATAATACACTAATATATATCTTATATAAATAGGATATAATATATTATGGTTCATATATAACATTACCTATATTATTAGGGTATAACTTAGTTATATAGTCCTATTATTAAGGTTATTTATTAACCCCAATATAATAAATTTATAGAGTAACACTATTTTTATTTTATTAGGGTAATATTAATATATTTTTATTATATTGTTATAATTATTAGTATAAATATATTATCTTAATAACATATACATAGGGTAAAATACACTGTAACCCTATTTGTATATAATATATATTATTTAATAACCGTATTTTTTAATATTATAAATTAACCCTAGCTATTAGGGGTATTTGAAACCGATTCAAATCGATCAAACCGATCAACCGAGCCAAATAAATCGATTTTGCTAAAAAAATAAAAAAATTATGTTTTGCTATTTTTTTGTGGTTGGGTTCGGTTTTCGGTTTTGTCACTTAAAACCTGAACCGAACCGAACCGGTCAAATAAAAAATTCCAAATAACTATTAGACCATTACTCCCACCCTACCCCATCAGATAACCTAATCACATACGTTCCTAACTACTAACCTAGCGCAGCCACACTCTCAAAGAACTCCATTACCGCAACCCCTCACAGCCCCTCCCTACCCCGCCTCCCAACACCTTGCAGCCCCTCCTAGTCCTGCCGTACTACCGCCTCCCAGCTCCTCCCATCAGTGCTTCCCAGCAGCGCCGGATCAGCCACCCAGCAGCGACATTCAGCCCCTCCCAGCAGCATAAACCAGCGAATCCAACGCCTCCACTTCCAGCAGTGCTTCCCTGTAGCGCCGAACCAGCCACCCAGAAGCGACGTTCATCCCCTCTCAGTAGCACGAACTGGAGAACCCTGCCCCTTCCAGCTCTTTCCAGTACCTCCCATTCACCCACACCCAAAGATAAGAGACACCGCTGGCCCACTCATTCTTCTTTGACCACCACTGGAGACTACTTGCCGAAGGTCGCCAACTCTTCCTCCCGTTCATCCCTCTTCGTCGGGTTCTTTCTGTCACCGCTGTTCCTCGCGTTTATCCCTCCCTCTTCGTGGTTCAGTCATTCTCGCCGCCTCACGTTCTTGGGCATTTTCGCCGTTAGTAACGACCCAATCACCGTCCTCCTTTCAATTTCCACCGTCAGTTCGTAGTCCTCCGTTCTCGCCGCTTGCCATCCTCGGTGGTTACCGCCTTGCCATACTCGATTTCTACCACGTCGCCGGCCTCCTTTCAGCGAATTAGCGTGTTCTCTGTTTCATTGTTCAAGACTTCATGATATTTTTTATGAAGATCATTTGAATTTCGCGAAGTTAATTTGAACTGTGAATTGTAAATAATTGTGAATTAGTTTTGGATATAAACTAATAATTATTTTTTGCAGTTTCTAAGTCAGTAGCAGTACCACCAAAAGACTATATAAAACTAGAAATATAAAATCTAAAATTGTATAAGATTTTACTTGTTCAGTTGTTATGTTGAGGCTGCTGTTAATGTATATGTTTAAAAGAATTAGATATCATGAATTATACTTGTTCACTTGGTTAATCTTAACTTATCTCGTCACTGCCTTCTGTCTCATCCTTTTGCAGAAATTGTAGTCTTCTTCGCCATTGGTGACTGTACTCTGCTCTCCCAAGCAGCAAATCCAGGATGAATATGACTATTAGGACTCTGTCCCTTCCTAACGGAATTGCTTTCCCCACCCCGACAGATGTTTTTATGTTGAAGCCCAACCTATTATTGCATCTTAGTTCCCTTGATTATTACCAGGTATGACTTAGAGTTATTTTCCTTTGTATTACCTTCGAGTTTATTGATTCAAGTGTTTGTGTTGTCGATTATTATTGGTTATTATTTGGACTGAATTACAATAGGTATACATAGAAATAAGTCACCAGTATGAAATATAAAATACAAACATACATTGAAAGTAAATTAAATAACATATGGATTTATACATTGTTGCTTGATTTTGGTACACAAATAGCATTTTTGCTGAATTGTGGGTTCGTATACTAAAAATAACAAAATTGTCACCCTTATTTACATTTCTTGGTTGAGATTCTAAACAAAAAGTGAATAATTTTCTTTTGTTTCCTTGGCAGGGTTTTCTATAATCTAATGTTAAACTGGTTCGCCTTCAAACCAGCAATATCCCATTCTAGCTAAAGTAATTTACTTCATTGAACATTGTTCTTAGCTTTTATTTGGGTTTTTTACTGTGATAAATGCAATGGTTACTGCCAATTATGCTACAAAAGTGCTTTTTTTGTTTTTGTTTTTGTTTATCAGTACAGTAGCGGTAAGATTAGACTTCCCGTTGAGACTAGAATTCAAGCGAAGAAATATTTTTGATGTAAATTGAAAGTCAGGGATGAAGTGCCACAAAATGCTGATTTTTCCCGGCAATATGCAAGAAAAGAAAAGAAACCTTTTCCGACGCCCATCGTTGAATTGTGACGAGCAGCTAGGAAAAGGCTAAAGATGATGAAAGGTCAGCCAAGGAAACCACTCTCGACCCCAAAGAATAGGTTACTTGTGAAGAGCCCTATACCAATTGCTTACAATGTGTCTAATGCAAGGATCACTTTAATTAACAATCTGATGATGTTGCTCAAAGTAGTGCCAGTGCATGCTTGCGGGTAGTTATCCTTGGTACCTTATCATACATTCGGCTAATGTGGAGTTTCTATGATCATAACCTCAATTTGATATATTTTCTTTGTTATTGATAAATGCGATAATAGTAATACAAATTGGTATTGTTGTTTGAGGGCATGTGACATTTTTGTTTGCTTAGTAATTTTTTTTTACAATTTCTTTGAAGTGTTTCATAGGTCACAAAGCTTTTCATCTTCACCACATTTTAGCTTTCTTAATTGTTTTATCCTTAGTGAAATTTGAATCTAATTTCATACTGAGAATGCCACATATTATTTTTTTTGAAAAGCGAATAGTTTATATCTTCCATTTTTAACACAGAAAATTTGAATGCTAGACATTTGCAACCCACAGTTTGTAACTTTATGGGCCTATTATTAATATATTAATTGTGATGGGCACGTTGTAATTATATATATCTAAACGTATTTTTCTGTATTATACATATATACACAGATAGAGCAATTCGTTATAGGCTATTTAATATATATACAAATTATGGTATATAACCTGTTACCTAATAATAGTTTATATATTAATAATTTATATAGTTAATAATAATAGGGTAAAATATTATTTAGGTTATATATAAATATATAAATATAGTATTAACTTAATAGCGTATAATATTAGTATAGATTATATAGTTATATATTAATATATATGTTATATTATATACCCTAATATATATTCCTATAGGTAATTAGTTAGGGTATTAATTATATAGTTAATATATTTATAGGTTACATATAAATAACTTAATTACCTATATATGATAACTAATGATATATCTATTATTATCCTATATAATTATGTTATATACCATAATATATTAGTTACCTAATATATATCCTAATAATATAATATTACCTATATTAGTTATATATTAGTATATATTACTTAATTATTAATAGGTTATATATTACCTTAATATTAGCCATAGGTTATATATTATATAATTATATAGATTAATGATATACCAATATTACCTATATTTTTCGATAAATAATTAATAAATATAACTTAATAATCTATATTAATTAGGCAATTAAGTTTTATTAATATATTTAACTAATATGTATATAATATAATAATTTAAATAATTAATTTAGATAATACACTAATATATATCTTATATAAATAGGATATAATATATTATGGTTAATATATAACATTACCTATATTATTAGGGTATAACTTAGTTATATAGTCCTATTATTAAGGTTATTTATTAACCCTAATATAATAAATTTATAGGGTAATACTATTTTTATTATATTAGGGTAATATTAATATATTTTTATTATATTGTCATAATTATTAGTATAAATATATTATCTTAATAATATATACATAGGGTAAAATACACTGTAACCCTATTTGTATATAATATATATTATTTAGTAACCGTATTTTTTAATATTATAAATTAATCCTAGATATTAGGGGTATTCGAAACGGATTCAAATCGATCAAACCGATCAACCGAGCCAAATAAATCGATTTTGCTGAAAAATAAAAAAAATTATGTTTTGCTATTTTTTTGGTTCGGTTCGGTTTTCGATTGTCACCTAAAACCTGAACCGAACCGAACCGAACCAAATCGGTCAAATAAAAAACTCCAAATAACTATTAGACCATTACCCCCTACCCTCATCAGATAACCTAATCACCTACGTTCCTAACTCCTAACCTAGTGCATCCACACTCTCAAAGAACCCCATTACCGCAACCCATCACAGCCCCTCCCAACCCCACCTCCCAACACCTCGCAGCCCTTCCCAGTCTTGCCGAACTACCGCCTCGCAGCTCCTCCCATCAGTGCCCCCCAGAAGCGCCGGACCAGCCACCCAACAGCAACATTCAGCCCCTCCCAGCAGCACAAACCAGCGAACCCAACGCCTCCACTCCCAACAGCGCCGAACCAGCCACCCAGAAGTGACGTTCAACCCCTTCCAGTAGCACAAACTGGAGAACCCAGCCCCTCTCAGCACCTCCCATTCACCCACACCCAGAGATAAGAGACACCGCTGGCCCACTCCTTCTTCCTTGACCACCACTGGAGACTACTTGTCGGAGGTCGCCCACTCTTCCTCACATTTATCCCTCTTCATCGGGTTCTTTCTGTCACCGCTGTTCCTCGCGTTCATCCCTCCCTCTTCGTGGTTCAGTCGTTCTCGCCGCCTCACGTTCTTGGGCGTTTTCGCCGTTAGTAACGGCCCCATCACCGTCCTCCTTTCAGTTTCTACCGTCAGTCCGTGGTCCTCTGTTCTCGCTGCTTGCTGTCCTCGATGGTTACCACCTTGCCGTACTCGGTTTCTACCACGTCGCCGGCCTCCTTTCAGCGAATTAGCGTGTTCTCTGTTTTATTGTTCAGGACTTCATGCAATTTTTTTATGAAGATCATTTGAATTTTGCGAAGTTAATTTGAACTGTGAATTGTGAATAATTGTAAATTGGTTTTAGATATAAACTAATAATTATTTTTGCAGTTTCTAAGTCAGTGACAGTACCACCAGAAGACTATATAAAACTAGAAATATAAAATCCAAAATCGTGTAAGATTTTACTTGTTCAGTGGTTGTGTTGATGCTGCTATTATTGTATATGTTTAAAAGAATTAGATATCATGAATTATACTTGTTCACTTGGTTAATCTTAACTTATCTCGTCGCTGTCTTCTGTCTCATCCTTTTGCAGAGACTGTAGTCTTCTTCGTCATTGGTGACTGTACTCTGCTCTCTCAAGCAGCAAATTCAGGATGAATATGACTATTAGGACTCTGTTCCTTCCTAATGGAATTGCTTTCCCCACCCCGACAGATGTTTATATGTTGAAGCCCAACCTATTATTGCATCTTAGTTCCCTTGATTATTACCAGGTATGACTTAGAGTTATTTTTCTTTGTATTACCTTCGAGTTTATTGATTCAAGTGTTTGTGTTGTCGATTATTATTGGTTATTATTTGGACTGAATTACAATAGGTATACAAAGAAATAAGTCACCAGTATGAAATATAAAATACAAATATACATTGAAAGTAAATTAAATAACACATGGATTTATACATTGTTGCTTGATTTTGGTATACAAATTACATTTTTGCTGAATTGTGGGTTCGTATACTGAAAATAACAAACTTGTCCCCCTTATTTACGTTTCTTGGTTGAGATTCTAAACAAAAAGTGAATAATTTCCTTTTGTTTCCTTGGCATAGTTTTCTATAATCTAATATTAAACTGGTTCGTCTTCAAACCGGCAATATCCCATTCTGGCTAAAGTAATTTACTTCATTGAACATTGTTCCAAGTTTTTATTTGGATTTTCTACTGTGACAAATGCAATGGTTACTGCCAATTATGCTACAAAAATGCTCTTTTATTTCTGTTTTTGTTTATCAGTACAGTAGCGGTAAGATTAGACTTTCCGTGGAGACTAGAATTCAAGGGAAGAAATATTTTAGATGTAAATTGAAAGTCAGGAATGAAGTGCCACAAAATGTTGATTTTTCCCGGCAAAATGCAAGAAAAAAAAAGAAACCTTTTCCGACGCCCATTGTTGAGCTGCAACGAACAACTAGAGAAAGGCTAAAGATGATGAAAGGTCACAAGAAAACCACTCTCGACCCAAAGAATTGGTTACTTGTGAAGAGCCTTATACCAATTGCTTACAATGTGTATAATGCAAGGATCACTTTAATTAACAATCTGAAGATGTTGCTCAAAGTAGTGCCAGTGCATGCTTGCGGGTAGTTATCCTTGGTACCTTATCATACATTCGGCTAATGTGGAGTTTCTATGATCATAACCTCAATTTGATATGTTTTCTTTGTTATTGATAAATGCAATAATAGTAATACAAATTGGTGCTGTTGTTTGAGGGTATGTGACATTTTTGTTTGCTTAGTAATTTTTTTTACAATTTCTTTGAAGTGTTTCATAGGTCACAAAGCTTTTCATCTTCACCATATTTTAGCTTTGTTAATTATTTTATCCTTAATGAAATTTGAATCTAATTTCATACTGAGAATGCCACATATTATTTTTTTGAAAAACGAATAGTTTATATCTTCCATTTTTAACACAGAAAATTTGTATGCTAGATATTTGCAACCCACAGTTTGTAAGTTTATGTGCCTATTATTAATATATTAATTGTGATGGGCACGTTGTAATTATATATATCTAAACATATTTTTCTGTATTATACATATATACACAGATAGAACAATTCGTTATAGGCTATTTAGTATATATATTAATTAGGGTATATAACCTATTATCTAATAATAGTTTATATATTAATAATTTATATAGTTAATAATAATAGGGTAAAATATTATTTAGGTTATATATAAATATATAAATATAGTATTAACTTAATTGTGTATAATATTAGTATAGATTATATAGTTATATATTAATATATAGGTTATATTATATACCCTAATATATATTCCTATAGGTAATTAGTTAGGTTATTAACTATATAGTTAATATATTTATAGGTTACATATAAATAACTTAATTACCTATATATGATAACTAATGATATATCTATTATTACCCTATATAATTATGTTATATACCATAATATATTAGTTACCTAATATATATCCGAATAATTTAAAATTACCTATAATAATTATATATTAGTATATATTACTTAATTATTAATAGGTTATATATTACCTTAATATTAGCCATATGTTATATATTATATAATTATATAGGTTAATGATATACCAATATTACCTATATTTTTTCATAAATAATTAATAAATATAACTTAATAATCTATATTAATTAAGCAATTAGGTTATATTAATATATTTAACTAATATGTATATATTATAATAATTTAACTAATTAATTTAGAAAATACACTAATATATATCTTATATAAATAGGATATAATATATTATGGTTAATATATAACATTACCTATATTATTAGGGTATAACTTAGTTATATAGTCCTATTATTAAGGTTATTTATTAACCCTAATATAATAAATTTATAGGGTAATACTATTTTTATTATATTAGGATAATATTAATATATTTTTATTATATTGTTATAATTATTAGTATAAATATATTATCTTAATAATATATACATAGGGTAAAATACACTGTAACCCTATTTGTATATAATATATATTATTTAGTAACCCTATTTTTTAATATTATAAATTAACCCTAGATATTAGGAGTATTCGAAACCGATTCAAATCGATCAAACCGATCAACCGAGCCAAATAAATCGATTTTGCTGAAAAAATCAAAAAAATTATGTCTTGCTATTTTTTGTGGTTCGGTTCGGTTTTCGGTTTGTCACTTAAAACCTAAACCGAACCGAACCAAAACAAACCGGACAAATAAAAAACTCCAAATAACTATTAGACCATTATCCCCACCCTACCCCCATCAGATAATCTAATCACCTACGTTCCTAACTCCTAGCCTAGCGCAGCCACACTCTCAGAGAACCCCATTACCGCAACACCTCACAGCCCCTCCCAACCCCGCCTCCCAACACCTCGCAACCCCTCCCAATCCTGCTGAACTACCGCCTCCCAGCTCCTCCCATCAGTGCCTCCCAGCAGCGCCAGACCAACCACCCAGCAACGACATTCAGCCCCTCCCAGCAACACAAACCAGCGAACCCAACGCCTCCACTCCCAGTAGCGCTTCCCAGCAGCGCCTAACCAGCTACCCAGAAGCGACGTTCAACCCCTCCTAGTAGTACGAACTGAAGAACTCAGCCCCTCCCAGCACCTCCCATTCACCCACACCTAGAGATAAGAGACACCGCTGGCCCACTCCTTCTTCCTTGACCACCACTGGAGACTACTTGCCGGAGGTCGCACACTCTTCCTCGCGTTCATCTCTATTCGTCGGGTTCTTTCTGTCACCGCTGTTCCTCGCGTTCATCACTCCCTCTTCGTGATTCAGTCGTTCTCGCCGCCTTACGTTCTTGGGCGTTTTCGCCGTTAGTAACGGCCCCATCACCGTCCACCTTTCAGTTTCTACCATCAGTCCGTGGTCCTCCGTTCTCGCCGCTTGCCGTCCTCGGTGGTTACTGCCTTGCGGTACTCGGTTTTTGCCACGTCACTGGCCTCCTTTCAGCCAATTAGCGTGTTCTCTGCTTCATTGTTTAGAACTTCAGGCAATTTTTTATGAAGATTGGTGGACGAAATTGTGATCACATCAATGTAGTATTCTTTGTTGTTGTATGGAATCCTTATTATGGCACTTATGTATGGACACAACTCCGTTCAACTAACCAGCAAGTGTACTGGGTCGTCCAAGTAATACCTTACGTGAGTAAGGGTCGATCCCACAGAGATTGTTGGTATGAAGCAAGCTATGGTCATCTTGTAAATCCCAGTCAGGAGGATAAAATTATGGAATTTAGAAAATCAAATATGATTAATAAAAATAAACAGAAAATAAAATGGATAGAGATACTTATGTAAATCAATAGTGGAAATTTCAGATAGGCGTATGGAGATGTTGTGCTCCTCTTGAATCTCTACTTTCTTATTACATTCATCCTATCCTTCTTACTCCTTTCCATGGCAAGCTGTATGTAGGGCATCACCGTTGTCAATGGCTACATCCCATCCTCTCAGTGAAAACGTTCCTATGCTCTGTCACAGCACGGCTAATCATCTGTCGGTTCTCAATCAGGTTGGAATAGAATCCCTTGATTCTTTTGCGCTTGTCATCACGCCCAGCCTTCAGGAGTTTGAAGCTCGTCACAGTCATTCAATCCCAGAATCCTACTCGGAATACCACAGACAAGGTTTAGACTTTCCGGATCCTCATGAATGCCGCCATCTATCTAGCTTATACCACGAAGATTCTGTTGGGGAATCTAAGAGATATACGCCCGGCCTAAGGTAGAACGGAAGTGGTTGTCAGCCACGCGCGTTCATGGGTGAGAATGATGATGAGTGTCACGGATCATCACATTCATCAAGTTGAAGTGCAAATCTTGGAAGAAGAATAAAAGAGAATTGAATAGAAAGTAATAGTAATTGTATTGAAACTTGAGGTACAGTAGAGCTCCACACCCTTAATCTATGGTGTGAAGAAACTCTACCGTTGAAAATACATAAGTGAAAGGTTCAGGCATGGCCGAATGGCCAGCCCCCAAAATGTGATCACAGGATTCAAAATAAAATCCAGGATGATAATATGATAGTAAAACGTTCTATTTATAATAAACTAGCTCCTAGGGTTTACATGAGTAAGTAATTGATGCATAAATCCACTTCCGGGGCCCACTTGGTGTATGCTTGGGCTGAGCTTGATCTATCCACGAGCTGAGGCTTTTCTTGGAGTTGAACTCCGAGTTATGACGTGTTTTGGGCGTTCAACTCCGGATCATGACGTTTTTCTGGCGTTTAACTCCAGACAGCAGCATGTACTTGGCGTTCAACGCCAAGTTACGACGTCAATTTCCGAATAAAATATGAACTATTATATATTGTTGGAAAGCTCTGGATGTCTACTTTCCAACGTCGTTGAGAGCGCGCCAATTGGAGTTCTGTAGCTCCAGAAAATCCATTTTGAGTGCAGGGAGGTCAGATTCCAACAGCATCAGCAGTCCTTTTGTCAGCCTTTTTCAGAGTTTTGCTCAAGTCCCTCAATTTCAGCCAGAAATTACCTAAAATCACAGAAAAACACACAAACTCATAGTAAAGTCCAGAAATGTGAATTTAACATAAAAACTAATGAAAACATCCCTAAAAGTAGCTTGAACTTACTAAAAACTACCTAAAAACAATGCCAAAAAGCGTATAAATTATCCGCTCATCAAAGATCATTTGAATTTTGCGAAGTTAATTTGAACTGTGAATTGTGAATAATTGTGAATTGGTTTTGGATATAAACTAATAATTGTTTTTTGCAGTTTCTAAGTCAGTGGCAGTACCACCAGAAGACTATATAAAACTAGAAATATGAAATCCAAAATCGTGTAAGATTTTACTTGTTCAGTTGTTGTGTTGATGCTGCTGTTATTGTATATGTTTAAAAGAATTAGATATCATGAATTATACTTGTTCACTTGGTTAATCTTAACTTATCTCGTCGCTGCCTTCTGTCTCATCCTTTTGCAGAGACTGTAGTCTTCATCGTCATTGGTGACTGCACTCTACTCTCCCAAGCAGCAAATCTAGGATGAATATGACTATTAGGACTCTGTCCCTTCCTAATGGAATTGCTTTTCCCACCCCGACAGATGTTTTTATGTTGAAGCCCAACCTATAATTGCATCTTAGTTCCCTTGATTATTACCAGGTATGACTTAGAGTTATTTTTCTTTATATTACCTTCGAGTTTATTGATTCAAGTGTTTGTGTTGTCGATTATTATTGGTTATTACTTGGACTGAATTACAATAGGTATACATAGAAATAAGTCACCAGTATGAAATATAAAATACAAATATACATTGAAAGTAAATTAAATAACACAGGGATTTATACATTGTTGCTTGATTTTGGTATACAAATAGCATTTTTTGCTTAATTGTGGGTTCGTATACTGAAAATAACAAAATTGTCACCCTTATTTACGTTTCTTGGTTGAGATTTGATGAGGGGATAATTTATACGCCTTTTGGCATTATGTTTTGGTAGTTTTTAGTAAGTTCAAGCTACTTTTAGGGGTGTTTTCATTAGTTTTTATGTTAAATTTACATTTCTGGGCTTTACTATGAATTTGTGTGTTTTTCTGTGATTTCAGGTAATTTCTAGCTGAAATTGAGGGACTTGAGCAAAACTCTGATTGGAGGCTGACAAAGCATTGCTGATGCTGTTGGAATCTGACCTCCCTACACTTGAAATGGATTTTCTGGAGCTACCAAACTCCAAATGGCGCGCTCTTATCGGCGTTGGAAAGTAGACATCCAGAGCTTTCCAACAATATATAATTGTCCATACTTTATTTGGGAATTGACGACGTAAACTGGCGCTCAACGCCAGTTCCATGTTGCTATCTGGAGTAAAACGCCAGAAACACGTCACGACCCGGAGTTGAACGCCCAAAACACGTTACAACTTGGCGTTCAACTCCAAAAGAAGTCTCAGCTCGTGGATAGATCAAGCTCAGCCCAAACACACACCAAGTGGGCCCCGGAAGTGAATTTATGCATCAATTACTTACTCATGTAAACCCTAGTAGCTAGTCTAGTATAAATAGGATAATTTACTATTGTATTAGACATCTTTGGTCTCAGTTTTATTTTATTCTTCATCTAAAGAGACTATTGATCACATTTTGGGGGGATGGCCATTCGGCCATGCCTGAACCTTTCACTTATGTATTTTCAACGGTGGAGTTTCTACACACCATAGATTAAGGGTGTCGAGCTCTGCTGTACCTCAAGCTTCAATGCAATTACTATTATTTTCTATCCAATTCGAATTACTCCTATTCTAAGATATTCGTTGTACTTCAACTTGATGAATATGATGATCCGTGACACTCATCATCATTCTCACCTATGAACGCGCGTGATTGACAACCACTTCCGTTCTACCCTAGACCGGGCGCATATCTCTTGGATTCCTTAATCAGAATCTTTGTGGTATAAGCTAGAATTGATAGCGGCATTCATGGGAATCCGGAAGGTCTAACCTTGTCTGTGGTATTCCGAGTAGGATTCCGGAATTGAATGACTGTGACGAGCTTCAAACTCCTGAAGGCTGGGCGTTTGTGACAGACGCAAAAGAATCAAGGGATTCTATTCCAACCTGATTGAGAACCGACAGATGATTAGTCGTGATGTGACAGAGCATTTGGACCTTTTTCACCGAGAGAATGGGATGTAGCCATTGACAACGGTGATGCCTTACATACAGCTTGCCATGGAAAGGAGTAAGAAGGATTGGATGAAGCAGTAGGAAAGCAGAGATTCAGGAGGAGCACAGCATCTCCATACACCTATCTGAAATTCCCATCATGGAAATACATGAGTAACTTTATCTTTATTTTATGTTTATTTACTATTATTTGATTTTCCAAATTTCATAATTTATTTAAATCCGCCTAACTGAGATTTACAAGATGACCATAGCTTGCTTCATACCAACAATCTCTGTGGGATCGACCCTTACTCACGTAAGGTTTATTACTTGGACGACCCAGTACACTTGCTGGTTAGTTGAACGGAGTTGTGACCACACATAGTAAAGAGCTATTATCTCGAATTAAATTTCATACAAGTACAAAGAGTACGAATCCAATTTCGTCCACCAAGTTTTTGGCGCCGTTCCTGGGGATTGTTCGAGTATGGACAACTGACGGTTCATGTTGTTGCTCAGATTAGGTAATTTTCTTTTCAAAACGTTTTCAAAAATTTTTCAAAATTTTTCTTTGTTTTCGTTTTTCCAAAAAAAAAATTTATTATTTTCGAAAAAAATTTTAAATTATTATATGGCTTCAAAACTTTCAAGAGTGAATTCTAGAGTTTCATGGTAATATGTTGAATCCTAGCTGGCTGTAAAGCCATATCCAAACTCCTTTGGGATTGGTCTTCAACAAACCAACAAATTGGGTATGTAAATGGTGTGGATGACTTATCATCTGTTGCATGCCTGATTTGTATCTCCTAAAGCTGACTGGCTATTAAGTCATGTCAAACCCTTTGATTGGAGATTTGGGCTAATATTGAAAGATTCCTGGAATTCTTCTTAAAGATTTTCAATTTCTTATTTTCTTTTTCCTATATGTTTTTCGAAGAAAATAAAAGAAAATACAAAAAAATCATAAAATCATAAAAATCAAAAATATTTTGTGTTTCTTGTTCAAGTCTTGAGTCAACTTTTAAGTTTGGTGTCAATTGCATGCTTTAAAAAAAAATTTCTTACAATTTTCGAAAATTCATGCATTCATGGTGTTCTTCATGATCTTCAAGTTGTTCTTGACAAGTCTTCTTGTTTGATCTTGATGTTTTCTTGTTTTGTGTTGTTTGTTGTTTTTCATATGCATTTTTTGTTTGTTAGAGTCTATGCATTAAAGATTTCTAAGTTTGGTGTCTTGCATGTTTTCTTTGCATCAAAAATCTTTCAAAATTATGTTCTTGATGTTCATCATGATCTTCATAGTGTTCTTGGTGTTCATCTTGACATTCATAGTGTTCTTGCATGCATTCTTTGTTTTGATTCATAAAGAAAAGAGAAAAACACAAAAATGATGTTTTTAATTTTTCTCTCTCCTCATTAAAAATTCAAAAATAAAAAAATATCTTTGCCTTATTTCCCTCCAAATTTTCGAAATTTTGGGTTGACTTGGTCAAAATTTTTTAAAAATTAGTTGTTTCTTATAAGTCAAGTCAAATTTTCAATTTTGAAAATCTTATCTTTTCAAAATCTTTTTCAAAAATCACATCTTTTTCATTTTTTTTGTAACTTTTGAAATTTAAAAAAAAATATTTTCAAAATATTTTTCTTATCTTTTAAAAAAAATTGAAATTTTACTAACAATTAATGTGATTGATTCAAAAATTTAAAGTTTGTTACTTTCTTGTTAAAAAAGGTTCAATCTTTAAATTCTAGAATCTTATCTTTTAGTTTTTTGTTAGTCAAGTAATCAATTTTAATTTTGAAAATTAAATCTTTTTTCAAAATATCTTTTTCTTAAAAACCTTATCTTTTTATCATATCTTTTTAACATATCTTTTTATCTTATCTCTTATCATATCTTTTTCAAAATTTTATCTTTTTCAAAAAAATTTGATTTCAAAATATCTTATCTAACTTCTTATCTTCTTATCTTTTCAAATTTGACTTTAATATCTTTTTCAACTAACTATTTGACTTTTTATTTGTTTCTTATCTTTTTCAAAACCACCTAACTACTCTTTCCTCTCTAATTTTCGAAAATATCTCACCCCTTTTTCAAAAATTCTTTTTAATTAACTAATTGTTTCAAATTTTAATTTTAATTTTAATTCATCTTTAATTTTCGAAATTACTAACTCCTTTTCAAAAATATTTTCGAAAATCCCTCTCTCATCTTCTTCTATTTATTTATTTATTTACTAACACTTCTCTTCATCTCAGATCACCACCTCTATCCTTACCCATTCTTCTTCACTACTCTGCCCTTTTTTTTTCTTCTACTAACATAAAGGAATCTCTATACTTTGACATAGAGGATTCCTCTTTCTTTTCTTGTTCTCTTCTTCCCTATATGAGTAGGAACAAGGAAAAAGACACTCTTGTTGAAGCTGATCCAGAACCTGAAAGGACTCTGAAGAGGAAACTAAGAGAAGCTAAACTACAACAATCCAGAGGCAACCTTTCTGAAATTTTCGAACAAGAGAAGGAGATGGCAGCCGAACCCAACAAAAATAATGCAAGGAGAATGCTTGGTGACTTCACAAAACCAACGTCCAAATTTGATGGAAGAAGCATCTCCATTCCTACCATTGGAGCCAAAAATTTTGAGCTTAAGCCTCAACTAGTTGCTTTAATGCAACAGAACTGCAAGTTTTATGGACTTTCATATGAAGATCCTTACCAGTTTTTAACTGAGTTCTTGCAGATTTGTGAGATTGTTAAGACAAATGGAGTAGATCCTAAAGTCTACAGGCTCATGCTTTTCCCTTTTACTGTAAGAGACAGAGCTAGAACATGGTTGGACTCACAACCTAAAGATAGCCTGGACTCCTGGGATAAGCTGGTCACGGCCTTCTTGGATAAATTCTTTCCTCTTCAAAAGCTGAGCAAGCTTAGAGTGGATGTTCAGACCTTCAAGCAAAAAGATGGTGAATCCCTCTATGAAGCTTGGGAAAGATACAAGCAGATGACCAAAAAGTGTCCTTCTGACATGTTTTCAGAATGGACCATATTAGATATATTCTATTATGGTCTATTTGAATTTTTCAAGATGTCATTGGACCATTCTATAGGTGAATCTATTCACCTAAAGAAAACGCCTGAAGAGGCTCAAGAACTTATTGACATGGTTGCAAATAACCAATTCATGTACACTTCTGAGAGGAATTCCGTGAATAGTGGGATGCCTCAGAGGAAGGGAGTTCTTGAAATTGATACTCTGAATGCCATATTGGCTCAGAACAAAGTGTTGACTCAACAAGTCAACATGATCTCTCAAAGTCTGAATGGATGGCAAAATGCATCCAACAGTACTAAAGAGGCAGCTTCTGAAGAAGCTTTTGATCCTGAGAACCCTGCAATGGCAGAGGTTAATTACATGGGTGAACCTTATAGAAACACCTATAACTCATCATGGAGAAATCATCCAAATTTCTGATGGAAGGATCAACAAAAGCCTCAACAAGGCTTTAACAATGGTGGAAGAAATAGGCTCAGTAATAACAAGCCTTTTCCATCATCTTCTCAGCAACAGACAGAAAATTCTGAACAGAGCCCCTCTAATTTAGCAAATTTAGTCTCTGATCTGTCAAAAGCCACTTTAAGTTTCATGAGTAAAACAAGGTCCTCCATTAGAAATCTGGAGGCACAAGTGGGCCAGCTGAGTAAGAAAGTCATTGAAACTCCTCCCAGTATTCTCCCAAGCAATACCGAAGAGAATCCAAAAGAAGATTGCAAGGCTATTGAAGTAATCAATATGGCCGAATGCACAAGGGAGGAGAAGGACGAAAATTCTAGTGAGAAAGACCTCCTGGGACGTCTCTCAAACAAGAAGGAGTTCCCCATTGAGGACCTAAAGGAATTTGAGGCTCATATAGAGACCATAGAGATTCCACTAAATCTCCTTCTGCCATTCATGAGCTTTGAAAACTATTCCTCCTCAGAAGAGGATGAAGATGTAACTGGAGAGCAAGTTGCTCAATATCTAGGAGCTATCATGAAGCTGAATGCCAAGTTGTTTGGTAATGAGACTTGGGAAGGTGAATCCCCCTTGCTCATTAGTGAACTAGATACATGGATTCAGAAAACTCTACCTCAAAAGAGACAAGATCCTGGTAAATTCTTAATACCATGTACCATAGGCACCATGACCTTTAACAAGGCTCTGTGTGACCTGGGGTCAGGCATAAACCTTATGCCACTCTCTGTAATGGAGAAACTAGGGATCATTGAGGTACATCTTGCCTTATTCTCACTGCAATTGGCAGACAAGTCAGTAAGACAAGCTTATGGATTAGTAGAGGACGTGTTAGTAAGGGTTGAAGGCCTTTACATCCCTGTTGATTTCATAATCCTAGACACTAGGAAAAAAGAAGATGAATGCATCATCCTTGGAAGACCCTTTCTAGCCACAGCAGAAGCTGTGATTGATGTTAGCAGAAGAGAATTAGTCCTTCAATTGAATGGGGACTACCTTGTGTTTAAAGCTTAAGGACCTTCCTCTGCAACCATGGAGAAGAAGCATGAAAAGCTTCTCTCAGTACAGAGTCAAAAAGAGCCCCCACAGTCAAACTCTAAGTTTGGTGTTGGGAGGCCACAACCAAACTCTAAGTTTAGTGTTGAGAAGCCCCCTCATTCAAACTCTAAGTTTGGTGTTGGGAGGCCCTCATCATGCTCTGAATATCTGTGAGGCTCTATGAGAGCCCACTATCAAGCTATTGACATTAAAAAAGTGCTTGTTGGGCGGCAACCTAATTTTTATATATCTAATTTTAATTTTATTTTATTGTTATTTTGTGTTTTATTAGGTTCATGATCATGTGGAGTCACGAAAAAAATACTAAAATTAAAAATAGAATCAAAAATAGTAGAAGAAAAATCATACCTTGAAGGAAGGAATTACTGGCGTTTAAACGCCAGTAAGGTGCATCTGGCTGGTGTTCAACGCCAGAACAGAGCATGTTTCTGGCGCTGAATGCTAGAAACAAGCAACATCCTGGCGTTTGAACGCCAGGAATGTGCCTTGAGGAAAGCTGGCGCTGAACGCCAGTAACAAGCATGGAACTGGCGTTCAATGCCAGAAACATGCTACACATAGGCGTTGAACGCCCAGAGTGTGCATCACTTCGGCGTTTAAATGCCAAAATGGTGTGCAAAGGCATTTTACATGCCTAATTGGTGTAGGGATGTAAATCCTTGACACCTCAGGATCTGTGGACCCCAGAGGATCATCTCAGGATCTGTAGACCCCACAGGATCCCCACCTAACATATTCTCCCCTCTTCTCAACATTCATTCTCTTTTTCCAATAAACACACTTTCCAACAACTTTAATCTCTCTTCCCAATTACCCCCTTCACCACTCACATCCATCCACTCTTTCCCATAAACCCCACCCACCTTCAAAATTCAAAAATCTTTTCCCACCCAAACCCACCCTAAATGACTGAAACTACACCCACTCCCCTCCCTATATATACCCTTCCATTCTACTTTATTTTCACACAACACAAACCCCCTCTTCAACACCTTGACCGAAACACCTTCCCTCACTCTCCTCCATATTTTCTTCTTCTTCTTCTTCTCTTCTTTCTTCTCTTGCTCGAGGGTGAGCAATATTTTAAGTTTGGTGTGGTCAAAGCATAATCTTTTTGTTTTTCCATTACCATCAATGGCACCTAAGGTCGGAGAATCCTCTAGAAAAGGAAAAGGAAAGACAAAAGCTTCCACCTCCGAGTCATGGGAGATGGAAAGATTCATCTCCAAAAGCCATCAAGACCACTTCTATAATGTTGTGGCAAAGAAGAAGGTGATCCCTGAGGTCCCTTTCAAACTCAAGAAAAATGAGTATCTGGAGATCCGACATGAAATCCAAAGAAGAGGTTGGGAAGTCCTAACCAACCCCATGCAACAAGTCGGAATCTTAATGGTTTCAAGAGTTCTATGCCAATGCATGGATCACTAGGAATCATGATCAAAGTGTGAATCTGAGTCGAAAGAATTATCTCACAATGGTTCGGGGGAAATACTTAGATTTTAGTCTGGAAAATGTGAGGTTGGGATGAACACCCCTACACTAGAAGGGTCAACTTTAATCAAAGGTTGGACCAAGTCCTTATGGACATATGTGTGGAAGGAGCTCAATGGAAAAGAGACTCCAAAGGCAAGCCGGTTCAACTAAGAAGACTGGACCTCAAGCCTGTGGCTAGAGGGTGGTTAGAGTTCATTCAACGCTCCATCATCCCCACTAGCAACCGATCTGAAGTTACTGTGGATCGGGCCATCATGATTCATATCATCATGATTGGAGAGGAAGTAGAAGTTCATGAAGTCATCTCCCATGAATTCTACAAAATAGCCGAAAAGTCCTCCACCATGGCAAGGCTAGCTTTTCCTCATCTTATTTTCCATCTATGTTACTCAGCTGGAGTTATCATAGAAGGAGACATCCTCATTGAAGAGGATAAGCCCATCACCAAGAAGAGGATGGAGCAAGCAAGAGAGACCATCCACGGATCTCAAGAGATGCATGAGGAAGCTCATCATTAAGAAATCCCTGAAATGCTTCAAGGGATGCACTTTCCTCCCAACAACTATTGGGAACAACTCAACACTTCCTTAGAAGATTTGAGCTACAATGTGGAACAATTAAGGGTGGAACATCATGAGCACTCCATCATTCTCCATGAAATAAGAGAAGATCAAAGAGCAATGAGGGAGGAGCAACAAAGGCAAGGAAGGGACATAGAAGAGCTTAAGGACATTGTTGGTCCTTCAAGAAGAAGACGCCACTAAGGTGGATTCATTCCTTGTTCTTACTTTTCTGCTGTTCAGTTTTTATATTATATGTTTATCTATGTTTTGTGTCTCTACTTCATGATCATTAGTGTTTAGTAACTATGTCTTAAAGTTATGAATAATTTCATTAATCCTTCACCTCTCTTAAATGAAAAATGTTTTTAATTCAAAAGAACAAAGAAGTACATGAATTCTGAATTTATCCTTGAATTTAGTTTAATTATATTGATGTGGTGACAATACTTTTTATTTTCTGAATGAATGCTTAAACAGTGCATATTTTTTATCTTGTTGTTTATGAATGTTAAAACTGTTGGCTCTTGAAAGAATGATGAACAAAGAGAAATGTTATTGATAATCTGAAAAATCATTAAATTGATTCTTGAAGCAAGAAAAAGCAGTGAAAAACAAAAGCTTGCGAAAAAAAATAGAAAGAAAAAGAAAAAGCAAGCAGAAGAAGCCAATAGCCCTTAAAACCAAAAGGCAAGGGTAAAAAAGATCCAAGGCTTTGAGCATCAATGGATAGGAGGGCCCAAGGAAATAAAATCCAGGCCTAAGTGGCTAAACCAGGCTGTCCCTAACCATGTGCTTGTGTCATGAAGGCCCAAGTGAAAAGCTTGAGACCGAGTGGTTAAAGTCGTGATCCAAAGCAAAAGAGTGTGCTTAAGAGCCCTGGACACCTCTAACTGGGGACTCTAGCAAAGCTGAGTCATAATCTGAAAAGGTTCACCCAGTCATGTGTCTGTGGCATTTATGTATCCGGTGGTAATACTGGAAAATAAAGTGCTTAGGGCCACGGCCAAGACTCATAAGTAGCTGTGTTCAAGAATCAACATACTTAACTAGAAGAATCAATAACACCATCCGAAATTCTAAGTTCCTAGAGAAGCCAATCATTCTGAACTTCAAAGGAAAAAGTGAGATGCCAAAACTGTTCAGAAGCAAAAAGCTATAAGTCCCGCTCATCTAATTAGAATTAATATTCATTGATATTTTGGAATTTATAGTATATTCTCTTCTTTTTATCCTATTTGATTTTCAATTGCTTGGGGACAAGCAACAATTTAAGTTTGGTGTTGTGATGAGCGGATAATTTATACGCTTTTTGGCATTGTTTTTAGGTAGTTTTTAGTAAGTTCAAGCTACCTTTAGGGATGTTTTCATTAGTTTTTATGTTAAATTCATATTTCTGGACTTTACTATGAGTTTGTGTGTTTTTCTGTGATTTCAGGTAATTTCTGGCTGAAGTTGAGGGACTTGAGCAAAACTCTGATTGGAGGCTGACAAAGGACTGCTGATGCTGTTGGAATCTGACCTCCCTGCACTCGAAATGGATTTTCTGGAGCTATAAAACTCCAAATGGCGTGCTCTCAACAGAGTTGGAAAGTAGACATCCAGAGCTTTCCAAAAATATATAATAGTCCATACTTTATTTGGGAATTGACGACATTAACTGGAGCTCAACGCCAGTTCTATGTTGCTGTCTGGAGTAAAACACCAGAAAAACATGTCACGACCCGGAGTTGAGCGCCCAAAACACATTACAACTTGGCGTTCAACTCCAAAAGAAGCCTCAGCTCGTGGATAGATCAAGCTCAGCCCAAACACACACCAAGTGGGCCCCGGAAGTGGATTTATGTATCAATTACTTACTCATGTAAACCCTAGTAGCTAGTCTAGTATAAATAGGATAATTTACTATTGTATTAGACATCTTTGGTCTCAGTTTTATTTTATTCTTCATCTGAGGAGACTATTGATCACATTTTGGGGGGCTGGCCATTCGGCCATGCCTGAACCTTTCACTTATGTATTTTCAACGGTGGAGTTTCTACACACCATAGATTAAGGGTGTTGAACTCTGCTGTACCTCAAGCTTCAATGCAATTACTATTATTTTCTATCCAATTCGAATTATTCCTATTCTAAGATATTTGTTGCACTTCAACTTGATGAATGTGATGATCCGTGACACTCATCATCATTCTCACCTATGAACGCGCGTGATTGACAACCACTTCCGTTCTACCCTAGACCGGGCGCATATCTCTTGGATTCCTTAATCAGAATCTTCGTGGTATAAGCTAGAATTGATGGTGGCACTCATGGGAATCCGGAAGGTCTAACCTTGTCTGTGGTATTCCGAGTAAGATTCCGGAATTGAATGACTGTGACGAGCTTCAAACTCCTGAAGGTTGGGCGTTAGTGACAGACGCAAAAGAATCAAGGGAATCTATTCCAACCTGATTGAGAACCGACAGATGATTAGCCGTGTTGTGACAGAGCATTTGGACCTTTTTCACTGAGAGGATGGGATGTAGCCATTGACAACGGTGATGCCCTACATACAGCTTGCCATGGAAAGGAGTAAGAAGGATTGGATGGAGCAGTTGGAAAGCAGAGATTCAGGAGGAGCACAGCATCTCCATACACCTATCTGAAATTCCCATCATGGAAATATATGAGTAACTTTATCTTTATTTTATGTTTATTTACTATTATTTGATTTTCCAAATTCCATAATTTATTTAAATCCGCCTGACTGAGATTTACAAGATGACCATAGCTTGCTTCATACCAACAATCTCTGTGGAATCGACCCTTACTCACGTAAGGTTTATTACTTGGACGACCCAGTACACTTGCTGGTTAGTTGAACGGAGTTGTGACCACACATAGTAAAGAGCTATTATCTCGAATTAAATTTCATACAAGTACAAATAGTACGAATCACAGATTTGTCCACCAAGATTCTAAACAAAAAGTGAATAATTTCCTTTTGTTTCCTTGGCATAGTTTTCTATAATCTAATGTTAAACTGGTTCGTCTTCAAACCGGCAATATCCCATTCTAACTAAAGTAATTTACTTCATTGAACATTGTTCTTAGTTTTTATTTGGGTTTTTATTGTGACAAATGCAATGGTTACTGCCAATTATGCTACAAAAATGCTCTTTTATTTCTGTTTTTGTTTATCAGTACAGTAGCGGTAAGATTAGACTTCCCGTGGAGACTAGAATTCAAGCGAAGAAATATTTTCGATGTAAATTGAAAGTCAGGGATGAAGTGCCACAAAATGCTGATTTTCCCCGGCAATATGTAAGAAAAGAAAAGAACCCTTTTTCGACGCCCATTGTTGAGCTGCGACGAGCAGCTAGGGAAAGGCTAAAAATGATGAAAGGTCAGCCAAGGAAACCACTCACGACCCTAAAGAATGGGTTACTTGTGAAGAGCCTTATACCAATTGCTTACAATGTGTATAATGCAAGGAACACTTTAATTAACAATCTGAAGATGTTGCTCAAAGTAGTGCCAGTGCATGCTTGCGGGTAGTTATCCATGGTACCTTATCATACATTCGGCTAATGTGGATTTTCTATGATCATAACCTCAATTTGATATGTTTTATTTGTTATTGATAAATACAATAATAGTAATACAAATTGGTGCTGTTGTTTGAGGGCATGTGACATTTTTGTTTGCTTAGTGATTTTTTTTTACAATTTTTTTGAAGTGTTTCATAGGTCACAAAACTTTTCATCTTCACCACATTTTAGCTTTTTTAATTGTTTTATCCTTAGTGAAATTTGAATCTAATTTCATACTGAGAATGCCACATATTATTTTTTTGAAAAGCGAATAGTTTATATCTTCCATTTTTAACACAGAAAATTTAAATGCTAGACATTTGAAACCCACAGTTTGTAACCTTATGTGCCTATTATTAATATATTAATTGTGATGGGCACGTTGTAATTATATATATCTAAACATATTTTTCTGTATTATACATATATACACAGATAGAACAATTCGTTATAGGCTATTTAGTATATATACAAATTAGGGTATATAACCTATTACCTAATAATAGTTTATATATTAATAATTTATATAGTTAATAATAATAGGATAAAATATTATTTAGGTTATATATAAATATATAAATATAGTATTAACTTAATAGCGTATAATATTAGTATAGATTATATAGTTATATATTAATATATAGGTTATATTATATACCCTAATATATATTCCTATAGGTAATTAATTAGGGTATTAATTATATAGTTAATATATTTATAGGTTACATATAAATAACTTAATTACCTATATATGATAACTAATAATATATCTATTATTACCCTATATAATTATGTTATATACCCTAATATATTAATTACCTAATATATTCCCTAATAATATAATATTACCTATATTAGTTATATATTAGTATATATTACTTAACTATTAATAGATTATATATTAACCTAATATTAGTCATAGGTTATATATTATATAATTATATAGGTTAATGATATACCAATATTACTTATATATTTTAATAAATAATTAATAAAGACAACTTAATAACCTATATTAATTAGGCAACTAGGTTATATTAATATATTTAACTAATATGTATATATTATAATAATTTAACTAATTAATTTAGATAATAATATATATCTTATATAAATAGGATATAATATATTATGGTTAATATATAACATTACCTATATTATTAGGGTATAACTTAGTTATATAGTCCTATTATTAAGGTTATTTATAGGGTAATACTATTTTTACTATATTAGGATAATACTAATATATTTTTGTTATATTGTTATAATTATTAGTATAAATATATTATCTTAATAATATATAGGGTAAAATACAATGTAACCCTATTTGTATATAATATATATCATTTAGTAACCGTATTTTTTAATATTATAAATTAACCTTAGATATTAAGGGTGTTCAAAACCGATTCAAATCGATCAAAACCGATCAACCAAACCAAATAAACCGAAAAAAATGAAATTTTGCAGTTTTTTGTTCGGCTCGGTTCGGTTTTTGATTTTCGATTTTAATTATATAAATTTGAACCAAACCAAACCGAACCAATAAACTTAACTACTCATAAGTTAATTTACAAAACTATCCTTACTTCTACACCTTACCTACCTAAACCCTAATCCACTCACACACACTCACTCACTCTGAAGAAGAAGCGCCGCACACTCCTCTCTAACTCTCTCACTCATGCACACAAGCTGCTCTCTCACTCACTCAGTGTCATTTACTACTCTCCTCTCTCTCAGTCACAGACTTACAATCATCACTTTTTGCTACCATCGCCATCCCGCAAAGGGCAGAACCTGTCGTTTTCATCTCATCTTTTGTCGAAGCCTCACGACATCCATCAGCGTTGTCTAGCAGCGGCATCGTTCTCAGTGTGGTCGCTCTCGGCAGCTGCGTGCGTTAGGCTCCGTCATCTTCAGTCTCTCCACTGTTGTTCATGGCCATCTGCCAGCTGTGATACTTCGTCGTTCTCAGTCTCTGCACATCCATGGTTGCAATTAGGGCTGTGATGAGCGGATAATTTATACGCTTTTTGGCATTATTTTTAGGTAGTTTTTAGTAAGTTCAGGCTACTTTAAGGGATATTTTCATTAGTTTTATGTTAAATTCACATTTCTAGACTTTACTATGAGTTTGTGTATTTTTTTGTGATTTCAGGTAATTTCTGGCTGAAATTGAGGGAATTGAGCAAAACTCTGATAGGAGGCTGACAAAGGACTGCTGATGCTGTTGGAATCTGACATCCCTGCAATCGAAATAGATTTTCTGGAGCTACCGAACTCCAAATGGCACGCTCTCAATGGCGTTGGAAAGTAGACATCCAGAGCTTTCCAGAAATATATAATAGTCCATACTTTATTCGGGAATTGACGACGTAAACTGGCGCTCAACGCCAGTTCCATGCTGCTATCTGGAGTAAAACGCCAGAAACACGTCACGACCCGGAGTTGAACGCCCAAAACACGTTACAACTTGGCGTTCAACTCCAAAAGAAGTCTTAGCTCGTGGATAGATCAAGCTCAGCCCAAACACACACCAAGTGGGCCCCGGAAGTGAATTTATGCATCAATTACTTACTCATGTAAACCCTAGTAGCTAGTCTAGTATAAATAGGATAATTTGCTACTGTATTAGACATCTTTGGTCTCAGTTTTATTTTATTCTTCATCTAAGGAGACTATTGATCACATTTTGGGGGGATGGCCATTCGGCCATGCCTGAACCTTTCACTTATGTATTTTCAACGGTGGAGTTTCTACACACCATAGATTAAGGGTGTGGAGCTCTGCTGTACCTCAAGATTCAATGCAATTACTATTATTTTCTATCCAATTCGAATTACTCCTATTCTAAGATATTCGTTGTACTTCAACTTGATGAATGTGATGATCCGTGACACTCATCATCATTCTCACCTATGAACGCGCGTGATTGACAACCACTTCCGTTCTACCCTAGACCAGGCGCATATCTCTTGGATTCCTTAATCAGAATCTTCGTGGTATAAGGTAGAATTGATGGCGGCATTCATGGGAATCCGGAAGGTCTAACCTTGTCTGTAGTATTCCGAGTAGGATTCCGGAATTGAATGACTGTGACGAGCTTCAAACTCCTGAAGGCTGGGCGTTAGTGACAGACGCAAAAGAATCAAGGGATTCTATTCCAACCTGATTGAGAACCGACAGATGATTAGTCGTGCTGTGACAGAGCATTTGGACCTTTTTCACTGAGAGGATGGGATGTAGCCATTGACAATGGTGATGCCCTACATACAGCTTGCCATGGAAAGGAGTAAGAAGGATTGGATGAAGCAGTAGGAAAGCAGAGATTCAGGAGGAGCACAGCATCTCCATACACCTATCTGAAATTCCCATCATGGAAATACATGAGTAACTTTATCTTTATTTTATGTTTATTTACTATTATTTGATTTTCCAAATTTCATAATTTATTTAAATCCACCTGACTGAGATTTACAAGATGACCATAGCTTGCTTCATACCAACAATCTCTGTGGGATCGACCCTTACTCACGTAAGGTTTATTACTTGGACGACCCAGTACACTTGCTGGTTAGTTGAACGGAGTTGTGACCACACATAGTAAAGAGCTATTATCTCGAATTAAATTTCATACAAGTACAAAGAGTACGAATCACAATTTCGTCCACCAAGTCTTTGGCGCCATTGTTGGGGATTGTTGAGTTTGAACAACTGACAGTTCATCTTGTTGCTCAGATTAGGTAATTTTCTTTTCAAAATTTTTCAAAAATCTTTTTCAAAATTTTCTTTTCTTTTTCGTTTTTCCAAAAATATTTTCGAAAAAAAATTAATTAATAAAAATCCAAAAAAATCATAAAATCATAAAAACCAAAAATATTTTGTGTTTTTGTTTGAGTCTTGAGTCAATTTTTAAGTTTGGTGTCAATTGCATGTTTTAAAAATATATTTCTTGCACTTTTCGAAAATTCATGCATTCATGGTGTTCTTCATGATCTTCAAGTTGTTCTTGATAAGTCTTCTTGTTTGATCTTGATGTTTTCTTGTTTTGCATCTTTTGTTGTTTTTCATATGCATTTTTCGTTTGTTAGAATCCATGCATTAAAGATTTCTAAGTTTGGTGTCTTGCATGTTTTCTTTGCATAAAATTTTTTTCAAAATTATGTTCTTGATGTTCATCATGATCTTCAAAGTGTTCTTGGTGTTCATCTTGACATTCATAGTGTTCTTGCATGCATCTTATGTTTTGATCCAAAATTTTTATGTTTTAGGTCATGTTTGTGTTTTTCTCTCTCCTCATTAAAAATTCAAAAATAAAAAAAATATCTTTTCCTTATTTCCCTCCAAATTTTCGAAATTTTGGGTTGACTTGGTCAAAAATTTTTAAAAATTAGTTGTTTCTTACAAGTCAAGTCAAATTTTCAATTTTCAAAATCTTATCTTTTTAAAATCTTTTTCAAAAATCATATCTTTTTCATTTTTTAGTTTCAAAAAAAAATTTTCAAAAATATTTTTCAAAATATTTTCAAAATCTTTTTCTTATCTTTATATCATGTTTTTGAAATTACACTAACAATTAATGTGATTGATTCAAAAATTTGAAGTTTGTTACTTTCTTGTTAAGAAAGGTTCAATCTTTAAAATTTTAGAATCCTATCTTTTAGTTTCTTGTTAGTTAAGTAATTAATTTTAAAAAAAATAAATCTTTTTCAAAATATCTTTTTCTTAAAAATCTTATCTTTTTCAAAATTTTATCTTTTTCAAAATTTGATTTAAAAATATCTTATCTAACTTCTTATCTTCTTATCTTTTCAAATTTAATTTTAATATCTTTTTCAACTAACTATTTGACTTTTTGTTTGTTTCTTATCTTTTTTAAAAACCAACTAACTACCTATCCCTCTCTAATTTTTGAAAATACCTCTCTCTTTTTCAAAATTTCTTTTAAATTTCAATTTTAATCATATCTTATCTTTAATTTTCGAAAATCACTAACCATTTTTTCAAAATTATTTTCGAAATTCTATCTCTCTTCTCCTTCTATTTATTTATTTATTCACTAACACTTCTCTTCATCTCTCTTCATCTCAGATCACCACCTCTATTCTTACCCATTCTTCTTCACTTTTCTTCCCTCTCTTCCTTTACTAACATAAAGAAATCTATATACTGTGACATAGAGGATTCCTCTTTCTTTTCTTGTTCTCTTCTTCCCTATATGAGCAGGAACAAGGAAAAAGACACTCTTGTTGAAGCTGATCCAGAACCTGAAAGGACTCTAAAGAGGAAACTAAGAGAAGCTAAATTACAACAATCCAGAGGCAACCTTTCTGAAATTTTCGAACAAGAGAAGGAGATGGCAGCCGAACCCAACAACAATAATGCAAGGAGAATGCTTGGTGATTTCACAAAACCAACGTCCAAATTTGATGAAAGAAGCATCTCCATTCCTGCCATTGGAGCCAACAATTTTGAGCTTAAACCTCAACTAGTTGCTTTAATGCAACAGAACTGCAAGTTTTATGGAATTCCATCTAAAGATCCTTACCAGTTTTTAACTGAGTTCTTGCAGATTTGTGAGACTGTTAAGACAAATGGAGTAGATCCTGAAGTCTACAGGCTCATGCTTTTCCCTTTTGCTGTAAGAGACAGAGCTAGAACATGGTTGGACTCACAACCTAAAGATAGCCTGGACTCCTGGGATAAGCTGGTCACGGCCTTCTTGGATAAATTATTTCCTCCTCAAAAGCTGAGCAAGCTTAGAGTGGATGTTCAGACCTTCAAGCAAAAAGATGGTGAATCCCTCTATGAAGCTTCGGAAAGATACAAGCAGCTGACCAAAAGGTGTCCATCTGACATGTTTTTAGAATGGACCATATTAGATATATTCTATTATGGTCTATCTAAATTTTTGAAAATGTCATTGGACCATTCTGCAGGTGGATACATTCACCTAAAGAAAACACCTACAGAAGCTCAAGAACTTATTGACATGGTTGCAAATAACCAATTCATGTACACTTTTGAGAGAAATTCCGTGAATAATGGGACGCCTCAGAGGAAGGGAGTTCTTGAAATTGATGCTCTGAATGCCATATTGGCTCAGAACAAAGTGTTGACTCAGCAAGTCAACATGATCTCTCAAAAGTCTGAATGGATGGCAAAATGCATCCAACAGTACTAAAGAGGCAGCTTCTGAAGAAGCTTATGATCCTGAAAACCCTGCAATGGCAGAGGTTAATTACATGGGTGAACCTTATGGAAACACCTATAACTCATCATGGAGAAATCATCCAAATTTCTCATGGAAGGATCAACAAAAGCCTCAACAAAGCTTTAATAATGGTGGAAGAAACAGGCTCAGCAATAGCAAGCCTTTTCCATCAGCTTCTCAGCAACAGACAGAGAATTCTGAACAGAGCCCCTCTAACTTAGCAAATATAGTCTCTGATCTGTCTAAGGTCACCTTAAGTTTCATGAGTGAAACAAGGTCCTCCATCAGAAATTTGGAGGTCATTGAAGCTCCTCCCAGTATTCTCCCAAGTAATACAGAAGAGAATCCAAAAGGAGATTGCAAGGCCATTGAAGTAATCAATATGGATGAATGCACAAGGGAGGAGAAGGAAGAAAATCCTAGTGAGGAAGACCTCCTGGGACGTCTCTCAAGCAAGAAGGAGTTTCCTATTGAGGACCTAAAGGAATCTGAGGCTCATATAGAGACCATAGAGATTCCACTAAATCTCCTTCTACCATTCATGAGCTCTGAAAACTATTCCTCCTCAGAAGAGGATGAAGATGTAACTGGAGAGCAAGTTGCTCAATATCTAGGAGCTATCATGAAGCTGAATGCCAAGTTGTTTGGTAATGAGACTTGGGAAGGTGAATCCCCCTTGCTCATTAGTGAACTAGATACATGGATTCAGAAAACTCTATCTCAAAAGAAACAAGATCTTGGTAAATTCTTAATACCCTGTACCATAGGCACCATGACCTTTAACAAGGCTCTGTGTGACCTGGGGTCAGGCATAAATCTTATGCCACTCTCTGTAATGGAAAAACTAGGGATCATTGAGGTACAGCCTGCCTTATTCTTACTTTAATTGGCAGACAAGTCAGTAAGACAAGCTTATGGATTAGTAGAGGACGTGTTAGTAAAGGTTGAAGGCCTTTACATCCCTGCTGATTTCATAATCTTAGACACTAGAAAGGAAGAAGATGAATGCATCATCCTTGGAAGACCCTTCCTAGCCACAGCAGAAGTTGTGAATGATATTAGCATAGGAGAATTAGTCCTTCAATTGAATGGGGACTACCTTGTGTTTAAAGCTCAAGGACCTTCCTCTGCAACCATGGAGAGGAAGCATGAAAAGCTTCTCTTAGTACAGAGTCAAAAAGAGCCCCCACAGTCAAACTCTAAGTTTGGTGTTGGGAGGCCACAACCAAACTCTAAGTTTGGTGTTGAGAAGCCCCCTCATTCAAACTCTAAGTTTGGTGTTGGGAGGCCCTCATCATGCTCTGAATATCTGTGAGGCTCCATGAGAGCCCACTGTCAAGCTAATGACATTAAAAGAAGCGCTTGTTAGGAGGCAACCCAATTTTTATATATCTAATTTTTAATTTTATTTTATTGTTATTTTGTGTTTTATTACGTTCATGATCATGTGGAGTCACGAAAAAAATACTAAAATTAAAAACAGAATAAAAAATAGCAGAAGAAAAATCACACCCTGGAGGAAGGACTTACTGGCGTTTAAACGCCAAAAAGGTGCATCTGGCTGGCGTTCAACGCCAGAACAGAGCATGTTTCTGGCGCTGAACGCCAGAAACAAGCAACATCTTGGCGTTTGAACGCCAGGAATGTGCCTTGAGGAAAGCTGGCGCTGAACGCCAGTAACAAGAATGGAATTGGTGTTCAACGCCAGAAACATGCTACACATGGGCGTTGAACGCCCAGAGTGTGCATCACTTCGGCGTTTAAACGCCAGAATGGTGTGCAAAGGCATTTTACATGCCTAATTGGTGCAGGGATGTAAATCCTTGAAACCTCAGGATCTGTGGACCCCACAGGATCCCCACCTAACATATTCTCCCCTCTTCTCACAATTCATTCTCTCCTCCCCATAAACACACTTCCCAACAACATCAATCTCTCTTCCCAATTACCCCCTTCACTACTCATATCCACCTACTCTTCCCCATAAATCCCACCTACCTTTAAAATTCAAAAATCTTTCCCACCCAAACCCACCCTATATGACCGAAACTACACCCACTCCCCTCCCTATATATACCCTTCCATTCTACTTCACTTTCACACAACACAAACCCCCTCTTCTACACCTTGGCCGAAACACCTTCCCTCACTCTCCTCCATATTTTCTTCTTCTTCTTTTTCTCTTCTTTCTTCTCTTGCTCGAGGGTGAGCAATATTTTAAGTTTGGTGTGGTAAAAGCATAAGCTTTTTGTTTTTCCATTACCATCAATGGCACCTAAGGCCGGAGAATCCTCTAGAAAAGGAAAAGGGAAGACAAAAGCTTCCACCTCTGAGTCATGGGAGATGGAAAGATTCATCTCCAAAAGTCATCAAGACCACTTCTATGATGTTGTAGCAAAGAAGAAGGTGATCCCTGAGGTCCCTTTCAAACTCAAGAAAAATAAGTATCCGGAGATCCGACATGAAATCCGAAGAAGAGGTTGGGAAGTCCTAACCAACCCCATGCAACAAGTCGGAATCTTAATGGTTCAAGAGTTCTATGCCAATGCATGGATCACTAGGAACCATGATCAAAGTATGAATCCGAGTCCAAAGAATTATCTCAAAATGGTTCGGGGGAAATACTTAGATTTTAGTCCGGAAAATGTGAGGTTGGCATTCCACTTGCCCATGATGCAAGGAGATGAACGCCCCTACACTAGAAGGGTCAACTTTAGTCAAAGGTTGGACCAAGTCCTTATGGACATATGTGTGGAAGGAGCTCAATGGAAAAGAGACTCCAAAGGCAAGCCAGTTCAACTGAGAAGACTGGACCTCAAGCCTATAGCTAGAGGATGGTTGGAATTCATTCAACGCTCCATCATTCCCACTAGCAACTGATCTGAAGTTACTGTGGATCGGGCCATCATGGTTCATAGCATCATGATTGGAGAGGAAGTAGAAGTTCATGAAGTCATCTCCAATGAAATCTACAAAATAGCCGATAAGTCCTCCACCATGGCAAGGCTAGCCTTTCCTCATCTTATTTTCCATCTATGTTACTCAGCTGGAGTTATCATAGAAGGAGACATCCTCATTGAAAAGGATAAGCCCATCACCAAGAAAAGGATGGAGCAAGCAAGAGAGACCCTCCACGGATTTCAAGAGATGCATAAGGAAGCTCGTCATCAAGAAATCCCTGAGATGCCTCAAGGGATGCACTTTCCTCCCAACAACTATTGGGAACAACTCAAACACTTCCCTAGAAGATTTGAGCTACAATGTGGAACAATTAAGGGTGGAACATCATGAGCACTCCATCATTCTCCATGAAATAAGAGAAGATCAAAGAGCAATGAGGGAGGAGCAACAAAGGCAAGGAAGGGACATAGAAGAGCTTAAGGACATTGTTGGTCCTTCAAGAAGAAGATGCCACTAAGATGGATTCATTCCTTGTTCTTATTTAGTTCTGCTTTTCGGTTTTTATGTTATGTTCATTTATATTTTGTGTCTCTACTTCATGATCATTAGTGTTTAGTAACTATGTCTTAAAGTTGTGAATAAATCCATTAATCCTTCACCTCTCTTAAATGAAAAATGTTTTAATTCAAAAGAACAAGAAGTACATGAATTTCGAATTTATCTTCGAATTTAGTTTAATTATATTGATGTGGTGACAATACTTTTTGTTTTCTGAATGAATGCTTGAACAGTGCATATTTTTTTATCTTGTTGTTTATGAATGTTAAAATTGTTTCCTCTTGAAAGAATGATGAACAAAAAAAATGTTATTGATGATCTGAAAAATCATAAAATTGATTCTTAAAGCAAGAAAAAGCAGTGAAAAAAAGCAAAAGCTTGAGAAAAAAAAGCAGCAAAAAAAGCCAATAGCCCTTAAAACCAAAAGGCAAGGGTAAAAAGGATCCAAGGCTTTGAGCATCAATGGATAGGAGGGCCCAAGGAAATAAAATCCAGGCCTAAGCGGCTAAATCAAGCTGTCCCTAACCATGTGCTTGTGTCATGAAGGTCCAAGTGAAAAGCTTGAGACTGAGTGGTTAAAGTCGTGATCCAAAGCAAAAGAGTGTGCTTAAGAGCTCTGGACACCTCTAACTGGGGACTCTAGCAAAGCTGAGTCACAATCTGAAACGGTTCACCCAGTCATGTGTCTGTGGCATTTATGTATCCGGTGGTAATACTGGAAAACAAAGTTCTTAGGGCCACGGCCAAGACTCATAAGTAGCTGTGTTCAAGAATCAATATACTTAACTAGGAAAGTCAATAACACTATCCGAAATTCTAAGTTCCTAGAGAAGCCAATCATTCTAAACTTCAAAGAAAAAAGTGAGATGCCAAAACTGTTCAGAAGCAAAAAGCTACAAGTCCCGCTCATCTAATTATAATTAATATTCATTGATATTCTGGAATTTATAGTATATTCTCTTCTTTTTATCCTATTTGATTTTCAGTTGCTTGGGGACAAGCAACAATTTAAGTTTGGTGTTGTGATGAGCGGATAATTTATACGCTTTTTGGCATTATTTTTAGGTAGTTTTTAGTAAGTTCAAGCTACTTTTAGGGATGTTTTCATTAGTTTTTATGTTAAATTCATATTTCTGGACTTTACTATGAGTTTGTGTGTTTTTTTGTGATTTCAGGTAATTTCTGGCTGAAATTGAGGGAATTGAGCAAAACTCTGATAGGAGGCTGACAAAGGACTGCTGATGCTGTTGGAATCTGACCTCCCTGCACTCGAAATGGATTTTCTGGAGCTACAGAACTCCAAATGGCACGCTCTCAACGGCGTTGGAAAGTAGACATCCAGAGATTTCAAGCAATATATAATAGTCTATATTTTATTCGGGAATTGACGACATAAACTGGCGCTCAATGCCAGTTCCATGCTGCTGTCTGGAGTAAAACGCCAGAAACACGTCACGACCTGGAGTTGAACGTCCAAAACACGTTACAACTTGGCGTTCAACTCCAAAAGAAGCCTCAGCTCGTGGATAGATCAAGCTCAGCCCAAACACACACCAAGTGGGCCCCAGAAGTGGATTTATGCATCAATTACTTACTCATGTAAACCTTAGTAGTTAGTCTAGTATAAATAGGATAATTTACTATTGTATTAGACATCTTTGGCCTCAGTTTTATTTTATTCTTCATCTGAGGAGACTATTAATCATGTTTTGGGGGGGCTGGCCATTCGGCCATGCCTGAACCTTTCACTTATGTATTTTCAACGGTGGAGTTTCTACACGCCATAGATTAAGGGTGTGGAGCTCTGCTGTACCTCAAGTTTCAATGCAATTACTATTATTTTCTATCCAATTCGAATTATTCCTATTCTAAGATATTCGTTGCACTTCAACTTGATGAATGTGATGATCCGTGATACTCATCATCATTCTCACCTATGAACGCGCGTGATTGACAACCACTTCCGTTCTACCCTAGACCGAGCGCATATCTCTTGGATTCCTTAATCAGAATCTTCGTGGTATAAGCTAGAATTGATGGCGGCATTCATGGGAATCCGGAAGGTCTAACCTTGTCTGTGGTATTCCGAGTAGGATTTCGGAATTGAATGACTGTGACGAGCTTCAAACTCCTGAAGGTTGGGCGTTAGTGACAGATGCAAAAGAATCAAGGGATTCTATTCCAACCTGATTGAGAACCGACAGATGATTAGCCGTGCTGTGACAGAGCATTTGTACCTTTTTCACTGAGAGAATGGGATGTAGCCATTGACAACGGTGATGCCCTACATACAGCTTGCCATAGAAAGGAGTAAGAAGGATTGGATGGAGCAGTAGGAAAGCAGAGATTCAGGAGGAGCACAGCATCTCCATACACCTATCTGAAATTCCCATCATGGAAATACATGAGTAACTTTATCTTTATTTTATGTTTATTTACTATTATTTGATTTTCCAAATTTCATAATTTATTTAAATCCACCTGACTGAGATTTACAAGATGACCATAGCTTGCTTCATACCAACAATCTCTGTGGGATCGACCCTTACTCACGTAAGGTTTATTACTTGGACGACCCAGTACACTTGCTGGTTAGTTGAACGGAGTTGTGACCACACATAGTAAAGAGCTATTATCTCGAATTAAATTTCATACAAGTACAAAGAGTACGAATCACAATTTCGTCCACCAGGCTGGACAAAAAAAATCCAAATCTTGGATTTTAAACTCAATCCAAACCAAACCATTTTTTTAAAAAAAACCAGTTTTTTTAAAAAAAATCCAAATCACATTGCATTAATTTTATGGTTTGGTTTTTTAATCCAAACCATTTAACCAACTTCAATCCAAATCCGGATCCAAATCTAAATTAGGATCTAAATTTGGAAAACCTAATTCAGTGAACACAGTTCACACTGCACAACGCTTCTCCTTCGACTGTGGCATCGTGCTTCTCCTTCGACTGTGGTATCTTCTCCTTCGGTGCTTCTCCTTCGGTCTTCTCCTTTCTCTTTCGCAGTTGTCATTCTTTGATTTTACCATCTCCGTCTCGCCGACTTGCCGTCATATGTATGGTCACAACGTTAGTACCAATACCTAATCCTCGTAGTCTTTGTTTGCTTATGATATTTCTACCTTCCAAACTTGTTATTCTTCTATTTTTCTTGCCACTGGGTTAGGTTAATTTAGTTAGTTTACTAGTTTCTGATTCTTGGCTCAATATATTTGGAATTGTTCTAAGTTGGTGATGTATAGTGGAGATTCACTGTTTTACTATTGTTTTTCTGAGTTTGCTGTTATATTCTGTTGAACCAGTTTGATTGATGTTTTTGTTGGATTAATGGATAATTTGCCGATGAGCTAAATTGGTTACTTGATCTAATTGTCTGAATTCTGTTAATCCATGATATTGATTGCTGGATTCTTTGGTTTTTACTTTATTATTGCTATTTGTCATGCTGTTATGCTATCTTACATGCTGGATATGGTTTAGTGAATATGTATTTGTGAAGGAGGTTTAGGAGTATTAGAAGGAGATAGAAAAAAAGAAAAATACACCTGTTAATTGTGAGAACAAACGTGGGGTGGCTTAAGAGTGAAAGTCCTAAGTTTTTAAGATTAGCCCATCATTTTAATTTTAACGTTAATGTTGAGTTGTTTAAGACTTAAGACTCCAATAATCCATATATGCTGTAGTAAGTAGTCTATAAAAATATTAACAAAACTAATGTTAATGTTCTGATTTCTTTTGGTCATCTTAGATATCTTCATTTGTTAATTGTTATGTTAATAGATCACGCTTTAAGATACTGAAAGATGGAATGATCAACTATCATGTATTTCCAAATTTGACTTGTGATTTAATCTATTGGTTCACGTTAGATAGCTAATTAGCAATGTACTGATCACTTATTCACCAATTAAAAATTGCTCAAATGGTATTTAGCAATATTGATCAGCCTCAAATGACGTTTAAACCTCATGTTTTCAAGACATGTTTTGGAGAGCTTCCTTCTATTATAAAAATAATTGACTTTTCTCTAGGAACAGATCACTCACAAGACTCATGAATATTTTATTAAACAAATTTAATCACCAGCAGCCCAAAAAAATTAAGTTTAATTTGATTTAATTTATTTATCGTATCTATTTTCTAGTTTTTTGCCATATACCACTGAAGAGAGGATTTTTGCTAATAAAGAAATTTATAAAATCGCGTTGTGAGTATACCTTCTAAACCAATAAGAATCATTTCTTACAAATATTTTGGTTGTCCAAGTAATAAACCCCTTTTGAAATTGATAACCGAGTATTCAAACCTCGGGTCGTCTTCTCAAGGAATTGCAGAGAGGTATGTTCTTATTACTGGTTATGGGTTTTGTAAATTGGGGTTTTGAAAGTGATGAACAAGTAAATTAAATGACAATTAAAATAAATAAATAGCTATAAAATAAACTTTTGGCAAGATATGAAAATTCGGAAGTCCTATCCTAGTTACTCCTATAAGAATGGAAGTTAATCCCACTTAGTTAACCTTTGCGTAAGCAAGGGAAAGTCAAGTGAACCAATTGGTTGGATTTCCCAAGTTCTAGCCAAATCCTAAGAAAAGACTAGAGTTAGTGGAATTCCAGTTAATAAGCCGACATAACAATCAATCATGAATAGTTGGTAACTCAGGAGCTTCCAGTTAATCAATAAAAGCCAGTAATATAAAAAGCTAAATTAAAATCATAAATATCTGAAAACATCTCAATAATGTATAATCCTAACATGAAAAGTCCATAAGCCAATTGGGCAACATAAATCAAATACCAATAAAAGCATTAAAACATCTGAAAATAAGAGATAAACATAAAGTAAAGGAAATATTGAACCTGATGAAGAGTTGAATCCTAAATCCTTTAAGAGGAATCCTAATCCTAAAACCTAAGAGAGAGGAGAGAACCTCTCTCTCTAAAAACTACATCTAAAACTATAAATTATGAGTTATGAAAGCATGTTGAGTCTCTGCATGTTTCCTGACTTTAATCTGTGTTCCTGGGCCGAAAATTGGGTTGAAATGCGGCCCAGAATCTCTGCCAGCGACTTTTGTAATTCTGCAGATCGCGCACGTCACGCGTCCGCGTCGTTCACGCGATGGCGTCACTCAGCATTTTTCGTATCACGCGTGCGCGTCGTCCACGCATTCGCGTCGTTCGTGCAGCTTCCAATCCGCACGGTCGCGTCAGGCACGCAATCGCGTCACTCTGATTTCTTCCATTTCACGCGGTCGCGTGAGCCATGCGACCGCGTGACTTTTCGCTGGTCATCTCCTTAATTCCTTGTGTTTCTTCCATTTTTGCACACTTCCTCTTCATTCTCTAAGCCATTCCTGCCCTATGAAGCCTGAAACACTTAACACACAGATCAAGGTATCGAATGGTAATAAGAGAGAATTAAGATTAGCTAAATTAAGACCAAAGAATCATGTTTTCAATCATGTAATAATTTTAGGAAGGAAATATAAATACATGCTAAATATATGAATAAGTGGGTAAAGACCATGATAAAACCATACAATTAAACACATTGTAAATCATAAAATAGTGGTTTATCAACCTCCCCACACTTAAACATTAGCATGTCCTCATGCTAAACTCAAGGAGACCAAATAAATGAGTAGGAAAAGTCAAGACTCATACAATGCAACCTATGAATGTGAATGCAACTACATGCAAAGTGTTTCTACCTACTTGGTTAAAAAGTAAATAAATCTTTCAAGAACAAATATGAACTGGATTTCACTAATTCAAATCACAAAATATAATACAAATAACTTGCAAGAAAAAGAAAGCTCAGGAAAGCAGGGAACATAGAATTAAGCATTGAACCCTTACTGGTAGTGTATATCTCTCTAATCTCTCAAGTGTCTAGGGTCAATTCTCTCAATTCTCTACTAATCTTGCTTTCTATAGCTTGCTCTTCATCTAACAATCAACAAAAATTTAATGCACCAATACACAAATCAAGAGGTCTTTTAAGGGTTGTAATGGGGTTAGGGTCAAGGTAGGATTGTATTTGGCCAAGTGGACTAAAATCTGAATCCTTAATTAACATAAACTTTTCCCACCTAACTTAAGACAATCCATATAATCACAATACAAGATCTGACTTCCCATTAACTATGTTTTTCCACATATTCATGCATCATAAATTTGAGTTTAGTACATATGCATTGATACCAACACTTACTTTGGGGCATTTTGTCCTCTTTTATTTATTTGCTATTTTTCTTTTCTTTTTCTCTTTTATTTTTCTTTCTTTTTTTTGTATATATATATATTTTTTTTTCTCAATGCATATGATTAAATTATTGAATGCATAAACATGTCCTAAACATTTCTTTCACATTTTCATAAAGATATACAACACCTAATTCTCAAACCAAATGTTTCGAAACCCACTTTCCCACACTTAAATCATAAACATTCTCATTAGTCTAAGCTAACCAAGGATTCAAATTAAGGATATTATTGTTTTCCGCTTAGAGTTAATGATGTGCTAAAATAAAGAACAAAGGGGTAAAATAGGCTCAAATTGGTTTGCAAGGGATAATGAAGGGTTAAGGCCATATGGGTATGTAAGCTTAGTGAAACAAAGGCCTCAATCATATAAGTGCATGCATACATTAAACCATGGAAATATAGAATTAAGCAAGACAAAGATCACAATTTTAGAGGGAACAACACACTAAAACAAAAAATTTTGGTTGACAAAATGCAACCAATCAAATAGGCTCAAAATCTCACTGGTTTTATGTGTTCGAGCTCTCACCCATGTTCCAAAATAAACTTTCTTCAAACAAGTTTTTCAAAACGTTTTATTCAAATTAGTGAAATATTCTAAAAATTTCTTAAAAAAGAGAATATTACTTCAACCAAGTGGTAAAATATGCACAAAATCAAACAAACATGCAAATGCAACAACTAACAAGAAAAATAAACCATTGGTGTTGAGATAAAAGGGTAACTAACCCATGGAGATCGGTATCGACCTCCCCACACTTAAAGGTTGCACCATCCTCGGTGCATGCTGAGATGTACAGGTGGGCAGGTGTTGTGGTTCCTCAGCCGATGCTCGTTGTAGAGTCTTTCTCTTTACTCTTCCCGGTGGCCAGCCTAAAAAAAAGGAGGAGAGAAAGGGACATGAAGTCAAAGGGATAGAGCAAGGGAGAGGACAGTACTAGTAAGAATCATGCCAAAATAAAGAAGAATGTCGTTAACACATGGTCGCGACTCCATGAAATTAGGACAGCAATAGAAACAGGACATGATAAATTGAGGCAAGTAAATGCAAGATGTTTATTGGCATGAAGGCATGAGTAGCATAGATCAAGCATCAAAAGCCTAGATGTATTATTAGTCGTGAGAAACTAACAATAACGTTTGTAATAACAATTATATTTAATTAATAAAATATAAAAAGGGTTTTGTAAAAAGCAAGCATTTATAGTAGTAGATTAAAAAAAATCTTAAAAATAGTGCACAATGCCATACGGGCGTTTTCACAAACACAAATCATGCATGGTAAATAAGCTATTTGAAAGTATTAAATTGAACATGCAAGCAACCCTTTAAAAAAGTAATATATAATTGTCAAATAATCCACAAAAATATAGAAAAAAACAATGACCCAAATAAAATTCCAACACCAATGAAAATAATGCAATGAATGAAAGTATGCAATTAAGTAAAAGAAAATGAAAGATAAAAAGGATGAGAAGGGAAAGAAGGGAAGAAGAAGTAAGTAAGAAAGGAGGGAGGAAAAATTAGGATTGGGGATGAAAAGATAAAATATTTTGGCATATTAGGTTAAGGTGTGCGACGCTGGCGACGCGGTCGCGTGGGTGACGCGACCGCGTGGTGCGCAATAAGGTCAGGCGACGCGGACGCGTGGGTCACGCGATCGCGTCACTTGATTTGTGCTAGTGGCGCGAGTGCAGCCTCGCATTCGCACAACTCTCTGTTTGAATTGCATTTTGCCAAAAATCTGCGTGACGCGATCGCGTGGGTGACACGATTGCGTGGATGGCCATTGTTGAAAAACGACGCGGCCGCATGGGACACGCGTTCGCGTGGGAGGGCTTGGGCTTCTGGCACGAGTCCAGCCCAATTCCAGCACAACTTTCGATTTTCATGGCACGCGGCCGCGTGGGTGACGCGGTCGCGTGGGAGGCCAAAGTTCCACATGACGCGGTCGCGTGGGGTCAAATTATGCTAAAGGCGCGTGGTGGACGAAATTGTGATTACTATCTTTTGAGCTTTAGCATATACACAAAAACTATTGTGTCTCTTGGTTAAATTCACAACTCCGTTCAACTAACCAGCAAGTGTACTGGGTCGTCCAAGTAATAAACCTTACGTGAGTAAGGGTCGAATCCACAAAGATTGTTGGTATGAAGCAAGCTATGGTCACCTTGCAAATCTCAGTTAGGCAGATTAAAATAGTTTATGGGTTTCGAAAATAGAGATAAAAGAATAGATTAAATAAAGGGATAGAATACTTATGCAAATTCATTGGTTGGAATTTCAGATAAGCGGATGGAGATGCTGTAGAGCCCAGGGACGCCTGCTCTCCTACTGCTTCTACTCAATCCTTCTTACTCCTTTCCATGGCAAGCTTTGTATAGGGGTTCACCATCAACTGTGGCTACTTTCTTCCTCTCGGGGAAATATCCTATGCGGCTGTCACTCGCACAGCTAACCAGTCTGGAGGCATCACCCATGGCTGATGGCTACATCCCATCCTCGCAGTGAAAACTAATGCTCACGCACTCTGTCACAGTACGGCTAATCACCGGTTGGTTCCCTCCCCTACTGGAATAGAATCCCTCTTTTGCGTCTGTCACTAACGCCCAGCAGGTTACAAGTTTGAAGCACGTCACAGTCATTCATTATCGGAATCCTACTCGGAATACCACAGACAAGGTGAGACTTTCCGGATTCCCAGGATCCTACTCGGAATACCACAGACAAGGTGAGACTTTCCGGATCCTCATAAATGCCGCCATCCATCCAGCTTATACCACGAAGATTCTGTTGGGGAATCTAAGAGATACACATTCAAGCTCTTTGTTGCATGTAGAACGGAAGTGGTTGTCAATCACGCGCGTTCATAAGTGAGAATGATAATGAGGGTTATCTAACTCATCACATTCATCATATTCTTGGGTACGAATGAATATCTTGGAATAAGAATAAGAGAGATTTGAATAAAAGATAATAGAATTTCATTAATACTTGAGGTACAGCAGAGCTCCACACCCTTAATCTATGATGTGGAGAAACTCCACCGTTGAAAATACATAAGCAAAGGGTTCAGGCATGGCCGAATGGCCAGCCTCCCTAACTTGATCAATGATCTCCTAAGATGAAGAATAAAACAAAACTGAGACCAAAGATGTCTAATACAATAGTAAGAGGTCCTATATATACTAGACTAGCTACTAGGGTTTACATGAGTAAGTAATTGATGTATAAATCCACTTCCGGGGCCCACTTGGTGTATGATTGGGCTGAGCTTGATCAATCCACGAGCTGAGGCTTCTCTTGGAGTTGAACTCCGAGTTATGACGTGTTTTGGGCGTTCAACTCCGGATCATGACGTTTTTCTGGCGTTTAACTCCAGACAGCAGCATGAACTTGGCGTTCAACGCCAAGTTACGTCGTCAATCTCCGAATAAAGTATGGACTATTATATATTGCTGGAAAGCTCTGGATGTCTACTTTCCAACGCCGTTGAGAGCGCGCCATTTGGAGTTCTGTAGCTCCAGAAAATCCATTTCGAGTGCAGGGAGGTCAGATTCCAACAGCATCAGCAGTCCTTTTGTCAGCCTTCTTCAGAGTTTTGCTCAAGTCCCTCAATTTCAGCCAGAATTTACCTGAAATCACAGAAAAACACACAAACTCATAGTAAAGTCCAGAAATGTGAATTTAACATAAAAACTAATGAAAACATCCCTAAAAGTAGCTTGAACTTACTAAAAACTACCTAAAAACAATGCCAAAAAGCGTATAAATTATCCGCTCATCACAACACCAAACTTAAATTGTTGCTTGTCCCCAAGCAACTGAAAATCAAATAGGATAAAAGAAGAGAATATACTATAAATTTCAGAATATCAATGAATATTAATTTAATTAGATGAGCGGGACTTGTAGCTTTTTGCTCCTGAATAGTTTTGGCATCTCACTTTTTCCTTTGAAGTTCAGAGTGATTGGCGTCTCTGGGAACTTAGAATTTTGGATAGTGTTATTGACTTTCCTAGTTAAGCATGTTGATTCTTGAACACAGCTACTTATGAGTCCTGGCCGTGGCCCTAAGCACTTTGTTTTCCAGTATTACCACCGGATACATAAATGTCACAGACACATAACTGGGTGAACCTTTTCAGATTGTGACTCAGCTTTGCTAGAGTCCCCAGTTAGTGGTGTCCAGAGCTCTTAAGCACACTCTTTTGCTTTGGATCACGACTTTAACCACTCAGTCTCAAGCTTTTCACTTGGACCTTCATGACACAAGCACATGGTTAGGGACAGCTTGATTTAGCCGCTTAGGCCTGGATTTTATTTCCTTGGGCCCTCCTATCCATTGATGCTCAAAGCCTTGGATCCTTGCTACCCTTGCCTTTTGGTTTTAAGGGCTATTGGCTTTTTCTGCTTGCTTTTTCTTTTTCTTTCTATATTTTTTTTTTCGCCATTTTTTTTTCAAGCTTTTGCTTTTTCACTGCTTTTTCTTGCTTCAAGAATCAATTTCATGATTTTTTTCAGATCATCAATAACATTTCTCTTTGTTCATCATTCTTTCAAGAGCCAACAATTTTAACACTCATAAACAACAATATCAAAAGACATATGCACTGTTCAATCATTCATTCAGAAAACAAAAAGTATTGTCACCACATTAATATAATTAAATTAAATTCAATAATAATTTCGAAAATTATGTACTTCTTGTTCTTTTGAATTAAAACATTTTTCATTTAAGAGAGGTGAAGGATTAATGGATTTTATTCATAATCTTTAAGGCATGGTTACATACTAATGATCATGAAGTAGAGACACAAAACATAGATAAACACAACATTAAAAACCGAAAACAGAAAGAAATAAAGAACAAGGAATGAATCCACCTGAGTGAGGGTGGCGCCTTCTTGAAGGTCCACTGGTGCTTTTTGAGCTCCTCTATGTTTCTTCCTTGTTTTTGTTGAATGATTCCTAATGATTTTGGTACTCCTATCCATAGTTGCTCCCAATAGTTATGTGGAGGACCATTTATTCCCTGAGGTATCTCAGGGATTTCTTGGATTTGCATTCAAATGTTCTACCACTGAGCTATGACGGCTTATATTTTCCATCTCCCAAGACTCAGAGGTGGAAGCTTTTGTCTTCCCTTTGAGGTTTTTCTGGCCTTAGGTGCCATTAATGGTAATGGAAAAGCAAAAAAGCTACTTTTACCACACCAAACTTAAAATATTGCTCGCCCTCGAGCAAGAAAAGAAAGTAGAGAAGAGGAAGAAGATGGAGGTGAGTGAGGGGAGATGGATTCGGCTATATGGGTGGGGTTGGGTGGGAAAGAGGAGGTTGATGTGAATGGTGAATGGGGTGATTGATGAAGAAGATTGGGAATTGTGACATGGGGAATTCAAATCACAAAAATAGGATTAGGAGGGAAGGTGGGAATATGGTAGGTGGGGATCCTGTGGGGTCCACAGATCCTGAGGTGGGGATCCTGTGGGGTCCACAGATCCTGAGGTGAAAAGAAATACCATTCCTTCACCATATAGGCATGAAAAATGCCTTCATGCATCATTCTGGCGTTCAAACGCCCATTGGTGCATGTTCTGGGCGTTCAACGCCCATGTAATGCATGTTTCTGGCGTTGAACGCCAGTTTCATGCTTGTTACTGGCGTTCAGCGCCAGTTTGTCCTCTCTGTGCACCATCCTGGCGTTTAACGCCAGGTTGTTGCTTGTTTTGGGCGTTCAGCGCCAGAATGGTGCTCTGTTCTGGCGTTGAACGCCGGCCAGATGCACCTTCTGGGCGTTGAACGCCAGCCCGTGCATCCTCCAGGGTGAAAAATTTTTTTCTTCTGTTTTTGACTCTATTTTTAATTTTTTTTTTTGATTTTTTTCGTGACTCCTCATGATCATGTACCTAATAACAAATAAAATAAAATTAGATAAATAAAATTGGGTTGCCTCCCAACAAGCGCTTCTTTAATGTCAATAGCTTGACAGTGGCTCTCATGGAGCCACAAGGTGATCAGGTCAATGTTGTATAGTCCCAACACCAAACTTAGAGTTTGGATATGGGGTCTTAACACCAAACTTAGAGTTTGGTTGTGGCCTCACAACACCAAACTTAGAGTTTGACTGTGTGGGCTCTTCTTGACTCTGAATTGAGAGAAGCTCTTCATGCTTACTCTCTTTTGTCACAGAGGGATGGCCATGTGCCTTAAACACAAGGTAGTCCCCATTCAATTGAAGGACTAACTCTCCTCTGTTGACATCTATCACAGCTTCTACTGTGGCTAGGAAAGGTCTTCCTAGGATGATGCATTTATCATCTTCCTTCCTAGTTTCTAGGATTATGAAATCAGCAGGGATGTAAAGGCCTTCAACCTTTACTAGCACGTCCTCTACTATTCCATAGGCTTGTCTCAAAGACTTATCTGCCAATTGTAATGAGAACAAGGCAGGTTGTACCTCAATGATCCCTAGCTTCTCCATTACAGAGAGTGGCATCAGATTTATCCCTGATCCCAGATCACATAGAGCTTTTTCAAAGCTCATGGTGCCTATGGTGCAAGGTATTAAGAACTTGCCAGGATCTTGTTTCTTTTGAGGTAGCGTTCTCTGAATCCAAGTATCTAGTTCACTAATGAGCAGGGGAGGTTCACTTTCCCAAGTCTCATTACCAAATAGCTTGGCATTCAGCTTCATGATAGCTCCTAAGTATTGAGCAACTTGCTCTCCAGTCACATCTTCATCCTCTTCAGAGGAAGAATAGTCTTCAGAGCTCATGAATGGCAGAAGGAGATTTAATGGAATCTCTATGGTCTCTAGATGAGCCTCAGATTCCTCTGGATCCTTAATAGGAAACTCCTTCTTGCTTGAAGGACATCCCAGGAGGTCTTTCTCACTAGGATTTTCGTCCTTCTCCTCCCTAGTGCATTCGGCCACTTTGATTAAATCAATGGCCTTGCACTCTCCTTTTGGATTTTCTTCTGTATTGCTTGGGAGAGTACTGGGAGGAGTTTCAATGACTTTCCTGCTCAGCTGGCCCACCTGTGCCTCCAAATTTCTAATGGAGGATCTGGTTTCATTCATGAAACTGAAAGTGGCCTTTGACAGATCAGAGACTATATTAGCTAAATTAGAATTATTTTGTTCAGAGTTCTCTGTCTGTTGCTGAGGAGATGATGGATATGGCTTACTATTATTCAGCCTATTGCGTCCACCATTGTTAAAGCCTTGTTGAGGCTTTTGTTGATCCTTCCAGGAGAAATTTGGATGATTTCTCCATGATGGGTTATAGGTGTTTCCATAAGGTTCACCCATGTAATTAACCTCTGCCATGGCAGGGTTCTCAGGATCATAAGCTTCTTCAGAAGCTACCTCTCTAGTACTGTTGGATGCATGTTGCAATCCGTTCAGATTTTGAGAGATTATGTTGACCTGTTGAGTCAACATTTTGTTCTGAGCCAATATGGCATTCAGAGCATCAATTTCAAGAACTCCTTTCTTCTGAGGTATCTCATTATTCACGGAATTCCTCTCAGAGGTATACATGAACTGGTTGTTGGCAACCATGTCAATGAGTTCTTGAGCCTCTTCAGGCGTTTTCTTCAGGTGAATAGATCCACCTGTAGAATGGTCCAGTGACATTTTCGAAAATTCAGAGAGACCATAATAGAATATATCTAATAAGGTCCATTCTGAAAACATGTCAGATGGACATCTTTTGGTTAACTGCTTGTATCTTTCCCAAGCTTCATAGAGGGATTCACCATCTTTTTGTTTGAAGGTTTGAACATCCACTCTCAGCTTGCTCAGCTTTTGAGGAGGAAAGAATTTATCTAAGAAAGCAGTGACCAGCTTATCCCAAGAGTCCAGGCTATCCTTAGGTTGTGAATCCAACCATATTCTAGCTCTGTCTCTTACAGCAAAAGGGAAAAGCATGAGCCTGTAGACTTCAGGATCAACTCCATTCGTCTTTACAGTCTCACAGATCTGCAAGAATTCAGTTAAGAACTGATAAGGGTCTTCAGATGGAAGTCCATAAAACTTGCAGTTTTGTTGCATTAAAGCAACTAGTTGAGGCTTAAGCTCAAAGTTATTGGCTCCAATGGCAGGAATGGAGATGCTTCTTCCATCAAACTTGGACGTTGGCTTTGTGAAGTCACCAAGCATTCTCCTTGCATTATTATCATTATTATTTGCGGCTGCCATGTCCTTCTCCTGTTCGAAAATTTCTGAAAGGTTGCTTCTGGATTGTTGTAATTTAGCTTCTCTTAATTTTCTCTTCAGAGTCCTTTCAGGTTCTGGATCAACTTCAACAAGAGTGCCCTTTTCCCTGTTCCTGCTCATATGAAAGAGAAGAACCAAGAAAAGAAAGAGGAATCCTCTATGTCACAGTATAGAGATTCCTTAATGTTAGTAGAAAAAAGAAGGGGGGTAGAAGAATGAAGAAGGATGGATTCGGATTTTTAGATGAAGGGAGGTGAAGAGAAGTGTTAGTAATTAATTAATTAAATAGAAGAAGAGAGGTGAAGAGAAAGTTCGAAAATAATTTTGAAAAAGGGGTTAGTAATTTTCGAAAATTAAAGATAAGATATAATTAAAATTAAAATTTAAAACAAAAAGAATTTTTGAAAAAGATAGGGAGAAATTTCGAAAATTAGAGAGGGAAAAGTAGTTAGGTGGTTTTGAAAAAGATAAGAAACAAACAAAAAGTTAGTTAGTTGATTGAAAAAGATTTGAAATCAAATTTTGAAAAAGATAAGAGGATAAGAAGTTAGATAAGATATTTTGAAATCAAATTTTGAAAAAGATAAAATTTTTGAAAAAGATAAGATAAAAGATAAAAAGATATATTTGAAAAAGGATATTTTGAAAAAGATTTAAATTTAAAATTGACTTAACTAACAAGAAACTACAAGATAAGATTCTAGAACTTAAAGATTGAACCTTTCTTAACAAGAAAGTAACAAACTTCAAATTTTTGAACCAATCACATTAATTGTTAGCTAATTGTCGAAAATATGATATAAAAGATAAGAAAAAGATTTTGAAAAATAATTTTTTTAAAATTTCGAAAAAAATAAAAAAAATGAAAAAGATATGATTTTTGAAAAAGATTTTGAAACGATAAGATTTTTAAAATTGAAATTTTGACTTGACTTGTATGAAACAACTAATTTTGAAAATTTTTGACCAAGTCAACCCAAAATTTCGAAAATTTGGAGGGAAATAAGGAAAAGATATTTTTTTATTTTTGAATTTTTAAAGATGAGAGAGAAAAACAACAAAAACACTTAATGCATGAAATTTTTAGATCAAAACAATGAATGCATGCAAGAATGCTATGAATGTTAAGATGAACACCAAGAACACTTTGAAGATCATGATGAACATCAAGAACATATTTTTTTGAAAAATTTTTAATGCAAAGAAGACATGCAAGACACCAAACTTAAAAATTTTTAATGCTTGAAAAATATGAATGCAAAAATGCACATGAAAAACAAGAAAAGACACAAAACAAGAAAACATCAAGATCAACCAAGAAGACTTATCAAGAACAACTTGAAGATCATGAAGAACACTATGAATGCATGAGATTTTCGAAAAAATGCAAGAAAAATTTTAAAAGCATGCAATTGACACCAAACTTAAAAATTAACACAAGACTCAAACAAGAAACACAAAATATTTTTGATTTTTATGATTTTATGATTTTTTTTTGTATTTTTATTTTAATTTTTTCGAAAATATAGTTTGGAAAAACGAAAAATAAAAAGAAAAAAATTTTGAAAAAGATTTTTGAAAAGAAAATTACCTAATCTGAGCAACAAGATGAACCGTCAGTTGTCCATACTCGAACAATCCCCGGCAACGGCGCCAAAAACTTGGTGGACGAAATTGTGATTACTATCTTTTGAGCTTTAGCATATACACAAAAACTATTGTGTCTCTTGGTTAAATTCACAACTCCGTTCAACTAACCAGCAAGTGTACTGGGTCGTCCAAGTAATAAACCTTACGTGAGTAAGGGTCGAATCCACAAAGATTGTTGGTATGAAGCAAGCTATGGTCACCTTGCAAATCTCAGTTAGGCAGATTAAAATAGTTTATGGGTTTCGAAAATAGAGATAAAAGAATAGATTAAATAAAGGGATAGAATACTTATGCAAATTCATTGGTTGGAATTTCAGATAAGCGGATGGAGATGCTGTAGAGCCCAGGGACGCCTGCTCTCCTACTGCTTCTACTCAATCCTTCTTACTCCTTTCCATGGCAAGCTTTGTATAGGGGTTCACCATCAACTGTGGCTACTTTCTTCCTCTCGGGGAAATATCCTATGCGGCTGTCACTCGCACAGCTAACCAGTCTGGAGGCATCACCCATGGCTGATGGCTACATCCCATCCTCGCAGTGAAAACTAATGCTCACGCACTCTGTCACAGTACGGCTAATCACCGGTTGGTTCCCTCCCCTACTGGAATAGAATCCCTCTTTTGCGTCTGTCACTAACGCCCAGCAGGTTACAAGTTTGAAGCACGTCACAGTCATTCATTACCGGAATCCTACTCGGAATACCACAGACAAGGTGAGACTTTCCGGATTCCCAGGATCCTACTCGGAATACCACAGACAAGGTGAGACTTTCCGGATCCTCATAAATGCCGCCATCCATCCAGCTTATACCACGAAGATTCTGTTGGGGAATCTAAGAGATACACATTCAAGCTCTTTGTTGCATGTAGAACGGAAGTGGTTGTCAATCACGCGCGTTCATAAGTGAGAATGATAATGAGGGTTATCTAACTCATCACATTCATCATGTTCTTGGGTACGAATGAATATCTTGGAATAAGAATAAGAGAGATTTGAATAAAAGATAATAGAATTTCATTAATACTTGAGGTACAGCAGAGCTCCACACCCTTAATCTATGATGTGCAGAAACTCCACCGTTGAAAATACATAAGCAAAGGGTTCAGGCATGGCCGAATGGCCAGCCTCCCTAACTTGATCAATGATCTCCTAAGATGAAGAATAAAACAAAACTGAGACCAAAGATGTCTAATACAATAGTAAGAGGTCCTATATATACTAGACTAGCTACTAGGGTTTACATGAGTAAGTAATTGATGTATAAATCCACTTCCGGGGCCCACTTGGTGTATGATTGGGCTGAGCTTGATCAATCCACGAGCTGAGGCTTCTCTTGGAGTTGAACTCCGAGTTATGACGTGTTTTGGGCGTTCAACTCCGGATCATGACGTTTTTCTGGCGTTTAACTCCAGACAGCAGCATGAACTTGGCGTTCAACGCCAAGTTACGTCGTCAATCTCCGAATAAAGTATGAACCATTATATATTGCTGGAAAGCTCTGGATGTCTACTTTCCAACGCCGTTGAGAGCGCGCCATTTGGAGTTCTGTAGCTCCAGAAAATCCATTTCGAGTGCAGGGAGGTCAGATTCCAACAGCATCAGCAGTCCTTTTGTCAGCCTTCTTCAGAGTTTTGCTCAAGTCCCTCAATTTCAGCCAGAATTTACCTGAAATCACAGAAAAACACACAAACTTATAGTAAAGTCCAGAAATGTGAATTTAACATAAAAACTAATGAAAACATCCCTAAAAGTAGCTTGAACTTACTAAAAACTACCTAAAAACAATGCCAAAAAGCGTATAAATTATCCGCTCATCAGCGCGCCTCCAGCCACGCTCTCGCGTGACTCTCTATTCAATTCTTTTCTTCCCAACGCACTAGTGACACGGACGCGTCGCGTGCGTGTTTTCCCCTCTTTTTTTATGCAATTATGCAGTATGCAATATGCAGTGTTAATGTAGATGCTATGAAAACTTCCAGGTTCAATGAAAATAAAATAAATAAACAACACAAAATAAAATTGAAAAAGAACGATCATACCATGGTGGGTTGCCTCTCATCTAGCACTTTTAGTTAAAGTCCTTAAGTTGGACCTTTGGTGAGCTCCCTGTTATGGTGGTTTATGCTTGTACTGATCCAGGAATCCCCACCAATGTTTGTACTTCCAGTAGCCTCTGGGGTCCCAAACTAAGCATGTAAAGCCCTTAAGAAGCTTCAAACAGATTCTTAGGCTCCCGGGGTGACAAATGTCAGAATAGATTCCAGGATCCCAAACCTTACTTTTACACCCGTTTTTGTCTCGATCTGCATTTTTTCAGCCAGGTGAAAGGTGATCTGAATTCTCACTGCAGTGACCAAACAGCTTCCTAGACCCATTCAGTTGAGCTTTACACCAACCTTTGCGTTTAAACTTAAAGCTTCCAACCATAATGAACCTTGCAGGACAATTCTTACCACTAGCCATCTTCCGCTTACTCTTAATGTCACAAAGAGCTCTAAGTTGACCATCCGTCTCCAGTATCCCATATTCAAGTGGAATTAGAAATCTAAGGGGTATGAATTTTACCCACTTGAATGTTATGAAGGATGATGGCAACTTAGGGGGAGGTATTTTTAATGAAATTGCAAGCTCCACTCCCTTGTGCTCTTCTCTGATAATTAAGGATGATGGCAACTTAGGGGGAGGTATTTTTAATGAAATTGCAAGCTCCACTCCCTTGTGCTCTTCTCTGATAATTACCACCTCTTTGCAAGCTTCTTCAATTTCAACCTCTCTTAATCAACCTCTAATCAACCTCTTCCAAGTCTTCAACTGTGATATGCCTTGGAGGTTGTACACCCTCCTCAGCATCAATTTCAAACGTCTTAGACTCTTAATCAACCTCTAATCAACCTCTTCCAAGTCTTCAACTGTGATATGCCTTGGAGGTTGTACACCCTCCTCAGCATCAATTTCAAACGTCTTAGAAAGAGGTTCTATGACTGGACTTTCCCATGGAGGTTCTGCATCTTCTAAGTCTTCAACCACTTCTTCTTCTTCAATAATTCCGGCTTCCTCCACTGGCAATACATACCCTACCCGGCCCAACCCGTTCGGGTAGGGTAGGCTACCCGACCCGCTGCGGGTAGGGTAGAGTGCGGTCCAGGTAGACCTGTGGGTAGGGTAGGGTACGGGTTTAGGGTGTACCCTACCCTACCCTACCCGCACCCCCATATATAACATGTTTTTAAAAATTTATATGCATAGTGAAAGAGGTGAGACTTGAACCCTCAACCTCCTTCATGTGTAGCAAGTAAGTAACCACTAAGCTAGCTACTTATTTTGATAGTATAGTGCGTTTGTATATTTATGAAGTTACATAAAATAAAAATTAAACAAAATAAAAAATCATATATAATTTAAGATTCAGAAATCACTCATTACTCATTAGAAACCCTAACACTAAGTGGGACTTGGGAGGCTGGTACTTTGCCTCAGATAGTGCCGTTTTCTTCCCAAGTTTCTTCCCAAACCATAAGCGTCGGACCTCAGTGCTCCATTGCCCCAACTCTCCTTCCTCGTTCCTCATTCCTCCATTGCCGCCACTCTTCTTCCTCATATGTGCTCTCCTCGCAACACCACTGATTTGTGACTTTCTCTCCTCTCTACGCTGTTGTTCTGTGCTCTTCTTGGTATGTACTTTTTGTTTGAATATGTGAAAATTGGGGCTTTACTGGTGGTGAATCATAAGTCTTTCATGCTAGAGTTTGGTTAGATGATGTGATTGGTAGCTGTAAGGGAGTAGCTATATTATTTCGTTTTATTCAATGCTTGCTGTGCCCAACCAGTTCAGTTTTGTTTTCTTGAAATGTAAATGCTTGAATTTATTAAATTTGTTGCTTCAGATTTATGTGGCAAAAATTGATGGAAAATCAGTTTAAAATATGAAGTTAGGTCATAAAAGAAATTTTCAATTTTTATAAAAGGATCCGATTATTAGATATGAATGAACAGAATTTTAGTTTACGTAGCAGTGAAAAAATGAAAAAAAAAGTGATATTTGATTAATTAGAATTTCATGTTCATCATTAGCTTGTTCCTAGTATCTTGCACTTGTGGCAATTTACAATAGTTACTAGAAGTGATGCTTTTGTTATTGTGTGCAAGCGAAGCATATATAATACATGAAAGAAAATAACAAGAAGTAAACATTTAATTTGAATGTGATGTTATTCTTAAGGGTGAGGAATAAGATACAGCGGTGTAAGTTTAAGTTTATATAAAACATATATAGTCTTTTATATGATGTGTCTTTATTTATTTGATTTGCAATGTGTTGTTAAGCTTATGCAAAACATATATTGTTTTTTTTAAGGACAGAAACTTGTATAAATTTTATATATAAAAATTGGATTCCTAAGTTTTTTATGTATAAATAATTTTTCTGAATCTTAATGATTTTTTAGCATGTTTAAATTTTTAATATTTAATTATTTATTTTACTATTGTGTAGGCAATAATGGATAGTACCAATATGAATGTAGTGGCTCAAGAACAACAAGAAGAAACTCCTGTTGAAGAAACTGCTAATTTTGTTTCAGATGAGTCTGCCTCGAGTGAAAATAGCAACAAATCTTTATTGAAAAGTGTTTATTGGCAATACTTTAGTAAATATAAAGAGGGGGAAGAATGGAAGGCAAAGTGCAACCATTGTAAGTCTGTTCTTGGTGCGAATCCAAGGAATAGGACTACAAATTTGAAGAAATATGTGCTTCATTATTGTAAGAGAATAAAATTAGCAAATTCAAGACAATCAACAATTGCCGAATCTCTTCAAAGACATGGAAAGAATAGTTCAGATGCTTTTTATATTTGATGCATCTCACACAAGAAAATTGATTGCCAAGTCCATTTGTATGCATGAGTATCCTTTGTCATATGTGGATCATGTTGCAACAAGAGAAGTGTTTGCTTCAATGCAACCAATGTTTAAGATGCCAAGCCGAAACACAATCAAGAAGGATATCTTGGAAATGTACGAAGTGGAGAAGCTTAACATAAACAAGATGATAGATGCAAATGATAGTCGAGTGGCTATTACAACTGACATGTGGACTTCCAACCAGGAAAAAAGATATATGGTTGTTACAGCACACTACATTGATAGTTCATGGAATTTGCAAATGCGAGTATTGAGGTAATACCTTAAACTTTGCTTCTAGTATAAGATATGCTTTCTAATGCTTGATGTATTTGTGATATTTTTTTATCTGATATATTTATAATAATTTTCACCTTTACTTATGTTCCTGCTCCTCATTCAAGTGAAGTTCTCTCTAATGCATTAATGAAAGTTTTGTTGGAGTGGAACTTAGATAGAAAATTATCAACTATTACATTGGATAATTGTTCTACAAATGATGCTATGATTGATATGTTGTTGGGACGTCTAGACTCAAATTATTTGTTGTTAGGGGGTAAGTTATTGCATATGCGTTGCTGTGCTCATATTTTAAACCTAATTGTGAAGGATGGTTTCAATTTAGTTAAAGAAAGTGTGGAGAAAATTCGTAATAGTGTGGTGTATTGGACTTCAACTAGTAAAAGACATGAAACCCTTGTGAGTTGGTGTAGTAAGTCAGGTGTTCCCTTTACCAAAAAACTATCTCTTGATTGTATGACTAGATGGAATTCCACTTATGTGATGTTAGAAACTGCATGGCTGTACAGAGATGTCTTTGCTCGACTAAAACAAAAAGACTCCAATTATAAAAGTGTGCCAAGTAATGAGGAATGGGAACTTGCGAAAGAAATTTGTGGTAAATTAAAACTTTTTTATGATGTGACTCAGTTGTTTTCTGGAACTCAAGTTCCAACGGCCAACATTTACTTTAATAAAGTATGTGAGATACATGTTGGATTGGAAAAATGGGTTGTTTCTCCTAACCCAGTTATTAGTAGCATGGCATGTATGATGAAGAGAAAGTTTGATAAGTATTGGGAAGAAATTCATGGCATTATGGGTGTTGCTGCAATTCTAGATCCTAGGTATAAGCTTGATGGGCTTGAATATAAGTTTGCTAAGATATGTGAAGATCCTAATGAATGCACAAGGAAAGTTGAGAGAATCAAACAGGCATGTTATGAGTTACTTCATGAATATCAAAAGAATACATCTAATTCAAGCAATATGTCAATGGAATCTACACAAGAGCTTAGGGTTAGTGCAGATGATGATGATGATGTTGGTTATCAATTGTATATTAGACAAAAGAAGAAGGAAAAAGGTTCATTTGTGAAGACGGAATTTGATCACTATGTAGAGGAAGATGTTCATCATTTAACTCCTGATTTTGATATATTAGCTTGGTGGAAGGTAAATGGAGTTAGGTTTCCAACTCTTCAGAAAATTGCAAGAGACATATTTGCCATTTCTGTGTCTACTGTTGCTTCTGAGTCTTCTTTTAGCACAAGTGGTCGTATAATTGCTACTCATCGTGGTAGTCTTCATGAAGATACGGTAGAAGCTCTTATGTGCAATCAAAATTGGTTGTGGGCAGAATATTATAAAAAAGGTTATTTATATTTTCAAGTTTTTTAATTTGTTTAGATTTTATACTTGTGTTAAAATTATATATAATAAAATTGTTGTATTTGATTTTTAGGTGGAAAACCTGATTATCAAACTGCTAATGAAGATGATGATGCATTTTCTGAACTGACAGAAGAATAGTGTTGCAAGAACTTGGAATTAAAAGAAATTATTGAAGACATTTATCTTTGTTTATGTTATTTTAATTTTGTTAAAAACTTGATAATTATGCTATTTGTAATTTTATGTTGAATTTGTTTAGGACTTTATTGTTTTTAATTCTAAGTTAAACTTAGTTTTTTATTTTATTAATATAACAATATGTATGTTTGTAATTTTATGTTGAATTTTTTTAAGATTTTATTGTCTTTTATTTTAATTTGAATTTAGTTGTTTTTTTATTTATTAATATATATGAAATTTAGAATGATTGAGTTTTATATTTATTTTTAAAAAAATTTATATTTCTGCGGGTAGGGTAGGGTAGGGTAGGGTTTTGTAATTTAGGGTGCGGGTAGGGTTCGGGTTGAGAGATTCTCAACCCGCGGGTAGGGTAGGATAGAGTTTTATTGAGATTTTCTACCCGCGGGTAGGGTTAGGGTAAGGTCCAAACCCTACCCTACCCTACCCATTGCCAACCCTAGTTCTTCATTAGATTGTTCCCATGAAGCCATGGGGGTTCCTTGAGTGTCTGAACGTTGGGAAGCTAATTGATTTATCGCTTGCTCCAATTGATGAATGGTTGCCTGAAATCGATCCACTGATTCCTTGAAACGATCCTTTGACTCTTGATGCACTCGGCTGTCATAAATAGGATCATAGTGCTCTTGAATTGATGGATATAGAGATGGTGAATATTGAAGTGGTGGTTCTTGGGAGTAATTGGGTTGGAATTGGGGTGGTTCTATATATGGTTCATATGGCTCATAAGGTGGTTGGCATGGTGGTTGAGGGTTAAGGTCATATGGAGGTGAATGGTGGAAAGGGGCTTGTGAGTATGGTGGTCCAAAGTCATGTTGAGGATATCTATCATTTTAGTATGCATTGTAGAGTGGTCTTCGTCCATGATATCTTGGAGGGTGTTGTTGCCTAATGGGTTGATCAGATCCTCTTGGTTCTGTCCATCTTTGATTGCTTTGACCTTAATGCATATTCCTGATCTCATTATAGTGTCCATTCCTAACAATAACATTGGAATCAAACTTGAAGCCAGAGGGGTGAGAATTCATAGTAGTAGGAAAAAAATAAAAACAAAAACTAACAAAAAGGAAATATTTTGAAAAAGATGTGATTTTTTTTTGGAAAAAATATTTACAATAACCAATAATAAGGCACATGTTTGCAATTCCCGGCAACGGCGCCATTTTGAAGAGAGGATTTTTGCTAGTAAAGAAATTTATAAAATCGCGTTGTGAGTATAGCTTCTAAACCAACAAGAATCCTTTCTTACAAACGTTTTGGTTGTCACAAGTAACAAACTCCTTTTGAAATTGATAACCGAGTATTCAAACCTCGGGTCGTCTTCTCAAGGAATTGCAGGGAGGTATGTTCTTATTACTGGTTATGGATTTTGTAAATTGTGGTTTTGAAAGTGATGAACAAGTAAATTAAATGACAATTAAAATAAATAAATAGCTATAAAATAAACTTTTGGCAAGATATGAAAATTCGGAAGTCCTATCCTAGTTACTCCTATAAGAATGGAAGTTAATCCCACTTAGTTAACCTTTGCGTAAGCAAGGGAAAGTCAAGTGAACCAATTGGTTGGATTTCCCAAGTTCTAGCCAAATCCTAAGGAAAGACTAGAGTTAGTGGAATTCCAGTTAATTAGCCGACATAACAATCAATCATGAATAGTTGGTAACTCAAGAGCTTCCAGTTATCAATAAAAGGCAGTAATATAAAAAGCTAAATTGAAATCATAAATATCTGAAAACATCTCAATAATGTATAATCCTAACATGAAAAGTCCATAAGCCAATTGGGCAACATAAATCAAATACCAATAAAAGCATTAAAATATCTGAAAATAAGAGATAAATATAAAGTAAAGGAAATATTGAACCTGATGAAGAGTTGAATCCTAAATCCTTTAAGAGGAATCCTAATCCTAAAACCTAAGAGAGAGGAGAGAACCTCTCTATCTAAAAACTACATCTAAAACTATAAATTATGAGTTATGAAAGCATGTTGAGTCTCTGCATGTTCCCTGACTTTAATCTATGTTCCTGGGCCGAAAACTGGGTTGAAATGCGGCCTAGAATCTCTGCCACCGACTTTTGTAATTCTGCAGATCGTGCACATCACGCGTCCGCGTCGTCCTCGCGATCGCGTCACTCAGCGTTTTTCGTATCACGCGTGCACGTCATTCACGCATTCGCGTCGTTCGTGCAGCTTCCAATCTGCGCGGTCGCGTCAGGCACGCGATCGCGTCACTCTGATTTCTTTCATTTCACGTGGTTGCGTGAGCCATGCGACCGCGTGACTTTTCGCTGGTCATCTCCTCAATTCCTTGTGTTCCTTCCATTTTTGCACACTTCCTCTTCATTCTCTAAGCCATTCCTGCCTTATGAAGCCTGAAACACTTAACACACAGATCAAGGTATCGAATGGTAATAAGAGAGAATTAAGATTAGCTAAATTAAGACCAAAGAAGCATGTTTTCAATCATGTAATAATTTTAGGAAGGAAATATAAATACATGCTAAATATATGAATAAGTGGGTAAAGACCATGATAAAACCATACAATTAAACACATTGTAAACCATAAAATAGTGGTTTATCAACCACCAACTATCTTTTGATCCCCACACTAGATGAATTGCCATAGAAGAAAGTGCAAACCCAATGTATGTCCAAACACATATACATGTACCACTTATTGAAGACTGATTAAACACATATACATTTTCCTTTTTATTTTATTAAGTTTGATTAATTTTGGTTAATTAGTTGATTAATTTTCAGGTTCTTTGTGATTTAAGACCAAGAGAATTATACTAAGAGAAATCAGCTACTAAGAATAAGGGTTAGGGTAGTTAGAAGCTCAATCATATGATATATAAACTGAAATTATGAAGCTGTATTGGTTGAGTTTGTGTTGCTGGATTTGTGCTTGATTATGTTGTGGCGAATGTTTAATTGAACTTCTGAATATGTGATTTTATATTGTGAAGATTGAATGCTAATCAAACACTTGGGGCTGAGACTTTATATTGTGCTTGATATTTTCTTCAAAGGTTGTGGTTGTTTGATGATTTTGTTGGCAACTTGGCATCTTTTGATACTTTGTGGTTGTTGTTTTAGAGAGATTTTTTGGTGGTATTCTTTTGATATTTTGAGAATGATTAAATGTTATATAGATTAGCTATTGTCATTAGATTTATAAAGGACCAAATTCTAGTTGTAATGAACCTATACACTTTAAAATGATTTTAGTATTAATTTTACTTTTTAAAAACCGGTTTTTAGAAGTGGATTTTTTGTTAAAATATCTGGTTTGAAAATTGGATTTTTAAAAACTAGTTTTAAAATTAGATTTTTGGTTGAAGAAACTGGTTTTAAAACTGAATTTCCAAAAATTGGTTTTAAAACTGGATTTTTTGTTAAAAAATCTGGTTTTAAAACTGGATTTTATAAAAAAAAACCAGATTTTAGATTTGGATTAAAAAAAGAACGGATTTAAAACCGGTTCGTAAGTAAAACCAAATTTAAAACCGGTTTATAAGTAAAACCGGATTTAAATTCTAAAATTAGTTTAAAATCGGTTTTTATTTTTTCAAACTGGTTTAGAACTGGTTTCTCTCTTCAATCCAGTTCTGGTTTGGTTTTATAAACCATAAAACTGGTTTTGAAGTGGATCCAGTTTGAATTTATAAAAATCCAAACCGTACCCACCCCTAGTTGTAATGGAGTCTCAGGTATCACTTGTTCATTCTTTATTCTGATTTTTTGTTTATTATGATTTTTAAAATTTTCAAGCCTTAGGGTTTTTATTTATTTAATTCTGTTTGTAAATTGTGTTTACTTGCTGAAACCTATAAATTCTTTGTTCTGATTCCTTAGGATTTTTTTTAGGTTTGTTTGTGAATTCTGTTTTATTTGCTAGAATTCGTTGTTATGGTTCTGATTTTTAAAACAATACAAAAATTGAGACACAGACCTTGTTATCCTACTTTAAAAATTGAGATTAAAATAAGTTAATGAATGATATTTCAAACAAGTTTCTGCACATGTTATAAGTTAGAAATTTCTTTTATTTCCATTTTGAAGGTTAGTTAGGCCAAGAGGGTAATGATTATCCAATATAACTTAGTTTCGTTGTCTAGTGATCACATATTTCTAGTCTATGTTGGATTTTAACTTAAATAAATATAACTCAGTTTCATTGTTTAGTATTCATTTTTTAGTTATAACTCAGTTTCTGATTTCAGGTTCTTTGCTTGTTGAACAATGTTTTGCTATCTTGCTAGAGAAACTCCACCTCCGTCGCTGCATCTTTCCTTCTCTTAGGGTTTTTGATTTCTTCTTAATTCTATTTTTAAATCCTTTTTAATTGTCATAATTTGTTTTTATGATTCTGATTTTTAAATTCTGTTTTAAAAATTTTCAAGTCTTAGGGTTTTTTTAATTCTGTTTATTTCTCACAATTTATTGTCATAATTCTATTTTTAATCTATCATTTGTTACTTGCTGATTTTTGTTAAGATTATTTGCTGATGGTTCTTATTGTTTAATTTTATTGTTTTTGTTTTTGTTAATTATAATGTGATTATTTGTTAGGATTATTTGTTGATAGCTCTGATTGCTTAATTTCATTATTTTTGTTCTTGTTGATTTTAATCTGATTCTTTTAATTTGGTTGTTTTATCTTTTTGGTGGGTTAAATTTTTAAGCTTCTGTTGGCGACACGAAGATGAAGGGGTTGTGATCCTTAGAGTAAAGAAAAATTGGGAATATATGATATACATAATTTGGAGGATTGGGCAAAAGAAAAATATAATGGTGCAAATCCATACTTACACAATGCCAATGTTTTCTTTGATTTGTTAAACTTTGAACTATCTTAGTTATTCTATTGTAATATTGCAGATTATTTTTAGCTATTTTGCTACACTCTCAGCCCTCAACTCGCTCATTTTCATGATTAATTGAACTTAATTTTTACTAGATAAGTTCCACTAATTTGTCATGTACACAACACAACACACACTTCTCACATTTTTATCACATTTTTTTCTCAATTGCATCCTCTAGGATTTGAACCCTAGACCTTGAGGTGGGGAGGGGGGAGAAATGCCACTAGAGGCCAGGCTCATTGGCGAGATCTGATTCAGTTAATCACGTGTATTCCCTATTTCTTTTTATTCTGGGCCGCGTTAGGCCCATATAAAACTAACACGAAAGTAGAAAAGCCAACCCAACAACAAAGGTTTTTGAAAAAAACCAACAACTTTTCTAAAAGAATGAGACTAGAGTCCAGCTCAAAACAAAGGGTTTTTGAAAAGTGGGACCCACGAGAATCCGATAAAATGACACAGACGCTCGAACGCTATCTTATCCAGGATATCACTACAACCAGTCAAACCACCAACTTCCTCCTTCACTTCACAGTTCACACTGACCGGCCGGTAACAGAAACCAGAATATCTAAAACCCAAAAAATTATAAAGAAAAGAGAATATGGCGTTCTCAGCGTCGTTCTGGTCTTCGCTAATTCCTCCAAACAGAGGATTTCGTTTTGCTAGAGCACCTCCCGCCAATCAAAAACCGACGACCAAACAGCATCCACTCACAACTGCATTTGCCATTGACCCGCTCTCGACTGCAACCGCGGCCGAAGTAACCGGTGCAATTGACGGGACGACGATCGCCGTGATCGGCGGGGGATCGGTGGCTGCGCTGGCGGCTGTGCTGTCGCTTTCGGACCCTGAGAGGCGGCGGAAGGAGCAGGCGGAGGTGGTTGGAGGGGCGACAAGGAGGTTGTGAGGGAATACTTCAACAACACGGGATTCCAGAGGTGGAAGAAGATCTACGGTGACACGGAGGACGTGAACCGGGTTCAGTTGGACATAAGGTTGGGGCACTCGAAGACGGTGGAGAGCACGCTTATGATGTTGAAGGACGAAGGGTTGCTGGAAGGTGTGACGGTGTGTGACGCCGGTTGCGGCACCGGTTCCCTTGCGATTCCGCTGGCCAAGGAGGGTGCCATTGTTTCAGCCAGCGATATCTCCGCTGCTATGGTTGCTGAAGCTGAGAAACAGGTCACTACCACATTTCTCCTTTTCTTGCTATATGATTTAATCATAATAATGTAGTTTAGCAAAACCATTAGCAGTAGATTACTAACTAATTTTATCTACACTGTTAGTTAGCTAACCGAATCAGGTACTACGACATGCAGACATAACTGATTTTTATAGAATATGACATCAATTATCAGTTATCAACACCGGCATTAAGTAAGAGATAACTTCCATTTGCAGGCAAAAGAACAACTTGGATCAAGTGAAGATAGTGTATCCCCTGCAGCTGCGATGCCGAAATTTGTGGTGAAAGATTTGGAAAGCTTAGATGGCAAGTATGACACGGTGGTGTGCCTGGATGTTTTGATTCACTATCCGCAAAATAAGGCAGACGGCATGATTGCTCACCTTGCATCATTGGCCAGCAACCGGTTGATTCTGAGTTTTGCTCCAAAGACATTCTATTATGATCTGCTAAAGAGGATTGGAGAGTTGTTCCCCGGACCTTCAAAGGCAACAAGGGCATATCTTCATTCGGAGGCAGATGTAGAGAGGGCCTTGCAAAAGGTTGGCTGGAAGATAAGGAAGAGAGGCTTAATCACCACTCAGTTTTACTTTGCTAAGCTTGTTGAGGCTGTTCCTATTTAGTGATCCTTGGAAGGTGAGTTTTCGATGACATAATCTATTTTTGTTTAGAGGGAATTCCTTATGTAAATTGTAAGGCCTTTTTTCTTTTTAACTTTTTTTTTCTTTTTTCAGTGCCATTGTATGCTTTGAACAGCTCTCTGCATATAATTCGATTATACAATATATTTTTTCTTTTTTCTCAATAGTGTAGATGATGCTGAAATGTTCCTCTATTTTATTTTTATTTAAAAAAAAATAATCAATTGAATTTCAATTTTGAAACTAAGCCCGAGTTGATCCACTGGATCTTCCTTTGTGTAATAATGTTAACTTGCTCCAACCTTTGTTGAGGACTTAGCTTCCTTTATAATCAGTATGTGCATCATGTATCCTCTATTGTTCAAGTTTTCTCTTGCTTTAGCTTCACTTTTAGGTTTTAGCTTAGTTCCCTACTCATTTTTGTGTCACCGTGTTACGTACCAAGTTTATTAGAAATTAGGGACCTAATTGTAATTGAATGAATATGGGCTAAGGTGGGTTTTGTAACTAACTTGCCTAGCTGGAAAGTGAGTGAGAGAGAGGGAGCATTCTGTTATGAGAGAGAGGTGGGAACTATAAAGGGCTGTGGGAAGTAGTGAGAGGGCATAAAAATAGAGAGAAATAATAGGGTTAGGCATTATGAGAGAATCAGGTCTCGCAAATACCTGATGCTTTTGTCACTCAGTCCTTTTACTGCATAATACAAGCAAATACTGGGAAATTGAATGATATCTCACTGATATCACTGCATCTCCCTTGCCCTTCTACTATGTTTCATTTTTCTACCTAATCTAGATGCCAGGTTCTTACACACCGTGAGCTTATTGTAATGAATACATGAGTATAGACAAAAACTGTTGGGGAAAAAAAATAGAAAAGAAAAGTTTTACAGGTTGCTGGATATAGCTTGACTGTAAAGGAACTTAAGGGACGTTGTAAACAACAAAGTGATTAATGTAAAATGGTAATTTCTTAGATCCTTCTGGTTCTGTGCAACTGTTGCTGACTGGGTCAGAGTAAGAGAGAGAGAGAGAGGTTTGAATTGTTTAAACATTATCTTCATGTGAACAAATGATAAGAAAAGTTGTTTCCACCCAAAAATAAAAAAGGTATCATGAGAAGGAAATGCTAAGAGTTATGTTCCTTCTTAAATCTGAATATAGTCACAGCTTGTCAGCAATTTTTGATAGAGCATCTGTGAGCTTGCCAAGGGCTGCAACCAAGCTATCTGTTTGCTCCTTCTGATGTTCTCTGGCCAACTGGTAATTCATATTCTGAGCCCCAAGATGTGCTTTCAGCATGTTATTGTTCCTTCTTAGTACTCTGACAATGTTGTTGTTGAAATTTGTGGTGTGTTCACTATTACCTGGTGATAATCTCCTCTTCTTGTGCCCCTCCTGTGACACACCTTCTCTTTGAAAGCCTGAACCAACAAAGTAGGTGAGAGTCGATCCATGGACAAATATATCAGACTAAATCCCCAAGTGGTTTCTGATATTCACATCATGTACCGATTTGGTATCTAAGTTCCAATTGCACTATAGCATCTAAAATGGTTTTCTCATTATATCAAAACGATATCGCATCTGCTTTCCAAAGGGAAACACGTCATTTCCACAGATGTCCGGCGTGGCATTGGAGGGCTTTGCCTCACTCTGTTTGCTAAGTCATTGCAGGAAAGGGGTTGATAACAGTGCAATTGGAATCTCAAGAACTAAATCGATGCATGGTGTGGATCACAGGAACCACTTTGGGAATTTAATCGATATAACAACTATTGGCACTAGTAAGTTCAATCACTTTACCTGGTGGATGGTCGTAGTTCCCTTTGCAAGATGTTGGTGTTGGTTGTTTCTCTGCTATTGAGTGTGGAGAAATTAGTTTTGGTCAATAAGAGATAGGTAATCTGCGTAAGCTTTGGGCAAAAACAACTAGAATAAAGGCAATTGCCCATCAAGCAGACATAATCCCGCCAACTGATGTTTTTAACAATAATAATATATACTCCATCATGTCCTTTTTTTTATTGGAATTGAAAATTATAATTTTTTAAGTTAAATGCATACGTTTATTTTTTTTGGTGACTGAATGCATAAGTTTATGTACATGAAAAATGTTATTTATATTTAAGCTTTAGACATCTCTTTATACATTTAGTTAAAATTTCCAGCTACATTAATGTTAGAGTAAAGTGATAAATAAATTTTTGAGGATTTACACTTTGGACATCTTAGTCCTTAAAGAAATAAAAGGTACCAATGAAGTCATTTTCAATATCAGATATGGACACATTATTTTCAAATTAGCTCTTATGATCAGGATAAAAGGTCTCAATTTAAACATAACTTATCCATGTCTGCTATCGTAAAGAATTTTATTGGTATTTTTTTTAGGGATTAATTTATCCAAAGTATAATTTTTCAAGTCTTTATTCGTCACTTTACTCTTAATATTAATATTAATGGATTTGAATCCTCTAAAGTTTGAATTTCACTTTAGAGAGGAAAGTGTAATCATATAGGGATAAGTATTGTTTTGGTTCCTAATGTTGAGGGTCAGAATCGAAACCGTCCCCAACATAATTTTTGATTTAGAATCATCCTTAATATTTTTTTTTCGTATTAAAATCGTCATTTTTAATAAATTTTTTTATTTTATTACTAAGTTATCCCTATTAATAAAAAATTATAAAATTAAAAAAAAAAAAGAAAACACGCGTGGGGGCAGGGGAGAAGGGAAAAGGGGAAGGGCGCAAGGGAGTGGGGGAAGGAAAAGGGGAAAGGGAGAGGGGGAAGGAGAAGGTGGCAGGGGGGACGTCGCCGGCGAAGGGGAGCCCGATGCGAGGAGGGCGGCGCACGAAGGAGAGTGAGGGATCTGAGGCTGAGCTGGGTTCCTACCACCGCCAATCTGCCCAGTCGTCGTCACTCCGTCGCCCATGAGCTGCCAGTGGTTCTACTTAGGCTTCTGCATCTGCTTCTTCTTCTGCATCTGCTTCTTCTTCTTGCTTTGGCTTCTGCTCCTTGCTTTGGCCTCTGCTTTTTGCTTTTGCTTGAGCTTCTGCTTGAGTTTTTGCTTCTGCTTCTTGTGCTTCTGTGACTACTTCTGCTTCTACTTTTAATTCTGATTTTGATTTGTTGTTTTTGATTTTATTGTTGTTGTGTGCTGATTTGGTTGTTGAATTTGTTGAATTTATGTTAATTTGTTGATTTGTTGAATTTCCGATTCCTTGATTTGTTAAATATGTGTTGATTTCATTGATATTGTTATTCTTGATGGTGGAGGTGCTGGTGCTGATGCTGGTGCTGGTGCTGATGGAGGTAAAGGTGCAGGTGGCGGTGGGTATTTTTGTCCAAAAAAAGTTAAAAGGACGCTTTTAATATGAAAAAAAACGTTAAGGATGATTCTAAATAAAAAATTATGTTGGGGACGATTTCGATTCTGACCCTCAACCGTTAGGGACTAAAACAATACATATTCCTAATATATAATGTATTAACGGGTTTGATAATGTACGAGACATTCTTTCAAATTTGCGGTAAGAAAAATGCTAGAGGGTTAGCCAGCAATACTTACAAGCATAGGCTAAAAGTATATTATAATAGTAGAGCTGTAGAGGGTGAATAGAATTTATTATCTTTGGCTAGTTAGCCAACAATGTTTAAAAATATAGGCTAAGAGTATGTTGTTAGATTACTAAATTCAAAGAATTTAACCGATGGCTAGAAGTGCTGGCTAAAAACATTAGGTTGGCATTTGAACTTTTCTCTTGCACAAATTGTTTTTGTTTTAAATAACATAATAAGCAGCATGGTTAAAAATAAGAATTTTTGGAAATCAAAGATACTAAGACAGAAGGCCCTAAAGTTCTAATACAAGATAAACAAAACACTAAAAACAGTGAGACAGTACAACATGCATAAATAGGTAACGTCGTAATGATGCAAGTGATGTAACTAAAATGGAGATAGAGAGTCCATTGGAACAGAGAGGATACCTGAAGTAGGCAATTTGGGTAACGGTATCTTCTGTGTACTCCCCATCACCATCATCATATTCATCACCGTTTCCTTAGCACCTGCAACAGTAGGTGTTTTCAACAGCATTAGACTACTGTTATTCACCTTCCCTGTCTCTGTCGTAGAATTAGTGTTGTTCTCCTCTTCAGTGCTCCAACCCATCTCACTGTCCACAATGGTCTCATCATCCTCCATCTCGTCGTCCTCATCAACCTCGTCATGATTCTGGCGATGAGGTTGATTGCGACTGCGATGATGATCCTTCTTGCTTGCCGTCACCACACCTTCTCCTTCCCCCCGATCACCACCACCACCACTAATATTTTCTTGTTTTGGTGGGCCCTTAATAAGCGTCAATGGATACGCGGCTGCAGTGCATACCCCTCCATCAAGAACATTGTAGACTACAGAATCAAAGAACCCCGGCAACTTGTTCTCCTTTCTCTTATCATTCCTCATCATCCAAAACGATTCATTCTCATCCTTCACATTCGTTTCCCACTTCTTGATCTTCCTGAAATCAGTGAGAAGGTTCCCCCATCTTTTTCGACACTGAACAGCGCCTCTCTTAACACCTCGTTGCTGGCACAACGATGAAACCATATCCCACTTTGGATCCGTCTGAAGAACAACAAACCCAGGTGGCGATTGGTACCTGTTAATCTGTTCCCCACTCTCGACAAGTTTCTTGGACTCTATGAGAACAAGGGACTCTTGTCTTGTCCATCTTGGATGTCTTGTCGCTTTGGCTCTTGTTTCGCCTTTGGCTACAGTTTCTGTTGCTGTCGTTGGTTGTTTTGCAACGGTTACTAGTGGAACATGTTCACTACCACCACCGGAAGAACCTACGCTGATGTTGATATTCTTCTCTGAATTTGATTCCATGGCGTTTATTATGATCACGCGCACACAAGTGTTTTTTGTGGATTGAGATAAGATACAAACCATTCATATAGAAATTAGAAAATGTTTTTTTGCTTAGTAGGCAAATGAAAATTTCTCAAGGAGGATTTCATATTATTTCGTGTAGGCAACATTTTTTTCCAAAAATGGATCACAATTTTTGTGTCCCATTTTTGTGTATAGCAACAAGTATATAAAAGATATACTAAAATTAGTCACTAATATAAAATATATATTAAAATATAAAATATAGATTAAAAATAAATTAAATTATACTTATATTTACACATATACTTTGCTTTTTTATAAAACAAATAAAAGGATAGTTGACTCCAGTAATTTGTTTGGACACTTAATAATTAGCGTGATCTTCTTCCAACTAAGGATCTATTTACTTATAAGGAACCAAAAGCAGTCAAAAAACAAATTGGGGGAAGTCAATAGTGTCCTAGTTGTGAATGGGAATGTTACTCAACAAATTAAAAGAAATAACTGGAATGCACCACAGAAGGAAAAGAAATAGACTGTGGTTGAATGGAATTTATTACTCTCTGAAGATTTACAAATACATAATATTATTTGATAAAAAAAAATTTGAAACATGACTTTCTAGCATTTCTTAAGAGCCGATATATATGTACTAATTTTCTTCTTAGTTCCTATTAAAATAAATATATCTTTTGAAAAAAAAAAGTCATCTTAAGTAATGCCTCATAGTGTGTTTGGATGAGATAATTAAAGAAGGAAAAAATAATTTTTAGAGATTATTTAAAATTTTTAAACAAAATAATGTTTTGGATACTATTTTAGAAAAAAATTTGAAAATTCAAGAGATTTTAATGAAAGATTTTAGCTATATAAAATGAGAAATTTTATTTTTCTCAAAAGAAAAAGAATTTCAATTTTCTCCTCTCTTTATCTCACTTTAAACTATATTTATATGCATTAATTAACACTTGAAATTAACAAATAATAAAATCAACTATATATTTCATGAATAAAGGTAATTAACTTTCTTTTTTTAATAAAATATTTTAATAGGGTTAACCACTAAAAACGCTCCCAAATTATTCAGACGCTGACAAAAATACCCCCGAATTTTATTATCAACAAAAATGCCTTTAAATAATTTAAAAACACAACAAAAATACCCAATAGTAAATATATATTTTCAAAATTGCCTTAGAGATTGAATTTTCATGTAATTTTTTGCAAGCATGATTATAAAAATGAGACATTATTATTTTTAAAATTTGGTAATTTTTTGTTAAGTATATATTTTTTTATAATTTTTTTGTTAACAACCAATAATACTTTTAAAAAATCACAAAAAAATATATACTTAACAAAAAATCACCAAATTTTAAGAATAATAATATCTCATTTTTCTAATCATATTTGCAAAAAATCACATCAAAATTCAATCTCTAATATATTTTTTGAGAAATACATATTTAATGTTTGTTTTTTTCAAGGTTATCTAACATTAAATATGTATTTCTCAAAAAATACATTAGAGATTAAATTTTGATACAATTTTTTGCAATGATTAGAAAATGAGATATTATTATCCTTAAATTTTGGTGATTTTTCGTTAAGTATATAATTTTTTATAATTTTTTTTGTTAACAACCCATAATACTTTTAAAAAATCACAAAACAATATATACTTAGTAAAAAATTACCAAATTTTAAGAATAATAATATCTCATTTTTTTAATAATGCTTACAAAAAAATTACATCAAAATTCAATCTCTAAAGTATTTTTTGAAAATATATATTTACTGTTAGACATTTTTGTTGCGTTTTTAAATTATTTAAAGGCATTTTTGTCGATAATAAAATTCGAGTGTATTTTTGTCAGCATTTGAATAATTTGGAGGCAATTTTTTGTAGTTAACCCATTTTAATAATACAACTAATATAATTTTTTCAACTATATAAAAAATTTTAAATTTAAAAATAGTTTGATTACAGTATTTGAATTCTCTTATATTTAAAATACACTGAAATTTAAGAATATTCATCTAAACATACTCTCAAGCAAAGTACAAAGGAATTATCAGATTTTCAAAACTTATCAGGAAAATATTTTAAAACATTTATTGATAAGATAACATAACATAAAAATACTTAAAAATTATGGCAGAAATCTTAAAAATAAAAGTTTTAGCAGCAGTTAAATGACGCTCGCAAGTCCTTATGGTAGAATTGAAGACATATCAGAGACATATCTCACGTAAAAAGGCTAAAGTTTTAAAAAGAATCGATCATTGGAAATCGATTTTTTGTTATTCAATAAATAATTAATTTAATCAAAAGTATACTAAAAAAAAATAATAATGTCACTCTTAAATTAATAACGTCATTCTTTTTTAATTATATTTGTTTATCTTCTGAAGCTATTCTTAATCTTCCTTATTTGTCATATTGGTATTTTCTTTCTTTCTTTTTTTGTCATATATATCCATAAAATTTATGAATAATTTTAAAAATATATATATAATTAGAAAAATGGCATTATCATCAATTAATTAGGAGTGAATTATCATCTTCCAAAAATGATTTGTTAGGAACAATAATTAAGGTTTCCTCGTAATGGACTCAATCAGTAATAATGTTTATTTTTCATTGCAAATGGTCAATGAAAAAAAAATACAATTTCTCATATATATGTGGTCTTTTATTCTATACAAACAACAAAAGCGACATACAGTCGAGTTAAACCTTAAAGTGGTCTTTTAAGTTATATTTAAATTTTATAATGGTCCCTCAAATTAATAGTTACCATATTCATCCTTAAAGTTATACTATGAGACCTAAAGTTGTCCTTTAAACAATTTCTGTCAATAAAACGCCATCAAAAAATTGATGTAGACAGATTTTCGACACACTAGCAAGCCTAAACGGCGTAGTATTTGGTTTGGTGCCTAAATTGTGTCAGACGACGTCATTTCATTTGCGTAAGTATATTAACCCTTCCTTAATTCAACATTTTCTCTTTCTCCTAAAATACAAACAGAGACCTTCTCTTTTTCTTGTTACTCTTTAATGACTTTGTTCTGAGATATCAAGGGCACTCCTGCAAATATCATAGATGGCTTCATTGTCTAAGAGTACAGCAATATTAGTGTGCTTAAGGAGAGCATGACTGGAAAGAACACTATTGTATGGCTCTATAACAGCCGTCCAAACCTGAAATCAGAAATTAGAAAGGAGAAAAATAAAATTGTTAATGTCAGGTAAAGCAAACCCTAAAGTAGCGATTAGGGAATAGAACATGTGAGGTAAATTCTTGAACAATAAATCTTCAAGTTATACCTGACAAGAAGGACAAATGGTGAAGTCGAGCTTGGACTTCTTGCCGTAATCGACGGAGATGCACTCAAGGAGGAAGGAACCAAGATCGGAGCCAGTATCGCAACCGATGGTGTTGAAAATGAGGAAGCCCTGGAGGTTGGTGCAGTTGTTGGCGAGCTTGCGAACATGATCAAGGCAGAGGTCGCCGATCTCTTTGCTGACGATGTAGTGTCCCTTGGCGAACTTGTTTGTGGCGTCCTCCTTGCCAGAGATAAGCTCCTCAAGGTGAATTGATATAAAAAACGTCACGAGAGATCGAAAGAGAAACCGAGAGCGAGTGAGGTGGGAAAACACAGGGGGAAAATACTAATTCCAATAAACATGACAAAGATCCTAGGGTTTGGAATAAAGAAGAGTATCAACGATTGGAGCTTGATTCTTTCTCTATCTTTGTCGATAATTTGCCAGAAGATATATCGAAAAGAGAATTGTTTCATATGTTCAAATAGACAGGTAGACTCATCGACATATATCTGTCCTGAAAGAACAAAAATGGACATATCTATCTATTTGTATTTGTGCGATACACTACAAAAGGAGGAGCTTTGAAAGCTGTTGTAAATATGAATAGTATGATGCTGAGAGGCAAAAGACTGTTTGTTGGATAAGCGAAGTATAGAAGGAGAGTGGTAATTTGGAATACAACGGACAAAGAAGTGAAGGTCATCACCAGAGAGAATGCTAGAGGAAATAACTCACAGATAAGGAGTGTGAAAAGAACAGAAGAGAAAGGGGTGAAACAGCCGTCAAGTACTCCCACCAAAGATCCAAATAATAATGGATGGACAAAGAAGGTCGAAGTACCGATAGTCAATGAGAATGTTACCTGGTTACAGAGAAGTATTGTCGAGGGGATGAAGCGGGAAATCGATTTTACTACCTTGAAGCAAAAGATTCATAACAAATGGCCAGGTGTAACGCAAGTAAGGGAGCTGGGAGCATATAAAGCTTTGATAACGTTCGACTCTGTGCTTAGTGCTGAGGAAGCTTACACCTTTAGAATGAACGACTTATTAAAGATGTTTTATATGGTATGGAGATGGGACGAGACAGAGAAGAGTCTAGAAGAGTTTGGTTGGATTGCTTTGGAGTCTCAATACACGCATGGTCCAAAGACACTTTTCTTAAAATTGGAGAGCAATGGGAAGAGGTAGTGGTGTGTGATAAGCTAACAGAATAATGCAATTCGTTTAGTGTCACTACAAAAAAATTATATTTTAGCGACAAAATTTTAGTGGCAATAACATAATGGCCACTAATTTTATAATTTAAGTTATATTTTTGCGTCAATTATATATTTGCCATTATTACCATATATTATAGTGGTCATTACTACTATTGTCAGAAAATTATTATTCTTTTTTACTTTTAATTTTAATTTTTAAAATTATTATAGTGGCCATTGGCATTATTGCCACTAAACTCTTATTTTCACTTTTTTTTATCTCATTAGTAAATCAAATTGAAAACAGAAAAAGAGAAAGAAAAGAAAATTTCACTCACACACCACGCACTGCCTTCCTCCTTCACCTGCGAGCTTCCCCAAACCCTCTCCATCGCTTGTTTCTCTTCACTTTCTCGCTCTCTCTTTTCTTCATCAATGAAAGATTGATTTCGCTACTGGCCTGGGTTAACTCGCGTAACCATGGCCATCGCTGACCACCATCACCACCACTACCACCACCACCACCGTAACCATTAACGATAGCCGCCATCCATCATCCTACTCCTTGGACTTTGTTTCCATCCGATCCGCCTCAGATCCGCATCTCTGTCATTGTTTGTTCATCTCAGATCTACGTCGTCAGGGTCTTCCAGCCGCCGTTGCTGCTCTTGTCGCAACACCACACCTCCGCCGTTTGCACCGCCGTCGTTCTTGCACGTAAACGCACAAGATCGTCGCCGCCGGTAGGTCTTCTCCGTTTATTTTTTTGATTTTGGTTTGAATATTCAGAAGCATATGATTCTCTCTCTGTGTTATTACTTTTGTTCTGTTTGCTTGCTTGATCCTAATGAATTTGGCAGATTAAGCTGAAATCGAAGTGTTTAAGTGTTTCAGATCCTAATTTTTTGTTTAAGTGTTTTAGGTAACTCTCGAATATCAACGTTTTCTCTAATTTTACTTGGCTGGATTTTTTAAAAAATTCAATAGTAGGAGGAACCTACAAAATTGACCATGCATCTCACCACAATTTCACAATAGTTTCTTAGCTTTTTCTGGCCAGATTCATGTGGATTATCACTTCTGTTAGAAATGATATCTTCTTGATTCTATCAACTTCCAAGTAAAAATTTGGAAGAAAATTTAACAATGTTTGTGCTCCTTATGCTGTGTTACTGGCATTTATCTTTCTGAAATCTGAAGTTATGATGCTTGCTGGTGCCTTATGTGACGTTTCTTTCCTATTTGTAGCCATCGTCAATTGTTTCAGATGAGGTTTACACTGCATGTGATTTCAACTATCCTAGAAAGACATGTTTATGCAAACTTGAGTGGTTTGGCATGGAGAAACATTCATGGTAAAGATAAGGTGTGCCTCTCTTTTTGGTTAATGCTTGCTATCATAAGCATATTGCAGATTTATTTGTCCATAATTGACTGAAATATCTATTTGAAATCTTTCAGTGACTATTATCATATAAAGAAGCAAATTGAATCTGATTTTGTTGATGGTGCTAATGTGAGGTTATCAAAATCTTTTCTTGACCTGCTCAAGGTAGAGCAACAATCAAAGCTAAAAGACCATTTAAAGAAATACTGCCAGAAGGTTGGTATTATTTTTTTAACAACTTTGTTTCATAATAGAAGTCATACTTAATCAAGATGGCATTCACAGAACTCCGTGAAACAGGAATCTGCATGCGTGAAAATCCATTTTATGTTGACACTGTTCGCAGGTAAGTTAAGATAATTGTATATTGATTGAGTAGTAAGTTAACCTTTGCAGTATTTAGTTGATGATAGGATAATATGCCCTTATAGTGTATAATCTGCAAAACATATTTGTTAATATAAGTTCATAAATTTAATATTGTCACATTACACTTCATCTTGTGTATCTATATTTATTTTATAAGGGTTTTAGATGGTACTCCATGGAAATGGCTAGAGTACTTACATATATAGGAGAAAAAATAATTCAGAATGCCTGCTTGCTGGTAGAAAAAATAGGACAACCACTTGAACTTGATACTGATGGTATCTGGTGTGCACTTCCTGGATATTTTCCAAAAAATTTTACTTCTAAAACAAAGTATGTTTTATTCATGATTTGTGTGGTTATTTATTTAAATGACTATAACCGTACTTGAAATATAATATACCTGTAATCTTTGGTTTTGCCTTCTGTTTTTAGAGTACTTAGGACTGCACTAACAATAATTTCTATCTTTTCTCCTTGGTTTTGGATATGCTCACTAAAGCACATTCAAAATGGGTACCATGGAGCATATAGTCCTATTAGGAGAATCAAGATAAAAAAATATCTTGCTACCTCTAATTTAGTTTCCAACATGTTAATTAATTTTGGCTCTTTGTAGATTCTTGGATGGTAACAAGTTGCTGGAAAAATTGGAATGTAACGTTGTGCTGCATCAGGGCAATGGCTAAATGAGAGAATTGCTCTCTCAAGATATGCCCATGTAAGCACTATAAATCCTTGGCATATTTGGAAAAGCTACAAAAGAAATAGATGATTCATTTTTACTGCTCATTGTCAGTTTAGGAATACTTGACAATCTAAATTTGTTAATTAAGTCACGAGTAAAAACTCAATAAAACTTGATGCACATCATTAACCTGTTGATTGGTTAATTGTTCTTCAAGTGAAAGTAATTTATTGAGAAGTTCTGTTTTGCAACTTTCACAATTGTATTTTATTTTTATATGCACATGAATTTCTTTTGCAGGTACTACTTGGAAATTTTGAATTTGACAGGCTTATATTTACAGCAGATACCTTCTTCTCAAAAGCTCTGTGTGATAGTCAACAGGTTCAGATTTTAAGTTTATGTATATGAATGTTATCTGCAAACTGAAACTTAATGACTTACTGGTTCATCCTTGATTGTGTTGTTTGATGTCCCTCCATGCACTTGATGAAGAGACTTGTTTTATTGATGAGGTAGGTCCATAGATATTTAACTTGTTAAAGCTTCAATGTTTTTCATTTTCACTTTTTCCAAGATTTAACCTTGTGTTTTTCAGGGATCATTATGATTACTATTCAAGAAGAAACTTATTTCCAAGTACCTCAGGCACCTATTTTTCATTCCAGAATGAGACTTTGAATGTTGACTATATTACTACATTTTTTTCTTTTAATTTTTGCGGAGAGAGGGGAGGTCGGAGGAGGATGAAGTAACTGCTATTTATGATATAATAACCAATGGTATTTATTTTAATTTGTTAAATCTGCTATATTATCGGGGGAGCATCTACAAAGTTTAAATTTTAAGTCAACTTGTTCAACTGATGGATCCTCATTTCATTTGCCAAGGTTCAAGGGATCACTTCCTTCTTTGGTCGAAACTGATAGGTCAGTTACACTTATTATGTGCTATGTTTGTGCATGGCTAATGTTTTTTTTTATTTTTGAGATTTGAATCATATACCTAAACTTTGCATGCATCAATTAAACTTTAGTACAGAGAATAAAATATATTTGAGAAGATGCGAAGGATCTTCCTCTCATGCTATAGGGTAATAGTTGCAATTTAGCTTCATTGCTCAATGCTAGAAAATACGGATAAAAATTTAATCATTCATTTAGTCCTTAAGATATAGCCTATATTATGATGCATTGCAGGACCATTTGAATTTCAAGTTGATGAATATGATGGGCTCCCTAATTTGGTGTACATAGACCATACTCATGGATTCAAGTGGGGACAATTATTATCTACATTTTATTCGCATCTTTAAAATCATAATATAGGCTTTTCATTATTTTGGTTTTATGCTTGTTGGTTTTTTGTCAGTTCTTTCATTGTGACTTGAATATTTAAGTTTAAATCTCTTACTACTTTTTTCTTTATTCTTATGTCTTTTTATTGCATTGGTATTATAGGTCATGCAAAAAGTGTTTGCACTGTTATTGGCAGAGTTCCACAAGTTGGGTGCAACAATTGTATTTAAAATAATGTATTCTTAATTTTCTGTGATTAATGATACTACTCATTGGAAATGCTTGTAACAAGCCTTCATGTCATGGCAATGCTTCTTAGGATCTCTCACTAGGATTAGTTTATAGCCTAACTTCATGTAACATAATTATAGGTTTGTAGCATTTTTTGTTGTTTAGATTTGTAACATGATTTATTACTTTTCAAGAGAAATTTGTGTATTAATATTTTGAGTTTAATGAAATATCTCATTTTGTAGTAATTAATTTCAATATATTTATATTATGCACAATAATAATAATAATTGTTGGTATAAATAATCGAGCTTTTAGAAAAAAAAAGTAGTTCGTTGCTTCTAAGAAAATGAGTATAATATAACTAAAAAAAGTCTTAATATTTTAGCAACAATAGTAATGGCAATTAAAAGTAAATAATATTACAATTTTAGAATTATTTTTAGTGGCCATATGAATTGCCGGTAAAATGGGTTTTGGCGGCAATAGTAATGGCCGTTAAAAATGAATAACATTTCAATTTTAGAATTACTTTTGGTGGCCATATAAATTTCCAAGAAAATGGCCGCCAATAGTTATGTACTTTTTGCGGCCATTAAAAAGGTTTTTACCGGTAAATGTTATAATTGCCATTAAAAACTTTTAGCGGCGAAGCATAAGACGGCTATTGTCTAATTGCCGGTAAATGTACTAGCGACTATTTTTATTGCCGCTAAAAGCAAAATAAATGGCTGCTAAATGTGATTTTTCTTGTAGTGTGTGGGTCGGGTACAGATTGATACGTGTGTCTTTGATATGATTAACGAATGGATACACGTTATAATAGGTGCAAGTGGATTTGACGTCCTTGTACGAGAAGTGGGGGGAGAGGTATATCAGGAAGAATGCTTTCGGGAGAGTAAGCAAGAGACAGGGACAGGAATAGAGTCGATGGAGGAGAGTTGCAGTGCGAAGAACATGGTGGCATATTGAATAAGTGCGACGAACGGCCAGAGGCTGCTTGGGACCAGGCGGCAGTTCTGGTGACGGTGGACAATAAAATGGCTGAACAAGAAAATGGTAGATTGGTAAATTCATGTGTAAATTTGAATGAATGGAATCATAAGAATTCAAATCTTTATTCTAGAAACAGAATTTACGCGACATTAAAGGAAGGGGAAGATTCTCAGGGATCATCTCATATTAATGATGAGGTGGATTCTGAGGAAACAATATCTCATAATTATTACGGATATAATGGAAATCAAGCCTGTGATGGCACAAGGAATGGGTATGGGCTGGCAGCTACCAAGCCCATTATGGAGAGTAAAGGAAACAGACTGAAAGGGAAGAGTTGGGCAAAAACGGGTATCCCAAACCGGGTAGGTGCTAACCCGGTACCCATCATAACCCAACATGAGAGACAGTAGCTAGGTCACGCTTCACTGCTCACTGCACGTCCTAAGTCGAGTCCAGCAGCGCTTGGCATGAGGCAAAGTTGGGAAGTCAGCCACGGACCGACCACGTCTCTGGCGGGGAAGTATGCCGCCTTGTTAACTTGGCAAGGAGCGCTACAGATCAGAGATGTGATGACGGCAGAGTCTGAACGGCTGACGGACACAGGGGCTGTTTCGCGACTCGATAGGGAGGAGGGTCGTGGGCAGAAGCTCGCACCGGTGGAGGCCGCACGGGAGGAGGCGACAGAGATGCTTGCAGGAAGGAAGCCTAGCGATGGGGAAGTCAAGAACGACGTGGGAAAAGAACGGATATGCAGGAAAGGAAGGGGCATAAACACAGAACCGAGCCAAGAACGACCAGGGCTCAGTAACTCGGTAGGGAGACTGCGGCTTCTTGGAGATGAGAGCCATGGTTATATCAACGGAAGTTTTACAAGCCAAAATGCATCAGAGGATGAGTAGCAGCTAGGTGGCGATACAGGCGTGGGACTGGAGGAGGGGGAGATCATGACGGAGGCCTTGGCTCAGGTAAACGGCAGCAGACAAGAAAAAGAGCGTGATCACTGTACACAATCAGGTATGGAGCTGGGGGCTGACTTAGAGGGTGATACTGACATTCATAGTGAAGAACAAAGGCCGAGCTTGGAAGAGGAAATGGCTGAAAATAAAGAAGCTTGGAAGCTAGCTGTAGAATCAGGTGTTCAGTGCAGTGATGAGGAGGATATTATGGCTATTTTGCAGGAGCAGAAAGAAGCAATAGCTCTGAAGCGACGACAGGCAAAGCAAAAAGAAAGTTCGAAGAAGCAGGCCAAAAATTCGAAAACAGGTGTGTAATAATTTTTTGAAATGATTATCAGTTCATGGAATATTAGGGGGTTGGGAGGTACTACAAAGGTTGGTATGCTGAAGAATTTTAAAAGTAAATTTAGGCTGGATATGATGGGTTTGGTAGAAACGAAGAAGGAACTTGTGACTAATTTTGATGCAGCTCGTATCTAGGGTAGAGATAGAGCTTGTTGGGTTTGTAAGCTCAATTGGGGCTTCTGGAGGGTTATTGTTAATATGGGATGAGGCGGGTTTTAAATTGACTAATTGTTATAAATGGGATAGATGTCTGTGTGTAGAAGGGGTTGTGGTAAAAGATAATTTTTATTGTGCTATTTTTTGGTGTACGGACCATATGAAAAAGCTGAGAAAGCCTCAATCTGGGAAGAGTTAAGTTATATTGTAGGGTTTTGTCAGGTGCCATTCTATTTTTTGGGAGACTTTAATGAAATTGTACATATGGAAGAAAAAAAAGGAGCGACTAGATTATCAGCATTTGCGGAAGATTTTAGAGCGTGGATAAATGATATGGAATTGATTGATTTGGCACTAAATGATCGAAAGTATAAATGGTTTAGAGGACAGTCGTGCAGCCGTACGACAGGTGTCTAGTTTCTGTGGAGTGGCTTGATGTGTACCCAGAATTGCGTTTAAGGGGAGGCCCTAGAGGGTTATCAGATCACTGCCCCTTGATTATGGAAGACAGCAAAAAATTTGATGGCCCAAGACCTTTCCGCAGCCTAGACTCTTGATTCACGCATGAAGGTTTTCTGAGAATGGTGAAGGAAGAGTGGAGGGAATTAGGTGATGTACATTTCTTAGAGAAGATGAAAGCACTGACAACACCATTATGTAGATGGCATAAGCAGCATTTTGGGGATATGACTGAGAAGATAAAGAGGTTGGAGGAAGAAATAAAGAAGGTAGATGATATGGTTAGTAGTGGAAGCTATGATGGTATAACGGAAGTAAGGAGGAGGGCGTTAGTGAGGTGCTGTGAAAAGTGGTATGAAAGGCAGGAAGTCCACTGAAAGCAAATGTCTAGATCCCAGCACGCAAATGAGATGGATAGAAACACAAGGTACTTCCATAATATAGCATCAGCGAGAATGAGGAATAACAGGATTGAGTCTTTGGTAATTCAAGGGAGGCTGGTGAGGAATCAAGCAAGAATTAAAGTTGCCATTCGAGACTTTTATAAACGCCTGTACCACCAGGAGGATTCTCCAAGTGTGAGCTTTAGGGATGGATTAGTTAATCGGCTAGAGAGGGATGAAGCTGAAGCCCTAGAGGTCTTACTGTCAGTGGAGGAAGTGAAGGAGGCAGTTTGGGATTGTGAATCTTCTAAGGCTCCAGGGAGTGACGGGTACAACATGAACTTTATAAAAAGGTGTTGGAATAAAATTGGAACGGAGTTCACTGTAGCTGTGAAGACCTTTTTTGAGACAGCAACATTACTAGAGGATTCTAATGTCACATGGGTAGCATTGGCTCCGAAATTCATTGGGGCTAAAGAGATAAAGGATCTCAGACCTATAAGCATGATTGGTTGTGTCTATAAAGTCATTTCTAAACTGTTAACACAAAGAATGAGGAGTGTAATGCCCGGGTTAGTTGGAGAATCACAGAGTGCCTTTGTGAAGGGGAGGAAAATACATGACGGAGCCTTAATTGCATGTGAAACTGTGTAATGGTTGAAATTGAAAAAGAAAGCATCAGCAATTATCAAACTGGACTTTCAGAAAGCCTATGATAGAGTTAAATGGTCTTTTATTGATACAGTGTTAGAGAAGATGGGCTTCGGTAGAACATGGAGGTCATGGATTAGGGAGTGTGTCAGAACGGTCTCTATCTCTATTCTGGTTAATGGGTCTCCGTCAAAACCGTTCAAAATGGAGAGGGGGCTTCATCAAGGCGATCCATTATCACCATTTCTGTTTGTTTTGGTGGTAGATGTGCTTAACAGGATGATCGGGAAGGCGGTAAGGAATGGTCGAATCTCTCCACTTCTAGTTGGTCGGGATAATATAGAATTATCGCACTTACATTTTGCTGATGACAATATATTATTCTGCCCGCCGAATGAGGGGACAGTCAGAAACTATAAGAGGATGTTGAGGTGTTTTGAAATGATGTCTGGGTTGAGCATTAACTTTGAGAAGTCCAACTTGATACTCGTAAACTGCAGTCACGAGTGGGTTAGACGGATGTGTTAGCTACTGGGTTGTCAGGAGGCGGCTCTACCGGTGAGGTATCTTAGCATTAACCTAGGAGCAAATCCGAGATTGGAAAAAATGTGGAAGCCGATTTTAGACAAGGTGGAAGAGAAGCTTAGTTTGTGGAAAGCAAAGGTCCTTAGTAAGGCTAGGAAGCTGGTACTTATAAAGTCGGTTATTAATAGCTTACCGATTTATTACCTGAGCTTGTATAAGATGCCAAAAGGGGTGGCACGTGAAATCATCTCACTACAGAGGAGATTCTTCTGGGGGAAGGATGATGGGCGACCAGGCATGGCTCTTGTAAAGTGGGAGATGATTCAGGCACCAAAGAAGCTAGGAGGTTTGGGTGTGGGTGATGCGGTAGTCTGTAATGCTGCTCTACTGTTTAAATGGTGGTGGAGGTTCTCAAAGGAGGAATGTCCTCTATTAAAAAAGATTGTATGCTCCTGTAATAACTTGAACCCAAATCACCTATTGTCAACCCAGGTATTACATGAAAGAGGTGGCCCATGGAGAGACATATGTCAAGTACAAATAAAGGAGCAACATGTAAGGCAGAAGATGATTGATGGCCTTGCTATAGAAGTAGGGAAAGATATATCCGCCAGATTTTGGGAGGATACGTGGCTCCAAGTGGGAAAGCTAAAAGATTCTTATCTGAGACTCTTCTTGATTTCAAACCAAAAAGGATCAGTGATTGGGGACTGTGGGTTCTGGGATGGGATAGAATGGGTTTCGCACTTCCAATGGAGGAGGGAATTACGCCAATAGGAAACAAATACACTAGACCAGATGCTGCAAGTATTGCAATATGTTAAATTGATAGCGGAAGTGCAAGATAGAGTGGTGTGGAAATTTGGCAAGGAAGGCGTTTATTCTACTAACTCATTTGTGCAGGTATTGCAGAAAGAGTCTTTGGATGAGGAGCTCCTGAGGTACAGATTCACAAAGGACATTTGGAAAGGCCTAGCTCCGCCTCGAGTGGAGTTGTTACTTGGTTTGTGTTGGTAGGCCGAGTAAATACAAAGGATGGGCTAATTAGACTGGGACTGCTACAACAAAATGATACTTTGTGCGTGTTGTGTAACAAAGAAGCAGAAAATATTCAACACTTATTTGTTACTTGTGAGTACTCTTGGCAGGTGTGGTGTGCTTGGATTTCAGAGTTTGGACAGACGTGGACTTTACTTGGTACCTTGAAAGAACACTTTGACAGTTGGAGGTCCATGCCATTGAGAAAAGAGTTGCGCAAGTGTTGGCTAATTGGTTTCTACTCAACTATATGGAACATTTGGTTATGATGGAATGATGTCATCTTTCAGAGAAAGACAACAGGAGTTGTAGATTGTACGGCTCAAACTTTTTCATGTGCTAAGGAGTGGTGTTGTAAATATCTCATGTTGTTAATGGCTATGCCGAAGATGACATATGAGTTATCTTATTTTACTCTTGTTCGCTCCACTTGAGTGTTGAGCTCTCTATTCAAAAAAAAAAAGATAAGATCCTCTAGGTGGAAGAGCTAGCAGTAGGTGCCGGCTCTAACCTCGTCGATGACGATTGGCTCTAGATCGACAAAGACATCATGAGGAATGTGCTTGTCGGATCTTGTCTCACTAAAGAAAGTGTTGAGTGCATCGTGCACCACTCCAAAGGAAGTGTCACCGGCAGCTACAGAAATCAGATCGCAGAATTGATGAATCGAAAAGTGAAATTGGAATTGAAACTGAAATTGAAACCTAGTTAGTTTGTTAGTTACCTAGGCATCATACCATCAGGCTTGATGCCATTGATAGAGGAAGGTTTGAAGCAAATCTGGGGATTAGGGTTTTTAAAATTGGTACAGAGACTAAATTGCCATAGAAAAGTTTTGTCCTCCACATCAGTTAGCTGTTATTTTGCAAACGTGTCAGAAATGAGTCTACATCTGTTTTTCGATAATGCTTGTTGATAGAAATTGCTTGAAAGACGACTTTAAGTCCCTGAGTACAAAGAATGAATATGAATAATTATTAATTTGAAGGATCATTACAAGATTCAAATGTAATTTTAGGGACTATTTTAAGACTTATCTCACATATAGATAAATGAAATATGAATGTTGACATGGATATAGGAGACAATGCAAGTCATGGGTCATGTAAATACATTAATTTTAATTTTTGGAAAGACAAAAAATATGAAGTATTTTAAAATAAATTATAATAATATTTTAATATTCTATTAATTTTAAAATACAAAGTAATGTTTTTAAATATTTTAATGTCTTTTTTAATCAAATAAAATATTTAAATAATTTTTTTGTTTTAATAAATAATAATATATATTATTTCTAAATTCATTTCAAGAATATAAGTTAAGAAAATAAAATTGAATATGTTAATATTTTATCAATTTTTAGCTAGGGGTGGCAATGGGGCGCGTAGGAGCGGGTTTTCGCTCTACTCGAACCCGCCCCACCGTACAGCAACCCGCATAGAACCCTTACCGCTTCTACCTGCGGATAGTAAAATGTTGAACCCTAATCCGCCCCTGCGGGTAACCGCCCTGCCCCTACCCGCCTCCATAATTATTAAAATCCAATACATAAAATTAAATTTTAAAATTTATATAACCATCATCACATACATAACATAACATAAATTAAAGTAAAAATTTAAATATGTTACAATATTATTAATCATTTACTAATTATTTTGCATATATTATACATATTATATATTAAACATATATATATATTATATATATAGCGGGGCGGGTAGGGGCGGGTATTACCTAAACCCGACCCCGCCCCGTCCCTCCCAAGAATTCGCCCCGCTAAAAACCCGCCCCGAGCAAGTAGGGGTGTGGGTGGGTACCCGCGGGTTCAGGTGGTATTGCCATCCATATTTTTAGCAAATTTGATTCTAATGGTCTGGGAGGGAAACCTACCCCTCTCTTGCGGGTACCAGTTTTATTTGCATTAAAATCTATGCCTTTGACAATGACAAAGAAGAAAGAACCAAGCTTTATAGAAATTCGAAATGAACAATAAAACTTAAATGGCTTGAATAAAAGCGAAATCAAATTACAGAAAGAAAAAGTTTTTGAAAAAATAAATTGCAAATTAAAAGGTAAATACTGGAAAGGGTAAAAGTTACTTAATTTAAAGGAAAGGAAAGGACATTGCAAGGAAGATAAATTGCATGAAAAGAAAGTTGCAGGGAATTTAAATGAAAAATAAAGACATGGAAGGAACCCTTCAAAGAAAAAGACTCTTGACTGACTCAGAAAGTTGCTGGGGATGTGTCCACTCTAAAATCGAACTGGGTCTCAGATTTGAAAACTAAGTGAAAGCATTTTTTGTTAATGAAGTAGGAAAAAATTCCATTCTTAGATTTTCATTATTTGCCAAATCTCCTAATTCGACCATATAGCGAGCTATATGCTCGACACTTGACTCTCCAGCCTCTCCTGTAAATTTTGTAATTATTTTGGGATTTTTTACACCCATTGGCACTTCTGTCATTTGCACTGTAGAAGGAAAAGTAGAAACAAAATATGGTCGATGCACGAGATCCATGTTGATACCCATTCCATTGAGAACATCCTCGACAATCCTTGTCACTTAGTAATGATATCCACGTTATGTGTGAAGTCTATTCAAAACTTCACCATCATTTTGATCTCGTCGAACGAGATAAGGGATATTTTCTTCCCTTTCAAGATTGTTAAATACATTCTCCTCATTATATCCTATGTTCTCTTGGTCTACTACCAAATCCTGGGGAATAGGCTGTCCCTCATCATAATTGACAATTCGGGCAATTCTCTCAACTTATTTAACCAGTCGATGATATTTTGACTCATTGTCAGCCAAGATAGGATTCAAAATAGTAGTCATCCGCTGAGTCAACAGGTTGACTAAATCATGATGACTTTCATCAATATATTGTCGAAATTCAACCATCAATCCTAAAAGTATTCGACGAAGATCCCACTTGATAATGACTAACGTCAGGATATTAAAAAGAAGGTTAGTTAGAAACCGTACCTGGCACATTTTCATATCTGACTGGAAATGTGTAACTGCTATAGGAGGCGTACAGCCAGGAGGAAGGCCAAATGGAGGCCAACTTGCAGTTATTTGTGGTTGATTCTGCACTGGGGTGATTCTAGGACGTGGATTTTACCCGCTACCATCAATACTTGCATTAATAACTGCAATATTCTCCCTAGAATTATACTCTGCATGTGGAATCAAATTTGCAAAAATTTTGTGTAGTAGTTATTGGAGCATTATTACTTATTTCTGCATTGCTATTTGAAACTTTGTCAGAATGGTCATTATTCTACCACTTGTTAATCGCATACACCAAATATCAACACTGCATGCACAATGCAATAGTTGAAAACAACAAATTTTGATACAATTAAATTTTAAAATTGTCCCACTGGGCATGCCAATTTATTTTGTCGATTTTTAGCAAATCAATGGTGGTTCTATTCTAATGGTCTGGGAGCAAAACCTACTCCTCTTTTATGAGTACCAGTTTTATTTGCATCAAAATATATGCCTTTGACAATGACAAAGAAGAAAGAACCAAGCTTTGCAAAAATTCGAAATGAACAATAAAACTTAAATGGCTTGAATAAAAGGGAAATCAAATTACAGAAAGAAAAAGTGTTTGGAAAAATAAATGGCAAATTAAAAGGTAAAGACAGAAAAGGGTAAAAGTTATTGCATTTAAAAGAAAGGAAAGGACATTGCAAGGAAGATAAATTGCATGAAAAGAAAGTTGCAGGAAATTTAAATAAAAAATAAAGACATGGAAGGAACCCTTCAAATGTGAGTGAGTGTGAGTGTTTTCTCTGAAAAGATTCCAACCTTTGTTCCTTTGAGCTTTCACCCATTTATAGAAGTCCTTGATAAACCCCATTTTTAGGGTTTATCTTGTGCTTAATTTAGTGGATTTTATCCACTATTCTCACACTTATTCATATAAATTGCATATTTTACATTTTCCTTCCTAATTTTATGCTGTGATTGAAAACATGTTTCTTTGGCCTTAAATTTGCTATTTTTAATCCTCTCTTACTACCATTCGATGCCGTGATATGTTTGCTGAGTGTTTTCAGGATTTATAGGGCAAGAATAGCTTAGAGGATGGAGATGAAGCATGCAAAAGTGGAAGGAAGACAAGAAATTGAAGTTTTGAGAAGCTGGCAGCGATGCGTATGCGTGGACGACGCGTACGCGTGAATGGCGCAGGAGACAAGTGAAGCATATGCGTGTATGACACGTACGCGTGACAGAGCGTCACGTGCTGCAGATAGCAGAAGATGCTGGGGGCGATTTCTGGGCTCCTTTTTGACCCAGTTTTAGGCCCAAAAATCCATATTAGAGGCTGCAGAGTGGAGCTGGATGGGGAATCAATCATTCACACTTTCATTCATAAATTTAGGTTTTAAATATAGTTTTCTAGAGAGAGGCTCTCTCCTCTCTCTAGGTTTTAGGTTTTTAGGTTTAGTTCTTCTCAATTTCAGAATTCTACTTTGCTTTAGTTTAGCTTTCTTCTACTCTTACTTATTCTAGTACCTTAGTTATCTATTTCTCCTATTGGTTCCTTTATTTTGCTAATTTAGTTTATGAACTCATGTGTTACTCTTAATTTTCATTAATGCAATTCATGGTTCATGTTTCTTATTATTTCTTTGTTCATTTGTTGTTATTGATTCCTTGCAATTGGTTGTTTAGATTTTACATTCTCTTATTACTTTTCTATATTTTTACTTTGTGCCTTCCAAGTGTTTGATGAAATGCTTGGTAGGATTTTAAATTAGATTTTTGGTATTCGTAGCTTAGATTGAGTAATTTGGAGACTCTTGAATTGTCAAAGTCTTTTGTTGATTGGTGATTGAAAGTTGCTAGTTGACTTGAGTTTCACTAACTCTAGTATTTGATTAGGACTTGTGAACTCAAGTTGAATTGCTCACTTGACTTACCTTCAATTATTAGAAGTTAACTAAGTGAGAGCAATTTGCAATTACCATCACAATTGGCAATGACAATGAGGATAGGAATTCCGATTCTCAACCCTTGCTAAGAGTTTTATTAGTTTAGTTTATTTTCTTGCCATTTCACATTCTCATTTCTTATTACAAAAACCCCAAAATTATACTTTTTCATAACCAATTATAAGTACACTTCCCTGCAATTCCTTGAGAGACGACCCGATGTTTAAATACTTCTGTTGATTTTTATTAGATTTGCTTAAGTGACAAACAAATTAAATTTGATTGAGGTTTAATTGTCGGTTTAGATCTATACTTATAATGCGATTAATTAATTAAATTAATTTTCTTAACTGTTCCCGCTCTTTGAGTCTGTAACTTCTGCCAACTATCTTCACTTAGTAACTTTCTTCGATTGCTTCATTCTCTCTCGATGAGTCCTAATTGATCAGAATTCTCTTTTTCATTGATTGACCATCTTCAAGGAATTCAATACAGTTAGTCTCCACTTTGAAGTTCACAACTTGTTTATCTTTCGACTAACAAATTGCACTGCTAACCTCTTCTTTGACATAGTTGACCTCCGTCGAGTCTGCCTCTTCGATTTCCACACTTAAGTCAATCGACTAATAGAGAGTACATAACGGAGTACCTAATTGGCTCCAATCCAAAGTTAATTGTAACATGTATTTGGAGGTTGATCAAAATATTATTTTGGCACTTGGCAATGATCAAAGTCTAAACTTGTCGAACATTGGCTTGTCAAAGAATTCAATAACATCTTGACCGAAAATATTATTTTTTGATATAACAAATGCCTCCTAAGTATTTAATTTTTTGACTAGAAAGAAGAAAGTATAAATACTTACTATTATTCAATATTTTCGATGGCGGTACCAGTCATTTCTTCATCTTCTTCCTCAAAATTTTTCTCGACATAATTAATCTATTTTTAGGAATGGAGTTTCAACTGGTTTACCTTGATCAGTCGAAGTAGAAGAATATGATGCAACTGTCGACCATTTTGGTTATCACCAATTCGACCTTGAAAATTGGAATTTCTAGCACGGTCTCGACCAAAATAACCACATCGAGCCTGTTGTTATTGCTATTATCTCATTTTTGGATCGGCAAACTCTTGCCAATTCTTTATCCATCCAACCCCAATAGTCAGGATCGACAAAACTAAGATGAATAATTGTCATGTAGACTTTGAGAGGATGGAGCCTCTGAGCGTCTTGCCTCTTTGTCTAGCTTGCTCTTCTTTGTCGAAATTGGTTTTCGATGGCTTGATTAATTTGAAATTGCCCCCAAATAATTATTTGATCAATTTCATATATTGTACAAATTTTCACAAATATTTTCACGTAGTACATGACAAAATATTAGTGAAGTATCATGCCATTCTTGAAGAGCCAAAGAATTTTTTTTTCAATTTATCGAAGAAACATTATCATTGATATAAGAAATGCCCCAAGTATTTGTTTTCGACCTTTTGAGGCAAAGTGACTGTTTGTCGAACTATTGGATCTTCGACATTTTGTTGAATATTTTCAGCCATATTTATTTTCGATACCTCATCGAATTTTTTTATGACAACATATTACCCAAATCATGGTAATTTTCCTTTTCCTTCTCGGTTAATTGTGATCAGAGAGTTATCATATTTGATGATTCGAAAATATCATAATCAAGAAATTTTTTTTCAAATTTTCAACTTCACAATTTCCAAAGTGAACAGAGAAGCTTTTTCTTTTCTAAAATTTGATCAACTTTATAGAGTTTCAAAGTTGAATAAAGATTTGTTCTCTTTTTCACAGTTATATCTAACAACTGTCAATAACCGCTTCTCAAAAACTTCTTTTTACAGACATACTTGCACATACCTTAATAGAGTACGCAACTCCTTCCAAAATGTTCCAATATGCACCCGTAACTTGATAAAGTTCGAATTTGTCGAACATTGGCTTGTCGAAGAATTCAACAATAACTTGTCGAAAATATTATTTTTGATGAATTTTTTTTGCTAGATGGACAAAAGCAAAAATAATTATCATCATTGAATATTGTTTTCGACAAACTCATATTCAACCATTTCTCTTTCTTTCTTCTTTTCTTCTTTTATCTTTCCAACTTGTCAAACTCTCTTAGCCAAATAGGCTAAATCAGGAATATGCATATTGAGTAATTTTTTACGCATATACAAGTCAAGACCTTTGATGGCTATTTTGACGTTCTCGCTTTCAGGGACCGACACATAACATCGATTTTGAGCTTTTTTTCATCGAATTATATAGTCATCTATCGATTCTCCATTATCTCGTTCTATTGCAAGCAAATCTATCAACGAGACATTCAATTTTACCCTATAAAATTGAGCATGAAAATCATTTTCCAATTGTGCCCACTTTAAATCGAACTGGGTCTCAAATTTGAAAACCAAATGAAAGCATTTTTTGTTAATGAAGTAGAAAAAAGCCATTCTCAGGTTTTCATTATTTGCCAAATCTCCTAATTCGACCATATAGCAAGCTATATGCTCGACAGTTGACTCTCCAGCTTCTCCTACAAATTTTGTAATTATTTTGACATTATTTGCACCCATTGGCACTTCTGTCATTTGCACTGCAGAATGAAAAGCAGAAACAAAATATGGTTGATGCATGAGATCCACGTTGATACCCATTCCATTGAGGACATCCTCGACAACCCTTGTCACTTAGTAATGATATCCACGCTGTGTGTGAAGTTATTCAAAACTTCACCAGCATTTTGATCTCGTCGAACAAGAAAAGGGTTATTTTCTTCCCTTTCAAGATTGTTAAATACAATTCTCCTTATTATATCCTATGTTCTCCTGGTCTACTACCAAATCTTGGAGAATAGGCTGTCCCTCATCATAATTGACAATTCGGGTAATTCTCTCGACTTGTTTAACCAGTCGATCATATTTTGATTCATTGTCAGCCAGGATAGGATTCAAAATAGTAGTCATCCGCTGAGTCAACAAGTTGACTAAATCATGATGATTTTCATCAATATATTGTCGAAATTCAACCATCAATCTTGAAATATTCGATGAAGATCCCACTTGATAATGACTAACGTCAAGATATGAAAAAGAAGGTTGGTTAGAAACCGTACTTGGCATATTTTCATATCTGACTAAAAATGTGTAACTGCTCATCAGAGACGTACAGCCAAGAGGAAGGCCAACTTGTAGTTATTTGCAGTTGATTCTGCACTGGGGTGATCCTAGGCCATGGATTTTGCCCACTACCATCAACACTTGCATTAATAACTGCAATATTCTCCTCAGAATTATACTCTGCATGTGGAATCAAATTTGCAGAAATTTGTGTAGCAGTTATTGGGGCATTATTACTTATTTCTGTATTGCCATTTAAAACTTTGTCAGACATGGTAATTATTCTACCACTTGTTAATTGCATGCACCAAATATCAATATTGCATGCATAATGTAATAGTTGAAAACAACAAATTTTGATACAATTAAATTTTAAAACTGTCCCACTGGGTGTGCCAATTTGTTTTGTCAATTTTTAGCAAATCAATGGTAGTTCGATTCTAATGGTTTGGGAGCAAAACCTACTCCTCTTTTGTAGGTACTAGTTTTATTTGCATCAAAATCTATGCCTTTGACAATGACGAAGAAGAAAGAACCAAACTTTGCAGAAATTCGAAATGAACAATAAAACTTAAATGGCTTGAATAAAAGGGAAATCAAATTATAGGAAAAAAAAGTGTTTGAAAAAATAAATGGCAAATTAAAAGGTAAAGACTAGAAAGGGTAAAAGTTGCTGAATTTAAAGGAAACAAAAAGTCATTGCAAGGAAGATAAATTGCATGAAAAGAAAGTTGCAGAAAATTTAAATGAAAAATAAAGACATGGAAGGAACCCTTCAGAGCGTTTTCTCTAAAAAGATTCCAACTTTTGTTCCTTCGAGCTTTCACCCATTTATAGAATTCCTTGACTAATCAAATTCAAATATAACTTCCACGTGCGTTGATCCTTGAATAACGGTTCCCGCTCTTTGAGTCTGTAACTTCCGCCAACTATCTTCACTTAGTAACTTCCTTTGATTGCTTCACTCTCTCTCTATGAGCCCTGATCGATAAGAATTCTCTTCTTCATTGATTGACCATCTTCAAGGAATCCTATACAGTTATTCTCGACTTCAAAGTTCATAACTTGTTTATCTTTTTCGACTAACAAATTACATCGCTGACCTCTTCTTCAACATAGTTGACCTCCTTCAAGTCTGCCGCTTCAATTTCCATACTTAAGTCAATCGACTAATAGAGAGTACATAATAGAGTACCTAATTGGCTCCAATCTAAAGTTAATTGTAACATGTATATGGAGGTTGATCGAAATATTATTTTGGCATTTGGTAATGATCGAAATTTTAACTCTTCGAACATTGGCTTGTCAAAGAATTCAATAACATCTTGATCGAAAATATTATTTTTCGATATAACAGTTAACACATTATCTATTTAGATATATCTAAGCATGTTTGTAAAAAAAAAATTTTTTACTTTTTCTAAAGACATAGTCAAATACAAAAGACACACTTATCGAATGAAAAATAATATGTTCGACGTAGAGACGTATCAACTCAACAAAGTATGGGAATGATCCTCTCAATTTTTTTTACAATTGAGGGAGTAAAGTGTGATCTCTCATCATTAATTTTATAAGTGGGACCAAAAATAAATATGAGAGAGAGAACAACAAAAGATAAAAAATCACACTTTAGTACTTTACACTCTCAATTTTTTTTAACAATTGAGAGGATCCATTCCCACAAAATATGAATACTTTATAGAACACGACAAAGAGTATGCCACATATTTGATAGTATGAAATTAAGCTCTTTTTTGTTTAGATCAAATGTAATTAAGTTATTTTTCTTTATTATTATTACAATTTCGATGTATTAAATATATAAAAAATTAAAAAATTATTTTATTATTAAAATTTACTTTTAAAAAAATAGCTAAATTCTTTATTTATTTATGAATATACAATTATTTGTATCTAAAAATTCAAAATATTAATAAATTTGTTCATAAATAAATAAAAAATATACTTATGAAAAATTAAAAAAAATATTTCAACTAATAAAAATTTAAATATTGACAAATTTTACGTATAAATAAAATGTAACATCCAATACTTTATCATATTGAGATTATATTTCGTAAATACAAAACTAATTTTATCTTTTTGTTCAACATTTTAAACTTTTATTTTATATTGATTTACTCATTATTTATTATTATTATTATTATTATTATTATTATTATTATTATTTCTCCATCACAGCCACCTTGTGCTCCGTCCCTTTTCTTTGGAAATTAAAGTTACTACTAGAGTCTAAACCACATAAACAAACACATAAACATATATACACACACAACATATATTATAATTACTTGTCATTCAACTAAATTAAAACTTTTATTTTTCATAATAATAGAAATTAATTAATAAACATTTTAAATTTTAGATATTCTATTCTACTCCATAGAATAAAAAATCCTTACATAACATTATTTATAACCAATCATTTATAATTTTCTTTTTCTATTATATTTCTCTCTTCTTTTAAATAACTGTGATGTATATAAGAATTTGCCTTTAATTGTTTAATTTGGGTTTTACTGCGTCATAGGAATTTTGTTGGGAGCTGCATGCATACATACATTGACAAATTGACATCTATACGCTTCTGCATTTGTGTGGTCACTGGTCAGCAAGGATCCACATCTTTGCGTAAAGTGAGATAAATGAAACAATGAAAAAAAGCTAATAATTACTTAACTCAATATAGATTTTAAATAATCTTATCATACATTAACGAATCGAACAAAACAAGACATGATTAACTCCTTTATTCGAACAAATAAAAATAAAAATATTATTTATAGATTAAAATTAATTATTATAATCAACTATTAATGTATTTATATCTATATTATTTAAGGTTTAATTATTCTGTAAGTCCCTATAATTTTACTGAATTTTCAATTAGATTCTTATATTTTTTTCTTTTCAATTGAGCTCCTAGACATTATTCTTTTTTTTCAATTTAGTTCCTGTTAACGTTAAACGTCCAAAAAATGTTAGTGAATTGTAAAATTACTTGTATACCCATAGGGACCTAATTAAAAAGAAAAAAATATAAGGACCTAATTGAAAATTTAGTAAAACTATAAATATGTAATGAAAAATATTCCTAATAATTCCTATTCAATGATTCTATAGCACAAAAAATATTCTTATAATCCCTTTTATTTTGTCATTGTCATTCTTTTGCTTATTTATATACAAATTGTACTAAAAATATCTTTTTTATTTTTAAAATACCTTATCTTGAGAACATAAAAAAATGGATAAAATAAAACAGAAATAGTAATAATAAGTATATATAAAATTCAGTTTTCATTATTCAATTATTCATTATCATCATGTAATATTTTACATTTGGCTTAATATAAAAGAAAGAAATGCAGCTCCAAGACCATCTCTAGCTAAGTTTGGTATAGACTTGACAATTATACGATCTGGCTCTGACATCAATATATTTTTGAGTACTAGAACATAAAAATTTAACCGAGTCTAGCATATAATAAAAGGCTTAATTTAGAAAAAATTCATATTTAGATATTATTCAACCAATCGGCAGCACTCCCAATCCTTGACATGCCAGATGATTCCTTCTTAGCCTTGTCCACCTTAAAATTTGCACCACACACTTGACCAAAACTGTCAACTCTTGGGACAGGCTTCACCTCATTAAGTAAATACTCAAAACTGCTCAAACCTCCTGATGTTGTAAAGAAGAATCCTAAGCAAGGAGCAATACAAGTTAGTTTTTGTCGCATGATGTATAATTTGAAATAATAAGAGGACCATGAAATGAGAAAGATATTGCAAAGTAAACTATAAAAAATAAAGGTAGGTGAGGAAAAAGAAAATATCTATGTACCTACATTTTCCATTCTTAGGTTACCAACTCTTAATTCCTTTCTTCCTCGAGTAATGATATTGATATAGCATTCTGAAAGTATTCTTAAACATCCTTCTAAATGCTAAATGAAATAAGAAGTATATAATTGCAATGTTCTGAAAACTTTAAAAGCCAATAGATTCTTCTATCATTTAGTTAAGATGCTTAAAAGGAACCATTAGGAGGATAAATCATTTCTCTTCTTTCCCTTAATTCACTTTTCGCGAACATATCTTTGAAATGTGAATTCTCACAGAAAATACTCAGCACAACAGATACAAAATAGTCACCGATTTTTCACATAAACTAAGACCATCAACTATTAGACTAAGACCATCAACTATTTCAGAAAAGGTATTTTCTACATCAATTCTAGCTTTATTACCATTTCAACAGCTCTTTCCTTTGCTTTATGAAGCTCCAGAACTAAACTCAATGCAAGAATCAAGAATTTTACATATTTGGTATCTTGTTCTTGATTCAAAATATCAGCACCACTTTTTTATTTGTCTTATTTATTTATTTACTTTTTATGAAAGAAGAATACATTAAATGAAGAGAAGAATAATACAAGCAGTAACACACATTGCTCATTGCTACAAAAGTTTTGCCTCTTTCTTACTCCACAAAATCAGCAAACATGGTTAAAAAAAACTAATTGAAGCTTGCATAATAGACCCAATAAAGGGATCAATGACTAATCCACTACTCCTAGCTCAAATTGGGGCACAAAGCATCACATAACATGATATGAATAATATATTAAGGCATGAAGTAACAAAAAAATTTGTCATGAGAAGCTTCACGTCTTCAATGGTTAGTATTATTTCAAGATTTGTCATAAAATATCTGAAAATAAAAAATAACTTTATAAAATCGCTTAGTCTTTTATGATGCTCACTCCATTGAAGAAATAGCAATTTCAATCTTTTTTTATTCTGTCTTAGCAGTCACACGTTGTTGCAGAGCTAATCCAGGAAAAAAGACGGAGTTGAACAGTGGCGATTCGAGGCGAGGCGCAGTGAGACAAGGCGAGGCGAGATGATGCAATGGGCAAGGCAAACGAGCGGAGCAGAGCACCCATGGACCCGTGGAAAACGCAGATGAATGACGATCACTCAGCGACGGACAAGGACGACGCCACAGAAGACGGCAGCAGAGTGCGACGGAGGAGAAACTCAATTCGGATCTTAAGAAACTAACTTAGGGTTGGTTAGGGTTTTTTAATTTGGAAACAAAATGCAAAAGGTACTATTGGTATTTTAAAAAATGGAGGAGATTTTAATTAATTATTTTAATTTAATTATAAGAATATTTAGCTTTTTAATAGTATATTCTGTTATTTTAAACAGAATTGTGATGGTAGGGACTAAATTAAAAAAAATTAATGTATAAGGACTCAATTAAAAAAATATAAGAACCTAATTAAAAATTTGATGAAATTATAGGGACCTGCAGAGTAATTAAATCATTATTTAATTTATTTTTAATATATATTTAACATAATTATTATCTTTATACAATATTTAAGATAAAGATACATATTAAAATTATTGAACTTATTTTATAAAATACATATATAATTTAATTTTTTAATATATTTATTATAATAAAAATTTATTATCTATAAATTTAATATATAAAATTTGAAACACATTTTAATTAAATTCTATTATTTATTATTTATAATAAAAAATGTAAATGAACATGGGCGGATAAATTTAGGACAATTTACAAAAATAAAATATTTGGGTTCCAAAATTATCGAAATATAACTTTTGCAGTTTGAATATGAAAATGTAACTTTTTATAAAATTATATAAACCGCGGGAGGGATCCCACGCTTTCCAAATACACATAAACTGCCGATGGGTCCCGCAGTTTACGTTAATGCTGAATTTGGCCAGAAACCGTGGTAGAGGTTCTACGATTTCTTTGTTAATTGGAAATAAGCATAAATTGTAGAAGGATCCAGCGGTTTATGATTGTACCAAGTTCCACTATATGAGGCATTGAAGCATTATGAATAATGCATTGACATGCTTTGCCCTTTTGCTACTCAAAATCTGACCCATGAGCACACTAAATGATCTATATAATACTATTAATAAGCTTCTGCTATCGCACAAACTATTATACAAATAATATATGATGTAGGTGATTTTGAATTAGTTTTACCGGACTTTACTATTTGCTTTAAGATTTTTCTGACATCGTTTGAAAAGTAAGATGTTTTACCAGGGAATAACATCAAATTTTAGAAACTGTATAGATGGTTGTGGTGATCTTTTAAATAAAGCTTTGAGGAGGCTTTATGATCTTTGGAAGGGTTCCATGATATCGGTGGCAAAGAATTTCATGATCTGAGAACGTTTGGACCATTAAATGGTCCAATAACAAAATAAGTTCTTTTAAATTTTTTAATAATTGTTAAATAATTTTTATTTAATTTTAACTACAATTTAATCCTTTATATATTATTTACTTATAAAATTTATCCTTTATTTTATAAATTATTTAATTATATATTATTTAATTATTATACAATTGATTGAATATCGCATGTTTCTTCAAAATATTTAATTATATATTATTTAATTATTACACAATTGATTAAATATCGCATGCTTCTTCAAAATTTAATCGATTGGCAGTGTTACCCAATGGATTGAATTTCGTAAAACAATAAGGGTATATTAAAAAGAGAATTAAAAAATAATTCATTGGAAAACACTACCAATCGATTGAATTTTGAAGAAACATGTGATATTCAATCAATTGTGTAATAATTAAATAATTAAATAATTTATAAAATAGAGGATAAATTTTATAAGTAAATAATATATAAAGGATTAAATTGTAGTTAAAATTAAATAAAAATTATTTAGTAATTATTAAAAAACTTAAAAGAATTTATTTTGTTATTGGACCATTTAATAGTCCAAACGTTCTCGGATGATCAAATTCTATGCCACCTCACAATGTCATGGAGCCCTTCCAAAGATCATAAAGCCTCCTCAAAAGCTTTAAAAGATCACTACAACCATCTGTACAGTTTCTAAAGTTTGATGTTATTCCTGATAAAGCATCTTACCATTCAAAGGATGTCAGAAAAGCCTTAAAGCAGGTAGCAAAGTCCTATAAAACTAATTCAAAATCATCTACATCATATATTGTTTGTATAATAGTTTGTGCTATAGTAGAAGCTTATTAATAGTATTGTATAAATTATTTGGTGTGCTTATGGGTCAGATTTTGAGTAGCAAAAGGCGAAGCATGTCAATGCCTTATTCATAATGCTTCAATGCCTCATATAGTAGAACTTGGTGCAAGTATAAACCGTTGGACCCTTTCCACGGTTTATGTTTATTTCCCATTAACAAAAAAACCATGGAACCCCTATAGGGATGGCAATACCACCCGAACTCGCGGGTACCCACCCCGCCCCTACCCGGTCGGAGCAGGTAATTATCCGCCCCGCACCAGGGTGAATTTTTAGCGGGGCGGGTTCTTAGGAGGGGCGGAGCGGGGTCAGGTTTAGGTAATACCCGCCCCTACCCGCCCCACTATATATATAATATATATAATTTTAATATATAATATGTATAATATATGTAAAATAATTAGTAAATGATTAATAATATTGTATCATATTTAAATTTTTACTTTAATTTATGTTATGTATGTGATGATGGTTATATAAATTTTGAAATTTAATTTTATTCATTGGATTTTAATAATTATAGGGGCGGGTAGCGGCGGGGCGGGTACCTGATGCGTGAGCATCTTTTCTATCTTTTCTTAGTGAATTTGCATCTAATTTGTTGAGTTTAATCAAGAATTAATTATATTTTAGCCACTATGGATGCTATTTTGAGTTTTGTGCAAATACTATTTATTTTAGGTAGCATTCGGCTAGATTTGATGGAGTTTCTGCAGCACAAAAATCAAAGGAGATGGCTGCGAGGAGCGATGCGCACGCGTGCCTGACGTGTGCGTGTGATTTGGAGATATCCATGGCAACGCGTGCGCGTGACTGACGCGTACGCATGAATTGAAGATTTGTTCAGTGACGCGTCCGCGTGACCGACGCGTCCGCGTGACTTGCGAAAAAGACCATCGACACGTACGCGTGACATGCACTACGTGTAGAAAATGCAGAAAAACGCTGGGGGCGATTTCTGGGCTATTTTGACCCAGTTTCCAACCCAGAAAACACAGATTAGAAGTTGCAGAATGGACAAATCAAGTGATCCCCACCCCTCAGCTAAAGACTTGTTAATTAATTCGAATTTAAATTCAAATCTTATTTTTAGAAAAAGATATTATTTTTAATTTTAGATAATTTGATTTTAAATTTATTAGGATTAGTTATAAATAGGAATTGAGATGCCATCAGATGGGAACTCTGTACACTTTATCAGAATCCTAGTTTTCTTCTCTAAACCATGAGCAACTAATCCTTCATTGTTAAGGTTAGGAGCTCTGTCTATTTGTATGGATTGATTTTATTGCTTTTTCTATTTTAATTTATGCATGGATTTATAATTTAAGAATTATTTTCGCTCTTTATTTTATGAATTTGGGTGGAACGGAAGTATGACCCTCTTTCTATTTGAGTTCTTGTAAAACTTGGAAATGCTCTTTACTTGAACAACAGCTTGAAAATAATTTCTCCTAAATTTTAATTATCTGGATTTAACGGGATACGTGACATATAATCCTTTTATTTTTGGGTAATTAGAGTTTTGCGGCATATAAACTGAAATTTGATCATGTAGCTTCTAATTGGAATTAATTGACCAAGAAATTGGCAGTTAATAAATTTTAGAGGAGACTAGAAAGGTCTAAGGAATCAGGGTCTAGTTACATATAGTTTGCCATAAATTAAATCCTACATAATTAAAATAGTTAGTAAGAAAAGTAAATCCAAAAAAATAGATAACTCTGAAACCTTAACTATTTCTCCAATATTTTATTTTCAACTTATTTACTTGCGTGCCTGCCTTCTGATATTTTCGAATTTAAACCTTTTGAATATCTCAAAAGCCTTTTCTGCTTGCCTAACTAAGCCAATCAATCAATCATTGTTGCTTGATCCATCAATTCTCGTGGGATCGACCCTTACTCACGTAAGGTATTACTTGGTACGACCCGGTGCACTTGCCGGTAAGTTGTGGGTTATAAAATACCGCATCAAGTTTTTGGCGTCGTTGTCGGGAATTGATAGTGATTAACAACTATTAGTTGTTTGATTGCTTAGATTAGGCATTTTATTTTTAATTTTATTAAAATCTATTTTTAATATTTTCGAAAAAAAGAAAAAATATATTTTAATAGCATTAATATTATTGGTAATTTCTGAAATTAAGTTTGGTGTTACCCACTTGATTTTATTTTAATATCTCCTTGTTATTTTTCCTGTTAATTTTCGAATTTTTTTATTTTATTTTTATTTTATTATTTCAGTTATTATTTTTTATTTTTGATTTTTTTATTTATTTAGTATTTTTATTTTATTTTTTTACACAGATTACCTCACAGGGACTTCTCTGCACTCTGACGTAGAGATTCCCATTTTTTTCTTGTTTTCTGTTTGTGTATGCGCAGGAACAGAGACAAAGAACATCTCTTAGACTTTGATCCTTTACCTGAAAGGACTTTCAGGCGACGTTTACAACAAGCAAGACTTTACAAGGCTGCAAAATCCACTGTGGATCCCAATGATGCTGATAATGCCAATGTGACAAACCCAAATGGGAATGAACAACAAAGGAGAGTACTTGGCTCTTTCTCCGCTCCTACAGCAGATCTGTATGGAAAAAGCATTGTGGTGCCTCCTATAGCTGCGAATAACTTTGAGTTGAAGCTACAACTAGTCATCCTGGTGCAATAAAACTACCAGTATCATGGTCTTCCCTATGAAGACCCAAATCAATTTATTTCTAATTTTCTACAAATCTGTGATACTGTGAAGACGAATGGAGTAAACCTAGAGGTGTACAAACTCATGCTCTTCCCATTTGCTCTGAGGGATGGAGCAAAGCTATAGCTAGATTCCCAACCCAAGGAGAGTTTGGATACATGGAACAAGGTTGTTACTGAGTTTCTCACAAAATTTTTCCCACCAAAGAAGCTGACTAAGCTTAGGGTGGAGGTTCAGACCTTCAGGCAGAAGGATGGTGAGACTCTGTATGAAGTTTGGGAGAGATACAAGCTACTGACTAGGCAATGCCCTCCGGACATATTCTCTAAATGGACTCAACTAGATATCTTTTATGAAGGCTTGGGTGAAATGTCCAAGATGTGCTTAGACAATTCTGCAGGAAGTTCATTGCACAAGAAGAAGACACCGGAGGAGACTATTGAGCTTATTGAATTGGTTACTAGCAACCAATATTTATACTCATCTAACAGAAATCCGGTGAACTCTGAGACCCCTCAGAAGAGAGGCGTGTTGGAAGTAGAAGTTGTTAATGCTCTTCTTGCTCAGAACAAGCTGATGTCTTAGCAAATAAATCTACTTACTCAACAGATGGGTGGCATGCAAGTCTCAGCTATCAACACATAAAATTTACCACAAGAAATCTCCTATGACATGGCAGGTAATTTTGTGCAAAATGATAATTATGATTATGCTCAACCTTCTTTTGAACAGTTGAATTACATGGGGAGTGGTCCTAGGAATCCCAACAATGATCTATATTCTAAGACATACAATCGGGGGTGGAGGAATCACCCATATTTGGGATGGAGGGATCAACCTCAGAGACCTCAGAACTTCAACAATAGTTCTCAGGACGGTTTCCAACAGAATAATGATTTGGAAGCAATATTGATAGGTTTTAAATAGAAAACCAGAGCATCCATCAAGAACCTGGAGATTCAAATGGGTCAATTAGCCACAAAAGTCACTGAAATTGATCAGAGGACCACTAATAGTCTTCCTGGTAACACAATTCCAAATCCAAGAGAGGAATGCAAGGCTATCACCTTGATAAGTGAACAAGTGTCAAGTACGGAAGCACAAGTTATGCAGGAAACCAGAGCCTCCATTAGAAATTTAGAGGTGCTAGTGGGCCAACTGAGCAATCAAATACTTGAGAGGTCTGCAAGTACATTTCAAGGTGATACATTGGTGAACCCAGGAGAATATTACAAGGTTATTCAATTGAGAAGTGGTAAAGTAGCTGGTTCTGAGACCAAGGTTAATGAAGAGTTAGTTGAAAAAGAAGCTCCAGAGGAGAAGAAGGGAGAATTGGAGCACGCCCCTCCAAAGCGTGTGGACAACCCATTCCAGACTCTCTTGACACTTATCCTACATTGCCAAAGGCTCCTGAGTACAAGCCTAAGATGCCATATCCTCAGAGACTTCAAAAGGAGACCAAGGACAAGCAGTTTTCAAAGTTCTTTGAAGTCTTCAGAAAGTTACAAATCAATATTCCTTTTGCTGAGGTTTTGGAGCAAATGCCTATCTATGTCAAGTTCATGAAGGAGCTGTTGTCAAAGAAAAAGCGTTTAAAGGGAGATGAGACAGTAGTCCTGACTAAGGAATGAAGTGCTGTAATTCAGAATAACTTGCTAAAGAAGATGCTAGATCCAGGGAGCTTTCAAATTCCATGCACCATTGGGAGCACAACCTTTGAGAAAGCCCTATGTGATCTGGAGGCAAGCATAAATCTAATGCCCTTATCTGTGATGAAGAAGCTACAAATCCAAGAGGCACAACCCACAAAGATAGCATTACAGATGGCAGACAAATCTATGAAGCCTGCATACGGATTAGTGGAGAATATCTTGGTCAAAGTGGGTAAGTTCTTCCTCCCAGCAGACTTTGTGATTCTTGACACGGGGGAGGATGAGAATGCCTCTATAATTCTAGGAAGACCATTCCTAGCCACGAGAAGAGCTCTAATTAATGTAGAAGTGGGTGAATTAGTACTTAGAGTGCATAATGAGCAACTGGTCTTTCATGTCTTCAAAGATATACATTCAACAGGTGAAGAAGAGAGGTGCATGCAAACTGAGCTTATTGATCCAACCCTTCAAAAACCCCCTGATGATGCATAGCATAATCTGCAGCTCAAACCTTCCTTGGCAACAATAAATAAAATTTCTCCTGACATCAAACCTAAGTTTGGTGTTGGGAATGCATCATCTACCAAGGAGGAGGTTCCCAAAAAGAACAAAGTACCCAGAGGATGTAGAAACAAAAAGATCCCCACTGAAGGTTTCTCCCCAGGAATGAAGGTGGTGTTGACCAGCAATCCAGCATGGGTTTATACAGTAATCAGAATCCTCTCTCTGGAGCATATTGAGCTACGTTATGGAGACACGGAAAAGAAGTTCAAAGTAACGGGTGAAGAGCTGAGCCCCTATGATCCTCCTCCTTAGAGGAGTTGACCGTCAAGCTAGTGACTATAAAGAAGCGCTTGTCGGGAGGCAACCCGATAATTTCATATCCTTAGCTATTTTTATTTTTTGTAGTAGTAGTTTTCTTATTTATTTTATTTTTATTGAGTTCTTACTAATTTTCTGATCATGCAACTATTTTAGAACAGGAACCGGACACTTCTAAAAAAAAGCACATGACGCGCAAGCGTCGCTAATGCAAACGCGTCAGTCCTGTGTGCGTGAAAAATACATTTGAACAGAGGGATGCGCGGGAGTGGCACAAGAATGATGCCTCCAGCACAAACAAACCCACGCATACGCATACCCCACGCGTGCGCATCATTTGTGATTTTCACATTCATGCGGGTGCGTCAGCGACGCGTATGCGTAACCTGAAAATCGACGTAAAAGAGTGTTTGGGCAGAGAATTGTGCTGGCTTGGGGGCTGGAAGTGTGCTAGACGCACAAAATTGACCACGCGTGTGTGTCATTTACACAAATGGCCATCCACGTGTGCGCGTGCATGACGCGCACGCGTCGATTGAAAATTTGGGTTCCCAAGCCACGCGAACAGAGAGTTGTGCATGCGCGCGGCTGCCTTCGTGCGAATCACGCAAAACCCAGGGCACACGGACGTGTGCCTGACGCTAACGCATCATTAAAAAAATTTCCGTGACCCACGTGTACGCGTGCTGCACGCGTATGCATCGCCTTCGCCGCACAACTACACTTGTTCGCCACGCTGTTTTCACTTTTCTTTCTCTCTCTCCCAATCCTAATTCTCTCTTGTTCTTTTATCTTTATATTTTTCTTTCCTCTCACTATTTTTTTTATTTTTAGTTCTTCTTTTCTTGAGGACAAACAAACCTTTAAGTTTGGTGTTGACGCTGCGCTTATGGGTTTTCTGGCACAAAAGAGAAGCGAATCATCTTCACGGAGGAGCACAACCTGAAGAATAAAGTGACCACTAGGATAACTAAGGTGGTTGAGTTCCTTTCATTTTTTTTCCTCCCCTCTTTTTCTATGTTATGTTCCGGTTTTCTACTATTTTGCTTTGTCTGTTGCATGATCCTTTTTTAGTGAGAATCCTAGATCTAGTTTAGATTTCCCTTAAATGTTTTAATTCTGAAAAGATGTATATATATATATATATATATATATATATATATATATATATATATATAAAAGTGATATATTGCATGAGAAATTGAGTTAATTTTAAGAGTAGTCTTATTTACTTAAATGTGGTGGTATTAATTGTAATTCTGAATGCATGATATGAACATCGCATATTTGAATTTGAATCAAGGGATGTTGATGTATAAGGAACAGGAATTTAGAGAATTATTATGACTTCTTTGAAATAAACAAAAATTTAATCCTTGAAGCAAAAAAATAGCAAAAGAAAAAAAATAAATAATAAATAAATAAATAAATAATAAAAGTAAGGTCCAAGACTCTGAGCATCAATGACTAGGGAGGTCAGACATGATTAAAAGCTCAAAGAGTTGTTTCTCTAGTCATATGCTTGTGGTGTGATTGTGTCAAGTAATCCTTGAGACAGAACACTTAGAGTCGAAACCAAGTGCGTTTAACAGAGTATGCCAAAGGCTTTGAGCACCATTGTCTGGGAGTAACTAAAAGAAAAATCAGGACTCAAAGAGAGTCCCCCAGTTAAGTGCTTGTGGTGTTTCTGTATCAAGTAATCCTTGAGACAAAACATTTAAAGTCACGGCTAGGCTCAATGTGCAAAGCACCAAAGAAAAAAAAGTCAATTTTGTTGTGTTCAAGGATTAAACTGAAATGTAAAGATCAGAGAATTCATAATATTATCCAGATTCTAATTCCAAATGACAATGACATCCTCTGATTCAAAGGAGAGTGAAATGCCAAACCTATCCAAGATTACAGTTATAAACCCACTATAAAAAGAGACATGAGCTTAATCGAACTCTCATTCTCATGCAAATTCACATCCTAAGCCTATGTTAGTTTTGGTTGCTTGAGGACAAGCAACAGTTCAAGTTTGGTGTTGTAATGCGTAAGCATCTTTTCTATCTTTTCCTAGTGAATTTGCATCTAATTTGTTGAGTTTAATCAAAAATAATTATATTTTAGCCCCCTATGGATGCTATTTTGAGTTTTGTGCAAATACTATTTATTTTAGGTAGCATTCGGCTAGATTTGATAGAGTTTCTGCAGTACAAGAATCAAAGGAGATGGCTGCGATGAGCAACGCGCACGCGTGCCTGACGCGTGCGCGTGATTTGGAGATATCCATGGCGACGCGTGCGCGTGACTAACGCGTACGCGTGAATTAAAGATTTGCTCAGCGACGCGTCCACGTGACCGACGTGTCCGCATGACTTGTGAAAAAGACCATCGACGCGTACGCGTGACTGACGCGTACGCGTGACATACGCCACGTGTAGAAAATACAGAAAAATGCTGGGAGTAATTTCTGGGCTATTTTGACCCAGTTTCCAGCCCAGAAAACACATATTAGAAGCTGTAGAATGGACAAATCAAGTGGTCCCCACCCATCAGCTGAAGACTTGTTAATTAATTTAAATTTAAATTCAAATCTTACTTTTAGGAAAAGATATTATTTTTAATTTTAGATAATTAGATTTTAAATTTATTAGGATTAGTTATAAATAGGAATTGAGATGCCATCAGATGGGAACTCTGTACATTTTACCAGAATCCTAGTTTTCTTCTCTAAACCATGAGCAACTAATCATTCATTGTTAAGGTTAAGAGCTCTGTCTATTTCTATGGATTGATTTATTGCTTTTTCTATTTTAATTTATGCATGGATTTATAATTTAAGAATTGTTTTCGCTCTTTATTTTAGAGAAGTATGACCCTCTTTCTAAATTCTTGTAAAACTTGGAAAAGCTCTTTACTTGAACAATAACTTGAAAACAATTTCTCCTAAATTTTAATTATCTACATTTAACGGGATACGTGACATATAATCCTTTTATTTTTGGATAATTAAAGTTTTTGTGGCATATAAACTGGAATTTGATCATGTAGCTTCTAATTGGAATTAATTGACTAAGGAATTGGCAGTTAATAAATTTTAAAGGAGACTAGAAAGGTCTAAGGAATCAGGGTCTAGTCACATGTAGTTTGCCATAAATTAAATCCTACATAATTAAAATAGTTAGTAAGAAAAGTAAATCCGAAAAAATAGATAACTCTGAAACCTTAAATGTTTCTCCAATATTTTATTTTCAACTTATTTACTTGTGTGCCTGCCTTCTGATATTTTCGAATTTAAACTATTTGAATATCTCAAAACCCTTTTCTGCTTGCCTAACTAAGCCAATCAATCAATCATTGTTGCTTGATCCATCAATCTTCATGGGATCGACCCTTACTCACGTAAGATATTACTTGGTACGACTCGGTGCACTTGCCAGTAAGTTGTGGGTTATAAAATACCGCATCAGTACCCGCAAGGGCGGGTTAGGGTTCAACGTTTTACTACCCATGGGTAGAAGCGGGGCGGATTCTATGCGGCTTGTTGTACGGCGAGGTGGAGTCGGGTAGAGCAAAAACCCGCCCCGTTGCCACCCCTAAACCCCTACTATAATTTCTGGCCAAATTCAGCATCAACGTAAACCGCGGAACTCCATTAGTAATTTATGTGCATTTCGAAACTGTAGGACCTCTCCCGTAATTTTTACATAATTTTATATAAAGTTGCATTTTCATATTTAAACTGTAAAAATTGTATTTCGATAATTTTAAAACCCAAATATTTTATTTTCATAAATTGTCCATAAATTTATTTAACAAAAGGTTCAGAATGCGACATCTCACTTTCATATTTCGACTTTGTTCCTTTGATAAACAAATCAAATAATTGTGACAAAAATATCATCAGAATTTATTAATCTTGATCAATAATTAATTAATAATATTTAAAATATATACGAAAAATATATTATTAAATTATTAAATAAAAAATTAAATTAATAATTAAAAATATTAATAAAAAATAATAAATTTTATTAACTTTTTAATATTTTTCTAATCCCAATATATAAGCGAATATCAAATTCAGTTATTAGTATTAAAAGACTAATAGCTAAAAGTTAAGGATGAGAATTTATTAAGAATTTATTATAGAAAATTAATTAAATTAATAACTTTAGGAGTTTGTTATAAGAAGTTAGTTAGATTAGTATCTTTCTCACCAAGTGTAATTAATATCTTTTTTCTGAATTATGTAAAAGTAAAATGAATAAATCACAAATCACAAATTATAAACAAAAATATGCTATCAAGAGTCTTTGTGTTTGTTTGGACGTTGTTAAATTGATAAAAAAAGATTTTTTTAATGAATTTTTTTTATTTTTTAGTATTTAGTAAATTTCTAATAATAAAAGTAAAAGCACTAGAAAAATAAAAAATATTTTTTTAAAAAGCTACAATTTATATCTTTTTTAAAAGATTTATTTTTATTTAAAAAATATATTTTTTACATAATAAATGAATAAAAAAATACTTTTATCTTGTTTTACCTAAATATAATTGATAGATAAAAAGATCTTTTTATATGAGATATCCAAACATATAAAATTACTTTTATTTTTGCAAAAATTTTTTTAAAAAAATATCATTTAAAAAAAGATCCTTTTCGAAAATGACGCTCAAACGCATTTTGTCTAAGAGACTTCTTGATCCTTTCTTCTTTTTTTTCTTTTTACTTCAAGTGATTCTTTGGCATTCTTTCAACCTATTCTAGTGATTCTTGCAAAACCTTTCTTCTTTACAATTATGGCTTTGATCCTCTGAGGGTTCACAATCAACAAAACCCTTCTAATTCCCATTGTTCAGAAGCTTGATGAAGATAACTTCATCACATAGAAGCATGATGCATGTCTTACAATAAATATTTTAGACATGGAAAACACATTGATGGAAATAACACTCCACTATGTTTTGAACTAGTAACAACAATAAAATCAAATTCTTCCACCACAAAGATCCCTGCAACAACTCTGCAAGAAATCACTGTCTATAAGAAATTGAGAAAAGATGATCTTGCTTTGACAACTTAGTTATTGGCATCTATCAGCTCCAGTTTCAAGAATAAAGTGGTTCAATGCGCAAAATTTTGTGAAGTCTAGAATGTTATCATCAATTACTCGTCAACTACTTCAAAACTCAAGTATAAAGTCTTAAATTTTAACTCAAATTTGTCAAGAAAACTAGACCTGTCTTGGATTACCTCAACAAAATAAAAAAGTTTATTGATTTTCTTCTTGCAATTGGCCATCAATTACATGATGATGATCATATCCAGGCCATAATAGATGGCCTTCTAGAGGAATATAGTGGTTACATCAAGATTGGGATCTTTCTCAAAATGTGAAGTAGAATATTTTCTTCGAGCATACGAAGATACGCTTTCAATTAGTGTCATTTTTTCTTTTAATCCAGTCAATAATATCCTTATAACATAAATTCAATTTTAACTCTTTTTTCACAATATCTACTTCTTCCAACAAGAATTGCATTGCCTCTTTTACTTCTTGTAGAACCTCATCTCCTTTATTTCTCTCACTTACACCATTATCCATGAAACATATTATGTCACCATTATTATTTGTCAAGTATTCTCCAATAACAAATTTATTTTAGGTTGATACACTGCATATTGTCACTATATCCATCTTTTATTAGATGTCTCCTCTTCACTAGGTGCTATTATATTTTTAACTTTTTTCTCTCTAACACTTCAATCAATTACTAAAGATTTAACTTGTTCCCACCTATTATTCCATGTATTGATCCTATCTTCAAAAATTATTTGATTTTTATGTTGTTGAGTTAGGAAATTAACTAAATTAATTAGTGATGACAAACATTATTTTTGGGCAAAATAAATAATTAGTGTTGATTAATTATATTTGCATATTACTAATTATTTATTATGTGTTGCAGGCCAAAATTTAGTTTAGCAGCCCAAATTGAAATGAAGATAACATAGCAAGGTTGGTGGGTCAATGAATAAACGAAGCCCATAAGAAACAATGCTAAAAAAATCAAAACGGACAAAAAGGAGTGATCCAATCCAAGCCTGATTTGATTTCACCAAATCCCTCTAACTTGCTCCCAAAAGCAACGTTCTTCTCATCTCTATCCCAGTCAAATCACTGAACTTAAAAAGTGAGAAAGAGAGCTTAGTCCCTAAGCTAGTCATGAAAGAAGAAAGAAAGAGAAGGTTAAGCAAAGAAGGGTGAGGTCTAATCAACCATATCAAGAAAAGATCAGAAAGCTCAAGGTAATCCATTTCCTCTTTCATGCAACACACTTTCTTCTCTTCATCTTCAACCCTCTATATCTCCATTTTGAGTTATATGGAAAAAAGGGTTTCTGTTCCTCTCTGCTGTATATCCACGGTCTCAAACATATCTTGGGGACTAAGTTAGTTTTCAAGGGTTCAGATTAAGTTGACCACTAGAAGACCTTTGTGGTTGCTGCTTTATAGCTTTCGGCCAAGATGAAGGAGGCAGAAGTAAAGTTTCTACTCTAAGATTTAATGAGAAAAAGTGAATCTGTGGGTTGGTGAAGCTCAAGGTTCAAGATGTTGACCTTGGAAGAAGAACCAAGCAACATGTAAGGAGATAAAAGAAGTTTGGAGTTCATTCAGAAACTAAGGAGAGATAACCAGAGTATTGAGGTTTTATTCTGAGGAGTGTTCTTTGAGAAAGTTCAACTAACTGGACAGTGTAACCTAATCAAAGGTGCATTCCGCCAGTATGAAGAACTGAATCAGAGGCTTGCTAATCTAGTTTTCGCATAGCACAAAGGCTGTTGATGAAGTCAATCTCCTTCATGTTTTACTAATTGTAATGTACTTTTCTATGTTTATCTTTTTGTAATTTCTTGTGAGAAAAGGCATTGTGAGAAAGATCAAATAAAAGCCATGAGAGGAAAAAGGTTGAGTGATACACTTGAGAGAAAATCCTAGAGTTATTTTCTGATTTCTTTAGGTTGGTTAAGTATCTTGTATCTTGTACCTGTTAGGTATCCCTTTCTTAGTTGGGTTAGCGCTAAGAGTGAATAGTTAGGTGTTAGCATAGCCAATGTCAAGTTAGGTTAGAACTTGAATGTGAAATTGGGGTATGTAATACTTTTAACTATAGTAGAAATTCCTCCATTGTTGTGGAGGAGACTGGATGTAGGTTGCATAGCACAAGGCAACCGAACCAGGATATATGCTGGTGTTAGCTTTTCTCTTCTCTGCTATGTTCTGTTTTCTGATATTCATGAGACAAAAATAAATTGTCTCATAAATTTCCGCTGCTAAGTACAAATAGAATCAGAATTGAAAGTGTTGATTTAAAAGGTTATAACAGCAACTGAAAAGGAAGGTATAGATTCAACCCCTTCTCTATGCCTACCACAACCTTCATATGTTTTTCACACAACACATATAATAGCAAAAAAAAAATAAGTTATCCATTTCTTTCATTTTTTTCTATATCCTGACACATCTAACTCTCAAACTATATTTTTACCTCCTCACTATCCACGCAATATATATTCTCCCACATCACAGCTAACCACCACAATTTTGTCACATATTTGTATTACAAAAATAAATGGTTTATCGTCTCAATTTCGTCACTGCATAGAATGCACACTTCTTCCCTTTGTCTTATGATGTGTCTTTTGAGTAGGACATCTTTTATATTTAACCTCCCTCTCATCACGAACCATACAAGCATTTTCAATTTTGGAGGAACCAGGCCACACCATATATCATCAAACACGTGCTTCATTGTTGATAAACTATATGCTTTTTTTCTGGCTATACTGGTAAACGACTTTGTAGAGTATCTCCCATTCGTACTATATGATCATGCCAAATTTTTTCTGTAACCTTCACAAAGAAAGCACCATTCAACATATTTTGTTACTTTATAATTTGTGTTTTCTCTCTCTCTCAAAGAAATTTTTTCGTCATTGGAGGTTTTAGATCCAGTCGGAGTCAATCCACACACTACATTCACTAATGTAACTCTCCTTCATGCTAGACATTGTAAATAGTCTTGGAAACTTCTCTTATAAAGTTTTATTGTTCACCCCCATATCCTTTCAGAATTTTACTTTTTGTCCATCTTCAACACACATTTTTCACCATTCTTTGCAAATATTTTTTATTGTATTTTTATTTGCAATGCCAACAATGTCATTCTACAAATCATTAGACCTCTTGCACTCATGCTCACCCACAAATATATTTCCATTCATATCATAGCACGAACTAATCACCCTCTTTTACAATGTATCATTATTGTCTGAAAATTTTCACCACCATTTAAAAAGTATTGTAACATTTTTCATTGTCATGTCACCCACTTTCATCCCTCCATGCTCCTTTGACTTCTGTATAATACTCCACTTTATGGTTGGTATAATTTTTATGTCTATATTGTTTTTCCAAAAAAAAATTTATATTGCAGTGAGATAATCTTCTTCTTCATCTCTTTTGGAATATTGAACAGTCCAAAAAATACATTGGTAGACTATTAATAATAGACTTTATTATTACCAATCCTCTTGTCTTTGTTAGTAAGCTGGCTTTTCATGAACTCACTTTCTTCTTAATCTTGTCAGTCAGTGACTTTCACGTACTTACTCTTCTTAGATTTGTCTCTAACAAAATGCCAAGATACGATATGAAAAAAATACCCGCATTGCATCTCATTGCAATCTTCAACTTATTTATCACCTGCTTATTACAATTTATTAGAATGATTGTTGACTTCTCAAAGTTTATCTTTAGCCCCAACATTATACCAAATCACATTAAAATTCTTCTGTAGTTCCTCACAATCTCTAGTTTAGAGGGACAAAAAAAAATTTTGTCGTCAGCAAATTGAAGGTGCAATAACAACACTTTCTTTTTTCTCACTTCCAATCCTTCTACCATATGCGCACCTAGAGCATAGTCAATTAACCTATTATGCACATCCGCAACCAACATAAATAGAACAGGTGATATAAAATCACCTTGTCTTAAATCTCTTTCCATCTTAAATGACCTTATCAGGGAGCCATTGATTAAAATTGACATTTTTGTTGACTCTAGTAAGTTTTGAATCTAACTATGCCACACCTTTTCAAACCCTTTTCTTTCTGACATGTGGTCAAGAAAACTCCACCTAACTGAGTCATATGCCTTTCTAAAGTCAAGTTTGATAACCACCCCTAATAATTTTGCTTTCTTCATCCACACTACCGTCTCACATGCAGTCAACGCACCATCCAAAATTTGGTGACTCTAGACAAACATTGTCTAATTATCACCTACTAGATCATCCATGAGAGGCCCAATCTTATAGTCATCATTTTTTATATAACCTTATATATGCTTCCAACTATACTGATAGGGCGTAGATCCTTGGTCTCTCTTGCACCACCCAGCTTGACAACCAACACTACCCAAGTCGTGTTAACCTCTCAGCATTTTTCATTCAATAAAAAATCTTTTTACTATATCTATGAACTCCACTCCAATAGTGTCCTACACCTTCTTCACGAATCTTAAATTGTACCCATTTGGTTTCGAAGGTCTTATTGATTCACATGATCGAACTACTGTCCTTTTTTCATCATCCGAGAGTATCGCTTCAATGCTTTGTGATTGATCTCCTTAATTTTAAGCATTATCCCATCCCGAATTCTAATACCAGATATCACTTTCGAAAAATATAACTCTTTAAAGTATTTTCTCGCTACTTGTTTAAAATGACTCCCTAATCATCCTTCCTCTCACATGCACCTCATTTATCTAACCTTTTTGCATACATCATTTTTTTTATTTATCTAACCTTTTTATTACTTTATTATATTTCTTATAACATATCTTATAGCAATAGATTTGTTGTTCCACTTTTATTCAAAAATAATATCTCTGTAATTTTTTTTTGGATCCAAAAGAGAGTACTTGGGTATCATGCCGGTTAAAATTTTATTGACTATGATGCACGGACACTGACACGGGCACAGGACACGACACGACACGAAATATGCCAATACGCGAATTTTAAAATCTTACATGACACGGGGACACGTATACATATAAAATATAAAGTATTTTTTTGTTAAATCGTAATGATATTTTGATATTTTATTGATATTAAAATATAAATTAAAAAATTTAATTATTTTTAATGTTTTATTTTAATTTTATAAAGTATTTTAAAATATTTTTTATTTAATAAATAATAATATATACTATTTCTAAATTTATTTTAAGAATATAGGTTAAGAATAAGACTGGATACGCTGACACGTGATGGTATCTAGGTGTGTCCAGACGTGTCTAGAGAAAATTTTTTTTCTTGAACGAGTGTCGGTGAGTGTCGTGTCCAAAATGTATTCGACACGCGAACACGGCAACTCAACGAAATATCCGTACTTCATAGTTTATTTATAAAGCATTGTTATATGAATATCTCCTTTTGTTATTTTTTTTAATTATAATTGTATAAGCTAATTAATTAATCAATTACAAAGTCTCACAAGATTATTAAAATATAAATTTTTTAAATTTTATTGAACCAAAATCAAATTTTTTCTTATAGAAATTAAAACAAAAAAATAGATAGTCTATAAAAAACAAATACTGATTTAGGTCTTTATTTTAATATTATGCTTTTAAAATATAATTAACTATGATTATCATCTTAAAAAATAAAATAATACCCTTTCATAAGGAAATAAAGTAGTAGTACTATTTTGCTGAATAATTAGAACACAATTCAAAAAACACTGATTAAATCATCAGTCTAGCTTGGTTGAAAATTATAGTACTACTACGATCTATATATTGGCTTGTAAATAAAACAATTCCTGCTAGTACATAAATTGTCCTTCCAAGACAAAACTTTCTCCAAATATATATTACACTCGCCTCCCTGCTCCATCCAGAGATATGCACCAATTAAATAAGATCAGGTGAGATTCAATATTGTGGATAAACGTCTAATATATTTTTCTTAAATTATTAGCACAGGATATTCTACTTTTTAAAAACAAGTTGAAAACTTGAACTCCATGTTTGTTTTAATTTTTTAATGGAAAAACGCCAAAAGAGAAAGGTAGAAGAAACCAGGAAGATCTCTTTTTCCATGAAAGGAGGAAGAAATGCAAGATTACGTTAAATGGCTTTGGTTTAATTTTTATTTTCATTTCAAGCCATAGATGGATTCCGAAATTTTTAATATTCAGGGATCGAATTTCAAACAAAATTTTTTATTTTTTTTATTATATATTTTTATTATATTAAAATAATTTAGATATAATATATATTTTTTATAAAAAAATTCGAAATGCATAATGTGATTATCAAAATATAACGATATAAGTCATTATTAATATTTTATATAATAATATAATGTTAAATATGTTAATATTTTAATATTATTAAAAAACAATTGAATTTTTTAAAAAGAGATATAAAGATGAATATATAAAAATTAATTTAAAAAATATAAAAAATTGAGTTATAATATTAAATTGGTTCAATAAAAAAATTAAAACATAAATATAAAAAAATACATATAAAATTATTAAATTATATAATATTTTTTAAAATACATATTTTATGATGATTGAGTGATTATTATAAGGGTTAAATACTATTTTTATCCCTAAAGTTTGGAGTGAAAATCAAATTCGTCCCCGACCTTTTTTTTTATTAAAATCATTCTCAACATTACAAAACGTTAAAAAATTATTCTTTTGTCCATAAATAATATTTTTTGGATAATTTTATCCTTAAATAAAAATAAAAAATATTAAAAATAAAATAAACCACCCGACCCCACCTCTTCCCTCACCCTCACTCCTCCCACCTAAAACGAACAAAAAAAATAAAAAAACTCGAAGTGCACCCTCATGAGTCATGAGCAATGCCTTCAAGGTTTTTAACTACTCTACCGATCTTGTTGGGAATGGGCTTTCCTTTGTTTGCTTCTTGGTTTACAAGCGAATGCGCTATTTGGGTGTGACTGCAGATAAGTACACATTTCCGTGTGTGATCAGAGATGGTGTGGAGGATTTGAAGGTTAAGAAGATTCATGGATTGTTGTTTAAGTTTGGATTCGAGTTGGATGTGTTTGTGGAGAGTGCTCTGGTTAATACTTATATGAAATTTGGGTTGGTGATGGATGCACATGAGGTGTTTGAGGAATTGCCTGTTAGAGATTTGGTACTTTGGAACTCAATGCTCAATGGGTATGTATTTGGCGGTGACTTCGAATATGTTCTCAAATATGTTGTATTGGATGAACCTACCGCCGTGGCTCAGCGTCGCCGGAATATTCTCCACACCCGTGGGCACTGCCGGCTGCTGGTGCTGCTGTTGATGGTCTAATTCCATATGACAAAAGAATGTTAAATAGTAGAGTGAGGAGGTTAAGGGAGAAAGATGATGATGAAGGGTATTTAAGTTGCTGTTGTCATTGTTGGTGTTGTTTGGATGAAAGGGTAGTGTTGTAATGGGTTCAGATTCAAGAGTGGTGTAGTAGTGGTGATGACTAATGGGGATTAGTGGTGAGGATGGAGAAATTTTGTTTTTTGTTTAAGGAAAAAATTGTCCAAAAAATATTATTTACGGACAAAAAGATGATTTTATAACGTTTTGTAACGTTGAGGATAATTTTAATAATAAAAAATGGTCGGAGACGAATTTGATTTTGAGCAATGCTAGGAGGTCAGCAATTTTTGTGATTGTTAGCCATCAACTAGCCATCAATGATAATTTGATGGTGTGAGATTTCATCTAATGGCTCATCTTTCTCTACTGTGGCCAAAATTCAATAAAACTATTGGCCTCCTAGACTTTTCCTTTGATTTTTACCCAAACCTTAAGCACGAAAACAATACTTAACCCTTATTATGGTATTTAAAAGTATTTGTCTAACTTATTAAAAAATTAAAAATCATATTTAATTTAAAAATATAAAAATAAATAATATTAAATATTTAAAATTTGTCATAAAAAAATAAATTATATAAAAATTAGAACTAAATTATAGATACGCTAAAATTCATATATCATATATAGATATAATTTTTAAAAATTCTAGGCGATGAAGGCTACTATTTGCCCTTTTTATATCTGTCCCTACAGCTGCACATTAGAAAATGATTATCTTTCGTACCATTCTATTTCATGGAACAAAAAATAAACTGCTTGTAATATATTTTTAAAAAAATTATTCTAAAAGATTATTAAAAATATTTAATTATTAAAAAAATTAGTACCAAAATTATTAAAAAAATTAAATTTTTGTAATATTTAAAAAAAACTATTTTTTAAAAATAAAAATACATATATCTTTAAATTATTATTTATTTATTTTTTTCTATAAACATATTTTTTAATTATCTATTATATTCAAATTTTTATTAATATAATTTTATATATAACAAAAATTTATTATTGTAAAATGTAAATTATCAATTTATCATTAATAAATAATTTTATTGTTTTATTGTTTTCTTAAAATCTGACCCAACAAACCAGTAACAATATAAGAATAATAAAAAAAATTACTTTCATTGATTTTTTCAAATTTAAAATGCATAGCTAAACTATAGCTCACTTTAGACATCATCATCATTATTTCTTCGTTGTTATAATTATTTATATATTTTTTTAAATTAATTTTGTCGCTTCTTTTTGTAAGGAATTAACCTTGATGTTGTTAGATAATGTGAATTTCGTCTTCATTGACCTTACAAAATTAAATTTGATTATAGGATTTAACATGACGATCAATATAAAAGCTTTATGAAATTGGTACATTATAATTGGAGCAAGTTACATAAATAAATCATTTAGAGATTAACTTTATAAAAATATAACTTTTAAAAATAGGTAACATTTTTAATCTTAAACCAACTTTATGTAAATTGATACATCTTATCACGGTTTATTATTTATACCCTAATTATTATAGGGTATTACAGATTATACTCAAAACACACATCATCATAATTTACTATACCGCAAATTATGAGTGCAACAGATTATATATAAATAATAAATTATGATAGAGTGTAGCGATTTACATAAGAATTAATTTAGGATAAGAATGTAACTTGTTTTTAAAAGTTGTATTTATGTAAATTTAATTTTTAAATGATTTATTTATATAACTTGTCCTTTTAATTAAATTGAGTTCTTTTCATAATTCGAAAATAATAATAATAATAATAAAATAAAAATATATATTTTCTATCTTCCTCTCTTAGTTTTTGTTCTGTGATGGTTGTATTGGGTTTGAGAGTGTAAAGTAAAAGTATAAAATAAATGACAAATTTATTTACGATAAAATTTAAATAGAAAGTAGAGTAAGACTAAAAAATTAATTTGATGTATTGAAATATAGTTAAAAAATAGAAAAAAAAGATTCAATTAAAAAAAGAATGTCTTTAAGAAATAAATAAACAAATAATTTAAGAATATATTTATCTCTTTAATAAAAATATTTAATTTTTTAAAATATTTTATAATTAATCATTCTTAATAATTTTGATAAAGATAGATTTCTTATAATTAAATTTTTCTAACTATTTTTTAGGAGAAATTTTTTATAGAGAAAAAATCCAATCCGATTTTTATCCAAAAAAAATTTTAGTTCTTAACCCTTTTATTTTAGGACAATATGATCTATTTGTTAAAAAATTTGTTAAGAGTAATTCTTCGCATACAAGCGATTAAGGCTTGTAAGCCTTACAAGTTCAATTAAAACTAACGCTCAAAACACGCTTCCAATCATTCTTTTTCCTCTTCGTCTTCTCCTTCTTCTTTTCTTTCGTTTCTTGCCTTCTCTTTCTCCTTCTTCTTCTTCTTGCTGCACGTTCTTCTTCCTCTTACTCTTCTTCTTCTCCTTTTCTTTCGTTTCTGCACGTTCTTCTTCATCGTCTTCCTCTTCTTCTTCATTTACGTTCTTTTCTCTCTGTTTTATCTTTTTTTTTTCGATTTTTCATGGTGAAATCGTTTTTGAAGAAGAAAAAGCAGTAGAAGATGAGGAGGAGAAAGAGAAAGAGTTCTGAATTATGCATAAGATGTATTTTAACAAATTTTGGGTGTATTTTTTTAAATCCTTTGGGTGTATTTTCTGTAATCCTTTGGGTGTATTTTCTATAATCGTTTGGGTGAATTCCTGTAACTATTTGGGTGTATTTCTGTAATCCTTTGGGTGTATTTCTGTAATCATTTTGGGTGTACTTCTGTAATCGTTTGGGTGTATTTCTGAAGTTTCATTATCTTCAAAAGGATTACAGAAATACACCCAAAGGATTACGAAAAATACACCCAAAGTATTTAAGAAATACACCCAAAATTCGTTGCATAATTCAGAACTCTTTCTCTTTCTCCTTATCTTCTGCTGCTTCTTCTTCTTCAAAACGATTTCAAAACTTGATTTCAGAAACCATGAAAATCGAAAAAAAAAACGAAGAAGAAGAGGAAGAGGAAGAGGAAGAAGAAGAGGAAGAGGAAGAGGAAGAGGAAGAGGAGGAAGAAGAAGAAGAACCGTTCTGAATGTAGCGCTTTGAAAACAGGAAACATTGAATAACGCATTAAAAGGCCTAGTAACTTGTAAGACTTGTAAGTCAAAAAGACTTGTATGTGTAGCACTCCTCGCAAACTAGTTTTGTAAGAATTTTATTTGTAATTTGTGGAGTTTTAAACTCTCACAAACTATTGATAAGTTTATTTTTAAAAAATTTCTTCAATGATGGTAGTTAAGTGGATCAAGACCATTGCTAAAAATGATATCGCATGAAAAAAAAAAGTAATTACAATAACAAAATTTTTTAAAGAAAAAAGAAATAACATCAAACAAAAAATGAAATGAGATAATATTAATGTTGATGATATTTGTATTAGTAATGATAATAACAAAAGAGATAATAATGATGATAAAATATGGTTACACAATAAAAATAATAAAAATAAAAAAAATGATGAAAATAAAAAAAGTGGTGATAGTAATGGTCGTTATTTGGTTATATTATTGAAAAAAAAGAGTAAAGATCCATTCTTATCTATTTTTATCAAAAATGAGGTGTTTTTTGTTCAAAAAAGGAGCATTTTATTTTTTAATTTTTTTATTTTAAGATAATATAATTTTTCAATTAAAAAATTAATTAAATAATAATAAAAATTAAATTTGTGGAAGTTTTATTTATAATTTGTAAAATTTTATATTTTATTTACTTATTTATTTCATAATGTCTTATCTCATTTATATTTTTGAAATTTTAAGTTTAATTTGTATACAGTTTCAACATGAAAGAAATATATAAAATTAAATATACAGTTGTCAAGTCAAATACTCAAATTAGACTAAAAGTTGAATATAATTAACTTATCCAAAAAGCAAAATAAAAGAATCAGATCAGTTATAATGAGTCATGAGAACAACACACGCATAAGTAATAAGATAAGACAAAACATTAAGAAAAAGAAAAAAAAAAGAAAAAGGTCCATGTACGTAGCAAAAAATCTCTCCTCGTATTTAGAGAGAGAGAGAGAGAGCGATCTGTACAAATTCTATTTCCCAAAATCACATTCCATTATTACAAAATAATGACTACAAAACTAGGAATCCACTTGTCAAATCTGTCCTGTCACAGTAGTAATTTCATTTCTGGTTTCGTTTCGGTTTTGTTTGTTTTGTTTTCTTATTATTAAAAAAAGGCCAACTAACACGCTTTTCTTCTTTCCCCCTCTCTTTTCTTTTTCTTCTTCTATTCTCCTCTTTTCTTCTTTGCCTCTGTCACAAGTCTCTCGCAACATAACACAAACTCTCTCTCTCTTTTTCTCTTGTTGAGTCGTCTCTTTCTCTCTCCTAAAATAGACGGCGACCGGCGAGCGCAATCTCGCCGGGGCTTCGCCGGAGATCAGCTTTCTTTAATTTCTCTCTCAATAATTAATTATCCGTACGCATAAACCAACAAGAAAAGAAGATAATATTTAAAGAAGAAGAAGAGAAAAGAAAAAATAAACAAAGGTCCGGTTCTGTTCTGTTATGTGTACGAACGTATAAGCGTTTATTTCTTGGTTTCTTGTGTATCTCGTGTGGTGAGATTAACGGAAAAGCAATGCAGGCGAGAACAGAGGAGATTTGGCCGAAATTATCATGAGATCTCCCCGCTTATGAATTTCCTTATGTCGTGTAGCCAAGGTTCAATTTTTGTTGCGGGTTCCTCTTTGTCTTTCTTCTTTTTGAGTTCAACTTCGTTGAATTTTCCGGAAGAAAAGAGACTCTGTTTCAATTTAGAAGGTGAGCATTTTATATCTTATGTTATGCCAGTTTTTTTGGGTTTAATTAGCGTATTCTCTTTTTGAATTCAGCTCAGAATTCAGAAGTCTTTTTGTGTAGCTGAATTTCAGCTTAATGTGCAAAAAGCTTCATCATTCTCGCAAAACCTGGATTCTTCTTTTTCTTTTTTTAAATTCTTTTTGGGAGCTTGATCTATTCATAGTTACGGGGGTTTCCTGTAAAATTCCCTTGGTTTCTTACATAGATAGGCTGGAATATTTAAACTTTGGTAGCTGCCAGTTGCTTTTAATCCTCATATGAATAGGAATTTCCTAATTTCTATGGATGCTTTTTGGTTCAATTTCCAACTCTTTTTATTTTGAATTCAGTGCAAAAGAATGGTCCAATTGGATTAGGTCGTTGGTAGGTAAGCAACGGGCTTTCTTCTTTTATCCAATTTCATCAATTTTCAGGTGGTGTTTAGTTGAAGATGCAACTATTTCTAGCTTAATTTTTGTACCAATCCCTTTGAATTTAGCAATTAGAGTCTTAGGTAGAACAGTTCCAATTAGGAGTTGAGAGTGATTATGCCAGCAGCCAAGAACTAGGTAAATGTTACTGTCTTAGTCTGAGATTGCATCAAGTTTAACTCTTTCTTGGTTTTGATTCTGTAGTGTTGTGGTCACTATGAATTTGCAATTTTTCCCCTTTCCTTTGATCAAGCAAATAGCCTTAAAAATAATTGAATTTCCAGCAGATGATAATGAGTAGAGCCTAACCAAGCAAGCACGTGAAGAGCTTTTCCACAATACTTCTATTTCCAGATTTTGTTTTTTTTATGGGATGCCTTCTCCAATGGTGGATCAGAGGGGAGTTTCTGCTTCATCTCACTTTTTTGATGACATTTCTTTTCGTTCTGAGGTAATTACATTTATTATTGTTCTCCCCACCCCCGAGGAAAAAAAAAAGCTACCTTTTTCTAGATGTTATGTAGCTTCTCTATGGCCTAAATGACATTACCTATGTGAGCAAGCTGTTGGTTTTCTAAACCTGTCTCGAACTCTTCTGGGCAGAGGGATGCTGGAATACGGAAGTTCAAATCCATTCATGATCAATATCCACAAGGTGAGGACCAACAGCGGAAGTTCAAACTTAAGTTACTTCTGTCTGGCAGAACAGTTGTCTATTTAGAAATTTTCAATCAATCTTCCTCTTATATGAATAAATGAATTATGTCCACAATTATTAAATGCATCTTTGCTCCTGAATATTTATTGTTACTTATCAATTTAGTATGTACTTTTTAATACAAGCAATTGCATCAAACCTAAACTAACACTTCTGTTTCAGTTTGTGGAAATACCTAATTGCAGTAATTTCTACGTATTCAATGCCTTAATAATGCATGCAAAAGTGTCTTCCATGTTCTAGCAGCTCTTTAGTAGTAGTATAGCTGGAATAATGATGGTGATTTGATGTGTATATATGCTGCACTCTGCAGGATTCAAGCTCATACATGTAATTTTTACAGAAGATATCTAAAATTTCAAAGTTTTTACATCATGCTAATTTGAATGTTGTAATACCTCCCCCCCCCCCTCTTCCCCGGCATACTTTTACATGTGATCTATATTTGCGTTTGTTCATGCATTTGCATATGCAGAAGATGTAGATGGATAAATGAATTTTGCTATATTCATTTTATCAGGAAAAAATGGAATGATAGCATCCCCTGGAAGCAATTTGAATTCTTCATCTGTACTGGAAAGAAGTGCAAAATCTGGTTTGCCAATGTCATGCACCAGTCTATCTATTGAAAATGTGGAACAGCTAAAATTTGGTGGTGAAGGCATTTTTGATGCGCTGATGGTTTCCAAGGAATCATCACATTATCATCACAGATCAAGGTCTGATTTATGTATGCGCTCCGGACCGAACTCACCTGGTGTAATCGGGGACAAGTTTGTTTCCAGTGCAGCCACATGTGAAAGTACTTTATTCTCGAGCTCATTGTCTGATATGTTTTGCCAAAAGTGTAAGTATGCGTTACTAGTAATGATTGTTACAGCATAGTCAAATGATCAGCACTTATGCCGTAATATGTTTCTATTTTCTAATGCTTGGAAACAATTTTGTGTTGCATCAGTTTGCTTGTATATCATCATTAGGTACATCTTAAGGTATTTTCTTATCAGTGTTTATATGCATATCATGATGCAGTGAGGTTGTTCGGGAAAGATGCTTTATCTGATCAGCCCGATATTATTGATTCTGTTCCCGAGGAAGAGCCTTATAAATCTCTTGAAGAAATAGAGGCTGAAACTATAGGGAATCTCCTTCCTGATGAAGATGATCTGTTTTCTGGTGTCAATGATGAGTCAAGATATAACAATACTAATGCCAGAAAAAATGATGACTTGGAGGATTTTGACTTGTTTAGCAGTGGGGGAGGCATGGAGCTGGAAAGAGATGAACATCTGAATGCAGGATTAAGAACTAGTGCTCTGGAGGGAGATTCAGGTTTTGTTGGAGGTCCTAAAGGAAAATTTCCTTTTGTCACACAACCTTCTAGAACACTCTTTGTTCGGAACATTAATAGCAACGTAGACGACTCTGAGCTAAAGGCTCTCTTTGAGGTGCGTCTTTGTTTTCCTTTCATGTTAGATGTTATGTTAGGATTTTCAGGAAGCATTTCACAACAGTTATCATAAAATGTAAAAGAACTATTATGTTTGTTCTGGCAGCAATATGGAGATATTAGAACCATGTATACAGCTTGTAAACATCGTGGTTTTGTCATGATTTCTTATTTTGACCTAAGAGCTGCACAAAGTGCAACGCAAGAACTTCAAAATTGGCCACTGAGGTTAAGGAAACTTGATATACATTATTCAATTCCAAAGGTATATTTCTGAGAAATTGTCAAATACGCATAATTCCACTCCATTGCTGTCATTTGTAATATTGTTATAGTATTACACTTTCTTTGTGTTCCTACTTCCTACCTTTTATGCTTTGCTGATATATCTACCTTGATGGCATGTTAGGTCAATGCTTCTGAGGAGGATATTGGCCATGGTATGCTGATGCTATCTGGTCTTGATTCATCTATTTCAAATGATGAACTCAAACAGATTTTTGGATTTTATGGAGATATTAAAGAAGTGAGATGTCTATTCACCTATTTTTGTTGCTTATATCATATGAAGATAATACATGTTTCCTTAAATATTATGTTGTTAATTGCAGATTTTTGAATCTCCTGAAATGAAACAGCACAAATTTATAGAGTTTTATGATGTACGAGCTGCAGAAGCTGCTCTTCGTGCATTGAACAGGGTTGACATTGCTGGGAAGCAGATCAAGATTGAACCAGGACATCCTAGGTTTGCAACATGGGGCCCATTTCTACTTTTTATATTTTAGACTGATTTTTTGTCTAACTTATAGCTCTTCTAATTATTTTCGCATTTTATGTGTACCTCTATATAACCGATGTTGTGTAGAGAAAGGTTATATTTTGGATATGCATTTATTCTTACCTCCTTTAATATTTATTGACTATGTGGATTATTCTTACCTCCTTTAAAGAGCACTCTGAGAACTTTCCTTATAAGAATTATTTTAACATTTCTTATGCAGTTTGATGCAGCAGTCTCATAAGGGGCAAGATGAACCAGATCTTGGTCAGAGTATTATTGACAACTTAGCACTGAGACAGAAGAGTAAGATCTTGTCTTTGTCAACTTACTCCTCCTCCTCCTCCCCCCCCCCCCCCCCCCCACACCACCACCACCACCACCGCCACCACCACACACACACACACAAACAAACACACATACAGACACACACACAAAAAAGAAAGCAAACACTTCTGGTGTTCTAACTGGACATCATGTGCAGCAACTGTGTCTCCTGGAGTGATTGGGTCTGGCTTGGAAAATGGTTACAATCAGGGATTTCAATCTGGAATGGCGCAACCTTTAAACACATATACTGATAATGCATTTGGACATATAAATTCTAGCATTCACAACACAGTGAGAGGGTCATCAGCTTCAAATGTTTCTGGCGTTTCTGAGTCCAATATATTTGTTGACGCAATAAAATTTGCTTCTAGTCCGAGATTTCATCCTCATTCCTTACCCGAGTATCATGATACTTTAGCTAATGGTAGTCCTTATAACTTTTCAAGCACCATTAGCAACATGACTAGCAGTGTCAATACTGGAGTGACCGAAGCCTCTGACAGCAGGCACAATCAGGGAATGAGCTCAACTGGGAACTTAGCAGAATTTAATGCAGGAGGTCAGTGCAATGGATTTTGATAGGCAAAAATAGCATAATGTATAACTTTCCTAATGCGTAACAGTTTTGAAATGATTCTTGTTTATAGAAAATTGAGATAGGAGGGAGTATAATTATTATCAAACCGTTTACTTTGGCACCTAGCAATTTAAAACTCTTACAATACTAATTACTGTTTAATAGTTGAATTATTCAATTAAACTATTTCAGAGTTGCCTAACTATTGAGAAATTATAAGTGGTTGAAACTTGGTAATTGTATACTTGATATATTTGTTATGTGTATTTGGTAGGTTTACATTGAAATCTGGTTTGAAATCATTGTTTTTATTTTTAACCGACAGGAAATGGGATCCGGTCACATCATGGACTTTATCAGATGTGGAACAGCTCCAATTTGCATCAGCAGTCTTCGTCAGGTACCATGCTGTGGCAGAAAAGACCATCATTTGTTAATCTTCCACAGATGCCAAGCTTTGCCAGAACACCACCTCATATGTTGAGGTCACAACACATGGACCACAATGTTGCATCAGCACCAGTGTCACCTTGGGGAAGGCAACATTCGCACCTAGCAGAATCCCCTGATGCTTCTGGTTTTGTGGGAAGTGGAGGTTTTCAGGGTTCCTGGCAATTGCTTTCTCCAGAATTTTCTCCTCGCTTGTTTCCTCATGCAAGTCCTAAAGGCACTGAACTGCCATCCAATGCTGGGCAGAGTTCTCCTAAGCATCATGGTTTCCCTGGAAGACATTCTATGAATTCAACGTCAAAATTTGATTCTGCCAATGAACGGATGAGAAGCCTTTATCACCGTAGGAGTGAAACAAACAATGCTGATAAAAAACAATTTGAGCTTGACCTAGGTCGCATAATGCAGGGGGAAGACACCCGAACAACACTTATGATAAAAAATATTCCCAACAAGTACGTCACTGTTTGGATCTTGCGTTGCTTACCATGTTATCTTTTCACGTTCTGTTTACAACTGAATGTTTCACTGGTGAAATTGTTAGTTATCTTAATTCCAATGTTAAGATTGGGAAAATAAAAATATCTGCATAAATTCATGTTTTGCATCATCATCTTATTGAAGTTGGCACTTGAGAATTTCTTATACTTCCATTCATTCTGTGTTCATTTGAGATATACCTTGTGTTTGACTCTTGATTTGTCCTACTTCTCTTTTCTCTAGGTATACCTCAAAGATGCTTCTTGCTGCTATTGATGAGCGTTGTAGGGGAACTTACGATTTTCTGTATTTGCCAATTGACTTCAAGGCATGTAATTACTTTTGTTTTTGTTTTTCTTTTTGTTGTTTTTTTTTTAATCTTTTACTTTAGAGGAGAATTCATAAATATGATTCTGATTCAAATCTACATGTGATTGCAGAATAAATGTAATGTTGGTTATGCATTTATAAATATGATCGATGCTGCTCAAATTATTCCTTTCCACCAGGTCAGTTATGAATTCTTATGTACTAGTAATATACTTTTGTGGAGTTCCTAGGTCTTGTTTTTTATTGTTTCTTCAGGGATTGATGGAACTAATGTCAATAAGAATTATGCAGGCTTTTAATGGGAAAAAATGGGAGAAGTTCAATAGTGAAAAGGTAGCCTCACTTGCATATGCCCGAATTCAAGGAAAAGCTTCTCTCATTGCCCATTTCCAGAACTCAAGCCTGATGAATGAAGATAAACGTTGCCGCCCTATTCTCTTCCACACTGATGGTCCAAATGCTGGTGATCCAGTGAGTCAATCTGTTTCTTTAATTGCAGTTATTTCCAGTTGCTAAATGCTGTAATGCAGCTACCATATTTCCTTCTTTGTTTCCCCTTGATATTTCGCATTAAATACCAGTCTTGGCAAGAATTTATGTCAATCTTCAAACCAGCAACCGATATTTAATGTTAATACAGTAGCCATGCATTTTTTCCATGCACTGCGTGTTGGTACTATCCAATGCTTGAAGAGATTTCATGAAATTTGATTGGCTGAAAATAATGCGAGAGTATTGGTAATAATTGCTGATAGAAACAGCCTTTTCTTAGGAATAGTCACTTGAAGCACATACATGAGAACTAAAGTATAATGTCTCTATTTTATTGGTTGAAAATTGTAAACCTTTTTTTATGCATAACATGTAAATTGAACAGATTCAACCCCTCCTTTAGAAGGCTAATAGAGGGTAACATTATTGATGAACTTTGTCTCTGCAGGAGCCTTTTCCCATGGGTACCAATATTAGAGTGAGACCTGGAAAATCTCGCACTGCTGGTAATGACGAAAGTCGCAACCAACCAAGTCCAAGAATTTTGATAAATGTAGAGTCTCCTAATGGACTTGACTCTGCTTAGACTCTTCATGAAACTCTAACTGATTAATCCTGGGGTCCTAACTGTTCAATATCGCATCATAAGTTATGTTCAACCCCGGATATGTACATTGACCTCTTTTTGTACTAGAAGGGAAAAAAGAAAAAAAAAATAGAAGAGAGCCGGAGCCTGGATTTCAAGGGGCTAAAATTTTTTTGCCTATAGAGGAACACTTAAACAAGTTTTCAGAGGCTGTAAGTACATAACCAGAATGAAATCACTGATTCTAGTATTTTTTTCCCTCGAAATTTTTGCATGGAGTCCTGTTTATCATCTCACAACTTCAGAGTATTTGATATACTGAAGCTCAAAATTTTGGCCAGCTGATAAAGAGAGGTTTCACAATTTACAGAAATTTCCTTCACAAATCATTATGGGGTTCAAGGGACTTTGCTGATTTCGTTTTGATCATTGTTGTTAATATGTAATTTTGTATTGTATTTTACTTCTGGGAATAGTTTTTGACTATAGGAAGTGATTGATTATCAAGAAAAAAGAGACTTAATTGTAACCATTGTTATTAAAACTGGACCGGACGGTTCGACCAGAAAATTGATGAACCGGATCTTATACCGATTCGGTCCGATATTTAGATCGTGTAAGACAACGAACCGGTAGAAACCGGTCAAACTCGGATTGAACAATTGAAAACTGGTCAAACCCGATGAAGACCAGTCCAACCAAATCGGTACAAATTGGCATTTTGTAGAAATGCTAGAGGCAGGGTTCAAACCCCTTCCTTCATAAATGGAGGCGCCATTTAGGGCCGCTGTGCTCTTCACTAATATATATGCAAATTATAATATATATATAAATATATTTCATCAAATTACTTCTATTTAATTTATTTTAATTTTAGTTATTAACTCACTCATTCTTAAATAAATTATATTTTTATTTAACAATAATTATAAACTCACTTATTTTTTTCATAGTTATATAATATCTATTAATATTATTTTTCAATAAATACCTGTAGTATATAATAATACAATAAATATAAACAAATTAATAAATTAAAATTTAAAAATAATAGTTATTTTAATATAAAAATAAAATAAAAATATTTATGATAGAGTAAAAATAATAAAATATTTATTGTTTCTATTCCATATTATTTTAAAATAGCTTGATATTTTTAAAATGTTAGTAAAAATATATATTTTAAATTTTAATTTTAAATTTTTAACTATTTTTTATTTTTTATTTATATAGGACTGAGTCAACCAATTCAACCAGTGACTCACTGGTTGAACAAATGATCCAATGACCCAGTAATCTGACCGGTTCGATTACCGGTTCGGTTTTAATAACTATGATTGTAACTAATGTTCTAAAAATCGGACCGAACTGGTCGGTCCAACCGGTTTAATCGTAAATCGTCAGCTAAAATGGTTCGGTTTGCCATGCAAAACCGTTAATTTGAAAACCGAATTTAAACTGTTGAACCGGTCGGGAACCGATCAGTCGGACCGAATTGGGACCCGGCCGGTTCTCATCAATTGATGCCGTTTTGCGTAAAAACTATTGTTTTGAAAAGTGAATCGAACTGGCCGGTTAAACTGGGTTAACCGAGAATCGATCATCTAGCCGGTTGGGTTGAAGTGCAAAATCGTCAGGCAAAAAAATGGTAAAAAATCGGTCAAACCGGCAGTTAACCAGTAAACTGTTTGAACCGAACGGTTTTTTTTCCGATTTTCAATTTAAAAAAATGAAAAAATAAAAAATATATAAACCCTCCCCCATTTTCTCTCTCTTTCACTCATGCTCACGCCCCCTACACGGAACCCTAGCCCCCTTTTCTTTCTCTCTCCCAGCCAACAGTAGCAGGAGGCCAGGAGCCACCGCTTAGTGCCCAACGCCGTCGTCGCCGACAAACTCGTCAACTCAGCCAGCGTCCAGCCTCGTCGTCGCCGATCCTCTTCTCCTGGATCCCATCTCCTCGCGTCGCTAGGTCTCATCGCCGAACGGGTGGAGGGTGCTATCGCCGCCGAGTGGAACTGACCGTGGTGGCATCAAGAATCATCGCCTGTGAAAGTGAAGGTATACTCGTCGCCTGTCATCGTTTCTCTTCCCCTCGCCGTCGTCTCTTTCTGTCGCTGTCGAGCCCTCTCTGTCGCGGTCGAGCCCTCTATGTGTCACCGTCGTGCCCTCTCTGTGTCGCCGTCGAGCCCTCTCTTTGTGTCGCCGTTGAGCTCTCGATCTCTCTGTGTCGCCGTCGAGCTCAACGACCCTTCCTCCGGTAAATAATGCTGCTTGAATTATTTTTATTTAGATTTTGTACTTTTGTTAATTCCTGTGTTTGGGTTTTGTTGTGAATTGTGATTGCCTAATATCTATGATGTTCATGTCCTAGAAATATAAATCATGTAGTAGTGGCAAGTAAGAAAGCAGGATTATTATGATATGAGATGTCATCAAGTATGTAGTGCATGAATGGAACTTTTTCTGTGGCTATGTTTTGAAAATCCTATCTATGATGAAAATCTTGAAACTAACAATGATGATTATGATTTTTGATGATTAGAGTTTTGTTTAGTTAAAAAAGGTGAAATTTTAAATTATATTAGATTAGAAATTATTGAATTTAAATATTTGAAATTATATATTTAATTTTTAATAATTTTGTTAAAAATTTATTTAAACCGATTGAATCTCGGTCAAACTATTAAACCAATAAACTAGTTATCTTACCGGTTCATTGACCGATCCACAACCAACCCGTTCTCCAATTCTTCCATCTCCTTCCTCCTCTCCAAAGAAACAGAAACCCTAGCCTCACCGCCACAAGAAGTGAGCCACCGCCGCTGCCCGTTGCAGTCAGGGGCAGGTGTGAAGCACAGAAGCCTCACCTCCTAACCCTAGAGCCCCTTCTCCGGTTTCTTTTATCTCCTTCCTTCTCCCCAAACAAAAACGGAAACCCTAGCCTCGTCGCTGTCCGTCGCAGTTAGGGGATCCTCTCTTCATTCCGTTGGCGTCCTCCAAAGAAGAACCCCTGTTGGCTCTCAGTCTTCGTTCTCTACTGTCGACGTCATCTGCTCGCAATCGTCCTTCGAAGGTCAGTGCTTACTGCTCGCAGTCTTCATTCTTTTCTACGCCGTCCGTCATCCTGCTCGTCACCTGGTCTCCGTCTCCGCTGCGCTTCTGCCCCTCGGCTCAGACGGCTCAGAACGAAGGCAAAGGCTTCATTTTTTTAATTTTGGTTCTCTGTTCTTCATTCTTTACTCAAAACATTGTTTAAATTTGAAATTTGAATCTAGCTGTATTATACTTTGTTTTCTTGTTTTGGATTGAATCATTAAATGATTAGTTGATTTCTTTTGGTGGTTAATCTTTGTTAAGATTGTGCTGATTCAGTTGATTTAGTTTACTAGTTAATCTTCATTAAAATTGTGTGCTGTCTTTTGTTTTGTGTCATGACTCAATTGTGCTTAGATTGTGACTGACTTAAACTTGTGCTTAGATTGAATGATTAATTGATTATTGATTAGCTATGGCTGTTTTGATGTGTTGCTGTTTTGATGTATTGCTTAATTGATTATATAGGATAGTTGTTCTGCCATGCTATTGCTGCCTATACAAGTGTGTAGGTACCACTAAAATTAGTAACCCTCATTAAATTACCTCAGCTATACCATCAATTAAATATCCTGAATACTAATATGCAGTTGCTATTTCAATCTGCATTCTGCATAATACTGTCTAAACATGCTGCTGCTACTTCAACTAGCATTCTGCAATATGCTTTAATGAAATGACTCAAGATTGAAGATGATGAGGCAATCTTCTTCAGGAAGCAGCAACACGTACAGTGAGATTACCACCTCTAGAAGAACTGTTTCTCATGATCTCAAATCTGTGTTTTGATGTTTTTTGAGTTTGATCACTGTCTTTTCCTTCATTGTCTTGTCTTTTTGCTCCTATACTACTCTCCGATACTCTATGTTTTTGCAGTGTAACCTAAGGCTATTATTTGTTGCAGGATTTGGTACTTGATGTTAGTTTAGAAGAAGCCATTTTGGAATGAAATCAGATTTACATCTTATTAGTTTGGTGTTTGTTGACTGAATCAGATTGGTAGGAAAATCTTAACCAAAAATTATAGGTAAAGTTTTTTTTTTAATTCAAAATAAAAGATACACCAAAAATTACCAAAATGCATTTTTGATTGCCTTATTATTGGTCATGATTTTATTGGTAGATTCACTACTTTTAACTAGCCTCATCAATTCTTCCTAGATACGAACTGTACATTCTTTTTTATTTTTTTTGTCTATAATTATTGTGTGTTTAACTTTATATAAATTTGTGTCCATCAAACTTCATAAAATTTTATATTTATATATATTTTTTTTTATAAAATTGTGCAAACTATTGATTCATTGTATCTTTCTCATCCTTAATTTTGTTTATATAATTATTTTGTATTTAATTTTACAAATTTCTATACCAAAGTTCATAAATTTTTGTGTTTTTATTATTTTTTTATATAGAATTCTACACTTTCGGTTTTATTTTTTTGTTTATCTTCTTTGACAATAAACATGAAAATGTTTGAAGAAAACACAACTTTATAAACAGTAACATAAAAAAAATGTGTTTTTTCCTATTCCTATTCCTACTCTTCTATTTCTACTACTTTCTTTTATTTCTTTCTCTTAGAATAAGGAAAAAAAAATAAAAACACTAATTATTTTGGTACCATTTAGATAGTAGAGTTTTGTCGTAATATGATCTTCGGTACTATTTTGGTAAAAACGTCCCCCAACCTGCCTCTAGCATCGTCCGTGCTCGCTTTCCTCTGTCACGGTCGGCTTTTCTTTTCCGGTTGAATGCTATCTCTCTCTGTCTAATCGTCTCAGCCGCATAACACAGGCCGGACAAAGCAGCGGAGACATCGGAGTCCGGACGGAGCACAGCCCTAATGTCGTTCCTTGAAGAATTTCAAGCCAGTAATTCACTCCCTTCCTTTCTCCATATCCTTTTTATTACTGACTAATTTTCTTAATTAATTTTTTAGGGTTCTAGAATATTCGTACCTTTAATTTTTCTTTTCAATTCACAATTATAACAATCTCTTTGTTTTTTTTTCCCATCCTTGTCTACTTGCAGATTTGGAGTCTCTACCCGTTATTCTTCAGAAGAAGTATGCCTTGTTGCGTGACCTAGATAAGAGTTTACAGGGTATTTGTCCGTTTTTATTCCTTGCTATATTCTTGTTAAGAAAGGCAATTATCTAGTTTGTTCTGGTACAATCTTAGAAATTGTATTTGGTGGTTCATTGACATGATTTAATCGTGAGGCAAGTTGCCATTTCACACTCAAGGCGCATTTGTTGTGTCCCAAAGTTGTAGTAATGCTGTTGAACTTATCCTGGAATTATATTATTCTTTTAAATAAAGGTGTAATGACCCAACCTAATTGGATAATTACATCATTGGCTGTTTCGGCGGCTTGAATTGTGACGTTGAGGTCACACGGAGATAACTTCATCGTTGCTCCAATGCTCCCCTTATAGGCGCTCACTACTATAAAAAATAACAAGAATGGGTTAGAAGCAACCAGAATTAGTTATTAGTTATGTGGTATATAATACACAAATCCAGTGTCGTGGGTGGTTAGAAACTTGTCTTAATGTCATAATGCTTGATACTTTGTTAAGAAAATGAATTTAGCACCTTTCTTATCTAAAATACATTTGTTAGGCTGGATTGTTTTAATGTGCGATGGGAAATTACCTAGGTACACCATTTACTATTTAGTTTGTGATGGGAATTTAGCCTGTAGTTTAGCTCAGATATTTTGAAATCCATGTTTTTGGTTAATTTGATTCTAAAGGCTTATTACATTGTCTTAGTTTGTATATTTTATGTTGCTTACTTTGCTAATTGCTAATACTTATAATTAGTTTTTAGATATCAAATTAATGGCATGTATGCCCTTTATTATTGAAATCTTACTCTCTGTCCAAAATGTTCTCCTGGAAAAAGTAATTCCCTTTGTGTCGTGTTAGTTTTCCTCCACATAACGACTGTGATCTCTGTGAGCAGAGATCCAAAGGCAAAATGAACACCGCTGTGAACAAGAAATTGAAGATATTAGGCGAGGAGTTAGGTCTGGAAACATCACACCTGATACTTCGGTTATTCGATTTTCCGATGAAGCACTTGATGAGCAAAAGCATAGCATTAGGATTGCTGATGAAAAGGTTGCCCTGGCTGTCCAGGCATATGATTTGGTAGTACACTTATCTTGCTACATGGAATTTTTTTTGAAAGACCTTTGATTCATTCCTGGCTTTAGATATAATTGCATGAATAAGTATTGCAGTTTTTTGGTAATACTTGTTCGATATAGCTAAATGATGGATTGTATTTGTATTTGTTTGACCGTACCATGTTTTTCTTGCTAGTTTTTTAATTTTATTTTTTTTTTCTCAATGATTTTGTTCTCAGTAGTGAATTATTTCACAATGACTTCTTTGTACTCATGTACTGAAAGATTGATCTTATCACAATGCGAAGGTTATGCCCTTGTGAGTTTGGCTGCTCTTTTTAAGAGAGGCACGTACTGGCAGTACAATAATTGTTCTGATATGATTGTATGTTATTTTCATTTGCATTTTTCACTTTTTGTCTTGCATTTTTAAATTTGGATTAAGAATATATATATGTACATATGATTTGGGAAAACAAATTTTTGTTTTGGAACAAAGTATAGAGGAGTCAGCATTTATAACGTAAGTACAAAAACTTGTTGGCTTGTTGGTGTGGATTTTGTAATAATATTTTTGTGATTTTTTGCAGGTAGATACACACATACAACAACTTGATCAGTATCTGAAGAAGTTTGATGAGGAGCTTAGGCGCGGTACTTTCTTGTATTCATCTCATGATCTATATAAGTTGTTAATGTGTTATATTGTAATTGATAACAAATGAATCTAATTATTTTTTTTTAATTAAGCATTTGTTTTTTTTTTTATTTATATCAGAAAGAGAAAATGCTCCAATAAGTGGAGTTCCTGCTTCAGCTCCTGATGGCAATACAAAATCTGGAAGGGGTAATGAAGGTGGCAGAGGAGGGCGTAAAAAGTATGAATCTTCTAGGACTATTTATGATTCAATTTTTGCTCACTTATTACATGATGTGTTTCTATGATTTTCAATTATCTTCACTTAATAAGATACCTTCGTCCATGGTTTTCCGTTATGGATTCAAATGATGGGCATATCTTCAAACAGACCATAATTATTTAGTAAAATGTTGAATGAAATAGAAGTTAAGACGTTAGGGAAATATATTTCTTGTTTTGGTAGCATTTAGGAGAAAAAGTGTTCAAACAAAGACATCTTAGTATGTGATGCCCTTGAGTGAATAGACAACTGGCAATAGATTGCAAAAGGAAAAACATTAGTCTCGCAAACATGCATTCCTAGTTTTCTTCAGTTAATGCTTCTTTTGTTTACAATGGAGGTTGAAGTTATGTGATCTCATTGTAATGATTAGTGCTTGAAGATATTGTAGATACTATGCCTTTACAATACAATCTGCCATTCTGTTGTTTGACATTCTTACATATTTCTTTGTAACGCTCTGTTGTCTTGATATTTGATATCCTACATTCCTGTAAGTACTACAAACTATACATAGAAATGCCAAATAATCCAAATCCTTTTGATGAGACGAAATTGTGTTGTCAAGCAACACTTGCCTTGGTTTGAAAACCAGGAATTAGATAATCTTATTTTACCTAAATTTAGAAAGCCAAATATTTATTGCCAAGATAATTACTTTAGTGACTAAAGTGTTGTCATTATCCATGATTAAATTTGGAAGTTTATATATTTTATATAACATTTGGAAAAGATATCTTAGTAATTGACAAAATTAAATACTTTCCCGCGGCTTGCCTTGCCCCAAAATAGAAATCAAATGCGGGTGCCGAAAGGGAACCAGCCCAATGTGAAAGAGATGTTTTTGAGCAAGTATAGAGTGCTCATTGCTTCCGAATACCGAACCTTAACCTTAATCCTGGCCTAAAATGTAAGGTTAACCTCCCTTTGCATCATATACCCTCTGCGGCATTCACTCTTTCCACATGCTACTGCCACTTCAGCAGTTAGTCACACTTAGACCCACTATAATTGCCCAAGTTCCCCTAGCTTCAAATTAGTTTAATATTGGCCTATTTGAACTTGATCACAAAATAAGTGAAATAAACATCTTTAAAATATAACTCAAGAGACTAAATAATAGTATTTGGCTAGAGAGTAGCTCTTGTACCTATAATGATAAAAATTCAGATAGGCAAGCATTGTATTGTAGGATAGACATCCTTCTTCTACTTGGTGTAAGGCACATGGTCTCTTTAGAAACGTATCCCACAACAATAATTTTTTTCCCAATATTGAGAGATTTGAAAGTTTTGCAATTGTCTCCCCTAAAAACCAAATCTTTTGTATTGGATCTCTTGTCCTCAATACCTTTTATATTATCCTTCTCTCCTTATTAATACCAATTCTTTTAGAAAATGTAGTCAAATATCCAACAAAAGTGGCAAAAAGTTGTACATCTTAAGGGCAAAAGTTTGAATGTGAACTTATAAAACTTGGTTGTAGAATCATGAGTTTTGCAATTTTATTAGAATTTATGTAAGGTCATGAGTTTGACAAAGAGTGAGTTCTATGCTAATTAAGTCTATATGCATTTTTTTTTTGGAAAATAAAAATATAACTAAATTTATTTGTATCAAATTAGCTTAATAAGTTAAACAAATATTTCATAATCATAAGTAAATGAATATAAACTTATAAACTTGTGGAATCAATTAGTTAGCATTTTGTTTCAATTTACATAAAAACTCATACGAGTTTAACGATAATTCATTTTTGCATGGTAATATTATGAAGAGAGTTAAAATATTAACTCTTGACTTTGGCAACTATGGTTTAGAATTGTGTACATAATGGAACTGGATAACTTAGCAGATTTTAGTTTGCGACTGAATATTTGTTTCTTGAATTAAAATTTTAAATTTGACATTGTAGTTGTTAAGACGGACACGTAAAAAGGCTTATAATGTGACATGTCACATATCTATTGTTTCCGTTGTTTGTGTATGCCGCATGATGCATGTATTTATACAGCATTTATGGTATAATAATGGAAACAAAATGAAATCTAATAGAAATAACTTGATTCACAACTGCTATTGCAGACGCCAAACATCTGTTGCAGTGGCAACAGAAGCACAACCTACACCTGTGAACCCAACTGGCATGGAATTGGATTTGCCAGTTGATCCAAATGAACCCACATACTGCTTTTGTAACCAAGTTAGCTATGGCGAGATGGTTGCCTGTGATAACCCTGACGTAAGTATTTACTTTACTTTCTTTCTTTTATCCCTAACATATTTTGACAATATTTGGGTTTGCAGTGCAAGATAGAGTGGTTTCATTTTGGTTGTGTTGGTCTGAAAGAACAACCAAAAGGAAAATGGTATTGTTCAAATTGCGCAGCAACAAAAAATCGTCGCAGAGGCAAATGAGGTTTGACAGAAGAACAAGATTAATAGTAAAATGGGTGACTGTATATTGTTAATATATTTAGAAGACGCAACTTTAATGTTTCAGGGCCTTGAAACTTTTGCATCACTGGCTGTCTTTGCATCTTACGTTATTGATCTTGCAAATGGAGCTATTATTTCGTTAGGTCAAGCTTTCATAAAGAGAGGATATTTTTGTATAGATTTTGTGCAGAATGTAAACTAAAATTATTACAAAGTTTACTTGAATTATAGTTAATTCACCTATTTAGTTGATCAGGAAACCATCTAGGGATGGCAAAACTCCCCGAGACGCGGGGATCCCTGCGGGGACTACCCCGAATGGGGATCCGACTGTGGGGAATTTTCCCCATGGGGATGGGGACAGGGGACAAAATTCCCCCGAAGCAGACGCGGGGACCTGAGCGGGGATCCCCGCCCCATCCCCGCTAATTCCCGATGTTTATAAATTTATTGAATTGTCCTTAATAGTTTATTTCTCATATATATTTTTTAGTCATTTCACACACACACACATATATATATATATAAACTCAACTCATAATCCTCATTTGCATAACTCTTCTTCAATTCAGAAATCTCTAACGTTGACACGTTGTCCATGCTCCATCCAACCTCTCTGCAGCCATCCTCTCGCCGCTCTCCCTTCTCACCGCATCGTCACACCTCACCGTGCCATGATCCTCACCGCGTCGTGCTCTCTATTTGTAGCGTTCTTTTCCGTAACGTTGTCATCGTGTCCATTCTCCTCTCTGTTGCTCCGTCTCCCACCTTGTCCACTTCTCTATCCTCTGGCTTGCCGTTGCATCTCCCCATTGCGTCATTTCAAAAGAAGTCACCATCTTGTTGTTTAGACTTTTTGTATAAAATCTTGTTATTTTTGTATAGAATGGATACTTACACATTTATTCATATGAAAATTAATAATTAGTTAGAACTATTAGATAGATGGGGAATGGGGTCCTCGCGGGGAATGGGGCCCTGTGGGGAATGGGGATGGGGAGCAATATTCCCCCATGGCGAGGAACGGGGCGGGGACGGGGAGTAAATCTGGGGGCGGGGATGGGGAGCAGGGAGGCATCCCCCGCCCCCGCCCTGCGCCATTGACATCCCTAAAACCATCCTTCATTTACTCTATATTTATGTAAAATACCATAACTACTTTTGAACTAGATGATACAATGTGGGAGAGTTCCTAGATGGTGAAAGTTATTTTGCGGTGTTTAAAGGACAGAGGTGTTTCGAGAAATTGTCAACAATTTCAAGCCTAATTTGTAAATATGGGTATTTTAGCATAAGTTTTCAAATTCTCCCATGGTATAATGAAGCAGGTAGATGTTATTATCAGGTTTTCTGTTACGTAACACCAACAATTATATTCATGCAGGTATTATTATTATTATTTAAAAGATACAAAATTATTCTTAATTAAATACTAGTTAATTTATATTAGAAAAAATAATTCTAAATATAAATAAAAAATTTTAATAATTTGAATTAGATCAATAAAGTTTGTTAATTTTGTTTTTTATAATATAATTGAGAAAAAAAATTTTCAGTTGATTTTAGAATAATAGCGGATATGATAGGGTTTAAACTTCGTTCAAATCCTATTTTTAGGCTTAAACATTTCAATTTAAGCCCTTTTGTACTCTAAATTTTTCAACCCAACCTGCAAAATAAATTTATTTTCACTAAATATAATATTGTCATTTTACATTTCACATTAATGATACTAGATTCTTGTATGCAAAGGAGTAGATTTCGAATTTAAATCTTCATTTGTTTAATTATATGTATTCGTATTTTTATCAGCATAGAAATTATATATTAAGAGTACACTATATCAATTGGGATACATCTAAAAAGTTAGATTTTCACCGGGGTATGTACATATTTTATTTTTATGATTAAAATATCTAGTGGTTAAATTTAAAAAACGTATTATACCATACATATTTGAACTTGCAATTATAGGCAAAGTTTTTTTTTAATTCAAAATAAAAGATACACCAAAAATTACCAAAATGCATTTTTGATTGCCTTATTATTGGTCATGATTTTATTGGTAGATTCACTATTTTTTACTAGCCTTATCAATTCTTCCTAGATACGAAGTGTACATTCTTTTTTATTTTTTTTTGTCTATATAATTATTTTGTGTTTAACTTTATATAAATTTGTATCCATCTAACTTCATAAAATTTTATATTTATATATATTTTTTTATAAAATTGTGCAAACTCTTGATTCATTGTATGTTTCTCATCCTTAATTTTGTTTATATAATTATTTTGTATTTAATTTCACAAATTTCTATACCAACTTTCATAAATTTTTGTGTTTCTATTATTTTTATATAGAATTCTGCACTTTCGGTTTTATTTTTTTGTTTATCTTCGTTGACAATAAACATGAAAATGTTTGAAGAAAACACAGAAGTTTATAAACAATAACATAAAAAATAGGGCAATTTACATAAATAAATTGTTACACCTTTAAAATTACGCAAATGCATTATTTTTAAAATGAAGACGCAAATACATTGTTTCATATATTTATAGAAACCGCTACTGCCAGTAGCGGTTTACATAAACACAGAATCCGCTTCTGCCAGTCGCGGATTACATTCAAATGTAGCAGCACAGAAACCGCTAGAGCCTCTCGCGGTTTTTGTTTGTTTGGTGTTGGTCATAAACCGCTACTGCCAGTAGCGGTTTATGTGAATTGGAACACGTGTGTAAACCGCTGGAAACAGTAGCTATTTACGTTGAGAGAGAAAGAAATAAGTATATATTTTTTGCAATCATATAATTTATATAGATAAGAAATGAAGTAATTTTTAAAGAAAAAATGTATGCTTTAGTGAATTTTTTACTAAAAACAAATTATTTTATCATTCATGAGTTTTAGAAAGAATGAAAATAAAAAAAAATTAGTCTTAATTTATATATTTTAGTACTCTGTGAGTACTCACTATTTGATTTGCTATTTAGTCTCATTTTAAATAGTATATACCATTAATTTTTTGTTTTATAATTTTTTTAGATAAAAAAATTTAATTTATCATTTCACAGTATAATTTAAAAAATATAAATATGTATGTAATAAATTTTTTATTTGTATTTATTATTAGAAGTGAGACCAAATTACAAATAAAAAAATACAATACTCAAAGTATTAAATTATATAAACTAAGACTAATTTTTTTATTCTCATCTCTTTTAAAATTTATAAATAATAAAATAATTTATTTTTAGCCAAAAGTTCACTAAAACATATATTTTTTTCTTAAAAAATCACTTCATTCTCTTTTATTTATATCAACCATTCAAAGGAGATTCGGAGAGTTTGGAATATGGGGTTGTGTTCTTTGGTACTGATTTGCATTTGAGGTTCTAGCTAAATAATTTTTTTTTTATTTGTGCAACTTGGTTGTCTTATACTAAAAAATAAAAACTATTTGTATTTATAGTTGATTGATTAGATAAATAATAGTGATAGCATCCTAATTTTGATGAATAAAATAAAAAATATAAATATGCATGTAATAATTTTTTATTTGTATTTATTATTAAAATGAGACTAAATAGCAAATCATGAATGATAAACTATAAACTCAAATAATAGGTAAAATAAAATAGAAATTGATATTAGAAAATAAAAATGATAGGTAAAATAAATAAATTATAACATGCAAACTTGATTGACATTATAAAAATAAAATCTAACACCAGATGAAGAATTAACTAACAAAGTTATAACGGATTAAGCAACTAACTTAAAAATTTAATGACGCACTTCCCCTTTATTTGAATCTTAGAATTTGGACATCTCTACAAATATTTCAGAATCATGACACCAAAACCAATATCAAAGGATGTTGCAATTATTTGACCTTGTAGTCCACACCTACTAGGCTACATGTTATTATGAAAAGTTTAATTATATTAGAGAACAAATCTTTTGAAATTATTGTTTCATTTTAAATATTAAATTATAATTTTTTAATTTTAAATTATAATATAATTTAAATCCTAATTCCTCAAAAAGATAAAGATTAAACAAATTTATAATAAAAAATTAATTAATATTAATTAAATAAAAATAAATTCTAATTATTTATACTTATTTATTTAACTTAAGCACATTTTGTCGGCAATGTTTTGAACAAGAACAATGTTTAATTACATTAATGAAAACTAAATTACAATATAAAAAAACTAAATGAAAAATAAAGACATCTGAAATCAAAATTAATACAATCATATATGACTATATTGATTTTGATTATATATTAATATATTAACGGTCACATTCTTGTTAAGTATTCAACAGGGGGTTGGAAGCTAGGGATGCAAAGGTTTTACATTTAGCTTAATATTAAAGGTTTTTTAGTTTATTTGCTTTTAATATAGTTTCAGAATGCCATCTTAAAGATAAATCATGTTCAGGTCATAAATTGTTTATCCCTAACATATTTTGACAATATCTGGTTTTGCAGTGCAAGATAGAGTGGTTTCATTTTGGTTGTGTTGGTCTGAAAGAACAACCAAAAGGAAAATGGTATTGTTCAAATTGCGCAGCAACAAAAAATCGTCGCAGAGGCAAATGAGGTTTGACAGAAGAACAAGATTAATAGTAAAATGGGTGACTGTATATTGTTAATATGTTTAGAAGATGCAACTTTAATGTTTTCAGGGCCTTGAAACTTTGCATCACTGGCCGTCTTTGCATCTTACGTTATTGATCTTGCAAATGGAGCTATTATTTCGTTGTTAGGTCAAGCTTTCATAAAGAGAGGATATTTTTGTATAGATTTTGTGCAGAATGTAAACTAAAATTATTACAAAGTTTACTTGAATTATAGTTAATTCTCCTATTTAGTTGACCAAGAAACCATCCTTCATTTACTCTTTATATTTATGTAAAATACCATAACTACTTTTGAACTAGATGATACAATGTGGGAGAGTTCCTAGATGGTGAAAGTTATTTTGTGGTGTTTAAAGGACTAAGATGTTTCTTGAAATTGTCAACAGTTTCGAGCCTAATTTGTAAATATGGGGTTTTAAGCATAAGTTTTCAAATTCTCCCATGGTCTAATGAAGCAGGTAGGTGTTATTATCAGATTTTCTGCTACGTAACACCTACAATTATATTCATACCGGTATTATTATTATTATTTAAAAGATACAAAATTATTCTTAATTAAATACTAGTTAATTTATATTAGAAAAAACAATTCTAAATATAAATAAAAAATTTTAATAATTTGAATTAGATCAATAAAGTTTGTTAATTTTGTTTTTTTTTAATATATTTGAGAAAAAAATTTTCAATTGATTTTAGAATAATAGTGGATAGAATAGTGTTTAAACTTTACTTGACTTACTCAAATTTTATTTGTAGGTTTAAACTTTAAACATTTCGACGCTTTTGTATTCTAAATTTTTCAACTCAACCTGCAAAATAAATTTATTTTCACCAAATATAATATTTAGTCTTGAGATGGACATCACAAAAAGGAGGATGGAGCATGTCAGGGAGTCTGCATACGGACCACAGCAAGAGCCTCTTCAGTTGCCTCTACCAGAGATTCCGAAGATGCCTCAGGAAATGTACTTTTCTCGCCGTGACTATTGGGACCAATTGATTACATCTCTAAGGGAGCTGACTTCATTTGTGGATCAATTGATGATAGAGTACCAAGATCAATCTGCCATCCTTCATCAGATAAGGGAGGATCAGAGAAGCATAAGGAAGGAATAGAGGAATATGTGGGAGGAACAGCTGAGACAGGGGCGAGACATTGAGGAGCTCAAACGCTCCAGATGATTTCCTGGAGGGAGCAGTAGCCGCCGTCCCTGAGGTGGTCACGTTTCATTCTCCCTTTTGTCTATGTTATTTTTGTTTTCATTGTGCTTTATCTTATCATCTGTTTTCTCTTCTAGTGCATGATTACATTCAGTATTTTTGTCCTTTCTAGTGTTATTTTCTTTTCCTTGTTCGGTTATAAGATATTCTATGTATCCTTCATCAAGCTTAAAAGAAAAAAAATTATTAAAAAAAAAGCAGTGAATTACACAAGGTTTATCATAAGCTATTCCAATTACTTAAGATGTGATGGCCCTATCTTTTTTTCTGATTTTATGAATTAACTGTGCATAATTGATATTGAAGTTAAGCATATTGACTCTTAAAAGAACAGTGAATTTAGAGAAGTATTATTGATTCTCTGAAAAATAAAAAATATTGATTCTTAAAGAAAAAGAAACAGCAAAAAGAAAAAAATAAAAAGAAAAATAAAAATAAAAAGAAAAGGGTCCAAGGCTTTGAGCATCAATGGTTAGGAAGGTCAAAATTGGTATAAAAAGCTCAAATGAGTTGCTATCCCTAACTATATGCTTGTGGTGTGAAGGTGTCCAGTAAAAAGCTTGAGACTAAGTAGTTAAAGTCGTGATCCAAAGCAATAAAGAGTACGCTTAAGAACTCTGAGCACCACTGTCTGGGAATTTAAGCAAAGCTAAATTCGAATTCAAAGGGTTCCCCCAGTTAAGTGCTTGTGGCATTTATGTATTGATGGTAATACTTGAAAACAAAATGCTTAGAGTCACAGCTAGGCTCAAAAGAAGACCTTATGTATTTTTCTCTTCTTTAGTCCTAACTTGTTTTTGGTTGCTTGAGGACAAGCAACAGTTTAAATTTGGTGTTGTGATAAGTGGATATCTTATACGCTTTTTCATTGCATTTTCTTACTGTTTTAAGTAGATTTTATCAGGTTTTAATATGTTTTAATATGTTTTAGTGAAAAAATTCATATTTGGATGCTACTTTGAGTTTTTGTGTTTTTTCTATGGTTTTAGGGGATTTTTGGGTGAATTTTCCTAAATTGGCGAAGTCTTGTTTAGAGATGATGAAGAAAGGATAGCAGATGCTGTCAAATTCTGACCTCCGTGTATTCCAACGAGCATATCTTGTGCTACAAAGATCCAATTGACACGTTCTCAATGGCGTTGGAAAGCTAACTTCCAGAGCTCCTGCAATATATAATAGTATATACTTCTCTTCCAGATCACTACCCATAACTGGCGTTGAACGTCCACATCTGGAGTTCAATGCCCCAGAAGGACCAAGCCCAGCGTTGAACGTCCAACGCTGGCGTTCAACACCAGCCAGAGACCAGAAGACAGCACGTTCAACCTCCCTAATTGGCATTCAATGCCCATTCTCCAAGTTGAACACCAGGCTTGGACAAAGCACAAGACCAAAGTGGACCCAAAGTGGATTTTAGCACTCTTTATCTTAGTTCTGTTTATCTTTGTACTTTTTAATTTAAATTAACATCTTTTAGGGTTATCATCTCCTATTTAAAGAGGAGATCACTTAGGTTTAGGAATAACTTATCAATTCTTTACTATCAAATCTAAGTTTTTCTGTAAATTATGAGCAATTAAACCTACTGGTTAAGGATAGGAGCTCTACTTATTCCTATGGATTAATAATATTACTTTTCTATTTTAATATATATTTGATTCTATTCTATGATGTATTGTCGTTCTTCAGCTATATGAATTTGGGGTGGAACAACAGTACGATCCCTTATTCTACATGAGTTCTTGCGAGTCCTGATCCGAATAGTATTGAGCTAAAGCTTGAAAATACATCACCTGAACCAATAATTTATCTGGGCTAATTGGGATATGTGACATAAAATTCCATTAGTTATGGGTAATGAGGTTTCTGTGGCGCTAAGGCTATAATTTTGAGCATCATTCTCCGATCCGAAAGATCTGACCTTGTCTGTGACACTTTAAGTAGGATCAGCAGGAGTGTGAATTGCGTGCGCTTCATCTTCATTCATATTGAATGACCACTGACAACGGCGTTTGATATGAATTAGGGGAGATTAATTGACCACGACCCATGGCGTTAATCACTTACAGCTTTGCCATAGAATGAACCATTCATTGTTAAAATGGTTGGTAAGAAGCATTAATCCGGAAAGATAAGCATCTCTGAGGCCTTAACTGTTTTTATAAATTATCTTTTTATGAATCTTTAATTGCTTTTCTTTGCTGTTTTGTTTTATGCACCTACAACAACAACCACTATCTTTCTATTCGCCTGACTAAGATCTGTAGGATAACCATTGCTTGCTCAATCCAATAATCATCATGGGATCGACCCTCACTCACCTAAGGTATTACTTGGACGACCCGGTGCACTTGCTGATGAAGTTGTGCGAGTTCAATTTCGTGTACCAATTAACTAGTTTAATTTTGTTACATTAGGATAGTTAGAGATGCATGTTAGTTGAGTAGGTGGTTAGATAATCTGAGCTGGATAGTGGATTTAAGTTTGTTATGCTAAATGCTGTTGTTTGGACATGTTACTATTTCATTGTTTTCCTTGGTTTGTTGATGATTTCTTGATTTCCCTGTACCGGTTTGGTTTGTTTGATATTGCTGCTGATTTCTACTTTATTTGTCACTTGCCTAATTCATATGACTTTTGTGTTGTATGCCTGTTTGACTTGTCTTAAGTTCATAAGAGTTGATTTTGTTGTTTGTTTATATCCGGGAATGTCCAATTTACTACTGAAATGCCGCTGAAATTTTCTTGAAATTCGTGTTAATTGTTTCGGATTTGTTAATTTGGTTGGTGATCTGCTGCTTCAGTCTTCTTTGGTCACCAACGCAATTAATAAATGGCTCGGTTAGCATTTCTATTGTTTTCAGTTCCCTTATGTTATATTGCTTGATGAATTGCAACAAGGAGCTATATGACAAATTTCTGTGTCAAATAGACCCTTGTTGACCAATAGCCTTTGAACCTCCTTTATGTTTGGAATTTTCAAGGTTAGGCCAAAAATTTCATTTCTTTATGGTTTAACTTCAATTCTTTTCTCCTCAACCATTGAAGTTTATGTTCTCAATTTCTCTTTTTGACCTAATCTCGATTATTATTGATTGAGGTTCATTAAAGTTGTTAATTGAGTTGGTGAAATTGTTTACTTAGCCTCTTTTTCAATGGAATTACATGAATGGCCACATGTATATTCAATTTTCACTTAAGGCTTGATAATTTTGAATCCATATTGACATGCATACTTTCTTCTTCATTTGTTTTCATTGTACATGCATGTTGTCATTATTTCATCATACATGGCTCAATTGTATCAATGCTTGATGGTTCTTAGTTGTGAACTTATGATTTTCTCACTTTCCTTTTCAGGATGAGAAAACCTCAAGGAAAGAAACTGGCATCTACTTCTAAGAAGCCGGCTCCAAAATCTAAGAAGCCGGTTGAACAAGTCATTGTGATTCGGGATCCTGACTTAGCCATTCCAGCTCAAGACCCAGTTCGGTTTGCTAACAAGTATTGTGCTCGTCAGTATAAGTTATTTCAGGAAAAGAAGAAGTTAAATGTCGAGAGAGAGCTGTGGATGTATGAGCCACCCCGTGATCTCCGAGCATTAGTGGACTCTCATATTGAGAGCCGAGGGTGGAGCTTCATGGATAGAGAGTTGAAGGAGACGAATGTTCGGTAGATGATGGAGTTTTATGCTAATTTTCATAACGTCAACCTCAAGTCCGTCCTGGTTCGGGGAAAACAAATTTCTATCACCAAAGCGGCAATTGCTAACATTCTCCACATCCCACCCAAACTAAAAGGGCGATGTGCATATGCCAAGGCGCAAGTGGACCGCCAGTTGGGTACTTTGGACTGGGATAGGGTGCTGAAGAAGATAGCTGTTCCTAACTCAAAATGGGTCATGAGTGTGGAGAAGGTTTTAAACCAAATGGTTTTCCAGTCAAGCAAGTTACCTTTGATGCTCGGATATGGCAGCAACTACTAACGAGCTTTGCCATACCAACCACCCATGAGACCACTATTACATGGAAAATGGTTGTTTTGGTTTGGGCAGTTTTAGAAGAAGAACCGGTCAACTTACCTAAGATCATCAGGACTTCAATGTGGAGAGTACCGGTGTCCCTTAAGCGGAAGGCAGCCTTTCTAGTTATGGTGACTGAGATGATTGCCAAGGCCAAACTTGAGTGGGAGGCAAACGACTACACACTAACGCTACCCAACAAGGATTTGTACATCCCACATGGAGACTGGCTAAAGGATTACCCCAGTTGGGCTGATGGGAAGAAGAAGAGGAGAAAGGTAACCATTGGGGAATCAAACTGACCAATAGTAGCATCATCATCCGGTCTTCGTGGTCCCATGACCCAAGAGTTAGGCCTCAAGATTCTAGAGCGGCTAGAGCGCTTAGAGAGGTGCTTAAACAAAAAATATGAGAACATCAAGCTACAGAATAGAGATTGGCATCCGATGATCGAGACATTGGACACACCTGAAGAGCAGTCAGAGGAAAAGGATGCAGCTCAGGGAGATGGCATTGAGGCATCTCCGCCGGCCGAGCACGAGGCTGAGACTGGAGCCAATGGTGTTGAGGTATCTCCACCGGCCCAACAACCTGCTGACCAGCCTACATCATCACCTCAGGGAGCTGAGGGCGTTGATCACCCGACTTTCCCTTCTCACGGAACTTCTAGCTGAGCACCGAGGACGGTGCAGTTTTCAAAGTGTGGAGAGGTCGTCTAACCGGCAGTTTTTTTGTTTTGTTTTGGGTGATGAAACTCCATGCACATCTCAGCTTATTTTTCTGCCTATGCCTTATTAGCTTTTGAGTATTTTGGGAGCTTTAATAGTTTGAACTGCTTTAGGTATATTTTGATGTTTATTGCTCTTTCTTGAAGCTTGACTAGTTTCTTTTGAGTATTTTGGATGCTTTAGTAGTTGAGTTGCTTGAGGTACATTTTGATGTTTATTACACTTTCTCTCACTCTTGTATATATGCCTTTCCGTTTATTATGTCTCTAGTTTAATTGTAGATTGTGATGAGAACTAGTTGATTGCACCTAGTTGAATTCCTAGATGTGCGATGAAGTGGTATTGTTTGGAAATAGGTATTTAACTTCGGAATTTTGAAAAACTTGCATCCAATCACAATTGCATACATATACATATACATATGCAAGAATAAGTTTGATCAAATTTTTTAGGAGCATATCTTAAAAAAAAAAGAAATAATAATAATAATAATAATAATAATGTTTACATATAGAAGTACATATATATAAACTTTATTTTCTTTAGAATAATCCAGAAATTTGATTTGAGTAAAAGAAAATTTTCTTATGTAAACTTGCTTGGGAAAATATATTTTGTGAAGCTTATTTGATGAGCTAGAATATATTAACATGTGATTTTTGAGCCTTATTGCATGTGATTGCATTATACAATCACTAATTCATTCCTTGAGTTTCTCTCTCTATGATGGTGATCTTTAATTTGTTCAATTCTTTGTCTATTGTTCCATGTACACATGCATTTATATGATTGAGGCCCTCTTTTCAATTAACCTACTTATCCAAATGGCCACACTCTTTCTCTACCCTTGCTAACCAATTTGAGCCTCAATGAACCCTTTTGATTCTTAATTTAGCATGTTACCAACCTTAAGTGAAAAACTATTATATATGCACCTAATTTGGATCTTTGATTGATTTAAGTTGGTGAGGTTGTGTAATAGGTAAAATGTGGAAAATTAAGCATATTGGTAGATAGAAGTGACTTTTGATTTCTCATTGTAAAAATCTTGGAATTCAGTATATGTCATGCTTTCAAGGATTGAATCATATGCATTAGCTCTTGCAAGGTTCTGAAAACCGGTTTGGATTGGCCGGTCGAATCGATTAAACTGTGAATCATGGAGAAATACGGCTTGGGCAAATAGCAAAACCGGAGATTTCAGAAATCGGGGTTGAACCAATGAACTGGCCAGAAACCGGTCAGTCAAATCGAACTGTGACCCGGCCAGTTTTTTGAATGAATAGCCAAATGTTGTCGTTTCAACCTCTGCACTTAGCCAATTAGCCCTAACTCCAACCTGATGCCCAGATCCAGCTTCCAGAAGTCTAGAATGCCTCTCTGGCTCTCTCACACGACAGGGCTCCTCCCAATACTTATTTTGTCTGAGTACTTTTGGGGTGGGGGAATTAATAGAATGAAAAAGCATTTGGCGAAGACATGTGGAGATATTAAGAAATGTTCTAAGGTCCCTTATGACGTAGAAAAATAAATGGAAGGATTATTAAAAGAAATTCAGAAAAGTAAAAGTAGTAAAAGAAAAGTAAGTTTCAATAAAGAGGATAGTGATGAGATTGAGGATGCAATTGACAAAGCAACAGTGCAAGAAGAACAACAAACTTCGAGTCAGTTACCAACTAAGCAGGTGATTGGAGGCGATCCCAAAAAGAAAGAAAAAACCATTATTCCTCCTATATTTGAAGAGTATCTTTGAGCACAAAATGGATTTACAAGCATTGGTTGTTGATACACACTTTACCGGACACAAATTAGGAAGGAGTGCTAATGGTAGAGCTGTGAGTGCAATTATCCTAGACAATAAAATTTGGGATGATTGTTTTACTGCATGCAGAATTGTGAGTCCGTTGATTAAATTACTAAGGTTGGTAGATGCCGATGATAAACCATCATTGAGAATTGTTTATGAAAGTATGCTGAGGTCAGAAAATGGAATCAAAGAAATGTTCAAGCATAGTAAGACTGCATATCAACCTTAGATAGAGATTATCAACTCAAGATAGGACAAACATTTGAAAAAAAATCTTCATGCAACGGCTTATTTCTTGAATCCTGCTTGCTTTTTCGGTGAAAATTATAAAGAAGTACCTGATGTCATGCGAGATTTACTTGATCTTGTTACATTGCATTGCAAGGTTAATAATTTAGATTCAGTTGAGGCAATGAAAGAAATACACTTATATAGAGATCGAAAGGAAAGCTTTGATAGGCCTGAAGCTTTTCGAGTTGCAAAAAAACTTCAACCTGGTAAGAGTATCTGTTTGATAATTACTTTTTTTAGTTATTTTATGTTTTCATTTCCTTAATTTGATAACTAATAGTTAAGCTATGGTAACTTGTAGATGAATGGTGGAGATTGTTTGGTGGTTCTGCTCCATGTTTATAAAGCATAGCAGTTCACATCCTTAACCAAGCATCTGCTTCTTCGGGGTGTGAAAGAAATTGGAGTCTTTTTCATCAAATTCATAAAAAAAGGAATAGATTGGAGCATGATAGGCTAAGTGATATTGTGTATGTTACATATAATTTACATCTTAAATTCAGGTAATATATATTCCATCCTTTCATTTCATATCATGAGATTTTGTGTAGTTAATATACTAGGCTTATCATATATTGTATTTAATTTGTTAGGACGGAAAGACAAAAAAGAAAGCAAAAGGTGCAATATGATCCAATCGATATTGAAGTATTGATTTGGTTGACTTTTGGGTGATAGAAGAGGTTGTTGAAAAAAGCCTGATCTTCCAAATAATATTGAAGACTTGCTTTGTGAGTATTATAGTTTATTGTCTGATCATTTATTACAATAGCTTTAATCTTTAATTAATTGATAATGTGTTATATATTTTGTTAGATAAGATTGATGCTGATTTAGATCAAGGTGGTGGTGGTGGTGGTAGTAGTAGTACATTTTATGCTGCACCACTTGATTTTTCTGGTCCAAGTAGTGGACATGAAGGTGATGATATCAACGAAGCAAATCTGCAACAAGTTATAGCGGATTTTGATGATTGATAACAAACTTGAATCAGTTGGATGTTGGCATCTTATGTTTATGTTTGATTTGTTGTTTTTGTTATTTGACTCTTGAGTTTATATTTGAATGAGATCATAACATTCTGGTCTATGTAGTACTTTTAATTTGGACGATACTCTAAGATAGTAAGATTTATATTAGACTATAAATATGTTTTAATGTGTTTATTTATATTTTATTTATTATTTTATTATAAAATAGTTTTTTTCGGTTCAACCACCGTCGAATCGATTGAACCTATAAACCAATAAATCAGTAGTTAGAGCGATTCGATGACCGATTCGGTTTTCAAAACCTTGATTGTAACATTCGCTTACATAAATATTATGATATTACCCTTTATTTTATTTGTTCATTTATTTACTTTGTGACGGTTTGTTCGATGTAACCATACTATAGATCAGATATTGTAATTTCTCAATGCTATTGCTATGGTGTCTAAAAATATTGGACTATGCTACATGTACCAAACTCAGCCACTAGTATAAAATACATGTTGGAATATGAATACACATTAAAAATAAATTAAACTACACATGTATTTATATACAAATACATTAGTGGCTGATTTTAGTGTACAAATAGTATTTTTAAAAATATTTGCCTAACTTACTAAAAAAGTTAAAAATTAATATTTAATTTTAAAAATATAAAAATAAATAATTATTAAATATTCAAAATTTTAATTTGTCATAAAAAATAAGTTAAGGCAAATTATAGATACCATAGAATTCATGTTTCTCTATTTACTAACGTAATATTTTACTACTTGCTAACGAGCTGTAACTTAAACGATATAATCTTCCCATACTCATCTAGAGGTCACGAGTTCAAATCTTCTTATCTTTGACTTAAAAAAAAAAAAACATATTGTACTACCCTCTAAAGCAGGCAGAACTAGACTATTCCACTTTAAAATTTACTTGAAAGATGACCATCTTATTCAACTCACTATTTGTATGTTTATATTTGAATTTATATATATGTTATAAACATTAAAAAACAGTTACTATGTGATTTTATATATTTATAAATATTTGACATATTTTTCTTTTGTTGTAAATTAGTTTAATTACATTATTATTTATAAAATTTGACCATAAATATTTTATATTATAATTATAGTATTTATAAAGTTTGATTGTTAAAAAGGAGATTAGTATTTTTTTTAATTCTAATGTGAACCAATAATATCCGAATTTTTCTAATTCATAAACAACACCACAACAACATTAATAGAAAAAAGATAAGATAGTTTTAGGGTAATAAAATATTGTAATAAGAATCATAAATAAATGTATTGATGAATAAATGTAATATTTCATTTTTGATATTGTAATATAGAAAATATTTCATTTAAATTGTAAGAAGAATGATAAATAAATATATTGATGCATCCACGGTTGATTTTGTGTCTATGGAGCTTGTACTTGTTTTTTAGATTATCGATCTTGTTTTTCTACTGCTGTCATGTAGGATATTCCGTTAATTGTTATGTAGAACATTTTGTTAATTATTTAACTTTGACCTCACAGTAAGGCTACATTGAAGCTAAATAAAATTTTTTTGGATTCAAATAGGACACTTTAAACCTTAAAAACCAAAACAGGATTACACCAAAACATATTACCCGATAGATTTATTTTACGATCCTGCTAGAGAATTAATTAAGGATGTAGCCAATTGGAGTCAATTAGTTGAAAACAGGTTCATTACAAAAAAAAATAACTCGTCACTACCTTAATTTTTCGAAGTTTGAAATTAAAAATAAGAGGAAATTGATTGAGTTGATTTATATTATAATTACTTTCCTAGATTTTTTTATTTTAATATTGTCTGAAATAAGAATTACCTAAATCTAATTTATATAGTATTCTTTCTATAAGAAAAAACTTTCAAAATCAAAATTGTAACTGCCCAAGGCAGTAAAACAGATAAAATTTGATCTAATAATCTGAGTATTGTATAAAATTTAAATTCTAACAATGCTTTAAATATTTTGTAAATGTAGTATCAAAAATAAAATATTTTGTAATCTCACTCCCATTTTTAAATATCATTCCACAGTACACACATGATTTTTATCATTATATATACAATATTCATTCTATGTGTTTTTTTTTTCTCTAATATTTAGACTAACTTGGGACTTACCAAATATATGGTAAAATAATAAATGATATTTTACAAGATAAAAGAAAGTAAAATGGGTGGAAGGTAGGACGGTAAAAGTGATGGTAACTGGTGAGGGTGCACCGATCGAACTCATTCATGAACATAGATAGAAAGATAATAATCATATCCATGTCACGCTGTTGTATATTTGAGGTTTCAACAAAAAGACATGTCACCCATGCTTGCAAAGTTGCATCACTGTTTCTTGGTTGATAGTCCTTTTGACAAAATCGTGATCTGGATCTAATTTTATTGAAGAAAATAAGATTGAAGTAGAAGAAGAAGACTCAAAGAAAGTGAATTTGTCATATAAACAAATACAAAACCTAAAATTGAAAAAAAATCAGAGGGTACATATTGTTATCCACTATTTATAGCTAATATGGTAAATAAATTAACTTTGGTTATAAGGTAATTACTATTGCTAGCTTTAACCTCTAATCAAAACAAACTTTTCCATCATTCTAACTAAAGTTATAAAAACAAATACTATCAAAAAATTATTCAACCATAATCAGTTATAGCTTGCTTTTGTGAGCCATTAGATACCCGTTTAATATCATCTCCAACATCCTCCCTCAAGTTGAAACTGATTGAATTAGTTACAAGTTCAGCAACATTATTATCATCCTCCCTTGAATTAAGACTTGTTGAAACCTTTAACCTCTTATCATCTACAAAATATCCTCCCTCAAGTGGGGCGTATAAGTCAAGCATGCCCAACTTGAAAGGTAAAGGTTTAAAGACACCCGGTGAAAACGCTTTAGTAAGTAAATTAGCCGTTTGATGAGCTGATTTAATAGGTAGCAATTTCAGCACCCCTGTTTGATACTTTTTACGAACAATGTGATAATCTACTTCAATGTATTTGGTTCTTTCGTGAAAGACCGGATTAGCTGCAATATACAGCGCAGATTGATTGTCACAATAGAGATTGATTGGCTGAGAATAAGATACATGGCAGTCATTAAGAAGATAAAGAAGCCATTGACCTTCCCGAGTTGCTTGTGCCATGGCACGATATTCAGCTTCTGAGGAAGAACATGCTACAGTTGTGTGCTTCTTACTCTTTCAAGACACTAATGAAGAACCTAGGAAAAACAATACCCAGTTATTGATCAACGAGTATCGGAACAAGTTGCCCAATCCGAATCAACATAACCAGTCAATTTGATATCATTATTTGAAGAGAAGAAAAGACCCTTAGAAGGAGATTTCTTGATATATCGAAGAACATGTAGTGCTGCCTTGTAATGGTCATCAGTTGCACAATCCAAAAATTGGCTGAGCTTCCTAACTGCAAAAGCAATATCCGGACGAGTATTGGTGATATATAGGAGTCATCCGAGCAGTCTTCTATATTGTAATGGATCTGGTAATCTTGTGCCACTCTCCTTAGAAAGTTTTCCATTATATGGCATAGGAACTGAAGCAGGTTTAGCTTCCAACATACCATATTTCTCAAGCAAATCAAGAGTGTACTTACGTTGATACAAAGCAATTCCTTTGGAACTACGAGCAACTTCCATTCCAAGAAAGTATTTCAACTGGCCTAAGTCATTAATACTAAATTCAGCATCAAGAGCCCTTTTAATAGCTTCGATTTCAAATAGATTATCTTCAGATAAAACAAGATCATCAACATAAGCAATAATAATAGCCAAGCCAAGCTTAGTATGCTTGATGAACAGAGAATGATCATGAGGAGACTTGATAAAACCATGTTGTTGAAGAAAACCACTTAATCTTAAATTCTATTGATGGCTTGCCTGTTTCAAGCCATATAAAGAACGATTCAACTTACAAACAGCACTATTTGGAATATCGAGACCTTGGGGAGGTTTCATATAAACCTCTTCTTGCAACTCACCGTGCAAGAATGCTGTATTAATGTCTAATTGGTGAAGTTTCCAGCCATGGACAGCAGCAAGATTAAGAATCAGTCATAAAATGGTAATTTTTACAACTGGACTGAATGTATCAAAGTAATCAAAGCCAACTCGTTGACCAAAACCTTGAGCCACCAGACGTGCTTTGTGGCATTCAACACTACCATCTGGATTAAGCTTCACTTTAAAAATCCACTTGCATCCAATGATGCGCTTTCCAATAGGCAAAGAAGTAATAGACCAAGTCTTATTCTTCTCAAGAGTGAGCAATTCCGCACTAATTGCATTTTTCCAACATTCGTGCCGCACAGCTTGTTCATAAGTCTTTGGCTCAACTGTTGTGGTTATTGCCAGGAAAAATGCTCTATGGACAGGGGACAACTTTTCATAATCCACCATATGAGATAGACAGTACCGCTTGGAACATGATTGGTTACTAAAGCTTCTTGTTCTAAGTAACATACAATGATAATCTTGAAGATAAGAAGGTGATTTATGTGTACGAGTTGATCATGTAAGATCCTGATTATGCATGTTATCATTTGAATGAGAATTAGATGATGCACTATTTGGTGGACTAGTAGAAGCTACATGTGAATTAGTGAGTGATGTATGGTCACTACACTCATGAAAAGAATCCGTAGTTGCATGAGATGGATGAAATGCATTTAAGGTGTTAGAAACAAGAGACCAAACTAAAGAAAATGTTTACTGTATATTCAGTCTGATCAAAAGTACAATATATAAGGAGTATTTATAGGTGCTAAATAAATCAAAGTAATAAAGACATAGAATCCTACAATTAATATACAGATATGCTATATAAATATAAACAATACTAATTGATCTAAATTGATTCTAATGATTCTCTAACATCCCCCCTCAAACTCAAGTGGGAGCTAAGGATACCAGCTTGAGTTTGGATAATAAAGTCCGAAAACGAGTAGGGGGATGAGCTTTTGTGAAGATATCAGCAGTCTGATCCAGTGTTCCAATAACAATGAGACGAACAGCATCAACAAGGATACAATGCCGAACAAAATGACAATCAATTTCAATGTGTTTGGTGCGTTCATGAAACACATCATTATGTGCAATCTGAATAGCACTGTGGTTATCACAAAAAAACATCAGTAGGAGACGACTGAGGAGCACCCAGATCTTCAAAACGCCAACGAACCGAGATAACCTCAGCAGTGGTGTCAGCGAGAGCACGGTATTCAGCTTCTGTGCTTGAGCGAACAGTGAATGTTTGCTTCTTAGCACGCCAAGAAATGAGAGTGTCGCCAAGAAACAAACAATAACCAGTAGTAGAACGACGATCAGTAGGATCACCAGCCCAATCAGCATCAGAGTAAGCCTGAAGAGACAAAGAGGAATGGGCAGAAAAATAAAGGCCATGAAATAGAGTGCCTTTGATGTAGCGAAGAATGCGAAGAACTGCCGCATAGTGAGTAGTACGAGGAGCTGATAAGAATTGGCTAAGTACATGAACCGGATAGGCGATGTCTGGTCAGGTGACAGTCAAGTAGACGAGACCTCCAACTAACTGTCAAAAGAGAGTCGGATTATCCAAAACAGTGCCATCCATAGGGGTAAATCGAACATTAGGCTCAAGAGGAGTAGACTCAGTGCGACTATCTGTAATCTCAGCGCGAGCAAGAATATCTGAAGCATACTTAGCCTGAGAGAGATAGATGCCATCATCGGTGGAGATGACCTCGAGACCAAGAAAATAGCTGAGAGAACCAAGATTTTTCATCTCAAAGGTACGGTGAAGTGAGGCCTTGAGATCAGAGATACCATCAACATCATCTCCAGTAATGATCATGGCATCAACATACAAAAGTAGAAGAACAACTCCACGTTTGCTTTTACGAATGAAGAGGGCATTCTCATGAGGGCTAGAAGTAAAACCAAGACTGCATATGGTAATGCTGAACTTGTCAAACCATTCACGAGGAGCTTGCTTAAGTCTATAAAGTGCCTTGCGAAGGAGACAAACCTTACTAGAAGGACAAAGATATCCCGGAGGGGGTTTCAGATAGACTTTCTTTTTCAAATTCTCATTAAGAAATGCATTCTTCACATCCATCTGATTGAGAGACCATTTTTTAACCGCGGCAATGGTAAGAAGAGCTCTAACAGACGTAAGACGAGCGACAGGAGAAAAAGTCTCTTCATAATCAAAACCATACTCTTGTGTACAACCTTGAGCAACCAAGCGGGCCTTATAATGGTCAATAAAGCCATCAGAGTGAGTCTTGATCTTGTATACCCATCTACTGCCCACAACTTCCTGATCAGAAGGTGGATCAACCAAATCCCAAGTGTGTGCTTTTTCAAGTGCTTGTATTTCTTCCTGCATCGTTAGGTTCATGTTTATGAAGGATAGTAGAAAAATAATGATAATCAAGAAGACGAGGAGGTGGATCCCTTACCCTAAAAGAACGAGCGAGAGGAGGAGGCATGGCGGTAGGAGCAGGATCATCGTCCGGTCTGGAATCATCGGGAGATGGAGAAGGCAGAAGAATAGGAGGCTGTGGAGGGTCACTCGAGATAAAATATGTAGAATAATCACTAGGAAAAAGATCAACATTGGGGTTAGTACACAAAGTTAACTGAGTAGTAGGAATTGACTCAAAGAATGAGAACTGAGAAAACATGTGATGCTCGCAGAAGACAACATGACGATATATATGAATACGTTTAGAGAGAGGATCCCAACAATAATAACCCTTGTGGTCAGTACCATAACCAAGGAAAAAATACATACGAGCCCGAGGTTCAAGTTTACTATGTTCATGAGGCTGAAGAAGAACAAAATATACACAACCGAAAACTTGAAGAGAACTATAATCTGGGGGTATGATAAAGATGCTCAAAGGGAGTAACATTACCAAGAACAGAATAAGGGAGTCTATTGATAACACGAACAGCAGTAAGATTCACCCCAAGTACGCTCAGGACATGAAGAAGAAAGAAATATTGCACGGACGGAGTCAAGAATGTGACGGTGTTTGTGTTCAGCTCTACCATTTTGTTGAGACATACCAGGACAAGAAAACTCAGACAAAGTACCATGTTTTGCAAGAAAGGTTAAAGGTTTGGAATCACGGTATTCCATAGCATTATCACGTAGGAAAACATCAATGACCTTGGAAAACTGAGTTTTAATCATAGTAGCAAAGTTGATATACATCTGAGGTAACTCATGGCGATTAGTCATCAAATAAACCCAAGTAAAACGGGAATAATCATCAATGAAAATGACAAAATATCGAGCTTTGCCCATAGAGGCAGTGGGAGCGGGGCCCCAAACATCAGAGTGAATGAGATCAAAAGGAGAGCAAGCAAGAGATGGATTATTGTGAAAAAGATAAAATAGGTTGTTTAGTAGTTTGGCAAGAAATGCAATCAAAAATTCATTTGGAACCTCACCTAAAACACCCTGAGACACAAGAGGACGCAGTTTTCCTAAGGAGGTGTGGGCAAGACGTTGATGCCATAAGTGAAGGGTAGAGGGAGAAGAAGCAACATAGAGATTTGGTACAGGAGGAATATGAAGATTCTCAAATTCAAACAACCTTCCGACCCTACGTCCAGTCCCGATGATTTGTCCTGTCCGAGGATCCTGTACACGACAACCAGAAACAAAAAAGTGACTTCAAAACCCAGATCAACAGGTTGACCAACAGAAATAAGATTAAAGTTTAATTTGGGAATATAATAAGTATTAGGAAGATTAAGAGTTGACTGGGATATAGAACCCTTGTGTGTTGTGTGCAAGAGGGAGCTATTTGTAGTATTGACATAAGGTCCATTTGTAGTGGTAGATAAGGACGAAAAAATATTACGCAACGGAGACATGTGATTAAAGCAATCTGAGTCAAAGTACCATTTAGAGTTACCTGGAGGGGTCAAAAAAGCAGCAGAGGTATTACTAGAAACAGAGAGAAGACGTTAAAGAAGAGATGCAATATCTGATAGAGAGACAGGAGACGGGTTGAGTGGATCAGGACGTGATGGGCGAGTAGGGCAGGCAGTAATTAAATGTCCTGAGAGCTTGCAGTAATGGCATAACAGCTGTGAACAATGGTAGCTAATATGACCTTTCTGGTGGCATGTGCGACATTCAACAGAAGGACAGTCAGAGAAGAGGTGTCCAGAACGGTTACAGTTTCGACATAATTTACCCTTTTTGTCGGTGGCAGCAAAAACATCTGCCTTTTCCATGAGTAGTAGTCACAAAGATTAAAGAGAGGAGAGAAAATGGCAACTTCTGAGCAAAAAATGAGAAATCGGAGTGCAGAATCAAAAAGAGCTCACCCAAAAACCTTAGGGAGGGTCCCATTGTCTGCCACGTCAGCAAAATGACGACACGTGGCAGCACCTAAGAGGCGAAAGAAGACACGCTGGCGACGAGGTGGAACGCGGGTCAACCGGTGGGTCGGGTCGGGTCGTTCGCGGATCAGTGGATACCCAGATGGCTTGCGTTGCGACACGTGGAAGTTCTAGGGGCATTTGACCTATAGCAAAATCCAACGGCTGCTGAAGCTTCTAGAATGAGAAACAATGGAGGTGGGCAGCAAGGTTCCGGCAACACGTGAGTGCGTGTCCAGGGGCGTATGGCGGCGTTAGAAAGCTGACGGAGAGAAGAACACGATGATGCCAGAGGTGACGAACCAAAGCGTCAGAAACAGATAGAAAAACGAGAGCAAAAAGGCACTGTTAGAAGAGAAAAAACAAGGAGGCTATGAACAAAACTTCACTGAAAAAAAAACTTTAGGCTATTCATACCATGTTAGAAACAAGAGACCAAACTAAAGAAAGTGTTTTGTGTATATTCAGTCTGATCAAAAGTACAATATATAAGGGGTATTTATAGGTGCAAAATAAATCAAAGTAATAAAGACATAGAATCCTACAATTAATATACAGATATGCTATATAAATATAAATGATACTAATTGATCTAAATTGATTCTAATGATTCTCTAACATAAGAAATCACAAGTAAAAAGATCAAATCCATTAAAATTAGAATCAGCAATAGGTAGAGAAGAGGCATTTACGGATTTTGTGAGCATGTCATCATGAAAAGATTTATAAGGAAAATAGTGTTCATAAAAATCCACATTTCGAAACAAAAATAGTTCTCTAGTGTGAATATCAAACAGAATATATTCTTTTGTGTCAGCTGGGTAGCCAAGAAAAATACTATTTCTTATTTGTTTATCAAATTTTTTTTCTTCGATGAGTTAACATTGAAGCAAAAGCCAAACATCTAAACAGTTTAAGGTGACTAATGTCCGCATCCTTACCAAATAAGGTAGCATAAGGGGTTTTATTTTTAAAATTTGGAGTTGGAAGTCTATTAATTAAATGAACAACTAAACAAATAGCGAAATTCCAAAAAGTTTTTGACAAGGACGATTGAAACATTAATGCTCTTGCAATGTTAAGAATATGTTGGTGTTTCCGCTCAACAATACCATTTTGTTGAGGTGTCTCAACACATGATGTTTGATGCACTATATCCTGTGAATTATAAAAAAAATATCAAGTTTTAACTCAGGACTATTGTCAGTTCGAATAATATTTACTTGAGAATTAAAATTTGTTTTCACATAGGCAACAAAATTCTGGACCAAACTGTTGGCTTCTGACTTTAATTTCATGAAATAAATCCATACAAATCTAGTTTTATCATCTACTACAGTTAAAAAATATTTATAACCTTGTAGAGAAATATGTGACATTGGCCCCGAGATATCAATATGTATTAAATCAAAACTATTTAAACTTGTTGTTTCACTAAGGGTATATAGTAGCCATTTTTGCTTCGTATAATAGCAAAAATTACATGGTTTAGAGCAAGTAGATACAGAAAACTGCACACAATGATATATTTGTTTGATAATGTCAAATTTGCTTTGGGGTACATGACCCAATCTAAAATGCCATAAATTCTCAATAGAAAAATTTGATGTTTGTGTAACCACATTCGCTGTCCTAAGATTAGAAGAAAGTAAAATCTTGTCACTATGACTTTGCATGTCTAGAATCCTAATACACGTATTATATGTTGTATTTTCTATGTTGTCTTATGTGCTAACTCTAATGCAGGAAAATCTAGCATGTATAATCCATGTTTTGCTTTAGCTGTACCAGTCATCTTCAAAGAGGTCTAATTTTGTATCTCACAAAGTTTGCCAGTAAAAATACATTTGCAATACCGGCCTTCTATAAGTTTGGAAATAGATAAAAGATTGAAGTTAAAACTTGGTATGTACAGCACATCTGTGAGATAGAATGTAGCTGAAAATGTCACAGTTCTACTTATAGTTGCAGTTGCGTGTGTTCCATCTGGTAATTTTATCAGAATTGGTCTAATATGTCTAAAATTTGTAAAAAAATGCAATGAGTGTGATACATGATCAGTAGCTCATGTATCAAGCACCCAAGAATTTGAGAAAAAAATTTACTGACAAAAATCGTGCAATATGAGAGTTCATGCAAAGTTTATAAGTCTCTAAAGGTATACCTCCATTCCCTGCATTTGATTGACTGACATCTCTCACGTTTGCTCCTTGAAAAAACTATGCATACTCCTGCCAAAGAAAGGTAAGCAGTGCATCTCTCAAACTCTGATTGAATTAGGATTGACCATCAGCTTCCTTCTTCTGCTTGACATTGTAGGTGCTACTCTCTTCAATTCCAGCAGCAATATGATTAGCCATAACTCCGTTGCTAGTTTCTCGTGGCCATTTCTGCCTTTGTAGATGAAGTGAAAATCCATGTTTGTGGTAACAAGTATCCACAAGATGCCCTGCCTTGTGACAATAAGAACAGGTCTTAGGTGCTGAATTCCTTCCACCTCTACTTCCACGAGTTCCTCGTGCTCTTTCTCTAGAAAGACTACTTGGATTGTTGTTGAAATTATGAACTGAATTGCCCAAAGCTAGGTGTAGGAAGTAAACACTTGCTCTACAAGTAAATTGGTACTGGCTGCAAACTTGATAGTTGGCTTATAATGCGAGCTAGATTTTGAAGCTGAAAGCTCTCATGTGAGCCATCCCTCGACATTAGGTTAGAAGAAGTGTTGGCCATTGACGCTAATTCAATGCTCTATTTGTATCCAAAAGCTTCACCTCTTTCACGATCCTCCACGCTCACCGCACCATGATAAAATCGTGATCTGAATATGATTTTATTGAAGAAAATAATATTGAAGTGGAAGAAAAAGACTCAGAGAAAGTGAATGTCATATGAACAAATACGAAACCTAAAATTGAAAGAAAAACCACAGAGTACATCAGAGTACATATTGTTATCCACTATTTATAGCTATTAGAAAATTAACCTTACTAAAATCTAACCCAATATGGTAAATAAATTAATTATGGTTATGAGGTAATTACTATTGAAAGCTTTAACCTCTAATCAAAACAAATTTTTCTATCATTCTAACTAAAGTTACAAAAACAAATACTATCAAAAAATTATTCAACCATAATAAGTTACAACTTGCTTTTGTGAGCCATTAGATACCAGCTTAATATCATCTCCAACACCTTCCCTTCCACACATGCATCAATGGGCATAGCGCCATAGCGTACTACTCTTCTCCTTCAATTCTGTTTCATTTTTCCATTGATGGGGCATAGGGCTTTTGCTGCGGAATCAAATTGATTAGTTAGAGGAAATTTAATTATAAGAGACTATTACACTCTTATTTGCATATTTGAGATTATTTACAATAAAAAATCTATACAAGGTCAAAGCTGAAAATCACTTTTGTCTGGAAAGCCAAAAAAGCCTAAAAAGCTACCTGTCTTTGCATAATTTCTATGAAAAAGTCGTGTATACCACATAATATAATTTTAAGAGCATAATATTTTTGGAAAAGTAGGAGACATTGATCATTAGACATTGATCACCCTCATATTATGTAATAAAACAGATATAGTTTTGAGTGCCAAACAAATCCACAATGAAGTTTAATTTGGGGAGTAGATCCTTTCCAGTGGAGAAAAAACTGGATGGTATCAATTGTTTAATCTAACCCTTCATTGCTCTCTCTCATATTTATTTTTGGTCTCACTTATAGAATTAAAGGTGAGAGATCACACTTTATTCTCTCAAGTATTAAAAAAATTGAGAGGATCCAGTTTCTTTAATTTGTTATTTTTTATAAATGCCTGTTTGGGAAGTAGCAGAAGTTACTTTTTTTTAATTATGAAAATTCACAATATGCGTATTTGGCATCATTTAAAAAAAACTTATAACTTTTCCAAAAGTTAATTCAAAACTTTTTGAAGAAGTAGAAATATATGACTTCTCCTTCTCGATAAGTCATTCTATCACTTCTGTAAAAAAAATTTACTTTCATTTTTAGCTCTGTGAAAAATATTTTCTGTTTCCGCTAGAAATATTAGTCCTCCACCACTATTTTCACGCAAGGTTCTATCTGCTAGAAGTACTGGCCCTCTATCACAATTTTTACGCAATGTTCTGTCTGCTAGAAATATTGATCATCCACGTACTGCATATATTCTTTCTATATATTCCTTCCAATTATTTGTTTACCATTTTACCACTCTATTTTTATTATTAAATTTGTATTTAAGATTATGTATGGTATGAAATCTCAGTTTTAATTTTATTTTTTCACATCTGATTTTATTTTTATATAGCATGCTATTATTTTTATAGTTAGAGCAAATTTTGACCCCAATAAAGGTGGAAGAAGTTCTAATAGGAGTAAAAAATAAAAAATAAAAAATAGCAACAAAATATACGTTGATACACGTTTAACATTTGTTTTTTATTTTTACCTACTATATCATACACAATAAATAGCAAACACTAACTACATAATAATTTTTTTGGTATTGCCATCAAGATTATTGTGAATTAGAATTTTATTACTATTCACCACATACAAGAACACTGTTATAGGTGAAGGTGAAGTAGAAGAACCAGTTTTTAATGATATTATGTGTGGAAGAACCAAATGCTAAAAGTGCTAAAAAATGGAACTAATAAGAGAACAAATAAAGAATCAACTGATTGTAATCTTAGTGATTAGGTTATGTAAAATTAATATTCAATATTGAAAAGTATTTTTTATCATCGTTATTTTAATATTTATTTTTATGTAAAAAAATTATATTTTTTGAGTTATTTATCCAAACGTTACAATTTTAAAATAAGTACTTCTATAATTAAAAATTTAAATAATAAATAACTGTAACGGCCTGGCCCAAACCTTATATGGGCCTACCCGACCCGTAGGCCACCCGACCCAAACGGTCGGGTACGAGGTGCTTGATCGCCGACCCGGACACGCGTCCTTGCCAGCTCTCCGCCACAGCTAGATGGGGAAACTTCGAGGAAGGTGGGCCTGCTCTTGTGGGGCGCACCTCTGACACGGTATATATGGGGAAGGTCCTACCCCTCCCCTGAGGTATGTCAGAACATCACTCTATCCTTTTTTTTTGCCTGCACACTCAGCTGACTAGAGCGTCGGAGTGTCTTTGCAGGTGACACCCCACCACCTCAGGGGCAGCCAAATATGTGGTCATACAGGGGCAACTGTTTAAAAAGGGACTCAGCCAGCCCCTATTAAAGTGCCTGCATCTCGACCAGACGAAATACGTACTCAAAGATGTCCACGAAGGATGCTGCGGCCACCATATCGGGGGCAAAGCCCTAGCAAAAAAGCTCATTCGAGCCGGATACTACTGGCCATCAATGATAGAAGACTCCAAAGAATTCGTGAGAAAATGCGTCAAGTGCCAAGAAAATGCCAACTTCCACAAAGCACCAGCAACGGAACTAAGCCTATTGACGTCCACCCAGCCTTTCGCACAATGGGGAGTCGACCTCTTGGGACCTTTCCCGGTTGGTCTGGGACAAGTCAAATATCTCATAGTCGCCATCGACTACTACACCAAATGGATAGAGGCTGAACCGCTAGCCGGCATATCCTCATCTAATTGCCGAAAGTTTATGTGGAGGCAGGTGGTAACCCGTTTTGGCATCCCTGAAGTCGTTATCTCCGATAACGGAACACAGTTCACCGATAAGAAGTTCGTGGAGTTTCTCACCGGTCTGGGCATAAAACAGAAGTTCTCCTCTGTAGAGCATCCCCAGACGAACGGCCAAGTTGAGGCTGCAAATAAAGTCATTTTTCTGGGCCTCAAGAAGCGGATGGATAATAAAAAAGGAGCATGGGCCGACGAACTCGCCTCAGTCCTCTGGTCTTACCGAACAACTGAGCAGTCGTCCATAGGAGAAACCCCTTTCCGCCTGACGTACGGGGTGGACGCAATGATACCCGTAGAGATTGGCGAGTCGAGCCCACGGTTACTTCTGAAAGGAGTAGGGGAAGCAGTAGAAAAGGACCTGGTGGATGAGGCCAGGGAGATGGCCCATTTGTCAGAAGTAGCATTGAAACAAAGAATGGCCCTGCGCTACAATAACAAAGTGCTTAGAAGAGAATTTGAAGAAAATGACCTTGTCCTGCGGCGCAACGACATCGAACTGCCAACACAAGGGGAAGGAAAACTGGTGGCAAACTGGGAAGGCCCCTACAGGGTCAAATAAGTGCTCGGCAAGGGCGCCTACAAATTGGAGAAGCTTGATGGCAAGGAGATCCCAAGAACATGGAATGCAGGTAACTTGAGAAGATTTTATTCTTAGCTCAAGCGCGCCAGCTAGGCGGCCTAACGAGCTCAATGATTTACTTTTGTTAAGCACTTATCATGGCTATAGACTTGTTTAGCTGTCAATTAATGTTTACTTGTCAAAATTTTACATTTACTTTTCCCCAAACGCGCGTCCCACGACAACAAGTTCTTTACAATTCATGTTAAAAGGGACGATGACACGGCACCCCGGGACTGATCACCCCGGGAGCCAATTAAGCTAACACCATAACAAATGGCTACATTAATGGTAAAGCCACAACTTGGCCTCGCCAAACTACCAACACGACGGTAAACAAACAAAAATGACAAGACGATACCAACAGACGACGACAGCAATAAAATGGTAACAGGCAAGAAAAGGTGGTAATCGCAAGCCGACCAAGCGGCTACTAAAATGTATCAAAAAAATAAGTACTGCAAATTCTACAACAAAAGTATAAAGGTACAAGAGCTCATTTCTTGGGTATGTCAACAATCTTGCCATCCTTGATTGTTTTGAAAACCCAAATTGCCGACGTGTCAAAGTCAGGAGCCACGATCTTCACCTGGGCCTTAAGAGCCTCCTCAGTCATGAAAATCGTGCTCTTTCCCTGCTTCACAGTCTCCTTATGCTTCTTCTTAAGCTCCTCAACCTCAGCTTGAACAGCCTTAGCCGACGAGACGGCCACATCATGTTCCTTCTCCAAAGCGACCACTCGACCTTGCGCGGTACTGAGTTGGCTTTCCAAAGTCATCTCCCGCTCGATTAAAAAGGAGATGGTAGCGTCAGAGACCTTTAATTTTTCCTCGGTAGATGCAGCCTTCTCCTCGGCAGCTTTAAGCTTCTCCTTCACCTTGGACAGCTGCTCCCGAAGCGTTTCAACTTGAGTTTTGAACTCATTATTGGCCTTGGAAGCAGAGTCAAGCTTTCTACGCAGCGACATCATCCTCGAAAACTTGAACTCGGTCTTCCGAGCTATAGCAGCACTGCGGAGAAGGGTAAGGTACATCCACCTCGCCTGCCCGGCAAGGTCGGTACCAAGAAAATGTTCCTCCGTGCCGAGAAGCAGCTGGGCGTCTATGAAAGTCCCGGCATCGAAGTTCCTCTCCATCATGGTGAGAACCCCTTCAGGGCTAGAGGATGACCTCTGCCTCTTGGGGGTAGGGATGATCTTCAAATCATCATCCTCCCCTTGTTGAGTGGAGGACGAGTGCCCGATACCAGTCCCTTCCTCATGAATGGGAGAAACGTGCGCCCCGTCAAAATTCTTCTCCAACATCTCGGTGTCACAGGGTGAAGGCATCTCCTAATCCTCCTTATTCTCAGGAGGGTTCTCCGGCTTCTGGTCAGCTTTCTCTTCATTGCTTTCCTCCAAGAAAGTCTTGTACAAACTCTCAAGCCCTGTCACCGAGGCAGACATCTCCACTGCAACAAAAAATAAAATAAACAAGTTAGTCGTGAAATCGGCATAACCAATCAAAGCAATAGTAAATGCAAGGAATACGACTCAAAGCTACTCACAAATATAATTCCTGGCGACCTCCCGGTCACCCATGAGAAGGTGGGGATTCACATGATTTTTCCCAAAAAATGGCCAACAACACGTCGGTAATCTTTCTGTCCACAACAGACATCCCTTTGTAAGCCACCTTAATAAAGGTGTTGGACCCCACCCCGAAACTCCAATACGTCGGGATGAGGCGTTCCCCTTCTAATGACAACCAGAAGGGATGGCGGCCTTTGACTGGACGCACCTTAAAGTACTTATCCTAAAGCCATGATAAGAGTCCTCAAACAAACCAAAGATCTTCCGACCCTGGGCAGATCAGAAGGACATGAACCCTTTCCTCGCCTTCCCCTCCTTGGAAGGATTCGTGAGGTTGAAAAAATAAAAGAAAGCGTTGACGGACAACGGCAGCTCCAAATATTCACACACCATCTCGAAACAGCGGATGGAGGCCCAACTATTTGGATGCAGCTGCGACGGCGCCACAGAGATCCGATTAAGGAGTGCCATTTGAAAAGCGGAAAAGGGAATGCGAACCCCCACTTGGGTGAACATGGCCTTGTAAAACCAAATCCAATCGGCAACCCGGGGAGAGTGGAAATTGAGTTCGTATAGCCGTTCGCTGGGGGCAGGGACAAAAACGTCGTAGTTGGCCTCCTCGTCAGTCCCCCCGCACAAGTACTCGGCTTGACAAAACTCGGTAAGCTCCTCCTCGCCCATCTGGTTTGGGGATTCCTTAAAATCGGAAACCACCCAAGCATATGGGTCGTAACCCGCGGCGGAGGTGGAAGCTCGTGAGACGATGCGAGGCATACCTACAGTGGGGGTACCACTCGGTTAGTCTATGAGGTCAGGAGTCCGGAAAAAGCCCAGAAACCATATTTAGTCTACTCAACAAACTAAGATCAAGCATGGCTGAAGCAGAATCCAAGTAAAATCCTAAAAAGCTAATGCCCTGGAATGGTGACCCCCTTAATGCACCTACTTAACACTAAGGTTATCTAGCATGCAAACCGAACAAGGAACATGCATATGGAAAGACTGGTAATGAAGATAAAATGACCGTAAAGCAGAAAAAGAAGAGAAGAACGCTTACCTGATTGACTGTGATAGCTGAAAACAGGAAGGGAAGGATGCTCAGAAACGCGAAGATCACAGTGGGGAATTCAAGAAGGAAGAAGGAGAATGCAAATAAAATGGAATGAGAATGAACAACTGGGGAGTTAAGAAACTGACTCAAGAAGCGGGAAAGACAAAGGACAAAATAGTCTTTGTGCGTAGGGTTTTGAAATAATTCATTGCGAGCATTTAATGCCCAATGCGAAGAACGAGGCGGCAAACGGTTACCCCTATCAATGGAAAGACACGCGCGCAAGAGGCACGTCCTCTCCACGAGCGGCCGACCTGACGATGACACAAGGGAGAATACATAACACGCCACCAACAACGCTTGCGTCCATTGCTGGCGCGTTGGGGGCACTGTAACAGCCTGGCCCAAACCTCATATGGGCCTGCCCGACCCGTAGGCCACCCGACCCGAACAGTCGGGTACGAGGTGCTCGATCGCCGACCCGGACACACGTCCCTGCCAGCTCTCCACCACAACTGGATGGGGAAACTTCGAGAAAGGTAGGCCTGCTCTTGTGGGGCACACCTCTGACACGGTATATATGGGGATGGTCCTACCCCTCCCCCGAGGTACGTTAGAACATCACTCTATCCTTTTTTTTTGCGTGCACACTCAGCTGACTAGAGCGTCAGAGTGTCTTTGCAGGTGACACCCCTACCACCTCAGGAGCTCGGGACGTTAGCTACTCCAACTTCACCTGCGCGAACCGGTGCCAGGCTGTACCCCACCTATCAACCTGAGGATCCCACCGAACCGTCCGGTACCCGAGTAACCGGACAATAACTTATTTATAAACTACTATTAATAAAAGTCTTTATACTTTAAGCTCTGTTTTTAGAATAACTTATTTAACATTTTATTTCAAAAGTTCTTTAAAATAAGTCCATTACTTTTATTTCAACATTTTTTTTAACTTTTTTTCTAGGTATTATAATATCAAACGCCGGATATATATTCTATATTTCATTTAACAGGCCTGTTACACATACAAGTCTTTTTGACTTATAAGGGCTAAGGATTAGATAGTCTCAGAATGTTTGGACCATTAAATGGTCCCATAACAAAATATGTTTTTTAAGTTTTTTAATAACCGCTAAATAGTCTTTTTTATTTTAATTACAAATTAACCCCATATATTTTATTTAATTATAAAAACTATTTTTTATTTTATAAATTATTATTTTATCATTTATCTATTACGTTTATTAACAATAAAAAACAAAAACAATAATGAATTAGAACTTCTTTTTGCCTTACAAGGGCTAAGGATTAGATAGTCTCCGAATGTTTGGACCATTAAATGGTCCCATAACAAAACATATTTTTTAAGTTTTTTAATAACTGCTAAATAGTCTTTTTTATTTTAATTACAAATTAACCCCATATATTTTATTTAATTATTAAAACTATTTTTTATTTTATAAATTATTATTTTATCATTTATCTATTATGTTTATTAACAATCAAAATCAAAAACAATAACGAATTAGAACTTCCATTGATCGTAATAAACTTTTTAGCAATTCCAATCGATTAAAAGTTTATCTTTGATCCATTACATTCGTCCAGGCTGTGAAATCGTGTTTCTTAGAAAATCAATCGATTAGATTAACAAAACAATCGATTGAATTTCAGGTTTCCCATGACTCAATCGATTAGACTTCAGGTTTCACAAAACAATCGATTGAAAATTGCAAGGCAGTATGGTTTTCGCAAAAATCAATCGATTGGTCATATTACCCAATGGATTGAACGATGACTAGAATGTGGATTTTTTATAATTCAATCGATTGTTTGTATTATCCAATCCATTGAAAGCTTCAAAGCAACTTGAGGTCTCGCAATTTAATCGATTGGTTGTATTACCCAATCAATTAAAGTCATCAAAGCAATATGAATTTGCCCAATTCAATCGATTGGTTATGTTACTCAATTATTAGAATAGAACTGAAATTTGCATCATATATTAATTATTAGTTCAAATTACAAGAATGCACATGTTTCAGCTGTTATTCTCAATCTTGTATACCATGGAACATTCATATAGGCCAAGCAATCAACGAATGTTACAAATATCATGCATTCAAGTTGCTCTAACAAAAAAAATTAAAGACAAGCTTTTTATGAAGTAAATCATGTTTCAAGAATTTATCCTTGAGAGAAGGAGAGTGCATGTCGATGAGAATCATCTTCATTACATAGAAAAAGAAAAACCAATGGTGCAGCAGTGTGTCACTGAAAATCATTGAAGAACAATGGTAAGCTCTTGGTGCATGCCGAGGAATGTGTTGGCTCAGAGACTACAGTAGAGATGATATTTAGGTGCTCAGATTTGGAAAATAGGGATCTCTTCTCAAAAAGTGTATGTCTTAGTTTTTCCTTTTCTTGCTAGGTGTTATATGGAAAGCCAATTATTATATAAAATAAGACATGGTTTTGTTTTGTCTTGTAGGATCCTTTTTTGATAATATCAAAAGTTGTGGAAGGTGGTACCCATTACCCATATTCCAATTTGTAAAACAGAAAAACGGATTCGATAGTCCAGAACATTTGGACTATTAAATGGTTCCATAACAAAACATATTTTTTAAATTTTTTTAATAACGGTTAAATAATCCTTTTTTAATTTTAATTACAAATTAACCTCATATATTTTATCTAATTATAAAAATTATTTTTTATTTTATAAATTATTATTTTATCATTCATCTATTATGTTTATTAACAATGAAAAACAAAAACAATAACGAATTAGAACTTCCATTGATCGTAATAACTTTTTGGCAATCCTAATCGATTAAAAGTTTATCTTTGATCCGTTATATCCCTCGAGCGTTTGTGAAATCGTGTTTTTTAGAAAATCAATCGATTGGATTAACAAAACAATCGATTGAATTTCAGGTTTCTATAACTCAATCAATTAGATTGGACTTCAGGTTATCACATAATAATCGATTGCAATATGGGTTTTGCAAAAATTAATGGATTGGTCATATCACTCAATCGATTGAATGATGACTAGAATGTCGATTTTTTATAATTCAATCGATTGAAAGTTTCAAAACAACTTGAGGTCTCACAATTCAATTGATTGGTTGTGTTATCCAATCAATTGAAGTTATCAAAGCAATATGGATTTGCCCAATCCAATCGATTGGTGATTGCTGCAAGTGTGATTAACAATTAATGATGAACAAATATTGGATATTAAATAGACGGATAAAAAATGAAGAAAAATTGGATATTAAGCAGATGGATATCCGAAAGAAAAATAATGAAATTTTTTATAATCAAAGAGATTGATACACAATTCCAACGGTGGGATTGAATATTTGGTGATAGATTATTCACCAATTTATAATGTTAATATTAAAGAAAAGATGAGATTATAGTATCTAAATTAAAATAAAACCTTAAAAATTGAAGTTAGAATTTTAAAGATAAGATATATGAATAATAAGATAATAATTTATAAAAACGATAAGAAAATTGAAAACGGCGTAGTACATAATTCAATCGATTGAATTGGACAAATTCATATTACTTTGATGACTTCAACCGATTGGGTAACACAACCAATCGATTGAATTGCGAGACCTCAAGTTGCTTTGAAGCTTTCAATCGATTGGATAATATAAACAATCGATTGAATTATAAAAAACTCACATTCTAGTCATCGTTCAATCGATTGGGTAATATGACCAATCGATTGATTTTTGCGAAAACTATACTGCCTTGCAATTTCAATCGATTGTTATGTGATAACTTCCAATCCAATCGATTGAGTTATGGGAAACCTGAAAATTCAATCGATTGATTTTCTAAGAAACACGATTTCACAATGCTCGAGGGATGTAACGGATCAAAGATAAACTTTTAATCGATTAGGATTGTCAAAAAGTTATTACGATCAATGGAAGTTCTAATTCGTTATTGTTTTTGTTTTTGATTGTTAATAAACATAATAGATGGATGATAAAATAATAATTTATAAAATAAAAAATAGTTTTTATAATTAGATAAAATATATGGGGTTAATTTGTAATTAAAATAAAAAAAATGACAATTTAGAAGTTATTAAAAAATTTAAAAAACATGTTTTGTTATGAGACCATTTAATGGTCCAAACGTTCTGGGACCATCTAATTCTTTGCTGTAAAACAGAAGTTATAAAGAATGATCTCAGCCCACAGTGGAAGCCAGTGTTCTTAAACATTCAACAAGTAGGAGGCAAGGTACAAGGATCACCCTCTTAATTTATTCTTTCCGTAAAACTATAAAAGTATGGAAATATGGCCATGTTTTATGAGATTATATATGGAATAATATGTTGAACTTCGTGATTTAGACACAGTGGAAGCTCTCTCATTTTTTCGTTTTTATTATATACAGGACAATCCTTTGATACTAGAGTGTTATAACTTCAATACCAATGGCAAACATGATTTGATAGGGTAATTGGCAGTTACTTTTTAATTTCCTTCCTCTGTTTGTTCCTTTGTCTATCAATATACTTTCTAGGCTGAAATTCTTCTTTGTTTTATCAGAAAAGTGCAAAAGTCTTTGGCAGAGTTGGTGAAGCTTCATGCTAGTGGTCAAGGAGGAACTTTATTTTTGCCTACTGGTGGTGGTCGTAATTCTCATAACAAGGTTTTATTATAAAGTTTATTTGTGTCATGAATCCTTCTTTCTTTCTCTAAAAAGTATAAAACATATTTTTCTATAATACAGGTATTAAAGAGCCGGGTATATCTGGACAAATTTTCTGAAAGTGTCCAATATAGTTTCCTTGATTACTTGTCTGCGGGTTTTGAATTGAACTTCATGGTGGCCATTGATTTTACAGGTACAGCTCATATCCTCAAATGAAGTGTACCTTATTAATTTCTAGATTTCTGTAGTTGTCAACATGAGGGGCCTTAGATATACCTGGATGACTTCTTAATCAAATATAACTAACCTCCTGGTTTATCAGCTTCAAATGGGAATCCACGCCTTCCAGATTCTTTGCTTTATATTGATCCTTCAGGACGGCCAAATACATACCAGAAGGTGAGAACTGAGAAGTGATCTTTAGTTCGAATCACTTGTTTTTCCAGCGATCCTTGTCTTGAACTTGTCACAACTTTATTTCTAGGCAATTGTTGAGGTTGGAGAGGTGCTACAGTTTTATGATTCAGACAAACGATTTCCTACATGGGGATTTGGTGCCCGACCAATTGATGGTCCTGTTTCCCATTGTTTTAACCTCAATGGAAGCAGTCACTATTGTGAGGTAGATATGCTACACCTGTTCTTGCTTTTGTTTTCACTTATCATAAAATAGTTCATCATGATTGAAGTTCTGTGATGATTTTTTGCATCATCTTGCTTTTCCACCGCTGATGCTGACATTTAATTGACATCACTAGGATGGAGTGGTGACAGATCTCCAAGAAACAAAAGATGCCCTTGTTAAAGCCTCTGACCTACCATTATCAATCCTTATCGTTGGAGTTGGAGGAGCTGATTTCAAAGAAATGGAGGTATGAAAACATGTCGGCTTTTTATACATAACTGTTCCTCATGGGAACTGTGTGATCAGTATACCACAACTGTTTTTTTTTTAGTTTTGCTACTCCTTTGAATAGATTTTAGATGCTGACAAGGGGGAGAGACTCAAAAGTTCATTCGGACGTGTTGCTTCACGTGATATAGTCCAGTTTGTTCCATTTCGAGATGTTTAAAGTCGGTATCAGTTTGCATATTATGATGTAACTCCATCCTATTGCCTTCTAACTCAAAAAGTCTTTGCAATCTTCCCATTGCAGGTGGAGAAATTTCAGTAGTTCAAGCACTTCTAGCAGAATTACCTACTCAATTTTTATCGTACATGAGAAACAGGAATATCCAACCGACTCTCTATAAGGCATGTAAAGAAGAACTATTTTCAAACTACATAGTAAAACGTTCTATCCATTGATTGTTGTGCCATTTCAAGGCCCTCGCAGTATATTAAATTGAAATTTGGCTAAAGGGTGCAAACTCGCGCTTTGTGCTGAATGCTCATTTAATTGAAGGTCAAGAAGGGTTTGCTAGCCAACTGCATTTATCTAAGATTGGTATCTGTCTGAGCGAGCTTTATGGGTAGGATTTCCTTTCCTTCTTGTACTCATGCTTTGTGGGTTTTGTGGCAGGTTCGTACAGAACTACAAATTAGAGTTTGTTTTCTTCAAGCTCTGGGGAAAATTTTAGTCGTTAAGTGAACGTTGAAATCCAATAAGTGAAAATATTTGTGAATTGATACTTTGATGCAAGTTAGATCATTGATGTCTTTAGATGGAAATTGATTATATCCATGAAATTAGTAAAGGTTACTAGATGGAAATTTTAAATTTGTCATAAAAAAACAGGTGGGAGGGTGGACACAAGAATATGATGGACTCACCTTTGCTTAGACCAAAACTTGCTCTTTCACTCTTCAAATCCTTCATGGCTGGAACCTCCATGCCCACTCTTCAGCTTGTCAATGACTCCTAAAATATGCATCTCGAATGTAGTGCCTCTTGTAATGATCACTTGGCAATTTATTTTCATTTTTCTAACTAGGGATTTCTTATCCAATGAATAACTTCTCATACCACTTATACAGATGTATACCCTTATTTATCCCTAGAAATCAAGAGACTGTAATTTGTGTGTATGTGATCTTTGAAGTCAAGCAAATCTCATCATTGTAACAAGCTCAATAAAATATACATGCTTTGAGATTTATAAAAATGTTAACAATTAATGTTTTGTTACTCAATGATCAACGATTAATAACATCTTTATTCATGTTTAATTTGTTTAAAATTTGGCAATTGATCAAAGTATAGTAGGTAAACTATCAAAGAGCCAAATATAACTGCCCCATAATTAGGTACTGAAAATGAAAATTAACTGGATATTCTCTTCCAATTTAAAGCTCAGGTAACAGCCATGAACCCCTCATTGTTCTTTCTCAATCATTTCTCAATTTATTTCACAATGAAAATGAATAAGTCTATGTACAGATCACAAATAACTGGCATGTTTCTACCCTAATGACCTTTCTTTCGATCTAGTATAATATTTCCACAGAATATTGCGCAAAACGAACAAAATAGTTGAAGATCACAAATAGAAGTAGCAGCAGGTAATGTGGTAATGTAGCAATGTTGCACTGTATTATTAGAATTTCAGGTGGATAAAAAAGGAGTGATTTTTGTATTGCATAACATTTCTTCTATGTGTGCACATAAACAGGGCGTGCAGCTACTCGAGCAAGCGTTTGTACTTGCACCAGGCAATGGCAACCACATACAAGAAAATGGTTCCAGCAGCACTGCCCCCAACAGTCCAAAAGAACTCTCTATTCCCGGTAGTATTTGAATCAAATAGCTCAATATGAATGTTCATGCCGAAAATACCAGCGACAACGACAAAGGCACTCACTACCAGAGTTGCTGTGGTCAACATGACTCCCATTTGGAGCAGATGATTCTGTTTGTCATCCAGCATTATGTTGATGTAGTCCTCTGTGTCGTCCACGTATTCCCTTAGCTTCAACAGGATCACCACAACAAAACAACATCAAAACCAATCTTATCATTAAGGTAACATGTAAATCACAAGAAGCTCACCAGACCAGAAATATGTTGGTTAAAATTTGTTTTAAGCATTTTCTTTGAAAAGACCTAGCCTAAAACTACCAAGGCACAATATTTGCCTCTATTACCCAAAAAGAGAAATTGTCCCTAAGATTTTGAATCTCTAACATGTTTGGATCTTTTGCAAGCAATAACAAGCAAAATCCTCAATTAGAAACCAGACAAGCATCATAATAATTCTTGGAAACGGGGATTAGTTGCTTATAAAACACAAGATTAAAAGTGTAAATGGTAGTTATAGGCAACGGAAAAGGGCATGACAAAGAAATGAAAAGGCATACAGTAGAGAGCTTGTTGAGTGTGCCATCGATTTGCACAAAATATGCTTCCAGGAGCATCTCAAGCTCCTCCACATCAAGATGCTTAGTTGTGGTACTGTAGGTAGTGCTAGCACGGCTGTCCCTGCTAACTCCCACTAATAACCTGTCATCATCATGTTGATTATCGTCATCGCTTGCAGCAGCTCCACCCTCTTCCAGTGATATTTCAGGAGGAATGCTGCAAAATGGAGAATTAGAATCAGTAAAGCAGTACTAACTAACAAGATTCAAGGCAAACAGAAAAGATTTACATGTACACTTGCCTGTCATCGACATCAAGCTGATTATGGTGGTCATTGTCAACATCATCATCATTTATAGAGGAGGCAGAAGAACTGTGGAGCTGTTGTAACTTGTCGGTGAGATACATCTCAGCCATATCGTCGTCGTCATCGAGCAAGTGTTCTAACTCATCCCTTACCTTCTGAACGCGACCAGTGATGGCAACAAGGCGGCTCTTAATTTGACGAACCCGTTCCAAATTGAGAGTACTGATCTTGGAAGTGAGCTTGTCCAAGGCAGGGTGGGCCTCCTGTTCCAGGGTTTTTGCCTCGTTCTCTAACACACTGCACGCAGCCTCCAGGCAGGCCTCCAGTGCCACAAACTCGAACGGCAGGATCTTCATGCCATCGCCGTTCTGGATACCATTCTGCTTCGATTGGGCTTTCACTTGCTCCCCAACGGGATCGGGATCTTCATCTTCATCCTGTCCCTCTCTTGATTGCCCTTCTTCCGAGTCGTACACTTTGCTCAGCTTGAAATCATCCGAAGCCGCAGCTGCCGCAGCAGCTCCCTGGACTTGGTGGTGCCGGAGGATCCTTGAGTGGAGCTCCTCCACGAAAGGGGTCACGGAGGGGTCGCGGGAGTTGAGGAGGAGGACCTCGTGGGCGGTGATGATGGCCTTGATGTGCTCGAGGTTGATCACGATGGCCCTCTCACGGCCTAGCACGGTCGAGGGGTAGGACAGGAGGGGGTCGAGGATACGGAGGTCACGGGCGGGGAGACCCGTGCGCCGCATGATGGCGTGCTTGCCGGCCTCCACAACCTGCTTCTGACCACTGGAATCGAGAAGCAGCCACGCCCTCACCCCGGTCCCCTTCTTCCTGCTTACTGGATTTGGAGCAACAGGAACCCCAATCCCATCCATCATCCCTGCTGCCGCTGCCGGAACTGGAGGCGGACCCTGACCCTGACCCCGAATATTCATCGGTTCGATTCCCTCCTTCACTTAATCAATTATTCAATTCTTTCCTTGTATTAATTGTATTCACCTGCTGAAATGATGTAGCTACATTAGGGGTAGAACCGAAACAACCGTGGTTCAACTGAAAAAACTGTTTTAGAATAAAATAATAAATAAATTATAAATAAACATCCTAAAATATAATTATAATCTAATATAAATCTTAAAATATCTTTCAAATTAAAAACACTACATAAAATATCATCAATCAAATTCATATGTCAAAATACATACTCAAAAGTTAAATAATAAAAAGAATATCTAAATATTAAATACCAAGATAAAGATTTATCAATCATCAAATGCATTGTTATCAAGAGGATTAGAATTGGCAGTATCATTCGAAATAGGAGGATTAGGATTGGCAGGCAAGTTATTGTTCACAGATGCATTGTTCTCAGCAATTGCTTCTTGATTAATACTATCATCCATAACTGAAATTTAATAAATCATTCACAAAATTAAAAACAACAGTAGCACTGCCAGAAATAAAAAATTATCATTCAACACCAAACAGGACATTCAGCAACAAAAACACCATTACCAACAGCATTCAGCAACAAACAGGGCATTCAACAACAAAAATTAGCATTCAGCAATAAAGTGTCATCAATCAAATCCATATAATCTTATCCAAATACAATCTCAAAAGTTAAATAGTAAAAAGAAATATCTAAATATTAAAAACCAACATGAATATTTATCAATCATCAAAATCCGTAAATTAGAAAAACCTTGTGACTGACTATTATTTGAACTAGGTGGATTAGGATTAGCAGAATCATTTGAATTAGGAGGATTGGCAGATGAATTATTACTCAAACAGGCATTATCAACAACTGCTTCTTGATTAATACTTCCATCCATAACTAAAATCAATAAATCATAATCCAAATTAAAAACAGCAACAGAACGACCAGAAATCAATTAATCATCCATAAGACCATAGAACAGAATCAGTAACAAATCCATTACTCAATTTCAGAAACAAATCCATTACTCAATTTCAGAATCAGTAACAAATCAGTAACAAAAGCACATATTAGAATAGAATCAGTAACATCAGAAATCAATCACTAACTTCAGAGTTCAGACCACTAATCTTGACTGAGAGAAAGACAATGCTGACGAGATGAGAAGGACGGCTACGGCGAGATGAGAAGGACGACGACGGCGAGACCATGGCTTGCAGCTCGAACTCGAGCAAGACGACGACGTGACTACGTGCCGAGCTAGGGGTTTCGGTCTCACACAGGGGGAAGGAGGAGGCGCCTCTGACAGACGGCAACGGCGGATCCGTGGAAAAGGCTAGGCTTTTGGCAGTTTTCGGGTTCCCTTTGTTTTTTTCAAGGTTCTGAGAACCGGACCGATCATCGAACCATTTTACTCACTGGTTCACTGGTCCAACCGGTCCAACCGTAATTCAACCGGAATGTTTTAAAATAAAATAATAAATCAATTATAGAACAACTCTCATCAACACAATAAAAAACAATCAATAAATCATCAACACAATAAAAATTATAGAATATGTGTATTTCTATAATATAAAATTACAGAACATGTCTACTGGCATATTACTTATTATAACTGCCTCTATCACCAGTTCATTGTGCTAATGGTTTTCAATGCTGCAAGCTACTCCACTCCTAACTTTGAGCTGCTCCCTAATAAAGTTTCAAGTAGAAATTTCAAAACATTTTAATACTATGGTCTATGGCTCAAAACATATTCAAGCTTGAGGTGTATGCATGTATTCAATGAAATCAAAGCAAAACTAACTGTGAGAAGAACATTAAACTTACTCGTGGTTTTTATAGAAAGCATTCCATCTGTTTACAAGCTTCAAATATAAACAGCTCAAATGCTCATCAATAAAATATGAAAATTATGTAGATGTTTTCCTCTCTAAAATGAATAGTCCAATTGTTAAGTTATTCCGGTTGTCAGTATCATTGTTAGAAGAAAATCTCATCTTGAAATCAACCTATTATACATCAAACTCCAAAAGATTATCAATTTTAACCCAATTTTAACAAGATCAGCACAATGATTAACAACAAAAAAAAGCACTGAGTGAGGTAATGAGTACAAAATCAAGAAACTTTAATAAAATTTAACATTAGAAAAAAAGCAAGAACAAGCCAATAACAGTTTATCAGTACCAATTTAGCATCAATCAATAAACCAGTAGCATAGTTCATTAATCAAGAACAGGCTAGAACAAGCCAGAGTAGTGAGCAAAGCCAATCAAGTTTTTAACATAGTTTTCACAAGGTTAACACAAAAATTAACATGCTTTAACATAACCCAATTTTAACAAGCTAAGCACAATGATTAACAACAACAAAAAAGTCCTAAATGAGGTAATGAGCACAAAATCAAGAAACTTTAACAAAAATTTAACAACAGATAAAAAAAAGCCAAGAACAAGCCAGTAACAGTTTATCAGTACCAATTTAGCATCAATCAATAAGCCAATGATTAACAAGCTCAGCACAATGATTAACAAAAAAAAATCACTGAATGAGGTAATGAGCACAAAATCAAGAAACTTATAACAAAATTTAACAACAGACAAAAAAGCCAAGAACAAGCCAGTAACAGTTTATCCGTACCAATTTAGCATCAATCAATAAGCCAGTAACAGAGTTAATTAATCAATAATAGGCTAGAACAAGCCAGAGTAGTGAGCAAAGCCAATCAACCAAGAACAAGCACTAAGCACTGACAAAGCATCCAATTAACTCAAGCACAAAGTTAAAAAACAAAACAGCAACACATCACTTAATCAATAATCATCAATCAATGAAAAACGAAACACCAACAGTGAGTATTAAAAAACGACGATCACTAACCATCGAAGAACAAGCATGAAGAGGGTTTGGTTTCTGAACAGACAATAAAAAAAAAAACACGAAGAACAAGCACTAGCAGTGAGCATTGACCTTCGACGGACGACCGAGAGCGGTTGAGCGCAACGGACGACGGCGAACAGGCGACTGATGAGAGCGAACAGGGGATGGAGAACAAACAGGGGATGGTGAGAGCGAAGTAACAAACGCCAATAGCACAAAGACGGAAGTTCTTGAGTGACAGAGGCGGCAGCAGCAATCTCTCACTCCGACAGACGGCGACAAGATTGGTGGAGGCTAGGGTTTGCTTTTTTTGGTGGAGGCTAGGGCATTTTGCTGATGACCAAGGAAAGAGTGGGAGAAGGGAGCCAAACGCGTGCAATCCAAGGTTCTGAAAACCGGACCGGTAATCAAACCGCTTTAGTCACTGGTTCATTGGTTTATTGGTCTAACCGGTCCAACCGGTGGTTCCACCGGAAAAACCATTTTAGAATAAAATAATAAATAAATTATAAAGGACCAAAGATGAGGGTACTCCAAGAACTCCTATTAGATGCAACAGCATTCAACATTATCACATATTCTCACACACACATACAAAGCCTTAACTCAAAGAACAACCACAACAAGTGACTTGGAAAGAAAATGTAAACACCGAAATAATCACAAGCATACAGAACATGTGAATATTATTATAGCAAACATAATAATAAAATAGCTCTTCTAATGCATCTCCAAAAATATCCCAAATCAAGAAAACTACATAATCTGATCCACTTGATTCAGAAAGCTACATATATTAGAAAAATTAAGAATCAACTAAAAGAAAAAGAAAAGGAAGGCCTTGTTGATTCGATTCAATTGCTGTGAGAAGCTGTGAGAAGTTTAAATGTTAAACCTCAATATTCAAATAACATGACTCCATTATTGTTATTATTACACCCTTCTAATGTCACAAACTCAATATATATTATAGTCCGTTGACACTTGTGTATTCATAACTTGGCCTCATCATTCTGATTCATACCTTAAGTAGAAGAAAAAGTCCCAATCAGCTTTCGTTACAATTGTATCCAGAGAGTTTGGGGTATTGGTTCGGAGTTCATGCCAATGATAATGACGAGAGGGATGAATCCGTGAATCAGTCACATAGGCAGGGCAAATTTTAACAAAGTTCATCACAATGATTAACAACAACAAAAAGCACTGAAGGAACACTCAGTAATATAGGCAGTGCAAATTTTATCAAAGCTCTTCACAATGATTAACAACAACAAAAAGCACTAAAAGAACAGTGAATCAGTAACATAGGCAGTGCAAATTTAAAATTTAAAAGTTATCAATCTAAAATTTATCATCAAATACAATCAGTGAGCAAAGCCAATCAATCAAGCACTGACTGAGCATTCTGTTCTGATTCTGTGACTGGGGAGCAACAAATTCAGCAACAAATTTAACAAATCCTAGTAAAGTCCCGATTTACAGAAAAAGGCAAATTTATTGATTACCAATTCAGCAATCAGAGTAAGTATTACTGACTAACAGAGAAATCAGTACAGTGAATACAAGACAGAGCAATCAGAAGTTCAGAACCATACATACAAATTTGCAAATTTCAAAATTTGTAACATTTCCACCAATAACCACCAGCAAATACAAGGGAATACCAAACTGGAAACCAAGACGGAAGACCGAAGAAGAAAAATTGAAGAACCAAACTTCAAAGTTCAAACCAAGACCGAAGAAGAATTGAAGAAAAATGGAACAAAAATTGAAGAAGACCGAAGATGAAGACGAGCCACTAACCTGGTTCCGTGCCGAGAAGCCAGCGAAGATGAAGAGTACCTGCCGAGTTACTGGGTTAGGGTTCGACGACCTGGGAACGGCGGTGCTGACGACCTGGGAACGGCGACGGCGCTGGGAGGGCTAGGGTTCCTTCGCTTTCAGAGTTCTCCAATCTCCAGTACAGGGAGTCAGGGAGTATAGTGACTGACAAATGATGAAATGAATGAATGATTTTTTCCAGCGGTTTTCTCAGAAACAGTTATGGGTGGAGAATTGGACCGCTTGCAGGATTCTCGATTGAACCGATTTGGTCCGATTTTTATAACCATGGTGCAATCCCCTTTTTTCTTTTCAACAAAGGAAACGGCGTCATTTCTTGTAAACGGGTCCCGGTCTGGTTTGACCGGTCAGTTCTCGGCCGATTCAGTGATTTGTATCTGATTTTTGCTAATAAACTAAACCACCTAAGTTATCGGTTCGATCGGTCGATTTGGTCCGATTTTTAGAACATTGATTTTTGTTCTAAATAGCAAAACGGCTTGATTTTCTAAGAACCGGCCTTTTTTTGGTCCGATCCAACCGATCGATTCCCAGACGGTTCAATAATTTTAAAGCAGTTTTGTATCTAACGGTTTTAAGAGGATGACAAGACCGTTTTCCTTGCCGGTTCCCGATTGAGCTGGTTGAACCGGCCGGTCCGATCCGATTTTTAGAACCATGAAAGAAGTTGGTGATTAGTAAATCTGCTGGACTTTTTTCTGCTGTTTCAGAAAAGTTTTTGGTATATGGTGTGTTTGGGCTTGCTTTTTTGGTTTGGTGTGAATATCGTGATCCATACGATATGATTAACTTATGGACTATATATGAAGCAAGGAAAAAATGATATGGACCTAAATAATAATAATAATAATAATAATAATAATAATAATAATAATAATAATAATAATAAAATGGAGTTAAACTAAGCCTTACTTGTAGACAAGGATTCATGTTGTAGATAAGGATTCAGGTTCTTAGATTCGCCGCCCAATGAACATGTTCGGTTCCTTATGAATGATGATGTTAAAGGAAATTTATAATGGACTTATATGGATACGGAACATGACACAATACGAAACATTTCGATACATGAATTTTAAAATTTTATAAGATACAGGGACACACATATATATAAAATATAAAATATTTTTTTAGATAAAACATAATGATATTTTGATATTTTATTGATAGTAAAATATAAGTTTATTTTTTACTTGATTTTAATGTCTTATTTTAATTATAGAGAGTATTTAAAATATTTTTTATTTTAATAAATAATATATACTATTTCTAAATTTATTTCAAGAATACATGTTGAGAATAAAGTTATACATACTGACACGTGATGATATTTATGTGTGTCTAAGCCTATCTGATTTTTTTCTTCGTTTTTTATTAAATTCGACACATACTATCACGTGTATTTTATTTTTTTTTTAATTTAAACTTCTCATTTCTTAAAATTGTACGTTTGTTTAACTTGGTTAATTAAAATTACTTATTTTAATATTTATTCAGCAACCTTAATTTTCAATACTTTTAAAATTAAAAAAAAATTAAAATTATTTGTTTTCAAAGATTTAAGCATTTCAAATTCTAAAATTTGAAATTTAAAAAAAATTGAAATTTAAAATTATCTATGTTCATTGATTCTGAACATAGTCTCCTGAGGACGGCGATACGTAGCACTCACCTGAGACCAAGATTCTGAAAGCTGATTCGAACCGGCCGGTCAAACCAATCGAACTATGAACTGATGGGAATTACGGTTCGATCATATGTTAAAATCGCAAAAATAGAAAACCGAAATTGAATCGCTAAACCGGCCAGGAACCGGTAGGTTGGACCACACCGACCTGACCGCTTTTCTGAATATTACCAAAAACGCGGTCGTTTTGTGAGCTGATCTACTAATACTCTAACCATTACCAACCCAGCAACCATAACTGATAACTCACTCCAACGGCGCAACAGTAGCACACATTCCCTCCCTCCCATCAATCTCGAGCTCATCGTTCCTCACTCACTCCCTCACTTCTGTTCAGTCACCGGACTGCTCTTGCCGCGTCGCAAGTTGGAGCTTCAAAGCTCACTCCCTCACTCTTGCTCGTGCAGCTAACGATTCGGCAGTAGAAGCACAGTCGCGGGGCTTGCCTCCTGCCTCCGTTGCGAAGCTCTGTTCCACCGTCACCAGTGCCATCTATGTTCCATCGATCAGTGCTGCTCCCCATATTGCTAAGGATCTGCTCTGTTCTATGCTTCTAGCTGTTGTTACTGGTTTTAGGGTTTTCTATCATATTATCTATGTATTCTTAATTTACTTTGGTGAATTTGTTAATTATTATAGCATTGTTCTGATTTATATGATTTATATTAATTATAATTTATATTTCTGATTCTGATTATTCTTGAGATTTTGATTTTGTTCATTATAATTTATATTTTTAGATTTGTTTGTGATTTGATTTCTGTGATTTCTTTAAAATTTTCTGATTCCTGGGACAGGCTTCAATTCAAGATGGTATGGTATTGTTTATGTGAATCAGTCTCATTAGGGTTTGGTTTATTGATTCTTTCACTCTGCTCCCAGGAAACAGTGGTGGATTGGATTATTGTAGATAAGATTTTATGACTTGTTTCTGTAGATGGTGTTGTGGACTTGTGGTCAATATGGTTGTTGGTGGGGAAGTGGTCGAAACGCAAAGCAGTTTTCCTTGCTGAAAAAGCTTGAACTAGAGAATCTGTATGTTGTTTCATTATCCTTTTTCTTTTCGATATGTACTAGAAATTTGTAATTCAAGGAAGGTAGCTTGCTTAGAATCTCCATTAGCCTAGGCACTAGTAGTGTTATTCTGTTTCAGTAAACTAGTAATGTCTCTTTTGTAACTACCTATTGAGTATAAAATTCTTACTTTGCAGAAAACTGGAACCAAGATCAAAGAGCTTACTTTGCTGGAAAGCATCAAGAGCAACCCATCAGAAAGTAATCATATTTTTTATGATCTAAATTTAATGTTAGAATTCATAGATGAACCTTTTTTCTTTGAAGTAAATAAAAATAATAATATTTTCTCCACTATCAAGAATATATTCAAACTTTTCAGGTGAGACTGTTAACTAGAAATATAGTAGTGTTGATGCATATGTTTATAGTTTTTATCCTTTAGTTCATATGTTGTGATTGTGTTTATTTTTTTGTTATTTTGACTTCTAAGTTTGTATTTGAATGAGATCATAATATTATGGTTCAATGTGTTTATTTATATTTTATTTATTATTTTATTATGAAAAAGTTTTTTCGGTTGAATTACGGTTGAACCAGTAAACCAGTGAACCAGTAGCTAGAACAGTTCAATGACCGGTTCGGTTTTCAAAACCTTGCCTGAGACATTGAGTACGGTCTAGTGAAGATGGCGAAGCGTAGCACTCACTTAAGACCAGAAGTGTGGTTTCTCTTTTTCCATGAGGATGGAGAATACAACACGCTCATGGAGGGAAAGATTTGGATTCCCTGTGAGGACGGCGAATACTGAACCCTCATAGAGGGAATGATTTTCGAACATAGGGATGGCGATGCGTAGCGCCTATTTCGGAGATGTGGTCGGGCTGCGGGTATCCAAACTGACACGCATAATAAATTTGTGCATTTGCATTTGGTTGTGCTTGCTTATTTTATTTTTGTGATTGTGCTGTTTGTCTTATTGTGGCTTGTTTGTGTGTTGAATTGGGTCTTTTACTTGTGCTATTAGGTTGCGAATGTATTGAGGTGATTAAGAACTGATGTTGTGTGAAAATTAATAATGTGGTTGAGAGAGGGTTAATATCATAGTTGTCGAAACCGAACTGATGATCGAACCGGTTAGATTACTGGATCACTGGATCATTGGTTCAACCAGTGGGTCACTGTTTGAACCAGTTAACCTGATCCCATGTAAATAAAAAACAAAACATAGTCAAAAGTTTAAAATTAAAATTTAAAATACATATTTCACTAACATTTTAAAAATATCTAGCTATTCTAAAATAATATGGAACAAGAATAATAAGTATTTTGTTAATTTTACTCTATCATAAATATTTTTATTTTGTTTTTATATTAAAATAACTATTATTTTTGAATTTCAATAATTTATTAATTAGTTTATAATTATTGTTAAATAAAAATATAATTAATTTAAGAATGAGTGAGTTTATAACTAAAATAAAAATAAATTAAATAGAAGTAAATTGTTTGCTGAAAGATATCTATATATATTTTAATTTGCACATATATTAATAACAACCAAGATAGCTTAGTGGTTGTGTTTATCATTTCTCTCTTTTGGAGGGGTCGAACCCCATCTCCTTCATTTTGAGGAAATTTTGAAACTCAAGCGATTCGGTCGGACTGGTCTTTATCGAGTTTGACCGATTTTTACCGATACATACCAATTCTTTACTTTATGCGGTCTAATTATCGGATCGGATCGGTATAGAGTCTAGTTTATCAGTTTTTTTCAAGGTTCTGAAAACCGAACCGGTCATCGAACTGTTCTAGCTACTGGTTCATAGGTTCAACCGGTTCGACCGTGGTTGAACCGAAAAAATCGTTTTATAATAAAATAATAAATAAAAATATAAATAACCACATGAAAATATAATTATATTCTAATGTAAATTTTAAAATATCATTCAAATTAAAAGTACTACATAAACCAGAATGTTATAATTTCATTCAAATACAAATTCAAAAGTCAAAAAATAAAACAAAGACATGAAGTAAAATCTACGGAGTGTACATGAAGTAACAAAGACACATAGACCATAACAAAAACCCCTTTACTGTTACAATAACATGGATAAGATCAAATTAATGTTTTTGATCTAATTCAACAATAATCAATCATTATCCTTTATCATGGATAAGTGCACAACATTCCTTGATTTGTCATATGGTTGTACCAGAAGGGAACTAGCATCAGGGGTGCTAATTTGAGCAATGCTCTTCAAGCTAACTAGACTTCCATAGTATTCCACCTAGAAACATGTTCTAAAATTGCTTATCTACAGAAATAAACTATTGATGAATACATTGATATCTAGTTCATCGTATAAATAATGCATTATGGTATAAGCAATGTGGTGGGTTGGATCAAAAGTACAAGTTGCCAATTTGGTGTGGCAGTTCCTCAATGTAGGTTCCGTAGAATTGTTAGCAATACTAAATAACAATGTGACAAGCAGATGAAGTACAAATGAAAAGTAGTACACCAATCCAAGTCAAATGTTGGAGAAAAATTGAGAAATGAGATTGATCAATCAGAGTTCACAGTTTCAGAGTTCAATAGTTCATCATGTCACAAAATCAAAGAGCTACTCAATGAACAGAGTTCACAGTAATCCAACCCAATGATCTCAACTCTCAAGTTCACAACAAATGAACAAACAACATCCAAAATTCAAAGTTTAACAGTTCATCATGTCTCAAAATCAGTGTTGACAAAATCAGAGTTCACAAAATCATGTCACAAAATCAGAGTTCAAAACATTCTTTGTTCACAGAATCATCTCTCAAAATCAGAGTATACAAAATCAGAGTTCACAATGACAAAATCATGTCACATAAATCAGAGTTCTCACAATCAGAGTTCACAGTTTCATCTCTCAAAATTAGAGTATACAAAATCAGAGTTCACAATGACAAAATCATGTCACATAAATTATAAATCAGAGTTCACACAATCAGAGTTCACAGTTTCATCAGACTTCACAGTTTCATCAGAATTCAGTCAATTCACAGAGTTCACAGTATCAGATTTTATCACAGTATCAGAGACTCAGAGCCAGTTCATCATGCAACAGTTCATAACTAAATTAAAAATTACCTGGAACTCTATTGCTTTCTCTCAGAGCTAGAAGGCACCTTGAGGCTTCAGGCTTCACCTCTTCAACGCTTCAACCGAACTCTATTGCTTTCTCTCAGAGCTCGACGGAGGTGACTGGTCGAAGTGGTTGAGTGCGCGACGGAGCTGATGGCGCGACGCTGCTGACTGTGCGACGGAGCTGATGGCGCGACGGACCCAACGGCGCCACGGAGCTGACGGCGCGACGGTGCTGAAGGTGCGACGGATCGTGATGGCGTTCAGGGCTTCAGGCGTTTTCTGTCTCTCACTCTCTCTGACGTGATGGTGCGACGAATCGTGACGGTGATGAATGATGAGAGTGGAGCTGAAGTGCGTGGGTGTGGGTCTGTGGGTGTGGTCGTGTGGAACTGGGAGTTTGGGATGCAACACGCAAGTGCGAATGGCAAAGGAGAATTAGGGTTCACATTTCGCAAAACGCAAAACGGCAGCGTTTTGCTGCACGGCTAAAAAACCGGCCGAGTCCCGGTTCGGTTCGACCGACCAGTAATCGGCCGGTTCGTCGGTTCAACGCCGGTTTCCTAATTTTGCGGTTTTTCTAATTGTCCGAACCGCTTTAGTTTCCGGTTCACGGTTCGATCGGTTCGACCGGCCGGTTCGAACCGGTTTTCAGAACATTAGTTTTTTATCGAACTGGTTGGTCCGATCCGATTTTAATAATTGTGGTTAATATGACTAATTTTATAATTGAAATCATTTAAATTTTGTAATTTTCTACTAATAATACCTGATAAATAACCCTTAAACTTTAGGAGTATATTTGTTTAATTAAAATTACTTATTTTAAAATTTATTCTACAACGTTAATTATCAATACTTTTAAATTTAAAAAATTATAATTATTTTATTTTTCAAATTTTTAATAATTTAAAATTTAAAATTTATTTTACTACCTTTGTTTATTTCAAATTTATAATTTTGCACTAATAATACTATTAGATTTATATTTTAGTTCAAAAAATTGTAAACTAAGGTCTAAGATCAACTTTAAAAAACTTCTAAATCAACATCAGTTAAATAAAAGTTATGAGATCTTTAATTAACTAAACACAATCTAATTTATTGTATTTTTAAATTTATTTTACTACCTTTGTTTATTTCAAATTTTATAATTTTACACTAATAATACTATTAGATTTATATTTTAGTTTAAAATATTACAAACTAAGATCAACTTTAAGAACCTCTAAACCAATATCAGTTGAAACTTCTTTATAAAGAGATGGTTCTTTCGGATTGCCCTAATCCCAAGACATAAACAATTTATAAAAAATATATATATATATAAGAAAACAGCTATATCAGAAGTAAATTAAGACAACTTCACTCTACCAACTAATTAATCTCATCTCAAATCAATTAAAACAATTCTTTATTGCGCTGTTAAAAACTAATAATATTATTAAACATATCTTATTAAAATAACACCTTTATAAAACAATTTCTTAATCTGAACCTCATTATCAGCATTATTTTTAGGGTTGTGTTACTGTGCTAAAACTTTTTTTTCTCAATAGGTGCTGAAATGAGTTGGTTATACCAGAAGAGGGACGCGTATTGCTGTTGCTACTAGACACAGAGACAAGAACTGAATCAAACCAGCAGTGACAAAAACCTGTCCAAACTGATACAATATATTTATGTCATGAAGTGGCATAATTAGCATAGATTAGTTTGTTCTTAATTATGCTAACAATTGAGTTGGATTTTTTTGTTGGAGTTGGGCCCTTATTTTTTTCAAGTGGCCTGAACGAAAATGTATATACTTGATTCAAGCAATTTTGGCATAAGACTTTTTAAGGATAATAATAATAATAATAATAATAATAATAATAATAATAATAATAATAATAATAATAATAATTAAAGATGTGGTAAGTGCTAGGACTTTATCTGAAACAAAACTCACATCCAGGAGTGCCTCACCTTTTTCTTTTGAAGTGGGCCAAAAAAAAAATGAAATGAAATTTATTATCACTTCTCCCCTAAAAGAGTTTGTCATCATGCCTATTTTTAGTTTTTATCCATTATTTTACACATATTTTTAACATATAAATATTTAATGTCAATACAAAAATTTGATTCCAAATATATTTTTTTAAATTTGTAATATAAATAATAACTTTTATGTTTTATTATTTTAATTTTTATATTCATACAACTAAATATTAAATTGTTAACGATGTATATTCATATAAATATGTAAATTATTATTATACCTAAATATAAATTTTATTTTAATAAATACTATAAAAAATTTTAATGTATGAATTAAAATAAAAATTTAATTATAATAAATTTTTTATTTTAAATCATACTTATTTATTATGTATGTAGTCGATTTACTGTGTATATCTTGTGCATAATAAATCGAATCAATTTGATTTAATTTATATGTAAATGCCTAAAAATAAAGTTTGCCTGATTCAATTTATATAGATCTGTTTAGGATATATATATATATATAACCAATTTTTATTCAAGACATCTGTGTAATTTTGGCTTTCAATCAATTTATTAACATAAATTATCCTTATTTTTAAATCTAATATATATTTCTTTTAGTTTTATTTTCTCATAAATTTACTATTCTTTTAAACTTTTAATGATTCATTAATTAATAATTACTTTGTATTTACTGTGCTCTTCAAATTTTTTATAAAAAAAATAAAAGATTAAAATCATCAAACTATAAAATACTAACAATAGTTATTTTTTCTTTTTAATTCCTGAATGTAATTTAACTTTAATTATGATAGCATATTTTATTGTTGGGCTTTTTTTTAAGGATCCAAAAATTATGTGGTATGGCATTTTTGGGGTCCAACAAATATCGGGTGTTGACATAAAAAAAGGTAAAGTCCAAGAAAATAAATAATGATAATAATAATAATAGTAACCATACTTATAAAATTACAAATTAATTTCAATTATAAATTACAAAATTATATATTATATTTTACACTTAATTACAAAACGATAAACATAATTGACTCGTTACAAATTAAAAATCCAAAATCTTAAAGTCTAAATTCTGAAGTTTAAACCCGCTATCCCACACAATACACATAATTCAATCATTAAAAACATTACATAATAAACACTAAATCCATAAATCTTAAAGTGTACAGAGTGAAAATACATATTAAAATTTTAAAAGACGAGTTAAACGTTATCTCATACTTATAAATAATTTAGACATTATATTTTTCAAATAGATGACACTTATAATTCCTTCTAGTAAGTATATAATATTTTTTTATGACTATAACTATACAATATTTATTAACTCTTTAAAATGTTACAAAATTTTAAAAAAGACCACAATGTTTTATATTTTAACAATATTTTTATTTTTAATTTTTCTAAATTTAAATCATTGTCAAAATAAAGGGAAAATTTAAAATTAAACAAAAATTTCCTTATACAAATTCTTATTTTTTGTGTATATAATTTTTTTAATGAAATTTTTATTTTTTTTCCTTATACAAATTCTTGTCTTCTATTTTCCTTATTTTTTTTTCGAAAAACACTCTTGTTGTTTAGGGGTATAATTATTGAAGTAAAATAGGTTAAGTTGTCTCCATACTAATGACGCGAGAATTTTCGTTGGTAAAGAATTTCTTAATAAAAATGCATTGTAAGTATACTTCTAAACCGACAAGCAATTCTCGATCAACGTTTAAATTGTTTGTCATTTGTACAAATCCAATAAAATAACCGAAGTATTTAAACATCGAGTCGTCTCTCAAAGGAATTGCAGAGAAGTGCACTTATTATTGGTCATGGGATTGTATGTTTTTGGGGTTTTGCGTTTGTAAATTAAGAAAATAAAACTAACAATTGAGAAAGGTCCTAGTAAGGATTGAGAATCGGAATTTCTATCATCATTATCATCGGCAATTGTGATGGTAAGTGTAAATTGCTATCACTTAGTTAACCTCTAACAATCGAGGAAGGTCAAGTGAACAAATTCAACTTGAGTTCACAAATCCTAATCAAATACTAAGGAAAGATTAACTTTAGTGGGTTCAAGCTAACTAGCAACTTCCAATCACCAATCAACAAGAGACTTTGACAATTCAAGAGTCTCCAAATTACTCAATCCAAGCCAAGAATACAAAAATCTAATTAAAATCCAACCAAACATTTCATCGAACACTTAGAAGACACAAAATAAAAGTATAGAAAAATAACAAGAAATATTAAAATCTAAAATATCCAAATGCAAGATAACAATAACATTAAATTAAAGGAAGCAATCATAAACATGAAAATATAAATTGCATTGAAAGGAATTTAAATCTAACAAGAAGCATTCATGAACTAAATTGGAAAAATAGAGAAATCAATAAGAGAAGTAGATAACTAGAGTACTAGAACAAATAAAAGTAGAAGAAAATTAGATTAAAGCAAGATGAAATTCTGAAATTAAGAAGAAGTAAAACTAAACCCTAAAACCTAGAGAGAGGAGAGTGTCTCTCTCCCTAGAAACCTAATCAAAACTAAAGTAAAAGTCAATGAATGAAAAGTTGTCTTATCCCAGCTCTATTTCCAGCCTCTAATCTTCAGTTTCGGGCTTGAAACTGGGCTAGAAACAGCCCAGAAATTGCCCCCAACGTATTCCCTTTAGTGCAGCACATGACGATTGTCACACGTACGCGTCGCTTGACGATGGCTTGATCACGCGTGCGCGTCAGCCATGCGCACGTGTCGCTCCCAGCTTCTCAAATCTTTATTTAATTTTCTTGTGTTCCTTCTATTTTTGCATGTTTTCTTTCCATCCTCTAAGCCATTCCTGCCTTATAAACCCTTAATCACTTAACAAATGAATCACGACATTGAATGGTAATAAGAGAGGATTAAAATTAGCATTTTAAAGGCCTAGAAAATATGTTTTTCACTATAACACATAATTAGGAAGGAATCTCAAAACCATTCTATTTATATGAATAAGTGTAGAAAAAATTGATAGAACCCATTCAATTTAATACAAAATAAACCGTAAATTAGTGGTTCATCTTATCTCTTCAAACTTAAACATTAGTATGTCCTCATGCTAAGCTTAAGGGAAGCTAAAAGAATGAAGAGGAAAAGGTAGGACTTAGTACATGCAACCTATCTATATGCAACTCAATGCAAAATGCTTCTACCTACTTGGTTAAAAGTAAATTAATCTCCAAGAACAAATATAAACGAGTAGGGCTAAGATAGTATGTAGTCATGAAATCCACTAATTCAAATCTCAAAATGAAGTACAGATAGACTTGTAAGAAGAAAGCTCATGAAAGCCAGGAACAAGAAATTGAGCATCGAACTCTCACCGAAAGTGTATATATGCACTCTAATCGCTCAAGTGTTTAGGATTATTCCGCTCGAATCTTCTCCAATCATGCTTTCTAAAGTTTGTTCTTCATCTAACCAATCAACAAGTATTTAGTGCACATATGCAAATATCATGAGGACTTTTCAAGGTTGTAATGGGGCTAAGGTAAGGGTAAAGATATGTATATGACCATTTGAATCTTTGACTAACTTAAGTACTCACCTAACACACACACACACACACTTTATGCAATTCACAATAAATTAAACCTAGCTACCCAAAACCTCACTTTTGCATATATGCATACTCATGTTTCACTTTAATTTCAACACATATGCATTGATCTTTTTATTGAGTTTACATGTGGGCCTTTTGTCCCCTATACATTTATTTCTCTTTTTCTTTCATTTTTCAAGATTTCTTTTTCTTCTATTTTTTTTTTGTGTGTGTGTGCAAGAATTGTCAATGCATATGGTTCTTGTACTTTTGCATGTGTATAGACCCAATTTCTCAAAGTTTCTCATTAAGCACAAAACACATTTTCATCACCCAAAGTTCTCTCCTTTTCCCCACACTTATACATAACACACTCTCACTAACTTAAGCCATTCAAAGATTCAAATAAGAAAATAAATGGTTTTTTCGATTAATGCTAGTGATGTGATAAAATAAAGAACAAAAGGGATTTAAAAGGCTTAAAGTGGCAAACAAGAGTAAATGAAATAGTAGGCTTTTTGGGATAAGTGAGCTATAATCAAATGATGGCCTCAATCACACAAATGCATGAATATACACTAAATAATGGACATATAGAATGGAACAAACTAAAAATTACAATCATAGAGAAAAAAACACACAAGAATAAAAATCATGGTTAAATGATGTAACCATACCATTAGGCTCAAAACTCACATGTTGTGTGTTCTTGGCTCAAAAATCATGTTCCAAATTAAATTCTTCAAGCAAGTTCAACAAACAGCAAAAATTTTAATTCAAATTAGTGAAATGCCCTAAAATAATTTTCTTGGAAAAGAAATCATTACTTCAACCAAGTAGTCCTAACAAGAAAGAAAATGATGGATTATGCACAAACTCGAACTAATATGCAATCTAGCATGCAATGCAACAACTAACTAACAAAGAAAATTAACAATTGGTGTTGGAAAAAGAAGTAGTTATCCACGGAAGTCGATATCGACATCCTCAAACTTAAAGATTGCACCGTCCTAGATGCATGCAAAGAAGAGCAAAGTGGACGGGTTGTTACAACTGATGAGCTCCTTCAAAAGATTTTGCGGAAGAACTTGTTTGTTGCTCCATGTAAAAGCTTTTCCATTCCCTCCTTTTGGTGGCTAGCCTGAAAGGAGAGAAAAAGAAAGAAAGAAAATTAAGCCCACAAAACAAAGATATCAAAGCAAATGTAATATAGGTAGGGCAAATGCCAAATAAGAGTGGGGTTCTCACCTACATGATAACTACAACATGTAAATGAAAAAGCAATTTAAGTGAATGGCATATCAACTAATACTTGATGCAAGGTTAAAATCAAAGCGGAAGTAAATGGCATCAAGTTCAAACAAGAATTCGTACACACAAGATTAGTTGTAAGTATGAGAAATTTCGGTCCCATCCTTACTCAATGAAAGTGAAGCACAAAAACAAATGATAGTGAGTTAGGAAGGACTAAAGCACTAATCTTGTGTGTGGGGTAAGAATTTCAACTAAAGAATAAGAAAGAGTGAGTAATGAAAGATAATATAAGTTCACATCAATGCACAAAGAATGCAAAGATCACAAAAGATTAAGCATTGACCTAAAAATACATCACCATAATATCAAACAAGTCACAAAGCACCAAAACAAAGCAAGAAATATTCAACAGTTGAATGATAAAATTCAACACCAATGGAAAAATAGCAAACAAGAAAAAGAAAATAAGAACAAGCTACAAAGAACAAAATTAAAATGCAATGAATAAAAATATGCAAATGTAATAAACAAAGAAAAATGAAAGATGAGAAAAATGAGAAATAAAATTTTTTTCTTTTTTTTTTTAAAAAGAGGGAGAAAAAGAAATAGAGAAAAGTAGGTAAGAAATGATAAGAAAGGTGAGAAGAGAAGAGAAGAGCAAAAGAAAAGAAATGGGGAAGGGGAAGGAAGAAGAAGAAGAAGAAGGAATGAGAGAAGAAAGAAGAAGAAAGGAAAAGAAACAGGGCTGCTAAAGTCACGCATGTGATGCGCGCGCATAGGTCACCGTGCGCGTGAAAATAGGAAAAGGCACGGGACGCGTACGCGTGGGGTTGAAGGTGAAGTGACGCGTAAGCGTCAGGGACGCATACGCGTGAGATGTAAGACATTTATTGTGATGTGTACGCATCAGGGATACGTACGCGTGAGAGGCAGGAAATGCATAGTGACGTCTATGCGTCAGGGACGCGCATGCGTAGGGTGCTTTTATGATTTTTGCACAATTCCAGCACAGTACCATCACAACTTTCTGGATTTTGTACCAGGAGTTGCAGCATTCAAGGTCACACGTACGCGTCGTATCACGTGTACGCGTGACCTGCCCCACTTTTTTTTTTAAAGCTGATTGAGAAACTAACAAGCTACAAAGCCAATTTGAACTACTATTAAACAAGCTAAATTAAAACTTAATCTAAAATAAACTAACTAAAAATGAAAATTTGACTTATTACCAATATAAACAAAAAGGGAAAATGGGAAGAAGTTACCATGGTGGGGTGTCTCCCACCTAACACTTTTAATTATTGTCCTTAAGTTGGACTTATGAATAGCTCTAATCAAGGAGGCTTGTGCTTGAATTCATCCTCAAACTTCCACCAATGCTTGGACTTCAAATGATTGCTAGGGCTTCCATTCAAGTGCACCAAACCTTGGTAAAATTCTCCACAAACTCGGAGCTTCCAAAATTGATCCTCACCACATATGTCGGGATCTCAAACTTTGTTTCTACACCCATCTTCAAGTTGAGCATCATAGTTCTAATTGGGTGATGAGCAAGCCAAATTCTCATTTGAACACCAAAACACCCTTCTAGACCCAATCAATTGAGGACTATACCACCCATTCCACTTATACCTTGAACTTCCAACCATAATGAACCTTGATTGGCATTTCCAACCACTAACCATTTTTTCTTTGCTCTTGATTCCATAAAGAGCTCTAAGTTGATCATCCGTTTCAAGAAAATCATATTCAAGTGGGAAAGTAAAGCTTAGGAATAAGAATTTTACCCACTTGAATGTTGTATTGGATGGTGACTTAGGAAGGGATGTCTCTAATGGTCTTACAAGTTCCGCTCCCTTGTGCTCTTCCTTAACTACCTCCACCTCTTGACAAGTGATAAACCCATATTTTATGATATAATTTGTGCTGAATTTAAGTGTTTTATTCAATCCTTCACCCACTTATGCATGTGAAATTGTATGTTTTTACCTTCCCTTCCTTATTATGAGATGTATGTGAAAAATATGTTTTCTAGACTTTAAAAATATTATTTTTAATTATCTTTTATTGCCATCGATGCCGTGATTCGTGTGTTGAGTGATTTCAGATCTTCTAAGCCAGGAATGACTTAAAGGATGAAAAGGAAACATGCGAAAATGGAAGGAAAGCATAAAACGGAGTTTTTGAAGAAAATGGCAGCGACGCGACCGCATGGGCGACGCGGCCGCATGCCAGCGCGAAATGGCAATGACGCAATCGCGCGCCACAAGCGAAACACATATGACGCGGACGCATGACTGAAGCGACCGCGTGACAAGGAAAAATCCAAATGACGCGACCGCGTGACAGAGGCTACGCACCAAAAATTACAGAAAACGATCTCAGCAATTTCTGAAGCCCTTTTCGGCCCAAATCCAAGTCCAGAAGGCACAGATCAGAGGTTATGAAGTGGGGGAATGCATCCGAAAGAGGGGAGCTAGCCAAATTAGTCACTTTTCATAGTTTAGATGTAGTTTTAGTGAGATAGGTTCTCTCCTCTCTTTTAGGTTTTAGGATTAGGATTTCTTTTCACTTCAGGATTATTTCATCTTCATCATGTTTAATAATTTATGTTTCTCTTCTACTTCGAAATACTTTAATGCTTTTATTTGTGTCTGATTTATGTTGCCCAGTTGGCTTATGAATATTTTTCATGTTAGATTTGACTGCTTTGAATGAATGTTATTTGAGATATTCCAGATATTTATGATTTTAATTTAGCTTTCTACATTCTTGGCTTTGGTTAAGAAATCAGTAACTCTTGAGTTATCAAACTCAACGTGATCGATAATTGCCATCTTTGCCAATTAGCTTGAACTTCTATAATCCTAATCTTTTTCTAGAAATTAACTAGGATTTGAAGATCAAATTAATTAGCCACTTGACCTTTCTTTGCACCAGCAGAGGTTAACTAAGTGGAATTAAGATTCAATTTTCATCATCATTGATAAGGATAACTAGGATAGGACTTCCAATTTCTCATACCTTGCCAAGAGTTTATTTTACAGTCATTTATTTATTTACTTGTCATTTATCATACTTGTTCTTCATTCTCAAACCCCCAATTTACAAAACTCATAACCAATAATAAAACACACCTCCCTGCAATTCCTTGAGAAGACGACCCGAGGTTTAAATACTTTGGTTATCAATTTATTTAAGGGTTTGTTACTTGTGAAAACCAAAACGTTTGTACGAAAGAATTTTCTGTTGGTTTAGAATCTATACTTACAACGCGATTTTATAAAATTCTTTACTAGTAAAAATCTTAACGTCAACAAGCATCTTTAATTTCAATTCCTTGCTCACCAACTTCTTCTATACATTCCTCATTCCTCAATTCATGTATTGGAGCTTGTGCGCTAGTCTCCTCAACATCAATTTCACAACACAATGAGGAAGGTTCAACAATTTCAATTAGCACATTAGTTGGTGTGGAATTATCTTCAATAATAGGACTTATTGCTTGCTCAACTTCTTCCAATCTTTCTTCAACCACAATATGTATAGGAAGTTGTGCATTATCCTCCTCAACATCAAATTCATGCTCAATAGAAGAGTTTTCAACAACTTTCACAAAATCATCAACAACGTTGCTTGGTGTGGAAGTGTCCTCAAACTTGGAATCCACCTCTTGTTCAACTTTGCCTAGGTCTTCAACCGCTTCTTCTTCTTCAACAATCTCCATCCTTTCCACTTGTTGTAAAACACACTCCATCTCTTTATTCTTATGTTGAGATTCTAAAATCTCCTTCATGCTCCTCTCTTCGGTTGATTTTCCACATTCATCCGTGAAAATGCTTTGCTTGTGGCATGAAACCCATGAGTCCAACTTTTGACGGATGGCTGCTTGAAGCCGATACATTGCTTCCTTGAGACAATCCCATAACTTTTGGTACACTTGGCTAACATAACTACGATCATATTGCTCTTGGATTGATGACTATGGACATTCCCCTATGGAGGGTTGTGGTGGAAAGAAAAGTTCATCTTGTGGTTGAAGGTTCTCATACATTGGAGGTGGTTCATCTTGGTAATAGTATGGAGGAGGTAGTTCTTGGAGGTATTGAGGTTGAAATGCTGGTGATTCTATGTGTGGTTCATATGGCTCATATGGTGGTTGGTATGGTAGATATGGGTTAGGGTCATATGGAGGTGTTTGATGGTGTGGGGCTTGTGAGTATGGTTGAAAGCTATGTTGAGGAGGGGGTTCATAAGCATATGGTGGTGGTTGTTGATAGTCACAAGGTGGTCCACCATAACCGTTGGGTTGATATTCATCATGGAATGGCTCTTGCTCATAGTGCATTGAAGGAGGTTGTTGCCAAGAAGGTTGATCATAAGCACATGACTCCTCCCACCTTTGATTGTCCCATCCTTGATGCATATTCTCGTTATAGCTCTCATTTTCTGCAACATAGTTGTAACCAGACACATAGCAAAAAAGATGTTCATACTAAAAATCGAAAATAAAAACAAAAACAAACAAGAAATAGGCAAACGAAGTCCTAAAACTAACAAAAACTAACAAAAAAGCAAAAACAACTATTCACAATATAATAACCAATAATAAGCGCACATTTGCAATTCCCCGGCAACGACGCCAAAAACTTGACGCGAGGATTTTTGTCGGTAAAAAATTTCTTAATAAAAAGGCGTTACAAGTATAGTTCTAAACCGACAAGCAATCCTCGGTCAACGTTTAAATTGTTTGTCACTTGTACAAACCCAATAAAATAACCGAAGTATTTAAACCTCGGGTCGTCTCTCAAAGGAATTGCAGGGAAGGTCACTTATTATTGGTCATGCAATTATATGTTTTTGGGGTTTTGGGTTTGTAAATTAAGAAAATAAATCTAACAATTGAGAAAGGTCCTAGCAAGGGGTGAGAATCAGAATTTCTATCCTCATTATCAACAGCAATTGTGATGGTAAATGTAAATTGCTATCACTTAGTTAACCTCTAACAACCGAAGAAGGTCAAGTGAGCAAATTCAACTTGAGTTCACAAGTCCTGATTAAATCCTAAGGAAAGATTAGCTTTAGTGGGATTCAACTAACTAGCAATTTCCAATCACCAATCAACAAGAGACTTTGACAATTCAAGAGTCTCCAAATTACTCAATCCAAGCCAAGAACATAAAAATCTAATTTAAAATCCAACCAAGCATTTTAGCAAACACTTGGAAGGCACAAAATAAAGCATAGAAAAATAACAAGAAATAGTAAAATCTAAAATATCCAAATGCAAGATAACAATAACAGTAAATTAAAGGAAGCAATCATAAACATGAAACTATAAATTGTATTGAAAGGAATTTGAATCTAACAAGAAGAATTTATGAACTAAATTAGGGAAATAGAGAAATCAACAAGAGAAGTAGATAACTAGAGTACTAGAACAAATAAAAGTAGAAGAAAACTAGATTCAAGCAAGATGAAATTCTGAAATTAAGAAGATGTAAAAACTAAACCCTAAAACCTAGAGAGAGGAGAGAGTCTCTCTCCCTAGAAACCTACATAAAAAATAAAGTAAAAGTCAATGAATGAAAAGTTTTCTTGTCTTAGCTCTATTCCCAGCCTCTAATATTCAGTTTTGGCCTTGAAACTGGGCCAGAAACAGCCCAGAAATCGGCCCCAGTTCATTCCTTTTAGTGCAGCATGTGACGCTTGTCACGCGTACGCATCATGTCACGCGTATGCGTTGCTTGAGTAATGCACGGGTCATGCGTACATGCCATGTCACGCGTATGTGTCGCTTGACGATGGCTTGATCACGCGTGCGCGTCAGCCATGTGCACGCATCACTCCCAGCTTCTCAAATCTTCATTTTCCTATGTTCCTTCCATTTTTGCATGTTTCCTTTCCATCCTCTAAGTTATTCCTGCCCTATAAACCCTGTAATCAATTAACAAATGAATCATGGCATCGAATGGTAATAAGAGAGGATTAACATTAGCATTTTAAAGGCTTAGGAAACATGTTTTGCACTATAACACATAATTAGGAAGGAATCTCAAAACCATACTATTTATATGAATAAGTGTAGGAAAAGTTGATAGAACCCATTCAATTTAGTACAAAATAAACCGTAAAATAGTGGTTCATCAAATCTCCCCATACTTAAACATTAGCATGTCCTCATGCTAAGCTCAAAGGAAGCTAAAAGAATGAAGGGGAAAGGGTAGGACTTATTACATGCAACCTATCTATATGCAACTCAATACAAAATGCTTCTACCTACTTGGTTAAAAATAAATCAATCTCCAAGAAAAAATATAAACGAGTAGGGTTAAGATAGTATGTAGTCATGAAATCCACTAATTCAAATCTCAAAATGAAGTACAGATAGACTTGCAAGAAGAAAGCTCATGAAAGCCGAGAAGAAGAAATTGAGCATCGAACCCTTACCAGAAGTGTATATATGCACTCTAATTGCTTAAGCATTTAGGGTTATTCCGCTCGAATCTTCTCTAATCATGCTTTCTAAAGTTTGTTCTTCATCTAACCAATCAACAAGTACGGTAATGTTTTGTGTGTGTGTGTGTGTGTGTGTATATATATATATGTTTGTTTTTGGTTGACATTCATATTACTCTTTTTATTATTATTATTTTTGAATTATCAAATTTTTGGAGGCCCAAAATGCTGTATCTTTTAAATTGTACACCAACTGCCCTCTTACAAAAAGGGTCATGGATCAACACCAAAAAAGTCCACTAACATAATTATAATGATTAAGTGTGGATTAGTCTAACTTCATTACCCGACAGTTACTGCACCTTTTGCTTTTGCACAGAATCTGCCTCTGAGTGTCAGCCTAACCCTCACACACGTCATTCTCACATTTTCCCACCACTTTTCTACACCTGCTAAAGGAATCTACCTTAAGCACTGGTGTATGAAATTGCAATCACACTTTTACAATTCCGCACAACTACCAAGCAAGTGCACTGGGTCGTCCAAGTAATACCTTACGTGAGTAAGGGTCGATCCCACGGAGATTGTCGGCTTGAAGCAAGCTATGGTTATCTTGTAACTCTTAGTCAGGATATCAATAATTCTCAGGTTTAATTATGAAAAGTAGAAAAACATGAAATAAATACTTGTTTTGCAGTAATGGAGAACAGGTTGAGGTTTTAGAGATGCTCTATCTTCTGAATCTCTACTTTCCTACTGTCTTCTTCTTCATGCACGCAAGGCTCCTTCCATGGCAAGCTGTATGTAGGGTTTCACCGTTGTCGATGGCTACCTCCCATCCTCTCAGTGAAAATGTTCAACGCGCTTTGTCACAGCACGGCTAATCATCTGTCGGTTCTCAATTAGGTTGGAATAGAATCCAGTGATTCTGTTGCGTCTGTCACTAACGCCCAGCCCTCAGGAGTTTGAAGCTCGTCACAGTCATTCAATCCTTGAATCCTACTCAGAATACCACAGACAAGGTTTAGACCTTCCGGATTCTCTTGAATGCCGCCATCAATTCTAGCTTATACCACGAAGATTCTGATTAAGGAATCCAAGAGATATTCACTCAATCTAAAGTAGAACGGAGGTGGTTGTCAGGCACACATTCATAGGTGAGAATGATGATGAGTGTCACGGATCATCACATTCATCAAGTTGAGGAACAAGTGATATCTTAGAATAGAAGCAAGCGTGATTGAATGAAAAATAGTAGTAATTACATTAATCCATCAAGACACGGCAGAGCTCCTCACCCCCAACCATGGGGTTTAGAGACTCATGCCATAGAAGATACAATAAGAAACGTGTAATGTGTCATGAGGTGAAGATACAATAGCAAAAAGTCCTATTTATAGTGAACTAGTAACCTAGTGTTTACAAGAATGAGTAAATGATGTAAAAATCCACTTCCGGGGTCCACTTGGTGTGTGCTTGGGCTGAGCATTGAAGCTTTCATGTGTAGAGACTTTTCCTGGAGTTAAACACCAGCTTTTGTGCCAGTTTGGGCGTTTAACTCCAACTTTTGTGCCAGTTCCGGCGTTAAACGCTGGGAATTTTGAAGCTGATTTGGAACGCCAGTTTGGGCCATCAAATCTTGAGCAAAGTATGGACTATTATATATTGTTGGAAAGCGCAGGATATCTACTTTCCAACGCAATTAAGAGCGCGCCAATTGGGTTTCTGTAGCTCCAGAAAATCCACTTCGAGTGCAGGGAGGTCAGAATCCAACAGCATCTACAGTCCTTTTTCAGCCTCTGAATCAGATTTTTGCTCAGGTCCCTCAATTTCAGCCAGAAAATACCTGAAATCACAGAAAAACACACAAATTCATAGTAAAGTCCAGAAACATGAATTTTAAATAAAAACTAATAAAAATATAATAAAAACTAACTAAAATATACTAAAAACAATGCCAAAAAGCGTATAAATTATCCGCTCATCACAACACCAAACTTAAATTGTTGCTTATCCCCAAGCAACTGAAAATCAAATAGGATAAAAAGAAGAGAATATACTATAGACTCCGAAATATCAATGAAACTTAGCTCCAATTAGATGAGCGGGACTTGCAGCTTTTTGCCTCCGAACAGTTTTGGCATCTCACTTTATCCTTTGAGGTTCAGAATGATTGGCATCTATAGGAACTCAGAATTCAGATAGTGTTATTGATTCTCCTAGTTAAGTACGTTGATTCTTGAACACAGCTACTTTATGAGTCCTGGCCGTGGCCCAAAGCACTCTGTTTTCCAGTATTACCACCGGATACATACATGCCACAGACACATAACTGGGTGAACCTTTTCAGATTGTGACTCAGCTTTGCTAGAGTCCCCAATTAGAGGTGTCCATGGTTCTTAAGCACACTCTTTTTGCCTTGGATCACTTTTTATTTTTACCCTTGCCTTTTTGTTTAAAGGGCTATTGGCTTTTTCTGCTTGCTCTCTCTCTCTCTCTCTCTCTCTTTTTTTTCTTTTTTGGAAGCACTGATTTTTCTTGCTTCAAGAATCAATATGATGATTTTTCAGATCCTCAATAACATTTCTCCTTTTCCATCATTCTTTCAAGAGCCAACAAGTTTAACATTCTTTAATCAACAAATTCAAAAGACATATGCACTGTTCAAGCATTCATTCAGAAAACAAAAAGTATTGTCACCACATCAAACTAACTCAACTAGTTTCAGAGATAAATTTGAAATCCTATACTTCTTGTTCTTTTGTAATAAAAATATTTTTCATTTAAGAAAGGTGATGGATTCATAGGACATTCATAGCTTTAAGGCATAGACACTAAGATACTAATGATCATGTAGTGAAGACACAAACATAGATAGAACATCAAGCATAGAAATCGAAAAATAGAATAATAAGAACAAGAAAATTAAGGAACGGGTCCACCTTAGTGATGACGGCTAGTTCTCCTTCTTGAAGATCTTATGGAGTGCTTGAGCTCCTCAATGTCTCTTCCTTACCCTTGTTGCTCCTCTCTGATTTCATGGAGGATAAAGTTTGCTTTTGTTGAGGTCCATGAGTGGGCTCTTTTGTTTGCTCCATCCTCTTTCTTAGTGATGGGCTTTTGAGATGAATCTCTCCATCTCTCATGACTCGGAGTTGGAAGCAACTGCCTTCCCTTTCCTCTTCCTAGAGGTTTCTCCGGCCTTAAGTGCCATCTATGGTTATGGAAAAACAAAAAGCAACACTTTTACCACACCAAACTTAGAAGGTTTGCTCGTCCTCGAGCAAAAGAAGAAAGAATAGAGGATAAGAAGAAAATGGAGGAGATGGAGAGGTGTGAGTGGTTAAGAGGTGATGGGAAAGAGCATTTGGGGAAGGGTATTATTGGAATGTGTGAAGAAGAGAGAGTGTGAACTGAGGTTGGTGGGGATCCTGTGGGGTCCACAGATCCTGAGGTGTCAAGGATTTCTCATCCCTGCACCAATTAGGCTTGCAAAACGCCCCTTGCTGCCAATCCTGGCATTAAACGCCAGGTTGCTGCCCATTTCTGGCGTTTAACGCCAGCTTCCTACCCTTTTCTGGCGTTAAACGCCAGCTCTGTGCCCATTTCTGGCGTTAAACACCCAGAATAGTGCCAGATTGGGCGTTTAACGCCCATTCTGCTGCCCTTACTGGCGTTTAAACGCTAGCAAGTTTCTCCTCTAGGGTGTGCTATTTTCCATTCTATTTTTCATTATGTTTTTGCTTTTTCAGTTGTTTTTGTGACTTCACATGATCATCAACCTATAGTAAACATGAAATAACAATGGAAAATAAATAGATATAATAAAATTGGGTTGCTTCCCAACAAGCGCTTCTTTATTGTTAGTTGCTTGACAGTGGGCTCTCTTGGAGCCTCACGGATACTCAGAGCATGATGATGGCCTCTCAACACCAAACTTAGAGTTTGGTTGTGGCCTCTCAACACCAAACTTAGAGTTTGAATGTGGGGGTTTTATTTGACTCTGTATTGAGAGAAGCCTTTCACGCTTCTTCCCTTTCCTGTCTGCAAACCATGGTACTTCCTGAATGGCCAAGAGTTGCTCATCCGGAAAGGTTTCAGAGATCTCAGTAGGAGGGAGGGATGCTCCTGCTACTGGTTCTATCCGGGACAGGTGATCAGCTACTTGATTCTCTGTCCCTTTTCTATCTCTTATTTCTATATCAAACTCTTGCAGAAGCAACACCCATCTTATGAGCCTGGGTTTTGAATCCTGCTTTGTGAGTAGATATTTAAGAGCAGCATGGTCAGTGTACACAATTACTTTTGATCCTGCTAAATAAGATCTGAACTTGTCAATGGCATAAACCACTGCAAGTAACTCCTTTTCTGTGGTTGTGTAGTTCTTAGTTCTTCTGTGCATCATTTAGAATACGGCTGCCATAATAAATGACGTGCAGAAGCTTGTTATGCCTTTGTCCCAATACGGCACCAATGGCATGGTCACTGACATCACACATTAGTTCGAATGGCAGTGTCCAGTCTGGTGCAGAGATAACTGGTGCTGTGACCAGCTTAGCTTTCAGAAGGTCAAACGCCTGCAGACACTCCTTATCAAAGATAAATGGCATGTCTGCAGCTAGCAGATTACTCAGAGGTTTTGCAATTTTTGAAAAATCCTTTATAAACCTTCTGTAGAATCCTGCATGCCCCAGAAAGCTTCTGATTGCCTTAACATTGGTAGGTGGTGGTAATTTTTCAATTACTTCAACTTTAGCTTGATCTACCTCTATTCCCTTGTTTGAAATTTTATGCCCAAGGACTATCCCTTCAGTCACCATAAAGTGACATTTTTTCCAGTTTAAAACTAGGTTGGTCTCTTGGCATCTTTTCAGAACAAGTGCTAGATGGTTAAGGCAGGAGCTGAATGAGTCTCTAAATACTGAAAAGTCATCCATGAAGACTTCCAAAAATTTCTCTACCATATCTGAGAAGATAGAGAGCATGCACCTCTGAAAGGTTGCAGGTGCATTGCACAGACCAAAAGGCATCCTTCTATAGGCAAATACTCCAGAAGGACATGTAAATGCTGTTTTCTCTTGGTCCTGCGGATCTACTGCAATTTGGTTGTAACCTGAATAGCCATCCAAAAAGCAGTAATATTCATGGCCTGCCAGTCTCTCTAGCATCTGGTCTATGAATGGTAAAGGAAAATGATCCTTCCTGGTGGCTGTATTGAGCCTTCTGTAGCCAATACACATACGCCACCCTGTAACTGTTCTTGTAGGAACCAGTTCATTCTTTTCATTATGAACCACTGTCATGCCTCCCTTCTTGGGGACAACGTGGACAGGGCTCACCCAGGGGCTATCAGAAATAGGATAAATAATCCCAGCCTCTAGTAACTTAGTGACCTCTTTCTGCACCACCTCCTTCATGGATGGATTTAGCCACCTTTGTGGTTGAACCACTGGCTTAGCATCGTCCTCTAATAGGATCTTGTGCATGCATCTTGCTGGGCTAATGCCCTTAAGATCACCTATGGACCACCCAAGAGCTGTCTTGTGTGTCCTTAGCACTTCAATTAGTGCTTTCTCTTCCTGTGGATTTAAAGCAGAGCTTATGATCACTGGAAAAGTGTCACCCTCTCCCAGAAATGCATATTTCAGGGATGGTGGTAGTGGTTTGAGCTCGGGTTTAAGAGGTTTCTCCTCTTCCTGAGAAATTTTCAGAGGTTCTTTTATTTCCTTTAGTTCCTCCAGATCAGGCTGAACATCTTTAAAGATGTCCTATAGCTCTGATTCGAGACTTTCAGTCATATTGACCTCCTCCACCAAAGAGTCAATAATATCAGCGCTCATGCAGTCATTTAATGTGTCTGGATGCTGTATAGCTTTGACAACATTCAACTTGAACTCATCCTCATTGACTCTCAGGGTTAATTCCCCTTTTTGGACGTCAATGAGGGTTCGTCCAGTTGCTAGGAAAGTTCTTCCTAGAATAAGAGTTGCACTCTTGTGTTCCTCCATTTCCAGCACTACAAAGTCAGTGGGAAAGGCAAATGGTCCCACCTTGACAATCATGCCCTCAATTATGCCTGATGGATATTTAATGGAGCCATCAGCAAGTTGGAGGCATATTCGGGTTGGTTTGACTTCTTCAGTCAAGCCAAGCTTTCTGATAGTGGATGTAGGTATTAGGTTGATACTTGCCTCAAGATCACATAGAGCTTTCTTGGTACAAGTAACCTCTAATGTGCATGGTATCATAAAGCTTCCAGGGCCTTTAAGCTTCTCTGGTAAGCTTTTCAGAATGACTGCACTGCATTCTTCAGTGAGAAAAACTTTTTCAGTTTCTCTCCAATCCTTCTTATGACTTAAGATTTCTTTCATGAACTTAGCATAAGAGGGTATTTGCTCAAGTGCCTCTGCAAACGGGATCTTTATCTCAAGAGTTCTGAGATAGTCTGCAAAGCGGGCAAATTATTTATCCTGTTCCGCTTGGCAGAGTTTCTGAGGATAAGGCATCTTGGCTTTATATTCTTCAACCTTAGTTGCTGCAGGTTTAATTCCTACAGAAGTGGTTGGAGAAGCCTGCTTAAGGGGTTTGTTATCAGCACTTGCAAGTGTCTGACCCCTTTGTGGCGTTTGAATGCCAGGATTGGGTGCTTTTTGGGTGTTTAACGCCAGATTGCAACCCTTTTCTGGCATTTGAACGCCAGAATTGGCTACCTATTGGGCGTTTAACGCCACTTTCTTACCCTTTTTTGGCGTTTGAACACCAGAATCATTCCTCACTGGGCTCTTACTGTCCTCAGAGGGATTTTGGGTAGTTGGTTGGTCATCCTCTGTTGGTTGTTCCTTTCTTAGCTTTCTGCTGCTTTGAGTTGATACATTCAATGTCTTCCCACTCCTTAATTTAACAGCTTGGCATTCTTCTGTTATCTGTTTAGATAGTTGCTGTCTTGTCTGATTTAATTGTGCTTCCATATTCTTGTTAGCAATTTTAGTTTCTTGGAGCATCTCTTTAAATTCTGCTAACTGTTTTGTCATCATGAGTAATTGCTGATTAAGCTCAACCATCTGTTCTTGAGGGTTAGGATCAGTAGTTACTGCCATAGCTTCTTCTTTTATAGAGGACTCACTGCTTGAGTATAAATGTTGATTTCTAGCAACCGTATCTATGAGCTCTTGAGCCTCTTCAATCGTCTTCCTCATGTGTATAGATCCACCAGTTGAGTGGTCTAAAGACATCTGAGCCTTTTCTGTAAGCCCATAATAGAAGATGTCTAACTATACCTACTCTAAAAACATTTCAGAGGGGCATTTCCGTAGCATACCTCTATACCTCTCCCAGGCATTATAAAGGGATTCATTATCCTCTTGTTTAAAGCCTTGGATGTCCAGCCTTAGCTGTGTAATCCTTTTTGGAGGGTAAAATTGATTCAGGAATTTGTCTGATAACTGTCTCCATGTTTTTATGCTTGCTGTGGGTTGGTTATTCAACCACCTCTTAGCTTGATCTTTTACAGCAAATGGAAACAGTAATAATCTGTAGACATCCTGATCCACCTCTTTATCACGTACTGTGTCAGCAATTTGTAAGAACTGTGCCAGAAACTTAGTAGGTTCTTCCTGTGGAAGACCGGAATACTGGCAATTTTGCTGCACCATGATAATGAGTTGAGGGTTTAGCTCAAAGCTGCTTGCTTTAATGGGAGGTATACAGATACTACTCCCATATGCAGCTGTAATGGGGTTAGCATATGACCCCAGAGTCCTTCTGAACTGCTCAACTCCACTTAGGTCCATGATGGAGAAAGGGAGATGATATGGATCGCAAGTAAAGTAAAAATATTTTTTTTTAATTAAGAGTAACCGAATAAAATAAAATAAATAAAAATTCGAAAACCAAAAGAGAATAAAATCAAAGCAAATTGAAAGCTAAATTAATTAATTAATTAAAAAGATTTTGGAATTAGCAATTAAAAAGATATGATTGAAAATTATTTTGAAAAAGATATGATTGAGAAGATATGATTGCAAATAAAAAAAATCATTGAAAAGATATGATTTTGAAAATCTTTGACTAAATTAATGCAAAATTTCGAAAATTTATGAGTAAAATAAGGAAAGTATATTTTTTTGATTTTTGAATTTTAGTGAAGAAAGAGAAAAACAACAAAATGACACTAAACTTAGAAATTTTAGATCAAAAACAAAGAGAACAAACAGGAAAACTTTGAATGTTAAGATGAACACCAAGAAAACTTTGAAGTTCAAGATGAACACCAAGAACAAATTTTTCTAAAAATTTTTAAGTAAATAAAAGCACAAGAGACACCAAACTTAAAATTTTTAGAAAATCCAACACAAATTTTCGAAAAATTAAAGGAAAACACAAAGAAGACACCAAACTTAGAAATTTTAAAGATCAAGAAAGGACTAGGAACATGCAAATTCAAGAAATTAAAAGAAAATAAAAGCATGCAATTGACACCAAACTTAAAATATGAAACTAAACTCAAATAAAAGACTATAAACCAACAAAAATAAAATATTCATAATCTAAGCAACAAGATAAACCGTCAATTGTCCAAACTCGAACAATCCCCAGCAACGGCGCCAAAAACTTGGTGCACGAAATTGCAATCACACTTTTGCAATTCCGCACAACTAACCAGCAAGTGCACTGGGTCGTCCAAGTAATACCTTACGTGAGTAAGGGTCGATCCCACGGAGATTGTCGGCTTAAAGCAAGCTATGGTTATCTTATAACTCTTAGTCAGGATATCAATAATTCTCAGGTTTAATTGTGAAAAGTAGAAAAACATGAAATAAATACTTGTTTTGCAGTAATGGAGAACAGGTTGAGGTTTTGGAGATGCTCTATCTTCTGAATCTCTACTTTCCTACTGTCTTCTTCTTCATGCACGCAAGGCTCCTTCCATGGCAAGTGATGAGCGGATAATTTGTACGCTTTTTGGCATTGTTTTTAGTATGTTTTTAGTATGATCTAGTTAGTTTTTAGTATATTTTTATTAGTTTTTAGTTAAAATTCACTTTTCTGGACTTCACTATGAGATTGTGTGTTTTTCTGTGATTTCAGGTATTTTCTGGCTGAAATTGAGGGACCTGAGCAAAAATCTGATTCAGAGACTAAAAAGGACTGCAGATGCTGTTGGATTCTGACCTCCCTGCACTCGAAGTGAATTTTCTGGAGCTACAGAAGCCCAATTGGCGCGCTCTCAACGGCGTTGGAAAGTAGACATCCTGGGCTTTCCAGCAATATATGATAGTCCATACTTTGCCCAAGATTTGATGGCCCAAACCGGCGTTCAAAGTCACCCTCAGAAATCCCAGCGTTAAACGCTGGAACTGGCACCAAAATGGGAGTTAAACGCCCAAACTGGCATAAAAGCTGGCGTTTAACTCCAAGAGAAGTCTCTGCATGAAAATGCTTCATTGCTCAGCCCAAGCACACACCAAGTGGGCCCGGAAGTGGATTTTTATGTCATTTACTCATTTCTGTAAACCTTAGGCTACTAGTTTTCTATAAGTAGGATCTTTTACTATTGTATTGAGATATCGAGGGGTAGCTATCTTCATTGTTATGCTATCTTAGATCACTGGGAGGCTGGCCTCATGGCCATGCCTAGACCTTGTTCTTATGTATTTTCAACGGTGGAGTTTCTACACACCATAGATTAAGGTGTGGAGCTCTGCTGTACCTCGAGTATTAATGCAATTACTATTGTTCTTCCATTCAATTCCGCTTGTTCTTGTTCTAAGATATCACTTGTTCTTCAACTTGATGAATGTGATGATCCGTGACACTCATCATCATTCTCACCTATGAACGTGTGACTGACAACCACCTCCGTTCTACCTTCGATTGGGTGAATATCTCTTGGATTCCTGATTGCACGATGCATGGTTGATCGCCTAACAACCGAGTGCTCGCCTGACAACCGAGCCAACCATTCCGTGAGATCAGAGTCTTTGTGGTATAGGCTAGAACTGATGGTGGCATTCAAGAGAATCCGGAAGGTCTAACCTTGTCTGTGGTATTCTGAGTAGGATTCAATGATTGAATGACTGTGACGTGCTTCAAACTCCTAGCAGGCGGGGCGTTAGTGACAGATGCAAAAGAATCACTGGATTCTATTCCGGCCTGACCGAGAACCGACAGATGATTAGCCATGCTGTGACAGAGCATAGGAACATTTTCACTGAGAGGATGGGAGGTAGCCACTGACAACGGTGAAACCCTTGCATAAGCTTGCCATGGAAAGGAGTAAGAAGGATTGGATGAAGACAGTAGGAAAGCAGAGAGACGGAAGGGAAGGCATCTTCATGCGCTTATCTGAAGTTCCTACCAATGAATTACATAAGTACCTCTATCTTTATCTTTGTGTTTTATGCGTCTATCACTATATCCATTTGAGTTTGCCTGACTAAGATTTACAAGATGACCATAGCTTGCTTCATACTAACAATCTCCGTGGGATCGACCCTTACTCGCGTAAGGTTTATTACTTGGACGACCCAGTGCACTTGCTGGTTAGTTGTGCGAAGTTGTGTTAATGCCATGGTATTGAACACCAAGTTTTTGGGGTTCATGACCGGGGATTATGAGAGTTGTGAAAAGTATTGTTCACAATTTCGCGCACCAAGTTTTTGGCGCCGTTGCCGGGGATTGTTCAGTTTGGACAACTGACGGTTCATCTTGTTGCTTAGATTAGGTATTTATTTTTTTTTCGAAATTCTTGAAGAAGAATTCTAGAGTTTCATGATGATTTGTTGAAGTCTGGCTGGCTGAGAAGCCATGTCTAATCTCATTGGACCGAGGTTTCAACTTATCATCACAAGAGCTTGTTGATTTTTATCAATCTTGCTTTTGGAGCAGTGATCTGCTAAGGCTTGGCTGGCCATTGGCCATGTCTAGTGTTTTGGACCGAAGCTTTCTTTGAAAGCTTGGCTGGCTGTGAAGCCATGTCTAATTCCTGGACCGGAGTCTTAGACTAGCATTGCACTGATTCCTGGAATTCTCATTAAGAATTTTGATATCTTTTTCCACTTAATTTTCGAAAAAGCACAAAAAAATCAAAAAATCATAAAAACCAAAAATATTTCTTGTTTGAGTCTAGTGTTTCATTTTAAGTTTGGTGTCAATTATATGCATCCATTCATGTGTCTTAAGGATCTTCAAGTTGTTCTTGATGATTTTCGTGCTCTGATCTTTAAATTCAATTGACTTGAGTGTTTTGTGTGTCTCATATGCATTCTCATTTTGTTAGTGTCAGTGGTATACAAACTGCTAAGTTTGGTGTCTTGCATGCATTGTTATTTGATTCTTGTTGCATTTTGATTTATCCTTATTATTAAAAATCCAAAAATATTTGTAATTTGTGTCTTTTCAAGTCAATAATACAGAAGAATTGAAGATTCAGAACATTCAGCAGAGGAATTGCACAGAAAAAGCTGGGCGTTCAAAACGCCCAGTGAAGAAGGACAGACTGGCGTTTAAACGCCAGCCAGGGTACCTGGTTGGGCGTTTAACGCCCAAAAGGGTATAGTTTTGGGCGTTAAACGCCAGAATGTGCACCATTCTGGGCGTTTAACGCCAGGATGGCTAAAGAGGGAAGATTCTGTTTTCAAATCAGATTTTTTTTCAAGTTTTCAAAGTTTTTCAAAATCAAATCTTTTTTCAATTCAATTTTTCAATCAAATCTTTTTCAAAATCAATTTCTTTCCATTTTCAAAGATACTTACTCTCAATTAATGATTTGATTCAACATTTCAAGTATGTTGCCTTTTCTGTTGAGAAAGGTTTAATGTTTGAATCATATCTTTTCTTGTTAGTCAAGTTTTTAATTTTCAAAATCAAATCTTTTTAAAATGTTTTTCAAATCATATCTTCTCAATCACATTTTTTTAAAAACCAATCATATCTTCTTAACCACATCTTTTTCAAAATAGTTTTCAATCAAATCTTTTTGATTTCTAATTTCAAAATCTTTTTCAAAAATCACTTGATCTCTTTCCCACTTTCATTTTCGAAAATCAAGTAGTGTTTTCAAAAATGTTTTCAAAATCTTTTACTTAATTTTCGAAAATTACTTCCCTCCTTCTCATATCCTTCTATTTATGGACTAACACTATCCCTTAATGCAAAATTCGAACTCCATCTTCTTTGATAAGTTCGAATTTTCTACTTCTGTCTTCTACTTTTCTTTTCCTCTGACACCTAAAGGAATCTCTATACTGTGACATAGAGGATTCCACATTTTCTTGTTCCCTTCTCTTTCTTATGAGCAGGAGCAAAGACAAAAACATTCTTGTTGAGGCTGATCCTGAACCTGAAAGGACCTTGAAGAGAAAGCTAAGAGAAGCCAAAGCACAACTCTCTTTAGAGGACCTGACCGAATTCTTCAAAGAAGAAGAACCTATGGCAGCCGAAAACAACAACAATGCCAACAATGCAAGGAAGGTGTTGGGTGACTTCACTGCACCTACTCCCGATTTCTATGGGAGAAGCATCTCTATCCCTGCCATTAGAGCAAACAACTTTGAGCTTAAGCCTCAATTAGTTTCTCTAATGCAACAGAATTGCAAGTTCCATGGACTTCCATTGGAAGATCCTCATCAGTTTTTAGCCGAATTCTTGCAAATCTGTGATACTGTCAAGACTAATGGGGTTGACCCTGAGGTCTACAGACTTATGCTATTCCCTTTTGCTGTAAGAGACAGAGCTAGAACATGGTTGGACTCACAACCTAAAGAAAGCCTGGACTCTTGGGAAAAGCTAGTCAATGCCTTCTTGGCAAAGTTCTTTCCACCTCAAAAATTGAGTAAGCTTAGAGTGGAAGTCCAAACCTTCAGACAGAAGGAAGGAGAATCCCTCTATGAAGCTTGGGAAAGATACAAACAATTAATCAGAAAGTGTCCTTCTGATATGCTTTCTGAATGGAGCATCATAGGTATTTTCTATGATGGTCTCTCTGAACTGTCCAAGATGTCTTTGGATAGCTCTGCTGGAGGATCTCTTCACCTGAAGAAGACGCCTACAGAAGCTCAAGAGCTGATTGAAATGGTTGCAAATAACCAATTCATGTACACTTCTGAAAGAAATCCTGTGAACAATGGGACTAGTCAGAAGAATGGAGTTCTTGAGATTGACACTCTGAATGCCATATTGGCTCAGAACAAAATATTGACTCAACAAGTCAATATGATTTCTCAAAGTCTGTCTGGAATGCAAAATGCACCAAGCAGTACTAAAGAAGCTTCATCTGAGGAAGAAGCCTATGATCCTGAGAACCCTTCAATGGAAGAGGTTAATTACATGGGAGAACCCTATGGAAACACCTATAATCCTTCATGGAGAAATCATCCAAATTTTTCATGGAAGGATCAACAGATACCCCAACAAGGTTTCAACAATAATAATGGTGGAAGAAACAGGTTTAGCAATAGCAAGCCTTTTCCATCATCTTCTCAGCAACAGACAGAGAGTTCTAAGCAGAATACCTCTGACTTAGCAACCATGGTCTCTAATCTGATCAAAACCACTCAAATTTTCATGACTGAAACAAGGTCCTCCATTAGAAATTTGGAGGCACAAGTGGGTCAGCTGAGCAAGAAAATTAATGAACTCCCTCCTAGTACTCTTCCAAGCAATACAGAAGAAAATCCAAAAGGAGAGTGCAAAGCCATCAACATGGCCGAATTTGGAGAGGAGGAAGAGGCAGTGAACGCCACTGAGGACGGCCTCACTGGGCGTCCACTGGCCTCCAATGAGTTCCCCAATGAGGAACCATGGGAATCTGAGGCTCAAACTGAGACCATAGAGATTCCATTGGACTTACTTCTGCCATTCATGAGCTCTGATGAGTATTCTTCCTCTGAAGAGGATGAGTATGTCACTGAAGAGCAAGTGGCTAAATACCTTGGAGCAATCATGTAGCTAAATGACAAGTTATTTGGAAATGAGACTTGGAGGATGAACCCCCTTTGCTCACCAAAGAACTGGATGACTTGTCTAGGCAGAAATTACCTCAAAAGAGACAGGATCCTGGGAAGTTTTCAATACCTTGTACCATAGGCACCATGACCTTCAAGAAGGCCTTGTGTGACTTAGGGTCAAGTGTAAACCTCATGCCTCTCTCTGTAATGGAGAAGTTAGGGATCTCTGAGGTACAAGCTGCAAAAATCTCACTAGAGATGGCAGACAACTCAAGAAAACAAGCCCATGGACTTGTAGAGGATGTTCTGGTTAAAGTTGAAGACCATTACATCCCTACTGATTTCATAGTCCTAGAGACTGGGAAGTGCATGGATGAATCCATCATCCTTGGCAGACCCTTCCTAGCCACAGCAAAGGCTGTGATTGATGTTGATAGAGGAGAGTTGATCATTCAAGTGAATGAAGAATCCTTGGTGTTTAAGGCCCAAGGATATCCCTCTGTCATCATGGAGAGGAAGCATGAAGAGCTTCTCTCAAAAACAGAGCCCCCACAGTCAAACTCTAAGTTTGGTGTTGGGAGGCCACAACCAAACTCTAAGTTTGGTGTTGAACCCCCACATTCAAACTCTAAGTTTGGTGTTGGGAGGTTCCAACATAGCTCTGAGCATTTCTGAGGCTCCATGAGAGTCCTCTGTCAAGCTAATGACATTAAAGAAGCGCTTGTTGGGAGGCAACCCAATGTTTTATAATTAACTATTTTCCTTTGTCATTTTATGTTTTTTTTGTAGGTTGATGATCATGAGAAGTCACAAAATCAATGAAAAAAGCAAAAACAGAATGAAAAACAGGAAGAAAAACAGCACACCCTGGAGGACGCACCTACTGGCGTTTAAACGCCAGTGAGGTTAGCAGATGGGCGTTTAACGCCCAGTCTGGCACCATTCTGGGCGTTTAACGCCAGAAAGGGGCACCAGACTGGCGTTAAACGCCAGAAAAGGGCAAGAAGCTGGCGTTAAACGCCAGAAATGGGCACCAGCCCGGCGTTTAACGCCAGAATTGGCACAAAACGAGATTTTGCTTGCCATTTGGTGCAGGGATGACTTTTCCTTGACACCTCAGGATCTGTGGACCCCACAGGATCCCCACCTACCCCACCACTCTCTCTCTTCTTCACCCATTCACCAATCACCTCAACACCTCTTCCCCAAAAACCCTTCACCTATCAAATCCCATCTTTCTCTTCACCACTCACATCCATCCTTCATAAAACCCCACCTACCCCACCATTCAAATTCAAACCACTTTCCCACCCAAACCCACCCATCCATGACCGAACCCACCCTTCCCCCACTCCTATATAAACCCTCCTTCACTCCTTCATTTTCACACAACATACACACCACTTCTCCCCTTCTTGGCCGAAAACAAAAGCCATTCCCTTTCCCCTCATTTCTTCTTCTTCTACTCTCTTCTTTCTTCTTTTGCTCGAGGACGAGCAAACCTTTTAAGTTTGGTGTGGTAAAAGCATTGCTTTTTGTTTTTCCATAACCATTTATGGCATCCAAGGCCGGAGAAACCTCTAGAAAGAGGAAAGGGAAGGCAAAAGCTTCCACCTCCGAGTCATGGGAGATGGAGAGATTCATCTCAAGGGTGCATCAAGACCACTTCTATGAAGTTGTGGCCTTGAAGAAGGTGATCCCCGAGGTCCCTTTTTCACTCAAAAAAAGTGAATATCCGGAGATCCAACATGAGATCCGAAGAAGAGGTTGGGAAGTTCTTACCAACCCCATTCAACAAGTCGGAATCTTGATGGTTCAAGAGTTCTATGCCAATGCATGGATCACCAAGAACCATGATCAAAGTGTGAACCCGGATCCAAAGAATTATCTTACTATGGTTCGGGGGAAATACTTGGATTTCAGTCCGGAAAGTGTAAGGTTGGCATTCAACTTGCCCATGATGCAAGGAGATGAACATCCTTACACTAGAAGGGTCAACTTTGATCAAAGGTTGGACCAAGTCCTCACAGTCATATGTGAAGAGGGTGCCCAATGGAAGAGAGATTCAAGAGGGAAGCCGGTTCAATTGAGAAGGCATGACCACAAACCCGTGGCTAGAGGATGGTTGGAGTTTATCCAACGCTCAATCATTCCCACTAGCAACCGGTCCGAAGTTACCATAGACCGGGCTATCATGATTCATAGCATCATGATTGGAGAAGGAATAGAAGTTCATGAGGTTATAGCTCAAGAACTTTATAAGGTGGCGGACAAGTCCTCTACCTTGGCAAGGTTAGCCTTTCCTCATCTCATTTGTCACCTCTGTTATTCAGTTGGAGTTGACATAGAGAGAGACATCCCTATTGATGAGGACAAGCCCATCACTAAGAAGAGGATGGAGCACACAAGAGACCCCACTCATCATGAGATCCCTGAGATACCTCAAGGGATGCACTTTCCTCCACAAAACTATTGGGAGCAACTAAATACCTCCCTAGGAGAATTGAGTTCCAACATGGGACAACTAAGGGTGGAGCATCAAGAACACTCCATCATCCTCCATGAAATTAGAGAAGATCAAAGAATCATGAGAGAGGAGCAACAAAGACAAGGAAGAGACATTGAGGAGCTCAAGCACTCCATAGGATCTTCAAGAGGAAGAAAGAGCCGCCATCACTAAGGTGGACCCGTTCTTTGATTTCCTTGTTCTTTATTCTTCTGTTTTTCGAATTTTATGCTTATGTTTATCTATGTTTGTGTCTTGTGATCATTAGTGTCTTAGTGTCTATGCCTTAAAGTTATGAATGTCCTATGAATCCATCACCTCTCTTAAATAAAAACGTGCTTAATTGAAAAAGAGTAGAATTGCATGAATTTTGAATTTTATAACAGTTTAATTATTTTGATGTGGTGGCAATATTTTTGTCTTCTGAATGTATGCTTAAACAGTGCATATGTCTTTTGAATTTGTGGTTCATGAATGTTGGCTCTTGAAAGAATGATGAAAAAGGAGACATGTTACTGAGGATCTGAAAAATCATAAAAATGATTCTTGAAGCAAGAAAAAGCAATGAAAAAAAAAGGGGAGAAAATTTCGAAAATTTAAAAAAAAAGAAGAAAAACGAAAAAAATAATAAAGTTGTGATCCAAGGCAAAAAGAGTGTGCTTAAGAACCCTGGACACCTCTAATTGGGGACTCTAGCAAAGCTGAGTCACAATCTGAAAAGGTTCACCCAATTATGTGTCTGTGGCATGTATGTATCCGGTGGTAATACTGGAAGACAGAGTGCTTTGGGCCACGGCCAAGACTCAATAAGTAGCTATGTTCAAGAATCATCATACTTTACTAGGAGAATCAATAACACTATCTGGATTCTAAGTTCCTAAAGAAGCCAACCATTCTGAATTTCATAGGATAGAGTGAGATGCCAAAACTGTTCAGAGGCAAAAAGCTAAAAGCCCCGCTCATCTAATTAATACTGATCTTCATAGATGTTTTTGGAATTCATTGCATATTCTCTTCTTTTTATCTTGTTTGATTTTCAGTTGCTTGAGGACAAGCAACAATTTAAGTTTGGTGTTGTGATGAGCGGATAATTTGTACGCTTTTTGGCATTGTTTTTAGTATGTTTTTAGTATGATCTAGTTAGTTTTTAGTATATTTTTATTAGTTTTTAGTTAAAATTCACTTTTCTGGACTTCACTATGAGATTGTGTGTTTTTCTGTGATTTCAGGTATTTTCTGGCTGAAATTGAGGGACCTGAGCAAAAATCTGATTCAGAGACTAAAAAGGACTGCAGATGCTGTTGGATTCTGATCTCCCTGCACTCGAAGTGGATTTTCTGGAGCTACAGAAGCCCAATTGGTGCGCTCTCAACGGCGTTGGAAAGTAGACATCCTGGGCTTTCCAGCAATATATGATAGTCCATACTTTGCCCAAGATTTGATGGCCCAAACCGGCGTTCAAAGTCACCCTCAGAAATCCCAGCGTTAAACGCTGGAACTGGCACCAAAATGGGAGTTAAACGCCCAAACTGGCATAAAAGCTGGCGTTTAACTCCAAGAGAAGTCTCTGCACGAAAATGCTTCATTGCTCAGCCCAAGCACACACCAAGTGGGCCCGGAAGTGGATTTTTATGTCATTTACTCATTTCTGTAAACCTTAGGCTACTAGTTTTCTATAAGTAGGACCTTTTACTATTGTATTGAGATATCGAGGGGTAGCTATCTTCATTGTTATGCTATCTTAGATCAATGGGAGGCTGGCCTCATGGCCATGCCTAGACCTTGTTCTTATGTATTTTCAACGGTGGAGTTTCTACACACCATAGATTAAGGTGTGGAGCTCTGCTGTACCTCGAGTATTAATGCAATTACTATTGTTCTTCCATTCAATTCCGCTTGTTCTTGTTCTAAGATATCACTTGTTCTTCAACTTGATGAATGTGATGATCCGTGACACTCATCATCATTCTCACCTATGAACGTGTGACTGACAACCACCTCCGTTCTACCTTCGATTGGGTGAATATCTCTTGGATTCCTGATTGCACGATGCATGGTTGATCGCCTGACAACCGAGTGCTCGCCTGACAACCGAGCCAACCATTCCGTGAGATCAGAGTCTTCGTGGTATAGGCTAGAACTGATGGCGGCATTCAAGAGAATCTGGAAGGTCTAACCTTGTCTGTGGTATTTTGAGTAGGATTCAATGATTGAATGACTGTGACGTGCTTCAAACTCCTAGCAGGCGGGGCGTTAGTGACAGACGCAAAAGAATCACTGGATTCTATTCCGGCCTGACCGAGAACCGACAGATGATTAGCCATGCTGTGACAGAGCATAGGAACATTTTCACTGAGAGGATGGGAGGTAGCCACTGACAACGGTGAAACCCTTGCATAAGCTTGCCATGGAAAGGAGTAAGAAGGATTGGATGAAGACAGTAGGAAAGCAGAGAGACGGAAGGGAAGGCATCTTCATGCGCTTATCTGAAGTTCCTACCAATGAATTACATAAGTACCTCTATCTTTATCTTTGTGTTTTATGCGTCTATCACTATATCCATTTGAGTTTGCCTGACTAAGATTTACAAGATGACCATAGCTTGCTTCATACTAACAATCTCCGTGGGATCGACCCTTACTCGCGTAAGGTTTATTACTTGGACGACCCAGTGCACTTGCTGGTTAGTTGTGCGAAGTTGTGTTAATGCCATGGTATTGAACACCACGTTTTTGGGGTTCATGACCGGGGATTATGAGAGTTGTGAAAAGTATTGTTCACAATTTCGCGCACCAGCAAGCTGTATGTAGGGTTTCACCGTTGTCAATGGCTACCTCCCATCCTCTCAGTGAAAATGTTCAACGCGCTCTGTCACAGCACGGCTAATCATCTGTTGTTTCTCAATCAGGTTGGAATAGAATCCAGTAATTCTATTACGTCTGTCACTAACGCCCAGCCCTCAGGAGTTTGAAGCTCATCACAGTCATTCAATTCTTGAATCCTACTCAGAATACCACAGACAAGGTTTAGACCTTCCGAATTCTCTTGAATGCCGCCATCAATTCTAGCTTATACCACGAAGATTCTGATTAAGGAATCCAAGAGATATTCACTCAATCTAAAGTAAAACGGAGGTGGTTATCAGGCACACGTTCATAGGTGAGAATGATGATGAGTGTCACGGATCATCACATTCATCAAGTTGAGGAACAAGTGATATCTTAGAATAGAAGCAAGCGTGATTGAATGAAAAACACTAGTAATTGCATTAATCCATCAAGACATAGCAGAGCTCCTCACCCCCAACCATGGGGTTTAGAGACTCATGCCGTAGAAGATACAATAAGAAACGTGTAATGTGTCATGAGGTGAAGATACAATAGCAAAAAGTCCTATTTATAGTGAACTAGTGACCTAGTGTTTACAAGAATGAGTAAATGACGTAAAAATCCACTTCCGGGGTCCACTTGGTGTGTGCTTGGGCTGAGCATTAAAGATTTCATGTGTAGAGACTTTTCCTAGAGTTAAACGCCAGCTTTTGTGCCAGTTTGGGCGTTTAACTCCAACTTTTGTGCCAGTTCCGGCGTTAAACGCTGGGAATTCTGAAGCTGATTTGGAACGCCAGTTTGGGCCATCAAATCTTGGGAAAAGTATGGACTATTATATATTGCTGGAAAGCCCAGGATGTCTACTTTCCAAAGCAATTGAGAGCGAGCCAATTGGGCTTCTGTAGCTCCAGAAAATCTACTTCGAGTGCAAGGAGGTCAGAATCCAACAGCATCTGCAGTCCTTTTTCAGCCTCTGAATCAGATTTTTGCTCAGGTCCCTCAATTTCAGCCAGAAAATACCTGAAATCACAGAAAAACACACAAACTCATAGTAAAGTCCAGAAAAGTGAATTTTAAATAAAAACTAATAAAAATATAATAAAAACTAACTAAAATATACTAAAAACATACTAAAAACAATGCCAAAAAGCGTATAAATTATCCGCTCATCAAGCACCGTAGCAATGGCCTTTATGTTTTGGCATTTATCTATTCTCTCTTCGCATACACAGAACGCTTCCCTCACCCTCACTCCTTTTCCACTTTCCTCTTCTTTTTTTTATCTATGCTCTTTTTAGTTTCTTAAATTGGAAAGTTTTAAGGACTTTTTATTTAAATTAAATAAATATAGTATTTACCAAAATACATAAACGTCGAAAAAATTATGAAAATACACCCTGAGTCGCATCTCGGGTACTAAAGGTCATTGTCCAAAATGACCACATCTCGGGTGCACTAACCCCGTGCTATGATAGGGTGTCTGCAAACCATATCTCGGATCCAACTGTTATATGAACATAAGTATATCTCGAATACACTGCACTCAAGATACGCGCGTTTTTTTATTCGGGTCAGTGCATCCGAGATAAGGGAAAGATCCAGGATATTACCAGACTTGCCTCTATTTGTTTACCCATTTCGATGTATGCTTTTTTTATGAAAATATTGGAATGTTGTACATGAAAAATGGGTCTGTAACGTCGAAAGTAACTAGTTATATAGAAATTATGCTTCATTACACATTAAACACATTTAATAACAAATACTACATCAAAGTGACAACGTTGGAACAAAAGGCCTAAACCCTAAACTACATGCGTCGTCATGGATCCGAGAGGGGCGTATTGGGACATTCACGTCTAGTGTGGCCCTCTCCACGGTAGAGCCCACATCTCTACTTCGCACGCTCAATAGCATCCATCTCATTCCGGATCCGAGTGGATACCGGCCTTCCCGATGCCTTCCCACTCATGGCTAAGTTGGGCTTCAGGCGTGCACCGTACCATGGAGGCCACATCTTCTTGTCTGGTATCGGTGGAAACTCCCTCTCGTATACCCTGAATACAGAGGCAATCGTGTACACAAGGTCCACGAAATGACCCCACTCATACTCCCAGTTGCACATTGCTGAACCTATGCCTAATTCGAAATTCCATCCCACCATCTGTGTTGTAATCCTTCCTGTTCCCAGTATTAAGAAGATCGTCCAACTGCATTGCATCCAAGTTCAACGTTTGATAATGGCTAAGAATATTCGACAGTCGAGGAATGGCTAAAGGGGGAGACAACAGAAACCTACCAACACTGCCGTTGGGAGTCTCTGACAGAAACTCATCTTCTAACACTGTATCACTTGACGACCCAGACCCGGCTACATAGGTTGAATCGCCCTCACTGACAGAATCATCGGCACTATCATCATGAGACTAGGCATAGTGGATCGGTGTCCCGTTGAGCGGCACGACCTCAGGACTCGAAGGAGATGGCCCACCACCAACAACTACATCATAGACTGCATCATACAACTACATCACATGTTAGAGTATCAGTCGTACACGTACGTTGAACATTACCCTCACATGCTGATCCCCATCTATCCAAAATAGCCGGTTGGTAAATCCACCGTTTGGAAACACATATAGAAATCTATATGCAACCCTCCCAACCTCCTTTATTCCTATTCCCCCTATATTGCTCAGCATGACCATCTTTAGCGCATCCAATGTATCAACCCGGTAAGTACGCAACATCACAGTCTTGTCAGACTCAAAAATGACTCCTTCATCACCGTGTCTGACTATACCATTTGGATAAACAACCACAAAGAAGTATTAATTATTCTCCATCTGAACAAAACCAAAAGAATAGAAAGAAAAAAATTATTTGTGAATTGTGTGAGGAGACGTATTGGGATGGTCTTTATAAATAGACTTATTCTAACATATCTTGGGTACAGAGACATCTATACCATAACACACATATCCTAAGTGCTGAGACCATAATTATAATCTCGACTATAAACGTGGTAATATAGCAATATTGCACTGTGTTATTAGAATTTCAGGTGGATAAAAAAGTAGTGATTTTTGTATTGCATAACATTTTTTCTATATGTCCACATAAACAGGGCGTGCAGCTACTCGAGCAAGCGTTTGTACTTGCACCAGGCAATGGCAACCACATACAAGAAAATGGTTCTGGCAGTTCTGCCTCCAACAGTCCAGAAGAACTTTTCATTCCTGGTAATATTTGAATCAAATAGCTCACAAGATTCATCTTAAAGTATAACTAAAACATTAAAACATAACTAAAAACTTTAACATAATAAAAGGGTAATCTATCTTAAAGAATTTTCTAATCTAACAGTTCTCCGTTGTCCTACAGCCTTCACCAACCTATCCTCCATGCGATCCCATCGCCACCACCTTCCGAACCTCCACAATCCCAGTAGAAAGCACAATTAATATCAATGCAAGTAAAACACAAGTATTGGCATTTAAGGCAAGTAATTCAAGTAGCAATTAGGCATGTTATACAATTAGGCAAGCAATTACAAGTCGGAAAAGTAAACAAATAGATAGAAGATGCATATGATGAATGCTTGTTCTACTGGCTGTGATATCACATTGTCAATTCAACTGCCAACCCGACACATCTCCATGGAGATGTCGCTCTTCAGAATCATCATTGGGAACCCTCGAGATATGGTGCTCGGAACACCGTCCAGGATTTTGTGCCTGCACACTCTATTGATCCGAAGGGATGCGAGCGGGATACTCTTGCCACAGACCTCACATCTCAACGCAAGCGGGACGAACCACCACCCTTACGCCGCCGTCGCTACCTCGACAGGCGGGATCCAACCGCCGTCCCTGTTGGGCGTATAGCGTCTCAACAATCTCAGTATAAAATAATAATTCAGTGGTTTTCAGAAAACATTTTCAGTAAATCATGGATCCATCATTACATTCCGAGTCCTCGACTCATCTCAACCACTGTCAATTCAACATTTCCATTCTGAATTCAATAGTTAATCAATTTCTCAATTCATATGCCATTCTTCTTTCTCATTCCACCAAACCCATCCTCAGTACACCAGAAACCTAAGCCTCTGTTCTCTAACTTTTCAAAGAAATATAGAATAAAATCCCTTAGGACCTTTCCCGTGTTTTAATACCCAAAAATAAGCCCAAGGATCTTAAAATAGTGTCATAGAAGCTTACAAGCTTGTTGGGAAGGTGAAATAGTTGAAAACAAAGTTTTAGTTGAAAAACAGGGTATGTGCGTACGCACAGAGGTGTGCGTGCGCACGCCCAGGGAGATTTTTAAAACGTGTGCTACGCACAAGTGCAAAATTTTCCAAACTCTATTGACTCACACAAGGCGTGCTAGCGTCCTCAATAGAGTGCACCTTCCAACGTGTGCGTGCGCACAGGGCTGAGTGTGCGCACAGGTTGTAAAACTTCCTTGGTTTTGTGCGCGCACAGGTTGTGCTAGCGCTCTAAATAGAAAGCCTTTCCCTTTGTGTGCGTGCGCACAAGGCTGTGCGTGTGCACACAAACTAGAAATCACAAAATTTTGCAACATTGCAGAATTTCAGATTTTGACACCAACTTTCCACATTCATATCTTTTTCTACCGAATTTGGATTTCCCCAAAATTTAAACCATTTTAAAGATTGTTCAATTTCCTTTCATTTGATATAAAATACATTGAATTTCAAGCATGGTAGTTCAATATATGATTCATGAAAGTTCACCAAAATTTCAATTTTAGCATAAGTTCACAAAATCTCAATTTTCCACAATCCTCAACCAAAATCAACCGAAAGCCCTTCCAAACTCCAATTTACATCAAAATCTACCCTTTGTATCATATTATACTAATTCATACCAAATTTTCCTTCACTTTACATCATTCTCAACCATCAACATCAAATTATAACACTATAATCAAACCTCCACCAACACATTCACCAATCATCATTCTATCACTATCAATCTTCATCATCAATTCTCATTCATACTTTATATCAACAATCAACAATATACATTCATTCAAATTCATCATACATCATACCTCAACCTCATTATTTAACAACACTAATAATATCAATTCATCATACATCATCAACCAACCAACATCAACAACCATATCAATCCAAACCTATCCTATGGGTCTCTAGCCTAAGTGTCCAGAAATATTATATACTACATAGAGAAAACCGAAACCATACTTTGGCCGATTCTCAATATGCCAAAAACCCAAAATTGAGTGCAAACTAAGCTTTCAAACACAATCTAAGCCACCAATCACTCCAACAAGCATCAACTCAATTCCAAAGGCTTCCAAACTCACAATAATCAAGCTATATACACATAATTTATAACTAATCAACCTAGGGCTCATCATAATTAAAATTTCACAAGAGTTCAAGACCTCTTACATTGCCCAATAGTTTTGGAAGTCAAACCCAATGGTAATCAAAGGCTAGAGTGTATCTAAACACTCAAAATCACAAAATTTCACTTAATCAAAAACCCTAGAATTTCAAAATTTTGGAAGGAAGAACTAAGAGGGATTCATGATTTCCTTACCAGTTTCTTAGATGGGTTTTATAGAGTTGATCACGAGGATCGCTTTGCCGCAAACGGTGCAGCGATCAAATCTCTGTAGCTCAAGATGTGAGCTTGGGAAGTTCTATGTGAATAGTGACAATGCAGTCTTCTCTCCTTATTCCCTTTACAGCATGAATGCGTTGTGTTATGGCTGAAGGATTCATTAATGAACCTATATATATGTTGGGCTTGGGCCCAACTTGGATCCAGTCTAACCCGTTAGCGTTTTTAGCCCGTTTGGCCCAACTTTGGGCAAAACCTTTAAAATTAATGCCTGCTTTTTCATTTCTAATATTTTTCTAAGGTTTTTGACTGTTTTCACTTTTTCTCGCGTAGTACCGGGCAGACTTGAACCGGTTCAGTTGTCGGTTCGCATTTTTTTACGGTTTTTCACAGAAAATACATTTTCTGACTCAGAAAAATCTACTGAGTCCAAAAATCATATTTAAATCCTCAAATTCTCATTCAAAATTTTTGGATCCTATTTTGGGCAATATTAATTAACTAATTAGGCGGTTAATTAGTCGCAGTTCTTACACACATGACGTCAGGGCGTAACGACATGGGTAATGCAATGACTGGAACAGGCCGTAGTCGCATGTACGCTTGGTCAAACAAACCTGATATAAAGTTTGTTACCAACCATCCACTGGCTCTAACAATTTCACACTAAAAATGGATGCCTACAATCACAATGGGTGACTCGCATCATCGGCAGGTTCTCTCTATTCTTATCTATAGCTACCATCAGCTGCTACGAGTAGATCTGTCCACCTTGTAACTAAGCATGTGCTTTGCGTCCTCTGCGCACGAACAGCTTTTGCAACCTCTCATAGTTGCCCTAACAATCGGTGCCACTGGAAGATTCCCCGTTCACTTCAGCATGGCATTTATACACTCCGATAGGTTCGTCGTCATGTAGCCATACCGATGACCTTCGTCGCAATATTGTAACCAGAAATCCTTCTTGAAATGAAGAACCCAATCCACCATCTCACGGGATAGTGTACCCAAAGTATCCAAGTACCAGTCGCACCCCTCCTTACTTGGACTGTACGCAGCATTTATAAGGTACCTCTTACCCTCGACCGACTTAAACCTGGAATTAAAGTTTGAAGCCATGCATCGGATGCAGTAAGCACGATATGCTAACGAAGGATGCCATCCATTGTGAGGTGCATTGAAAGCGGCATGAATGACCTGTGATCTATCTGATAGGATTAGGATTCCTGCCTGTAGAGTAACATGCTATCTCAAATTTGAGAGGAAAAATGACCATAACTTCGTTGTCTCAGACTCCATTAATGAAAAAGATATAGGAAGGATATTGTTGTTGCCATCTTGAGTCACAGCAATTAAAAGAACACGCCCGTACTTACTGTACAAATGTGTTCCATCCATCGATACAAACGGCTTGCAAAACATAAACGCTTCAATACATAGAGAAAATGCTCAGAAAACCTTATCAAACTGACTCCACTCTCCATCAACCATATCCTCGTTGTAATAAGGGATAGCAATGCATTCGTGGATCGTACCTAGGAGGCACTGTTGCAAAGCTTTTAAGGGCCCCAGAATCCTATTGTATGACTCTTCTCAATCGCCATATGTCATGGCAATTGCCTTTTGCTTTGCCATCCACACTTTTTGATACGAGGGCTTAAAATGGTAACTTTAATGGACAACACTTTGCAACACTAAGATAGATATCGACGGATCAGTCTTTATCATAGGTAACACGACCTTGCAGGTCAACCCATTATCCAGTTGAGCATGGTACTGAGACATGGTTGGTGCCAGACAGGTATTTGGTCCACCGAATCAACGTACCTCCCTGCGAATTTTTTTGCTCCAATGTCAATAACATGCTAAAAAAAATCTAATGTATAGAGCCTAATGCATCCACAATATAATGTAAAATATACCAGTAATTCAAGTTCTGTCGTAATTCCACACGAAGACTCCATGGACAATCATTGGTGAATTGATTGCATTGACTGTGATATTTAAGCCTATCTGATTCCAGCACTCTATAATTCGTATTTTGTCGAATATTGTAGTTCTTCACCGCCATTAGAACTGCTTCTCAGTTGCTGAACCTATGCCTAATTCGAAATTCCATCCCACCATCTGTGTTGTAATCCTTCCTGTTCCCAGTATTAAGAAGATCGTCCAACTGCATTGCATCCAAGTTCAACGTTTGATAATGGCTAAGAATATTCGACAGTCGAGGAATGGCTAAAGGGGGAGACAACAGAAACCTACCAACACTGCCGTTGGGAGTCTCTGACAGAAACTCATCTTCTAACACTGTATCACTTGACGACCCAGACCCGGCTACATAGGTTGAATCGCCCTCACTGACAGAATCATCGGCACTATCATCATGAGACTAGGCATAGTGGATCGGTGTCCCGTTGAGCGGCACGACCTCAGGACTCGAAGGAGATGGCCCACCACCAACAACTACATCATAGACTGCATCATACAACTACATCACATGTTGGAGTATCAGTCGTACACGTACGTTGAACATTACCCTCACATGCTGATCCCCATCTATCCAAAATAGCCGGTTGGTAAATCCACCGTTTGGAAACACATATAGAAATCTATATGCAACCCTCCCAACCTCCTTTATTCCTATTCCCCCTATATTGCTCAGCATGACCATCTTTAGCGCATCCAATGTATCAACCCGGTAAGTACGCAACATCACAGTCTTGTCAGACTCAAAAATGACTCCTTCATCACCGTGTCTGACTATACCATTTGGATAAACAACCACAAAGAAGTATTAATTATTCTCCATCTGAACAAAACCAAAAGAATAGAAAGAAAAAAATTATTTGTGAATTGTGTGAGGAGACGTATTGGGATGGTCTTTATAAATAGACTTATTCTAACATATCTTGGGTACAGAGACATCTATACCATAACACACATATCCTAAGTGCTGAGACCATAATTATAATCTCGACTATAAACGTGGTAATATAGCAATATTGCACTGTGTTATTAGAATTTCAGGTGGATAAAAAAGTAGTGATTTTTGTATTGCATAACATTTTTTCTATATGTCCACATAAACAGGGCGTGCAGCTACTCGAGCAAGCGTTTGTACTTGCACCAGGCAATGGCAACCACATACAAGAAAATGGTTCTGGCAGTTCTACCTCCAACAGTCCAGAAGAACTTTTCATTCCTGGTAATATTTGAATCAAATAGCTCAATATGAATGTTCATGCCGAAAATACCAGCAACCACGACAAAGGCACTCACTACTAGAGTTGCTGTGGTTAACATGACTCCCATTTGGAGCAGATAATTCTGTTTGTCATCTAGTATTATGTTGATGTAGTCCTCTGTGTCGTCCACGTATTCCCTTAGCTTCAACAGGATCACCACAACAAAACATCAAAACCGATCTTATCATTCAGTCATTCAGTAACATATAAACCACAAGAAGCTCACCAGACCAGAGATGTTAGTTAAAATTTGTTTTAAGAAATTTCTTTGAAAATACCATAGCCTAAAACTACCGAGGCACAATACTTGCCTCTATTACTGAAAAGGAGAGGTTGTCACTAAGATTTTGAATCTCTAACATGTTTGGATCTTTTGCAAGCAAATAACAAGCGAAATCCTCAATTAGAAACTAGAAGAGCGTCACACTAATTCTTGGAAATAGGAATTAGTTGGTTATGTTGTTGGTTATAAAACACAAAAAGAGTAAAACTGTAAATGGTAGTTATAGGCAAGGGAAAAGGGCATGACAAATAAATGAAAAGGCATACCGTACAGAGCTTGTTGAGTGTGCCATTGATTTGCACAAAATATGCTTCCAGGAGCATCTCAAGCTCCTCCATGTCAAGATGCTTAGTTGTGGTACTGTAGGTAGTGCTAGCACGGTTATCCCTGCTAACTCCCACTAACAACCTATCATCATCATGTTGATTATCGTCATCGCTTGCAGCAGCTCAACCCTCTTCTAGTGATATTTCAGGAGGAATGCTGCTAAATGGAGGATTAAAATCAGTAAAGCAGTACTAACTAACAAGATTCAAGGCAAATATAAAAGATTTACATGTACACGTGCCTGTCATCGACATCAAGCTGATTATGGTGGTCATTGTCTACATCATCATCATTTATAGAGGAGGCAGAAGAACTATGGAGCTGTTGTAATTTCTCGGTGAGATACACTTCATCCATATCGTCGTCGTCATCGGACAAGTGTTCTAACTCATCCCTTACCTTTTGAACGCGATTAGTGATGGCAACAAGGCGGCCCTTAATTTGACGAACACGTTCCAAAATGAGAGTACTAATCTTGGAAGTGAGCTTGTCCAAGGCAAGGTGGGCCTCCTATTCCAGGGTTTTCGCCTCATTCTCTAACACACTGCATGTAGCCTCCAGGTAGGCCTCCAGTGCCACACACTCGAACGGCAAGATCTTCATCCCATTGCCATTCTGGATACCATTCTGCTTCGATTGGGCTTTCACTTGCTCCTCAACGGGATCAGGATCTTCATCTTCATCAGGTCCCTCTCTTGATTTCCCTTCTTTTGAGTCATACACTTTGCTAGCTTGAAATCATCCGAAGCCGCAGTGGCCATAGCAGCTCCCTGGGCTTGGTGATGCCGGAGGCTCCTCGAGTGGAGCTCCTCCGAAAACGGTCATGGAGGGTTCACTGGAGTTGAGGAGGAGAACCTCGTGGGAAGTGATGATGGCCTTGATGTTCTCGAGGTTAATCACGACGGCCCTCTCACAACCTAGCACGGTCGAGGGGTTGGGCAAGAGAGGGTCGAGGATACGGAGGTCGAGGGCCGGGGAGACTGGTGCGCTGCATGATGGTGTGCTTGCCGGCCTTCATAACCTGCTTCTGACCACTGAAATCAAGAAGTAGCCATGCCCTCATCCCGGTCCCCTTCTTCATGCTTATCGGATTCGGAGCAACTGGAACCCTAATCCCATCCATCATCCCTGCCGCTGCTGCTAGAACCAGAGGCGGACACTAACCCTAACTTCGAATATTCATCGCTTTAATTCCCTCCTTCACTTGATCAATTATTCAACTCTTGCCTTGTATTAGTTGTATTCTATGGCTTTTAGATTTTGGCATCTAACTGTTCTTTCTTCACATACATAGAACGCTTCCCTCACTCTCACCCCTCTTCCACTTCCCTCCTTCTTTATCTCTGCTATTTTTAGTTTCTTAAATTGGAGAGTTTTAAGGATTTTTTATTTAAATTAAATAAATAATGTATTTATCAAAATACATAAACGTCAAAGAAATTATGAAAATACACCCTGCATCACATCTCGGGTACTGGGGGTCATTGTCCAAAATGACCACATCTCGGGTGCACTGACCCCGTGCTATAATAGGGAAGTCTACAAACCATATCTCGGATCGAACTGTTATATGAACATAAGTATATCTCGAACACACTGCACCCAAGATATGCGTGTTTTCTGATTCGGGTCAGTGCATCTGAGATAAGGGAAAAGATCCAGGGTATTACCAGATTTGACCTCTATTTGTTTACCCATTTTGATGTATGCTTTTTTTATGAAAATATTGGAATGTTGTACATGAAAAATGGGTCCGTAACATCGAAAGTAACTAGTTATACAAAAATTATGCTTCATTACACATTAAACACATTTAATAACAAACACTACATCAAAGTGACAACATTGGAACAGAAGGCCTAAACCCTAAACTACATGCGTCGTCATAGATCCGAGTGGGGCGCATTGGGACACCCACGTCTAGTGTGGCCCTCTCTGCGGCAGAGCCAACATCTCTTCTCCACACGCTCAATGGCATTCATCTCATTCAGATCCAAGTGGATACCGGCCTTCCCGATGCCTTCCTCCTCATGGCTAAGTTGGCCTTTAGGCGTGCACCGTACCCTAGAGGCCACATCTTTTTGTCTGGTATCAGCAAAAACTCCCTCTCGTATACCCTGAATATATAGGCCATCGTGTACACAGAGTCCACGAAATGATCCCACTCAATAGTCGCAGCCGCACATGCCGCCAGGGCGTGACGACATGGATAATCCAATGACTGAAACAGGTTGCAGTTGCATGTACGCTTGGTTAAACAAACCCGATATAAAATTTGTGACCAACCATCCACCGACTCTAACAATTCCACAGTAAAAATGGATGACCTACGATCACAATGGGTGACTCGTATCGTCGACGGGCTCTCTCTGTTCTTATCTATAGCTGCTATCAGCTGTTGCAAGTAGATCTGTCCACCTTGTAACTGAGCATGTGCTACGCGTCCTCTGCGTACAAACAGTTGTTGCAACCTCTCATTGTTGCCTGAACAATCGCTGGCATCGGAAGATTCCTTGTTCCCTTCAACACGACATTTATACACTCCGATAGGTTCGTCGTCATGTGACCATACTGACGACCTTCGTTGCAATGTTGTAACCACAAATCCTTTCTGAAACAAAGAGCCCAATCACAATCTCTTGGGATAGTGTACCCAAAGTATCCAAGTACCAGTCGCACCCCTCCTTACTTGGACTGTATGCAACATTTATAAAGTACCTCTTACCCTCGGCCGACTTAAACCTGGAATTGAAGTTTGAAGCCATGTGCCAGATGCAGTATGCATGATATACTGATGGAGGATGCCATCCACTATGTGGTGCATTGAGAGCAGCGCGAATGGCCTGTGATCTATCTGATATGATTAGGTCCTGGCTGTGGAGTAACATGCTGTCTCAAATTTGAGAGAAAAAATGACCATGACTCCGTTGTCTCTGACGCCACTAATGAAAAAGCTATGGGAATGATATTTTTGTTGCCATCTTGAGCCATAGCAATTAAAAGCATGCCCCCGTATTTGCCGTACAAATGTGTTTCGTCCACCGATAAAAATGGCTTGCAAAACTTAAACGCTTCAATACATGGGGGAAATGCCCAGAAAACCTTATCAAACTGACTCCACTCTCCGTCAACATATCTCCATTGTAATAAGGGACAGCAATGCATTCGTGAATTGTACCTGTGAGGCACTATTGCAAAGCTTGTAAGGGCGTCGGAATTCTATTGTATGACTCTACGCAATCGCCATATATCTTGGCAATCGCCTTTTGCTTTGCCATCCACACCTTCCGATACAAGGGCTTAAAATGGTAACTCTGATGGACAACACTTTGCAACATTGTGATAGACACCGATGGATCAGTCTTTATCATAGGTAACACGACCTTGCAGGTCAACCCATTATCTAGTTGAGCATGATCTTGAGACATGGTTGGTCTTAGACAGGTATGTGGTCCACCGAACCGATGTAGCTCCCTACGAATTTTGCTCCAATGTCAACAACATGCTAAAAAAAAACTAACGTAGAGAACCTAATGCATCCACAATATAATGTAAAATATACCAGTAATTCAAGTTCTGTCGTAATTCAAACATGAGGTGAATCTTTTATATGCCTAGTCCGCTTCAAGATTGGGTAATATCTTGGTTTCTGTTTTTCAACTGAGAAAACGTATAAGTTTTTCTTGTCAGATACCACTGGAAAGCACCATGCACTTGAGAGAAATGCAGTGGCTTGCATGTGGCCCCAATATTCAGTCTAGGCCCTTTAAGTCGTACAACATCAATGGATTTAGGTTTAGAACCCTGTCGAGAGAGGATGAGATGAGAACCCAGAAGAGTGGGGTTTGTGTCACTTCTGATACTAGAAGTTATGCAAGCACTCATGACAGTAATGTTGCTATTGGTGGCATCTTATATTATGGAAGATTAGTAGATATTATTTAGCTGAATTACAGTGGTAAATTTATCGTAGTCTTGTTTAGGTGCCTCTGGGCAAACACTACGTCTGGTAGGGCATAAAGTAAGACGTTTTGGGACACACATGTGTTAACTTCAGTAATACGATTCACACTGGTGATTGTGAAGATGAAGAGCCCTAAATTCTTACATCCGAGGCTCGTCTTGTAAACTATGTGGAAGATAAAGTTGATAAGGAATGGAGTGTAGTAGTCCATGTGAAGCCAAGAGATTTGTTTGACATGGGTGAATACAATGAACACTGTGAGGTCAAACTTTCTCTCCAACTAAGTTTGACTGATTTGTCTAAATATGACGTTGAAGGTATGTCGTTGACAAGGGATAGCGATTTAGAAGAACCCACGACTAACGCCATCGATACTGGAGAAGAGGCTGCTGATTTATAGATGTATTTGATTACCAATATAGTACATGTACTATTACTCCCATGTTTAAATATCACTCCACAGTCCACACATGATTTTTATAATTATATATACAATATCCATTGTGTGTTTTTCTTCTCTAATATTTAGACCAACTTGGGACTTACCAAACATATGGTAAAATAATAAATGATATTTTACAAGATAAAAGAAAGTAAAATGGGTGGAAGGTAGGACTGTGGAAATGATGGTAACTGGTGAGGGTGGGGTGCACCGATCGAACTCATTCATGAACATGGATAGAAAGATAATAATCATATCCATGTCATGCTATTATACTTTTGGGGTTTCAACAAAAAGACATGTCACCCTTGCTTGCAAAGTTGCATCACTGTTTCTTGGTTGATGGTCCTTCCCTTCCACACATGCATCAATGGGCATAGCGCCATAGCGTACTATTCTTCTCCTTCAATTCTGTTTCGTTTGTCCATTGATGGGGCATATGGCTTTTGCTACAGAATCAAATTGACTAGTTAGAGAAAATTTAATTATCAGAGACTATTATGCTATTATTTGCATATTTGAGATTATTTACAATAAAAAATCTATACACTCAAAGGTCAAAGTTGAAAATCACTTTTGTCTGGAATGCCAAAAAAGTCTAATAAACTACATGTCTTTGCATAATTTCTATGGAGGAGTCGTGTATACCACGTAATATAATTTTAAGAGCATAATATTTTTGGAGAAGGGGGAGACATTAATCATTAGACATTGATCACCCTCATACTATGTAACAAAACAGATATAGTTTTGAGTGCCAAACAAATTCACAATGAAGTTTAATTTGTTATTTTTTGTAAGAGCCCGTTTGGGAAGTAGCAGAAGCTATTTTTTTTACTTTTGAATTATAAAAAGTCACAATACGTGTGTTTGCACCATTTTAAAAAAAGCTTATAACTTTCCGAAAGCTTAATTCACAGCTTTTTGAACAAGTAGAAATATATGACTTCTCCTTCTCGATAAGTCATTCTATCACTTTTGTAAAAAAAAATTGACTTCAGAACAAAAAAATTTACTTTCATATTTGACTCTGTGAAAAATATTTTCTATTTCTGCTAGAAATACTGATCCTCCACCACCATTTTCACGTAAGGTTCCATCTGCTAGAAGTACTGGACATCCACCACCATTTTTACGCAATATTCTATCTGTTGGAAGTATTGACCATCCACCTATTGTATATATTCCTTCTAGGTATTTTTTTTTACCATTTTACCACTATATTTTTATTATTAAATTTGTATTTAACATTGTGTATGGTATGAAATCTCAGTTTTAATTTTATTTTTTCACATGTGATTTTATTTTTATATAGCTTACTATTATTTTTATAGTTAGAGCAAGTTTTGACCCCACTAAAGGAGGGGGAAGTTCTAATAGAAGTAAAAAAAATAAAAAATAAAAAACAACAACAAAATATACATTGACACACATTTCACATTTGTTTTTTTTTTAACACAAAACTCAACACAACAAGGTGGAGTAAAAATAACATGAATAAAAAACTGTTCATGATCTATATTCCTTTGTCTTCTCCGGCATTGCCATCAACAATTAAAGGAATCAGCACAACTCCTCTCTTTATAGCTTTTAAATGAATGTTGAACAACATCAGCAACTTCGGATGCCTTATTCTGAAAGGTCCTTTGATTTCTTTCCCACTAGATATTCCAAATAATAGCAAAAAAACCTATCAACCACTTCTTCCTATGATTCTTTCTCATTGTTATTCTTGTCCAACTTTTGAAATGTTCCTTTATCGTACCTGGGATAGTCTATGAACGGCCACCATCACAAGCCCAAGCACACCATAGCCGCTACAAAAACTCATAAGCAACAAACAAATGGTATACACTCTCTATGTCCTTACCACAAAGCACACACAAATTGTCACTAGATTCAATTACACCAAACCTACCCAGCCTATCTTTAGTATTCACTCTACCAATTAATATAAACCAAGTAAAAACTTTAACTCGAGGTGGAACCAGCCCTTTCCAAATAGCTTCAGTGAAACTATAGCTTGATATATCCTTCGGTAACCTTTCTTCCTACAATACCTGCACAAATAAATTAGTAGTAAACAATCCATTTTTATCAAATTTTCATACAACTGTATCTTCTCTTCTTCTTGTCAATTTGGCCTCTTGTAAAACACTATGTAGTTGGTTTAGTAACTCTAATTCCCATTGATATAGATCTCTTCTCCATTGGAAGTTTCGCACCCACTCTAACCTATCCCAAAATCCACATTCCTATATAGTGAACCCTTTTTGGTTTGAAACAAAGAAATGTCTTAGAAAGGAAAACTTTAAAACACCACAATATAACCAATTATCTTCCCAAAATCAAATTATCCTACCATCTCCTAATTCCATATACAGAACATTAATCATCTTCTCTTTTATATGTTGCTCATTTATCTGTATTTGACAAATATCCTTCCAAGGACCACCTCTAGTGGGGAGCGTTTGAGTGCATAGCATCCGATTCAGATCCAGGTTATTACACGAGCACACAAATTTTTTTTAAAGCAGACAATCTTCCTTAGAAAACCTCCACCACGATTTAAACAGAAGCGCCATATTCCGAACCATTGCATCACCCACCTCCAAACCTCCTAGCTTCTTAGGTAACTGTACTACTTCCCATTTAACTTGAGCAATCCCAGGTTTACCATCCTCCTTTCGCCAAAGAAATCTTCTCTGTAAAGTAATTAACTTTTCTGCAACCGCCTTCGGCATCTTATACAAGCTAAGATAATAAACTGGCAAGCTATTAAGAACAGATTTTATAAGAACCAATTTACTAGTTTTATTTAACACCTTCGCTTTTCATAGGTTAAGCTTCTCTTCAACCTTATCAATCACCAGTTTCCATATTTTCACAAGCTGCGGATTTGCCCCTAGATTGATACCAAGGTACTTCATAGGTAGTACTACCGCCTTGCACCCAAAACACTGCACATCCGTTGTACCCAGTCTGGCTCACAATTAACCGGGATCAAGCTAGACTTCTCAAAGTTGATACTTAACCTAGATATCAATTCAAAGCATTGGAGGAGCCTCCTATAGTTTAGCACAGTTTCTTCTTCAGAGGGGCAAAATAATATAGTGTCATCTGTGAATTGGAGATGAGACAACTCTATATTATCCCTCCCTACCAGTAATGGGGAAATGCGCTCATTCCGAATAGCCTCTCTTATTATCTTGTGCAAAACATCAACAATAAGAACAAAGAGAAATAGAGACAAAGGATCTCCTTGCCTCAAATCCCTTTCCATCCTAAATGACTTGGTTGGTGACCCATTAATCAGTAGTGATATTGATGCAGTAACTACACATTCCCTAATCCACTCCCTCTATCTCTGACCAAACCCCATCTTAGCTAAAACAATATTTACACCCCATCTCTGTCATAAGCTTTTTGGAAATCCAGCTTAATGATGGCAGAAGCTTTCTTTCTCAACTTTAGCCACTGAACAGTGTCACAAGCTATTAAAGCCCCATCATGTATTTTTCTACCTTTCACAAAAGCACTCTACGTCTCCTTGACTAATCATGGCATTACCCTTCTCAACCTCTTAGACAACACTTTAGATATCACCTTATATACAAAGCCAACCATACTAATTGGCCGCAAGTCTTTAATCTCCTTTGTTCCAACTAATTTTGGTGCCAAAGCCACCCAGGTAACATTTGAATCCTTTGGTAGCTTAGCTGTCTCAAAAAAACTCATTACAGTTGCACTTGATGAAACTCATATTGTAACCATCACTACCCGGTGCCTTAGTTGACTTGCAATCCTAAACTGCCTCCTTCACTTCTTCAACTGATGGCAACACTTTCAGAGATGTAGACTCTTCCTCACTAACCCGACTGACCAGTCCATCACGAAACCAATTCTAGGAGAAACTTCTTGATGGTATAAGATCTTGTAAAAATACCTAATTGCAATCTTAATCTTTGCCTGATTTCTTATCACCCTACCATTTATTATCAGTGCATCAATTCTGTTATTTCTGCGTCTAGCTGAAGCAATGCTATGAAAATATCTAGTGTTCTTGTCCATCTTTTTTGCATGTTGAGATCGCGACATTTGTTTCCAATGTATCTCCTTCCTGATATACCATCTCTTGCAACATCTCACTAATGCCTTTCTTCTTGCTTCCATAGTCCCATCATATACTCCATTACAAACTTTGTCATCAACCTTTTTTATTTCATCCTCAAACTGCTTTATCTTCTTATCAATATTACCAAATTTCTCCTTGTGCCACCTACTAAGCGGACCCGTCAAGGCCTTCAATTATCAATAAATTAAGCATCCTTTAAACCCCTCCATTCTTCTTTCACCATTTGCAAGAATCCACCATGAGTATACCATGAATCAAGGCTTCTAAATGGTCTTGGACCTCCACAAATCCTTGTATCTTTCACTATCACAGGACAATGATCAGACAAACCCCTAGGTCCTCCTTTCAATCGAGTCTCCGGGAACACCTCCAGCCACTCTGTGGTAACCATAACTCTGTCAATATGGCTACAAAATTGACCTCTGAACCATGTAAACTTGAAATCATTGAGCGGTAAGTCCACTAACTCCATATCTTGTACCCAACTCCTAAACTCTATAGCAGATGCCAACAAACTAGTAGCTCCTTTCCTTTCATCCACTTGTAAAATTTTATTGAAATCTCCCATGTAACAAAATGGTACTTGACTTAAACCAGTAATTTAGCTCAATTCTTCCCATACAACAAGCTTATCTTCTCTTACATGAGCTCCATATACCAGACAAAACGCGCATTTAAAATTATTCCACAGCAACGTTCCCTCAATACATAACCACCTATCACCTTTATAGCAATTATCTCTCTTAAAAATATTTTCATCCCACATCAATAATAAACCTCTAGATGCTCCATCAGAACCAACAAAATTCCCAACCCGCTCCATCATTCTCCCAAATCCTTATCACGTCAAATTTCGTCACCACCTCTTTTTTAGTCTCAATTAAACCCATCAAATTCAATCTATATTTACTTTTAAAATTTTTCACCATAGACAACTTTTCTACACTCCATAACCTCCTAACATTTCAAGAACTAAAAATTATTTAAATACTTTTTACACACCTGTTTTCGATTTTTTGGCTTACATCTCCTTGCTTTTTCCTTTTGCTTTGCCTGTCTCCTCTTTAGTGCCAGTGCTTCATTTTGCTCTTGTAAAATTGCCATGATATTATCTTCTTCATGAAGTTGGATTGCTCTTGACTCAACTGCTAGTTTCCATGTTTTCCTATTTTCTTTCATATTGTCCTCCCAAGACGTTTGCTTTTCTTCTATTTTAGTGTCACTGTTTGCATCTAAATCAGAGTCATCCAAATCTTTTTCTGCATCTTCCGCACCGTCAGTGTCTTCTAACGGCATTCAGGCCCCGCATGCTTTCACTGCCACAATCATCACCAACATCATTCACTTCATGGTCCACTCCACATTCAATAACCTCATTAACTTCATTCTCATACTCATTCCTCTGTAGCAGCTTCACTCTCCTTCCACCGTACCCCTTCATCATCAAATTCTCCCTACATTCTTGACCACTGTCAATATCTATGGAAGACTCTATTTTAGTACCTTCTAGTTCTTCTCTTCTTACTCTTTTAGTCTCTGTATTATCTTTCTTCATAAGAACATCTTACTCTTTTAGTCTCTGTGTTATCTTTCTTCATAAGAACATCACACTCGCACCTGTCGCACCTTTCAACGGCATCGCAAGTTGAACTCGATCCTTAGCGTCACTCCTTACTCCATGAGTCCCGGCCTTCCCGTTTGTTACTCTTGTATATCCATCCTCATCGGGATTGTCCTTATTAGCATCGTGGATCACTTCGTCATGGTCTTTCAAACCCGCACATACAACATCACCTTCATTGGGTTCGTTCCACACCTTCTTGCATTTGGTTGGAGCTACATCAAATTCACATTCAGCCTCCTCATAAACCCGATCCATCACATCACATGGTCTTCTTTTAACTTGGGTTTTAGAAGTTCCAATTAGTCCATTCCTCTTTTGACCTCCTTTTGTTTGGCCCAAAGTCATACTACTCACCCTTATACTCTTGTGACATAACACATTGGACCAAAAATCCTCCCTTTCGCTCATATCATCATTATTGCTATTTAACATGTATTGATTTACATTACTCTTATTATTATTATGAGTATATACTCATTTTGATCCTCAAAGAATTTTAAACTAGACATTTTAGTCCTTAACTAAAATTAATTACTCGACTGGTCCTTAACAATTAATTCCGTCAGTCACTTAGGTCCTTGGCTCCGTTAACTCTAACAAAAGACAAAATGGTCCCTGAAAACTCTAACATGGGACAAAAAGATCCCTGACAACTCTAACAAGGGACAAAATGATCCCTGACCCCTTTATTCGAAAACGACACTGTTCTTCCCCGATTTTTATTATATCTCGCATAACACTAACATTCATACTCTCCTTCTTCACCTTCATAGTCTTTTTTTTCCATCTTTTCCTTCCTCCTCTTTAGCTCCAAGATTAAGCTATGGTGTAATTGTCACACGTGTCGCACCTACCTCAACATGTCATGGATCACACACTTCTTAAATCCTTGTGACTAGTACATCCACCTCATCTGCACTTCACCCACCAAAAGCATCCACTTTCATGTCTTTGATAACATCACCTCCAACCCTGACAATGTCCACGATATCCTCAAGACCAAGTTCTACAACTATTCCAAGGGCACACATTTCTCCACTCTCTGACAAGCAATATAGATTGTTGGACATCAGGACATCATGAGAAGATTCTCCTTCGACATCATATGCAAATTCTCATTTGAAATAGACACTAAGTGCTTCATTCCTTCTTTTTTGGAGTCCAAGTTGGCAGACAGCTTCGACCTCGCATCCAAGCTATTACAACGAGCAATGTCGTCGTTGTCGCTTATATGGAAACTGAAACGATTACTGAACATTGGTTCAGAGAAGAAGCTGAAGGAAACGATCAGAGTGGTGGACAATGTGGTCATGGAGATGTTAGGGTAGAGGAGGAGACAGATGGCAACAACAACGACGAGTCTTAACAAATCAGACTTGCTGTCTAGATTCATGGGATCCATCGAAGACGACAATTAGTTGAGAGACATAGGCGTTAGTTTCTTGAGTATAAATTGGTTGAGAATAAGTTGAGGATTTTTTTTCTTGTGAACATTAAATTTATAGAGTGTGCATTGTGTAGTTTGAAGTTACAATGTTAGACTGTTAGTGTTATGCGAGATATGATGGAAATTGGAAGAGAACAGTGTTATTTCCAAACAGAGGAGATCATGGACCATTTTGTCTCCTGTTAGAGTTGTCAGGGACTATTTTGTCCTCCGTTAAAATTAACGGAGTAAAGGACCTAAGTGACTGACGGAGTTAATTGTTAGAGATCAATCGAGTAATTAATTTTAGTTGGGGACTAAAGTGTCCAATCTAAAATTCTTTGAGGACCAAAATGAATATATACTCTATTATTATTATTATTATTATTATTATTATTATTATTATTATTATTATTATAACACCATGATATCGTACGATTTGAAACTACATCATCATTTAAATTTAAAGATTCCACCAAATTAGTTCCTCTTTTAACTCCTTTCAATGCATAATTTTTCCTTCCCAAATTTAAAATATCTTCTTCCTATTCATTTAAATCTTCCTCTGAAATTACCATTGTACCCTTTGTTTCATCTTCCCCTGTGTCTTTAGCACCACTTCTATCGTCGCGTCCGACTCTCTCAACGGTGGCTTCCACACTGACATTAAATTCTTTCTAATTACATTATCCAACACATCTAAACAGCCCTATGAATCTCGGCTACATCATTCTCCACACCCCATCATCATGAACACACTCCGATCCATATGCCTTCCTACCGATTTCTTTAACGAAAATGGCAAAGTCACTTTTATATTTGTTTTTTATTTTCACCTACTATATCATAACAAACATTAACTACATAATAATTTCTTTGGCATTGCCATCAAGATGATTATGAATTAGAATTTTATTACTATTCACCACATACAAGAACACGATTATGGGTGAAAGTGAAGTAGAAGAACTAGTTTCTAATGATATTAGACGAGGAAGATCCAAATACTGAAAGCGCTAGAAAAATGGAACTAATAAGAGAACAAATAAAAAATCAATTGCTTAATGGATTGTAATCTTAGTGATTAAGTTATGTAAAATTAATATTTAATATTAAAAATTATTTATTATCATGATTATTTTAATATTCATTTTCTTGTGTAAAAATTTTTTTTATTTTTTGAGTTATTTATTCAAACTCTACAACTTTAAAATAAATAATTGTATAACTAAAAATTCAAATAATAAATAACTTATTTATAAATACCTATTAATAAAAGTCTTTATACTTTAAACTCTTTTTTTAAAACAACTTATTTAACTTTTTATTTCACAAGCTCTTTAAAATAAGTCGATTACTTTTATTTCAACATTTTTTTAACTGTTTTTTCTAGGTATTATACTATTAAACGCCGGCTATATATTTTTATTTCATTTAATTAAGCTCCATCTGAATGTTACATATTTAGTGGCACGGACAACTCTCTAGATCTTCATCATCTTTCAAAAGAGCAAAGAGAGCGACAAAAAGATAGGAATCAATGGAAATGAAAATATGAAGTCTTTTACTAATAATTTGAAGTCTTCGCTTGTGAAAATTCTTATTCTTTTCCAAGGAAGGTAAAGCAGACATAAATAACAAAACCGCGTTTTGGTACCCCCACAGCTTTATATACTGCCACTGAGGAGTGAGGAAGGGTTCTGGAAATAACCGAGGAAGAAGCTAACAAAGTTCATAGATATTTATTTGATTGGCAAGTGGCAACTAACAAAGTAGATAAACAAGGAACAGCAACAGGATTAGGATTATTCCATTCATTCATTGTTCAATTCAATTTCAGTCTCCGATGGGAAACTGCTTCTCCGACGTCCCCGGTGGCCGTGCTGCCATCGGGGGAACTGCCCGAGGCCTCCTCAACGCCATCGACGCTCCCAACGACGCTGTTGACAACTTCCTCATGTCCCGCGGCTACCACGGCCTCTTCTCTCAGATCGAGGTTCCTCCCTCTCTTTCCCTTCTTTACATTCCACCACTCCTACCCTTACCTAACTAACTTCTCTTATGGTAACGTTTTTTTGTCGTTTTGCTGGCAGCTGTCGTTTTCTGCTTCCGGCTTGCGTGATCGAGATTTTCTCTCGAAGGTTCGTCGTTTCGTGCATCCACCGTCGTTTATATCTTTGTTCTGTTATTTCTTTCAGCTTCAGTTTCATGTAGTTCAGTTGATGAATGTCAATTTCAGTGTTGCAAGACCAGAATTATCTCTTCTTTTCTGTAACGAGCTCGCGGTTTTTTTTTTTAAAAAGCAAAACAAACAAACAAACCACGAAATTATTCCAAATCCATAATTCATTTTAGGCAATTGTGCAGGACTATTTGATTATGGTGACGTTGCATTGAAACTATATATATATTTTATAATGAAAATGAGGCCAGGCCATTGTTATTTCATTCTGGTTTTGGATTGTTATCTTTTCCTGCAAAATTGTTGTGATGGTAAATACGGTCACCATTGACTGTTTGTGTGGCTGTTATTTGCTGTAGAGTGATCCAATGATGGTTCTTTATACAAGAGGGAAACATGGAGCACTTGAGGAAATCGGCCGTACTGAAGTAGTTCTGAATTCTTTGGATCCTAAGTGGATTACTAAACACTTAATCATGTATCATTTCGAGGTTGTTCAGTTTTTAGTGTAAGTTAAATGCTTATATTTATACTTCTAACAAGGCACACTAGCATTTTGTTTTTTCACTAAGAATCATTCTGTAAAATATTTTTTATCACAGGTTTCGACTGTACGACATTGATACTCAGTTTCACAATTTGGATGTGAAGGTATAGTGTTTACCTTGGAGACTCTTGAAGTCACCCTTTTTCCTTTAACTTTAAGTTCAAGTGGCTATTTAATAAAGATAATTTTACATGTTATATTCTAAAGTGTAACCCTTTCTTAATAGGATTGTGAATTTTACTGTTTTGTTACTTCTTTATGATTCTATGTATACAACTGAACCTGCTTAAGTTTTTTCTTTATTGGTTGACATTCTGCACAATCTCTTCATAAGGTTGTGAAACAATATATTCCTAGTTATTTCCAAAACTATACATTAATTTGCTATGTGGAACTTTTTACTTTCTCTTTCATTAGATGTGATAACAAGTTGATAAAGCATAAAAGTCCATATTTGTAAGTTTTGATTGACTTATGCAGATGCTTAAGCTAGAAGAGCAACAATTTCTAGGTGAGGCAACTTGTGCATTATCGGAGGTAATGTGGAAATCTTTCAGGCTATTGTGGCTGTTCAAGTTTTTGTTGTCTGATATCTGACAAGTAAATAAAAATTTCATTATACTCTCAGTTAAGCTGTATCTTCATGGCTTCTCACTATCTCACATTTATTACTTTTTTCCCAAATCCCAATATATGCTGTTTGAAAGTGCTTACCATAGTCTTTGAGTTAATAGCTTACTAGGTAACTGCCAAGCATATTGAAAGTTTTTCAGAAAAGACAAGAATTTCTTAATGCATACTCAAATTATGATGCACTAGCGCCTTATTCATTTCTGAAAATAAATTATCTTCCCAAGAACTCTTCCCATCAACAGTGACAGTATGGCATCTGCAGATAATTATAAAGTCTGATCGATCATTGGCATTAGAGCTACGTAGAGAAGATCCTATCAGATCTATGCATTCCCAAACTTGCGGGAAGCTCTTGGTGCATGCAGAGGAATGTGTTGGCTCAAAGACTACAGTAGAGATGATATTTAGGTGCTCAGATTTGGAAAATAGGGATCTCTTCTCAAAAAGTGTATGTCTTAGTTTTTCCTTTTCTTGCTAGGTGTTATATGGAAAGCCAGTTATTGTATAAAATAAGACATGGTTTTGTTTTGTCTTGTAGGATCCCTTTTTGATAATATCAAAACTTGTGGAAGGTGGTACCCATATTCCAATTTGTAAAACAGAAGTTATAAAGAATGATCTCAGCCCACAGTGGAAGCCAGTGTTCTTAAACATTCAACAAGTAGGAGGCAAGGTACAAGGATCACCCTCTTAATTTATTCTTTCCGTAAAACTATAAAAGTATGGAAATATGGCCATGTTTTATGAGATTATATATGGAATAATATGTTGAACTTCATGATTTAGACACAGTGGAAGCTCTCTCATTTTTTTGTTTTTATTATATACAGGACAATCCTTTGATACTAGAGTGTTATAACTTCAATACCAATGGCAAACATGATTTGATAGGGTAATTGGCGGTTACTTTTTAATTTCCTTCGTCTGTTTGTTCCTTTGTCTATCAATATACTTTCTAGGCTGAAATGCTTCTTTGTTTTATCAGAAAAGTGCAAAAGTCTTTGGCAGAGTTGGAGAAGCTTCATGCTAGTGGTCAAGGGGAAACTTTATTTTTGCCTACTGGTGGTGGTCATAATTCTCATAACAAGGTTTTATTATAAAGTTTATTTGTGTCATGAATCCTTCTTTCTTTCTCTAAAAAGTATAAAACATATTTTTCTATAATACAGGTATTAAAGAGCCGGGTATATCTGGACAAATTTTCTGAAAGTGTCCAATATAGTTTCCTTGATTACTTGTCTGCGGGTTTTGAATTGAACTTCATGGTGGCCATTGATTTTACAGGTACAGCTCATATCCTCAAATGAAGTGTACCTTATTAATTTCTAGATTTCTGTAGTTGTCAACATGAGGGGCCTTAGATATACCTGGATGACAAAGGTTTATGCATTCTTAATCAAATATAACTAACCTCCTGGTTTATCAGCTTCAAATGGGAATCCACGCCTCCCAGATTCTTTGCATTATATTGATCCTTCAGGACGGCCAAATGCATACCAGAAGGTGAGAACTGAGAAATGATCTTTAGTTTGAATCATTTGTTTTTCCAGCCATCCTTGTCTTGAACTTGTCACAACTTTATTTCTAGGCAATTGTTGAGGTTGGAGAGGTGCTACAGTTTTATGATTCAGACAAACGATTTCCTACATGGGGATTTGGTGCCCGACCAATTGATGGTCCTGTTTCCCATTGTTTTAACCTCAATGGAAGCAGTCACTATTGTGAGGTAGATATGCTACACCTGTTCTTGCTTTTGTTTTCACTTATCATAAAATAGTTCCAGTGATTGAACTTGTGTTTAACAGGTGGAAGGGATCCAAGGAATTATGATGGCATACACAAGTGCCCTGCTTAATGTTTCTCTTGCGGGACCAACTCTTTTTGGACCTGTCATAAGCAATGCTGCACTTATTGCCAGCCAATCTGTAGCAACTGGTGCAAGAAAGTATTTTGTTTTGTTGATAATCACAGTAAGAAATAAGAATTAGAAATTTTTTATTTCTCTCTAGAACTATGTAGCTGCAATTTACTCCTCCTGTAGTCTTTTTTCTTCTATGTCTCTTTCCGACATGCGCCGTGATTCAGCCATATAATCATAGCAGAGCTAATCACTCTATATCTGTGTTGCATATGAGAAAAAATTTTTCTTTGTCGTGACTTCTAAGCCTGTGATGATTTTTGCATCATCTTGCTTTTCCACCGCTGATGCTGACATTTAATTGACATCACTAGGATGGAGTGGTGACAGATCTCCAAGAAACAAAAGATGCCCTTGTTAAAGCCTCTGACCTACCATTATCAATCCTTATCGTTGGAGTTGGAGGAGCTGATTTCAAAGAAATGGAGGTATGAAAACATGTTGGCTTTTTATACATAACTGTTCCTCATGGGAACTGTGTGATCAGTATACCACAATTGGTTTTTTAGTTTTGCTACTCCTTTGAATAGATTTTAGATGCTGACAAGGGAGAGAGACTCGAAAGTTCATTTGGACGTGTTGCTTCACGTGATATAGTCCAGTTTGTTCCATTTCGAGATGTTCAAAGTAGGTATCAGTTTGCATATTATGATGTAACTCCATCCTATTGCCTTCTAACTCAAAGTCTTTGCAATCTTCCCATTGCAGGTGGAGAAATTTCAGTAGTTCAAGCACTTCTAGCAGAATTACCTACTCAATTTTTATCGTACATGAGAAACAGGAATATCCAACCGACTCTCTAAGGCATGTAAAGAGGAACCATTTTCAAACTACATAGTAAAACGTTCTATCCATTGATCGTTGTGCCATTTCAAGGCCCTCACAGTATATTAAATTGAAATTTGGCTAAAGGGTGCAAACTCGCGCTTTGTGCTGAATGCTCATTTAATTGAAGGTCAAGAAGGGTTCGCTAGCCAACTGCATTTATCTAAGATTGGTATCTGTCTGAGCGAGCTTTATGGGTAGGATTTCCTTTCCTTCTTGTACTCATGCTTTGTGGGTTTTGTGGCAGGTTCGTTCAGAACTACAAATTGGAGTTTGTTATCTTCAAGCTCTGGGGAAAATTTTAGTCGTTCAGTGAACGTTGAAATCCAATAAGTGAAAATATTTGTGAATTGATACTTTGATGCAAGTTAGATCATTTGTGGATGTCTTTAGATGGAAATTGATTATATCCATGTAGTAATGGTTACTAGTTTTTTTTTTTTTTTTTATCATCAATTCATCTCTGAAAAGTAAAAACTACACCTTGTAGATATGTTGGAAGACGAAGAAAACCTGTTTTGTGTTGGTTTCTTGCGTCTGCCCGTTTTTTAGTTTTACTTTTACTGTAATTAGAGTCCTTTAACCTAAATTTTGTTGGTACATGTTTTCGATGCCAAGCTGATTCATTTTTAAAAAAAATGTAGCCATTATGAAATTATCGAATGGTGATTTTGTTTACATATCCAAAAGGGACAGCGTTGCTCAAAGAATCAAAGGTGGAATGGGTTTCCACCCGGAGAAATTTTGATTCAACTTTTTAAAGCAAAAAAGTTAGTTACTTCTCCACGTGATTGAGTTCTACCTTGGTTGAAACAAACAAGCTCCTCATCACTCATCAGTATGGATTCAAGTATGCTGTATACAACTATAGTCAAAAGTCAAACATAGAGCTTAGCTCAGAGAGGTCAACATCCTCAAAAGAAAATAAATATGGGGTGGTAATGTGGTATAGTAGTTTAAACTTTAAATACACCTTATTTAGTTATCCCGTGTTTCTTTGCGAAAAGATCGTTTAACTTCTAACACTAATTAAAAAATGCTAAGAATCGGGTTTCGGACCAATTAAAAACATACGATTACCGCGTCAAGAACTAACTGTTAAAAAATACTAAGTAAAGGGGAGGCCCAACGAATTATTTATATCTAGCAACTGAGGATTGGGATTGTGAACGTAACTCGGTATGGATTGTCACTTTTTCTCCGCTTCCAGGTCATACCCATTTTTCGAAAATAAAATAAAATAAATACTAAAAAATTATTAAAATATTATTTTTTTAATCATAATTTAGTTATTAATTCAATTTCTTTAATTTAATAATTCAACAATATATTTTATTAAGTTTATTCCTTTCTTTTAAATATTGACAATTAACTGATAATAAAAATAATAAATTATGATGATTCTCTAATATTCATCTAAAATAAAATTGTTTAGTAATTTAGGTTATAATTCTTTGTTTGCTTAATTTTTATATCCAAAGAGTTAATTAGAAAAAGAATCTTCTAACTAGTTATACTATCTATCAAAATACCTGAATATCTGCTGAGAGAATAGTCACTAAATTTGACTATAAATATTTAGTCATAGACCATGAACTTAAATAACAAACCAAATATTACAATGGACCATTCTTTTCATGCAAAATAATTCTAAAACTTGAATTTAAGACCTCTTCATTAGAATCTAAGATAATTATTATTTTGACTAACATTATATTAGAAAATTAAAGTAGATGACAATATACATGTTATCTATAAAGATAATCATGACCGTATCCTTAATATAAGTAGCATGAGAATTAGAGTTTGATAACTACGAATTTGTTTGAATAATTTAGTTATGTATTTGTTTTCACATATTCCAAACAAAAAGGTTTATTGTAATTTTATTTCAACGTAATACTATGTGTTGGACGTGGGAACGGAGGGAAAAAGTAATTATTCTTAATATTTTTAAGATAATTTTCCTTTTCCTTTTTTTTCCGACTTTGTTTAGATGATTTCAATAAACAAGGGAGTAAAGCAGAGGAATGTCCTCCTCGGTTGGGAGGAGACATGACTTTTTAATAATAAAAAGAAGGGCAGTGCTAGGAAGCCAATGACCTAAGCGTATAATGTGTAGAATGAGTTAAATTTTTAGTCAATGAATAAAATGAACATCACTGATACTATTCAGAATAACCATTCAGATACCAAGGATAATAAACATCTCCCAAAAATTTAAGTTGATTTTGAAATTCACCAAGAATCAAACCCTTGACCTTTCGGATCTAGAACTCTAATATCATATCATGAATCCACTCATCCCAAAAGCATAACCTGATAGGACAATGTAACACTAATGGCCATATCTTTAATACTTCCTAAACCTCCATTGTACATATTGTACGCTTAAACCATTGGCTCTCTATACTTTCTCTAAAAAAATTTAATTTTGATCTAATTATAAAGTAATTTTACATATGCATCTAATATCAATAAAAATAATTTTTTATACTAATCGTGTGAATAAGTATAAAAAAACAAATATAATTATATAATTATATAAAATGCTATCCAATTAAAATTAAATTCTAATAAAAAAATCTTAAAAATACACACACATATATATATATATATATATATATATATATATATATATATATATATATATATAGAACACAAAAGGGTTACATCTCATAATTTTGAGTTTTTTATACTACTAAATTTAAGATATTTTTGTCATAAAAATTATTTTATTATATTATAAAATCAACTGTACTAGATATATATTAAAACTAACTATTAAAATCAATTATTAATATATAATACATATTAAAATATAAAATATATATTAAAAATAAATTAAATACCATATATAAATACATAATAACTAATTTTAATAATTATCAAAAAATTATAACTCAAATAACATAATCTCTTTATATTCATTTAAAATATACAAATTTAAATCTACCTATCTTTAAAAAAAAAACTAATTTTAATAGTTGATTTTAACATTCAAACACTACTTTTGGTCATTAAAATATGAAGGCATGCGACATGCGTAAAGTGATATCATCATATCCAAAATTCTTGCATTGCCGCTCTTTTAAAAAAGCGTATATATAGATAGATTGGTAAATAATTTACTCAAGAAATGAGTATATTTTGTACGAATTTAAAATTGAAACTGATATTTTAGTTAAAAGAAATAACAAAAGAACTGGGAACAAGAGGACTTTTAGGGCCCTTTATTCTTTTCTACTTCACTCCATAAGTCATAGAAGCAAAACCCTAATTTCTTCTTCTCCTCGATCTCCAACATATGGCATCCACATAGTAGTGTTGTTAGATTGAATAGTCATCTCTTATCTCTGAATAATTATCTCACTCACCTCATGATGGTTTATCAACAACGATGGAATGGCATGTACTCGTAAAACACAGATAGAATCTTCCATCATTACAGAACGCAGAAGTTAACAAGCTAAGCTTCACCGCGTTTTCACGTAACTAAGCTCAGTTTCATTCTAAAAGTGGATCGAAAACATGGAAAGAGGCCATTTCCCTTTGAAGAAAAAGAAGAAGAAGAGAAAGAGGAGAAGGAGCACGTGTTCCCGATTTACTCTGAACGTTCCCAGCAAGACACGTCGGCGGTGGTATCAGCTCTTGTTCAAGTCATTGGTGGCAATCCACCGCATCATCATCAACAAATATCTCACTCCTCCACTTCTATGGACAACAATCAACAATCTCAATCACCATCTATAATGCAAGATCAAGGTATAATGATTTAATTTCAGCACTTAGGGTTTATTATTTAGTTTTAGGTCTTCATTTCTTCTCCCTTGTGTTCGCGTTGTTCTTTAACTTCGCTTCTCTCTGATCTTGCTGGGTCAAACCTGAAATTGATTTATAACTAACTAATGCGGTCTTTTAGAGAGCTTCTAAATCTCTCTATCAAAATCGATTTTGATTTATAAAGAAGATTATCATCCTCTAAGAAATTTATATGTGGTGTGACCTTCACAACATAAGTGGGTCTTTTAATTAGGTTTTATCTTGTTTAAATAATAATAGGTTGGTTTGTTTTCAAGGTGTTATGTCTTTCACTTTATATGTACACCAAATTTCTCTCTTCCTTTTAGCTAGACCTTTCATTTTGGAGACGAAAAAATAGAAGGAAAAACAAAAGTAAGAGAAAGAAAGCCTCTCCTTTTCTTATGTCTATCTCCTGATGTTAATTATTAATTAAATGTTTCCAGCCCGATATATATTTTAAACAATACAAAACTTAAAATTGTGTTGCTTAGATTAGTAACCTTGTTCATCCAGGCTAATTTTTTTTTTTTTTAAAAAGTAGTGTAATATTTGTCTTTTTTCTTAAAGAGGAAAAGAATGTTTAATTTTACTTATCTGAATCACTGTATGATTTCTACATACACCGTATTTATTAATTATTTATTGGGGACAAAAGAGAGTGTAAAAAGAAAGGAGTTGGGGAGGTGAGATCGGCTTGAAGTTTTTATTTTTTTTTCTTTAATTACTAATAGTGGTAGGTGTAAAAGAGATTATGATGGTGTAGACACAAAGGAGCTGTATATTGAGTTCGTCTGTGTCGCATCAAAATATATATTGCATTTTTTTAAGAAAAGGTTTATATTGCTTCTTTTGTACTCAAAATAAAGGATAAATCCTCAAAAAATGTTTTTGAATTATTAAATAGTTTATTAATTGATCATCTTAAATTAAATGCATAAATAATTTGCTAAGTATAAATATCATTTATTAATTGATAATTTAGAGATTTTTTTGATAGTTTATTCCAAGAAAAAAAGAAGATCAAACTTCCTCTTTGGCTCTTAATATAATAATACATATATAAATATGTATGTGTATATAGCAATGCCAAGAAGACACTACAGAGGGGTTAGGCACCGGCCATGGGGGAAATGGGCCGCGGAGATTCGAGATCCGAAGAAGGCAGCAAGGGTTTGGCTTGGAACTTTCGAAACTGCCGAGGAAGCTGCACTTGCTTATGACGAAGCCGCTCTTAGATTCAAAGGAAGCAAAGCTAAGCTCAACTTTCCAGAAAGGGTTCATCTCACTCGTGAATTCGGTTACCTCACTAACCGTCCTCCAGAACCGGAAATTGGCAATAACAATGGTCAACAAGTACCTAGTACTACTACCACAATTTCTCATGCTTCAGCTTCACAATTTTCTGGCAGTAGTGAGAGTAACAACAACAATTTCAATTATGCTTTTCCTCATTTGTATGGGAATCATAAAAATATGTTTGTTTCTTCCTCTTTGTCTTCGTCTTCGTCTTCATCTTCTGGATTTTCTATGCAATTTGGAGGTTCTTCTTCTAAGTCTCCTCCTATGAATTAATTGGACAATGATGACTTGGATGGTACGCCCAAGGTTTTCTCTTTTTGTCGTTAATTTTTATCGTCAACTATATATGCATTCATTTCTTAAGATTTTCATTATAGTATTTATATATATGGGGCACACTATATGTTAATGAAATGTTTGTTTGAAGAGCCGTGTAACCCATTCCTACAAAAAGAAGTCAGGATGAAGCATGCCACTAAATGATATGGTTTAATAATTAAAATTTTTAATAAGATGTGTATCTGACCTAAATTCAAGTAATGCTAGAGATTTGTTATATATTTTCAAAGGTGCTATAAATATATTAAAATTAGTTATCATATATTTGTATATAAATATATGTTATTTAATTTATTTTTAATTTATATTTTATAATTTAATATATATTTTATACTAGTGCCTAATTTTAGTTTACATTTAATCTTATTCATATATATATTTTTTTATTTTATATTTATACATCGAGTTAACAATTTTTTTAATTAAATTGAATGTAAAACTCAGAAATAAATTTATTTTCACATCTTACTTAAAAATAAAACAATTTTTGTTGATTCAATATAAAAAAATGAATGATGACATGACATTTTATATAATTCTCTAACAACTAAAATATAAACATATATATTAAATATTTTAATCAAATATGCTAAATTATATAATAATTTTTAAGTATCATTTTTACACCAACAAAATTGAGTGTAGTGGCAATTTTATTATATCCAACCCTACGTTTTCTCCTAACCTAAGTCCGTCTTTCACCATTATTCCCCATGCAACTCTTCATGATTACATGTAAAGAAATTCTAGTGTACCAAATTTCCATCATCAAAACCAATATATAAATATATACTAACTTGCGAGGTAGAAATATTTTATGAGAGAAAGAATTGAGAGTACCTTATAAAAGCTTGCTTCAAGTTCCAAAGTTTGGAAGCGGACTAAGAAAAGAAATGGAAAGAACAGATGACGAGTATAGTTGATCGGCCATGAAAGTGGATGAAAACAGGTAAAGGTAATTAAGGAGAATATATTATAGCTTCTACATTGGTGTCTTAAAAGCAACAAACAACATATATGTTATTACAATTATACGGCAATAATATAATAAGGGTGCATGTGCATGTATGTATGAAGCTGGAGGTTTGAACACAAGCGATAATTCTGACCCCGAAACCGCGTCTTAATAATCTTTGGCTTTCCTTTCATTAATGATCTCATCATCCAACAATCTAGAAAAAGATGCATGCATGCGACTGTGGCTACCTTTGGATATTTTAAGATGAAAAGTTGAACGGCAATGGAAAAAATCGAGTTATATTGATTATTTATCGAAATAATTTTTTTAAAAAATACTTTTATCTATTTGATTGCATCTGATTAATACACCAGGCAGAACTCTATTTAACTATTTTATATGAAAATAAAAATAATAGTAAATTAGTGAATTAGTTTGTGGCGAGCACGAATCAGATTGAATATGTCTAAAATTTCAATGCAATCTGCATAAATATAAAAATATTTTAAAAAACTTATTTTTATTAAAAAATATCAATAATATTTTTTTATTTTTAAAATATTATTAAATATATTTTTTAAATAATAAAAAAATTAATATAATATATATAATAAATAAAATAAAAAAATATTTATTTATTTATTTTTACAAATTTACAGATATACAAATATTTATATAAAATTCATAATTCTATTAGTATATATATCAAGTAGGATTCAATAACCTTACAAATCGAATCAATATCTATAATTTTTAGATCGAATTTGTATAAACATTGTATGTAGATATGCGTGGATGTTAACCTCTAGACATTAGGTGCGTCAGCGTGCAATATCGGCGGGTGGGTTAAATTTTGATCACTTCCGTGCGCATTTGATTAATTTGTGACTAACGTAATCTGTCCAAACTCGAAACGTTATATAGCACCCAGGTTGTAGAGAAAAGGTTAGTTGACTCAACAAACTTCGAATGAATGCAGTTTTATTTATTTGGTTGTAATTTATTTGAATAATATAATCTCGTTATGGAATATGGATGGAGTCTCCTGTCCCTGTATGTTTGAGTGTTTGACTGTGGAATGAGTCGTTTCTGCATGTGTCCGTATCATTCTGAGAGCGATAATGTGGATGTTCATTCAAGTCAACGCGTCAAATTTAGAACCCAGACTGTGACCATTGACCAGTGACCCCATTAACAATGAATTGGCAAATTAAAAGGCCACAATAATAGTTACGGTAAAAAAAAAAAAATTTAAATTAATTTTTAAAAGAGAACTTTTTTTAAAATATAGAACTTATATTTGATAATCTAAATTTAAAATAATTTTTAATAAATATAAACAATAATAATTATATCTAATAAAATAATTTTAAAATTTAAAATAATTATAATAAATATAAATATAAAAAATTAATCATGAACGAATAAAATTTGGTATTAATAATTTATTTAAGGATAAATCAAAACTAGGGGTGTACATGGCTCGATCCAGTCCGAAGACTTGGTTCGGCCCTGAATATTTTATGAGCTAATTTAGTATGATTTTATCGGGTTTAGGGTCGGGTAAGGGTCTCAAAAATAGATCCGGTCATTATTTTAGGTTGGGTCAGGGTCACCCGAACTCAACCCGGTGACCCGTTCATCATACAGTTCGAAGATGTGTAGGTTTCATCGGATCTAAGATCAAATTAGAGTTTAAAAATTAGGCCCTATATTTCGGGTCGAGTCTGAATTAAGCCAAATTCAATATGACCCGACCTATGTACACCCGTAATCTAAACATTGATTACTATATAAAATAATATTAAATTTTTTAATTTTAAAAAATACAAACTAATTTTTTATGTATTTTCACAAGTAACTTTAATTTTTTTTAAAACTACAACCATAAATATATTATTTTTAAGGTATATTTATTTAAAAAATATCGGTATCGGTCTTTCCAAAACATCTTTACTAAATCAGACTTAAAAATGGTGATGCGTGTCATTTAAAAGACAAGTTACAAACAGCTAGCTTATACGAAGAGATACGCGAAAAAAATGCGTTATTTAAGCCGTTTATATTGAATTATTTATAGGTGAAAACTTATGTGTAAAGTTGTTAGATTAAATTATTAAATGATAATTTAATTAAGAATATTGCTAGAGAGACAATGAATTATTTGTATTTGTATAATGAGCTATTGAGTTACAAAATGAACATTTCCCATATTATTTAGAATAATCATCCGAGTATTAAGGATAATAAATATCTTCCCGAAAATTAAACTGATTCGGATTTAACGCTCTAATACCATGTCATGATACCATTCATCCCAAAAGCTTCAGCTAATGAAAAAAAATAACACTAATAATTATATCTCTAATATTTCATAAACCTCCATTGTACACATTATATAAATATTCCATTGGCTCCGTTTATTTATAACGTAAATGCCGATTGAACGTTACACATCACAATGGGAAATGATGAATTCTTACCTTCTCTTTCTGTGATTCTTGTCCAGCGAAATGATGCATGAATTTTAATAGCAGGGGTTACGAACGAAAGTTGACCCTAAAACCTAAAAGTAGGAGAGTAATTAAGCTAATTATTTTTTAAATGATAGATAAAGTTGTCTAATACACTAATGAAATTAAAATAAAAAATTTCATAAGTGTGATGACATATCAATTTGTATATAAAAAAAATTATGATTCATGATTTTATAAATTATAAATTTTTTAAATTAAAAAATTAAAATTGTGATTCACAATTTCTAGTTATCTTTTTTTAGATTTTAGAAAAACTCATGCAAATGTAGCAAGTATTTAACAAAAAGAAGTACAAGACAAAGTCAATGGCCCCCAATCTAGCTGGTTGACTTTGGTTTTGTTTAAATGCACTAAGTCGCGAGATTTGTTTGGGCCTATTATTTGAGGGATGTTTGTCTCTGTTCCTCTAATGTCAAACCTTGCGGCCATTATTCATCAGTCTCACTTTCAAAAGTCAATATCTTGCCCAATTTTTCAACTTCGTCATCAATCATCATCATCATATCATCTTAGATTATTTGAAGATGTATTCATTTAAATTATAATAAGATGTTGTTCTGAGTTATTATAAATTATAATAATGAAGTATGGGAATAACTCCTTAACAAAAGTGTGCGTATGTGTTTTTCTTTTGTTTGTTGCTTTTTTTGTTGGGTCACGATGAAGTATGTTAAACTAATCCTAATAGGATACTGTCAAGCCTTTAAGTTTAAGGCCCTTTAGGTATTTCAAGAACACTATTTTTGGATTTTTGCTTCTCGTATAAAACTCATTCAAGATTGTATTGGACTGGACAAGCTAGAGTATTGGGGCTTTGAGCAATGAGCATAGATATTAAGGGCAAGGCCTTGGTTGAAGTGGCAAATGTGTTTGCGTTGCAACATGTGTGTCAGTAGGGTAAAAACTAAAAACGAAAAAAGAACCCCCTCCCCCTGGCCCTATACTGTGTGCATAATGATAAATATTTACACGTTTAATTTACTTAGCAAGAAAAGTAAGGCGCCTTGAATAGATGAGATGGGAAACAGAAAGAGAAGAACAAGTACAAGTACAAGTGGGATTAATGGGCATTACATAATAGATGAGAAGTAGTAGTAGAAGCGACAATTAAGTTTGGATAGCTAGAAGAGAAGATGATGATGGGTGGAGGTGGAAGTGGAAGTGGAAGCTGAATTGTTCCTGTGGGCGTGACAAAGCTGGCGAAGCTTCGTGGGAACGTACCAGATGGAAAGGCAAGGATGAGAGTTAAAGATGGAATCAATGTCGTGGTGGTGGAGGGCAGCAATGGCAACGAGAGGGTTGTAGCAGGCCTGCCTCCATGCACCAACGTTCTGGCCTGTCTCCTTGAACTGCCTCCTGAGTTGATTGGAGGTGTCTTTGTCGAGGCAGTGAAGCGCGTAACAGTGAACGTAGTGTCTCATCTTTGGCTTGTTTATGCAATGAGCTCCTGCCTTCTTGGCGAACCTAAACACTTCGTTTGTCACCTGCACAGTACATACCTCTCAAATTAGAAGCCTAGATAGAGAGTATCTAGGTAGGTAGGTAGGTAGGTAGGTAGGTACCTTGGTAGGGCATTTCTGACCGTGTTCCTTGGCAATGTGCTGGACTTGGATCAAGAAATCACGGCATTGCTCATACAGATGGAATAGGTAATCCAGGCCGTTCTTCTTGCCACGCGCCACTTCCCCAGGCTCCGTCACTATGAACGGGTGCTCTCTCTGTCTCTCCTCCTCCTCCTCTTCTTCTTCCTCCTCATCGCTCATCATCTTGCTTCTGCTTCTCATCCTCTTCCTGACGTCCCACGTGCTCCCCACCGCCTCTTTATGTTGTTGCACCCCTGCCTCCTCAAACAAATTAAACCTATCATCTCAAGAACAGTGGTCTAATGTTAAGAGAAATGAAGGGAGAGGGATGTGGACCTTCTTGAGAGAGAGAATCAATTCGAAGTTGATGATGGTCTTGGATGCGTCTACGCTCAGCTCGGACGGCAGCTTTGATGCCATAGCGCTCGCCAACCAGCAGATCCCAACGGAAGATCTGGGAAAGGCTGTTCATCATGTGCTCCAGCTCCTCCTCTTTCATGTCCACCAGCGTCCTTGCTGTGAACCCTAGCTCTGCCACCTTCGCCGCCGTGTAGTACCTCACCCCGTATGCATGGAACAGCTCCTCCAGTCCCCCGGTCCCCTCCATCAGTGAGGAAGAACAAGTTGGGAGGATGGTGCGCGGATCCCACTTGAACAGGGTGGACGTGAATGCGTCAGGGCCCATCTTTCTATCTCCCAACACAACATACATATTTATATCTCCTCTTAATCACTAAATTATTATTTCAACCTCCTTTTGATGACAACCAAAACAATAATATTTGCCAAAATGAGTTGCATTATAATATTATTTAAACATCAGTCTCTGTAATAGTAAAAAAGATCTTTGTTTCCTGTGTTTCGTTTCTGAGACTAATTGGTGTTGTCAGCAGCATAGCAGGTTTCTTAATGCTTAAATGACGAGGCCTTCGTTCCTTTCCTTTCCTAAGACCCCATTTCATTTTCCCTATGAAACTAAACAATACTACAGTATAGCTAGCTAGCTAGTCCCAAACAAACTGAACCACCTACCTCTTTCTCCTCTCTAAATTATTACTTGATGTGTTACTAATAATCTTCCGTTAAACGTGCAATGACAATGAGTTCCTTCAAAACGAGAATGAGTTAGTTCCAAGTAGTTCACTTGCCATTTGCCAATTGCCATGCCCTGATAAAATTAAAAGTGTACGCCGGTTGCAGAGGAAAAGACAAGGGAACCAATAGAGTAGCTAGGCTAGAGACGAAGTAGGGTGGCAGAGAATCCATTAAGCCTTCATTGCTTTACGTACGGCGGTGTTACAAAATCAGAGAAAATCTCACTGACCTTCTAACCTTTTCTGCCTTTAATTAATATTTAAGAGGAGTGTTAGGGGGTAGTAAGTTTTGTGATTTGTAGTTATAAATTAGTTGTTACTAGTGTTTTTAATGGTGTGAAATTTCATCAAATGATGTGAAATTATTTACTTCTCTTTTGATGGTTAAGTGCTGGCCAAATTTTAATAAAATTACTAGTCCCTAGACTTTCTTAATATTTAATTAGATGGTGTGAAATTTCATCAAATAATGTGAAATTACTTACTTTTCTTTTGATGGTTAAGTGTTGGCCAAATTTTAATAAAATTACTAGTCTCTAGACTTTCTTAATATTTAATTAGATGGTGTGAAATTTCATCAAATGATGTAAAATTACTTACTTCTCTTTTGATGATTAAGTGTTGGTCAAATTTTAATAAAATTACTAGTCCCTAGACTTTCTTAATATTTAATTAGATAGCAGAAAAAGAGAGATAGAGGGATTTGCTCATTGACTCGGAGAAGTGTGAATGTAATTATGCAAAATCAAAATCAAAATAGAAACAATAATTCATATAAAGTCACCACAATAAAAACGTAAGTATAGTAGAATTTATTTTGATAATTTATTTATGATTGGATTTATTATCAAAATATATTTAATGGTATAAATGGTATCAAAAAATATTTATTGATGGATTATTTCATTTGACGGTAATTACCAATAGATTTTACTTGAAAATAAATGGTTGATTATCGTTAAATTTTTCTACGATAACTTTAGCGTCATATTATATTTTGTGGTGCTTATTTATTGTTGAATTATTTCACCAATGAATCCGATGGTATTCAATTTTTTTCATAATTAGCGCAATTAGTAGTCAAATTAATTTTTTTATAAAATTAGTGCATAAATTCTAAATACCAGAAATCAACTAATGATTTTATTAAATATCAATTGTCTAAATATAATAAAAATCAAAGAAGTAAAATACAATGAAATAGACATAAAATAAATTAAAGCCCTAAACCTTACGAATCCCGATAATCGTCATCGTCGTCGTCTTTTCCCTACTGAGGTGGCGAATTAGGTACTGATGTCAGTGCCCCACCAGTAACGCCGCTGCCTCTAGCGTGCATCTGTTCATTGTACACCGTCATTTAGTCTCGCAAACGTTCTAGCCGCTCCATCTTCTCTGTCAACGCTGCCCTAATGGTAACAGTGTCTCCCACGCGTGCAAGAAGCTTGTTGTACCTCTCCTCAGGCTACTGAGCTTGTTGGTGAAGCTTCTGTATGAGCTTCTGCACCTCCTCCCTCAAATCAACAACTTCTTTAGAATCGGCAGGGCTGGTGGCAGAGGCAGATGAAACCGCCAATGTGGAGGTACAAAGGCCGCTGGCGAAGAACGAACCCAACCCATAGACGCGATTCTTGTAGGGCTTAGAGGCGGTCTCACGCCAAACCCTATCAGGATCTACGACTGAGATTGCTGGGTCTCGGCCTCCAATCGTCCTTATGTGTAGTCCTTCTGTATAATACACGTTTGTGATTAGGATGATAGTTAATTGACTTTAAACTGAATATATTTCAAACTTAGAATTAAATGAAACTCACATAATGAGCCGCTAACTGCTTATCAACAAGTCTCTCCTTGTTGGCGTTCAACATATGGGTACACTTGAAGGTCTTTGCTAATGTCGTCTCACGCTCCAATGACTTAGACTACACATATTGAAACCAACTAATAAAATAAATCAAGTAATAATTAATTCAAGTAATAATTAACAAAGATTAACAAACTACATATTAGCTTGCTCTTCGTCTTCATGAAAGTCACCTACCCACTAGTATACTTCGACAACCTCGGTGATGCCCTGTTAGTTCTGTTCATCAGACGATGACGCTTGAACCTCTCATCAGTACTAAAATGGATGTCCAGTTCCTTCTTAATATCTAGACGAAGTCAAATCGTGAGGTGGTCGCACCCCTCACGAACGTTCTGCAGCATCTTCTGAAGTCGCCTAACTATCCGGTGGTCGTAAATCTTGCTGATCAAGAGATCATGTTCCCTATCCCATATAAATTTCTCAGTAATTCAACAACATTAGTTAGTCAAAATAAAATATAGTTAAAATACAGTTCACTCAGCAACATTGGGTTCTTACCGCCCACTTCTAAAACCATCGTCTCTGGTCTCAGCAAGGATCTTCGTGTAGCTCGGTCATGGGTTGTTGTACATGAACTTAATCACATTAGAGATCTCTTGTGTACATGCATTGTTGTTTGTTTCAAACCTATCAATGAAAAACTTAAGATTAGCAAATACATAAAGACACATAAAACTTAACTAATTCAAAATAGATTGTAGATAAAAAACATTAAATAGTACTCACGTCTACATGCCATCAGGTCAAATTCTCATCCGTATGACAGATGGTGGTAGAGGCCAAGGGCATCTGGTTGGGACGCATTAGAGGAATCACCCAATGCGGTTTCTATCACTGGAGTCAGAGGAGGCATAACAGAAGGAGCCACATAGTTGGAGTTCGAGACCATGATGAAATGCTAATCCGCTGTACCCGCTTGTGACGTCACAGGGATCGACAAGGTAGTCGGGATAGAGGACGATGACTGAGAAGTCCTTGGGGTACCGGTGAAAATCTCTCTCTACCACGACCACGAGACTGACTTGTGACACCTCTAGTACCTGTCATCATATCTGCAAAGAGAATATCAATTAACACTAATCAACATATATACAATACAAATCCTTCAATATTTATATTATTTAAAAAAATTGACATAACCTCCTCTAAATTGGATATATATCCACTTTTACAATTTCCACAAATCCAACCAACCTCAATCCACAACATCATTCAAACCTCAATTAAATTCATAATATTTCCAGCATAATATATTAATTTGTTTTTACTATTGTATACATTTATAAGGATCATATATATTGATATTTAAATCTCAAAAAATATTATTATGTGTAACGTTAATCATTATACATTTATTTGAAAATATAGAGAATTAAGTTAACTTTCACCAAGATTTAAAAAATAAGTGTTAATTATTGCCTTAAAATAAATGATTTATTCAATAACTATACGTATGAATTATAATAATTCTAAAAATAATGTACTTACATTGACTTAGTAAATGTGTACAACCTAATTCTTTAAATCTAACATATCCTAACAACTTAAATCTTCTAGCTAAAACTAAAAATTAAATCTAACTTGAGCATAATACTAATTATCAACTAAAACACAAATTAGAGGCATATAATTGAACACTTCGCATGCAAAAGCATCAAACAACAAGAAATATCATAACCAAGTATTTTTCGACATCAATTCACATAAATCAGTATCAATGACACAACAGTCAGCAACACATTGTAGAAGTTCAGCAGAAAATCAATCAATCAAGTCCAGACAAATTCAAATTCAAATTCAAGAAACATAACTATATGTTGAATTATATATAAACTAACAGCAACTAGTAATAAGAAAAATCATAATCCTAATCTAAATCATCTAACAAACAGAAATATGATAATCAATTCCACTTACTAACTAAAAATTAACATATAACTAAACCCTAAATTAACTAAAACAGAGAAAAAGAGTGATAAGGGAACCTTAGCTTCGAACAGAACAAGAAAAACCTAGGGGAAGAAGATGCAGTAGCTGCGACAGCCACTGCTGATGGAACATCGCGGTAGTGCTGGAGGAAGCTCTGACGAATAGAGAGGGAGAGAATGAAAAAAGGGGTTGGTTTTGGTGAGGGGGAGAGCCGGAGAGGAGAAGGCGAAAGGGCTACAAGCGGCGGCGGCGGGCTAACGGAGCGGTGAGAAGAGGGTTAGAGAGAGAGAGTGGGAGAAGAGAGGGTGGAGAAAGGGGATTCGAAATAAAGGGGGAGAGGTTTGCGCTTTGAATTTTAGGGCTAGTTACCGTCGGATTTACTGGTAGATAAATCTGACGGTAACATTTTAAGGGTGACCAAAACGCTGCGTCATACTAAATTGAGTTACCCTCGGATTTATCTGCCAATAAATCTTACGGTTACTAATCCGCACCAAGTTTTGCATTTTCTTTCCAATTATTACAAGCGACTTTATCGTCGGAACAACAAATTCGTCGGTAAAAATTTGATACGACAAAATAGTTTTCATTTTTTCCTATAAATCTATCTATAAATTTGATGATAACACGTGTTGCTAAATTCGCTGGTAAATTTGCTAGTAATCAACGCTTTTTTTGATGCGAGTGTAGTTAAATTTGTTAAACATTTCTAAATTACAGAGGCTACTGTAATGGTCCTTAAAGTTTGGTGTTTAGTTTGTCAAAAAAATAAAAAGTTAATATTTAATTTAAAAATATAAAATAAATAATTTCTAAATATTTAATATATATTTAAATGAAAATGAAGGAGTGGGGGAATAACAAAGAGCATAGTGGAGACAAAATACAGAAAAGGTAAGAGTTGTACAGTTGTACTTGGTGTTACCAGGAAGTCCTCTGTATTATTGTAGTCTCAGGTCTCAACCCAATAATCATAATCTCTTCTCTACTCTTCCCTTCTATCCACCTCCATGCTACCATTATTGCGGTACCAAATATTAATTTTATTACTACAATCTAGTACTGCTTAATTCAATAATCATAAGAAAACTAGTAAAACCAAATCTTGCTCATCTTCCCCTTTTTAACTCTACCGTACCCCCCTTATTATTCCTTGGGCTCGTATAAAAACGTTTATAGTGTTTGGGCTCGATACACCAACAAAGTGGCAAACAGTGGCCAGATCCATGAAAGGAAATGACTTTAACCAGCATTGTTTCCCATTGAATATGATTTTGATGACAGACAATATTTGTATTACAAATTGAATCTGCTGAGATTGATTAGTGTATTGACACCCCAATCTTTATTCATAAAACCTGCACCTACTGATACAGTGAGATAACATATAATAATGATGTAAAATATTTATTTATTCCTTATTGCATGTGAAAGTCATCAATTTTATTATTGTTATTCAATAATTCAGCTATCTTGTATTGGGACTAATGGCAATTGGCCTCCATATATCTCTGGAAGCTGACTTTCCTCTATATCTTCTAGCAGTGTTGGTTTCAGCTTCTTGTTCTCCACAAATACAATCTGCAATCAAACTCATTCTCTTAACATCCATCTCATACGAAACACACTAACAGTAGTTTTATGTTTTAAATTAAATGTCACCTTTTTCCTGGTATTGTTGTCAATGAAGGGGTAAATGACTTTCCACACTTTCATAAATATGTAAGGTGCGTGCAGAATAAACAACTTGCCTAATCTTTCAGGGTAGTAATCCTGCGTTATTCATATTTAATTTGAACGTTCAAGCTTCCAATATCAACCATAAAATCATATGCATAGAACACAACACATACCTGCAAAATGCTTAGAGCGGTAATGTATCCACGCACGTCACTGTTAGAGTATCCCCATCCCTTAAGTTCTGCAATGCCCACAAATTTTTCTTGCCCAGCTGGCATACTATAATAATATATATATAGAGTGTTATATATCCGGCCATTCAATGAATCTAATTCTATTTGTAATAAAAGATTAAAAGCAATTACCTGGCACATAACTTGTCAAATGCATACACAACAAAACCTGTATTATATATTGTATTATAAATAAATAAGTTGGAAAAAATAAAATATTATTGAAACGAGTTATATATAGCTAGGTATTTAACAGTTAACAGACTTACGTTTGAATTCATCGAGACCACCCTGTTTGTTTTGGAAATGTCTGGCACCAAAGATAACAGCGATTGGTCGACCTCTGTTGTCATGTCCTTGGGCGAAGACCTTGTCCTGTGAGATTTCATTGGGAACCTCTGACACAGAAAAGAAACCATTTGGAACAAAGGAGCGCCTCCATTTCAAGCACTTGAGGAGCATTGCACAAGCCTTGTCAACATCTGAATCACGAGCACGCAGAAATCTTCTCATCATCAAATCATCCACTTCATGCTGCACCATGCAACATATATAACAACCATCAAATTAATTTATTCTTTTCATCTTTCACACCACACCTAATTAACCTAAGAACTACAAGTAAGGCTAATAATTTTATATGGCCATCTACATCAGATTATTACATTTTCCAAATGCGTACGTATGGTTAAAGCTACAAATCGCTTTTATTATGAAAATGCATTTTTATTCTAATAATATTAATAAATGTTAAAACCAAAATTTAAACTATTTTTGATTATTTTTTTTATCAAATATTTCTATTCAAGTTATATGAAGGCATTATTTCTTCTTTAATAGCAGTTTTGACCATTGAGAGATTCCAATCACATTTAATGGTTAGATTTCAGATTGGACGGTCTCATAAATTCTGTTGGTTGTTATGACACATGTCAAAATCTTACTGGCAGGTCCTGAGATGCACTACCCTAATGACGCTACCGCTGTCCTTACTGCCGGGCTAGAACCTAGAAGCAAATAATATTTTATACTAACCGTGTAAAATATTTACAACCACATTTATTTTTTTAAATAATTATTTGTATTATCAATATAAATAATAATTATTTTTATTAATATAATATTACGTAATTGAATGTATATATAAAATTATTTTATATAATACATCAAAATTAAATTATTTTTTATTATAAAAATAATTTATAAAAAAATAAAAAAAGTATCCATTATACTATAAAAATTATATATAAATATATGCATATAAAAAATACACAAATATTATTCCTATGCACATTTTCAAATCCAGAAAATTCTTGCAATGGAACTGAAGGAAAAACCACTTGTCTCTGATGGTTTTGAATGGACCGAGAGACCAACTAATCTAAGGAGCATTTGATTGGTTGAAGCTGGCAAGCTAGTTAGAGAGGGAGAGACCAGTGTAGATAGAGTTGTCAAAATGGCAACTGCATACAAGTCAGTTTGGTTTGTTCGTAAAGTTAGACAAATAAAAAAAAAATGACTTTTTTAAGTGACTAAATTATGGCTTATTTATAAGCATATCATTTTGACTTACTTAGAATAACTTTGCAAAAATAATATATAAATTCTTTTTTAAATAATACATAAATGCTTTTTTATTATAATATTATTTTTTTAGTTAAATTTTTAGAATTAATTCATTTAATATAAAGATATATAATATATAATAACATTTTTGAGGAAATAAATTAAAATTATCAAATAATTTTATATTAGTTTTTTGAAAATATAAAAATGTAAACACAAGCCAAACAAATCAATTTATTTAACTCATCAGTTTAAATGAATCGACATCTTCTTAGCTCGGAAAAAAAAAATAAGTGATTAGGGAAGGAATTGAAGTTGTAAATGCCTAAATGGTGAGCATGTGTTTTATCCGAGGATCAGTGACACCAGAGCATGCAAGCGGGGAGCTTAAATAAACATAATTTTTTACTCATGAATATCAGAATATTAGTAACTCTTAAATAAACATAATTTTTTACTGTATCAAAATAAACTCTTCCAGAAACTAGAAAGGTTAACTATTAAAGTTACGATGAGCATCAATCACATCGCATTTAGCTTTTAGAAGGAAAATCTAGCGACAATGTCATGCAAATGATGGAAGCATTTATGTATGTATGTAGAGCATTCAATAGATGTGACAACAATAGGGTAATAATACATTTTTTCCTTCTAATTATTAAATAAAAAATTAATTCAATTGATTAATGTTTGAAATCTTAAAAGCAACTAATTATTTTATTTAATATTTAGATATATGTTTAAAAAATCTATTAGAAGAATAAATTATTCCTTATATTAGAAACCTCATTGAAAAAAAAAAACTATACTACTACGTGTATACTAAAATCAGTTATTAAAATCAATTATCAGTATAAAATATATTTTAGAATATTAATACACATTAAAAATAAATTAAATCATACATGTATTTATACATAAATATATTGATGACTAATTTTAGTATACAAATAATATTTTTTTGAAAAAATTAAAAAAAAAACATAAATTAAATTAGGTCCTTGCTAAAATTGTTGTACAGGTATTTCTCATAAAATTTGTGGCCCACGAGTACAAACATAATCGATCATCTAATCTTCACATCTAAATATAATTTGAACATTGTCTAGTAAAAGAAAAAGGGGTAAAAAGCTATTAGTTTGATTTGAAAAATATTATTTAAATTAGCAAAATGGAATAGATTGAAATGTATTAAACAACTTAACTAGGAGAGTTTTATCCTCACTTTTATTATTAGATTCTATCCACTTACGTGTTTGTTGACCACTGAATTTCCACCATTCATATATGCTTAGAGAATAATGACAAAGGCATTGTGATATTACTGAAAGAAAAAATCAAACCATAATACAAGTGAACAAGATTTAGGCTTCTTTTTCTCCCAACTTGTCTGTTCAAACATATCAAACTAACTGGTCATGAATACTACTTCCGTCTAAATTAAATAAAAACAATTAATTAGAAAATCAAGCAAGGAAAGTGGAAAGAATGGTTACCATAGAAGAGGGATCGTGCGTTTCAATGAAGGCTCTCATAAGAGGGATTTTGGTGAGCTCAGCATGAGTAGTAGTGGCGTCCTTGTCCGTTGTTGTTGTTGTTGTTGTTGTTGTTGTTGTTGTTGTAGCATTTGCATAGGTATTCAAGTCGTGTTTGTCGGATTCAAGTGTTGTGGATCTCCAAAAAGCCATTCTTCTCTTTCTGTTTTGTTGTAAAGGATGCAAAGATATGATTGTGTAGGTAGCCCTTTCTACAAACTCTTCTAACTTTAGTTTGTGTGTTGTAGCAACTTGGTAGATATAACATACATGCCACACACATAACATATATAAAGGGTGTTGAGCTACTCAATTAATGCTGCTTCCACTTCCATGAATATGGGGCTGAGGGTTCAACCACTCTCTAACATCCATAATTTATTTTTTTCTTTTATTTTTGCGGATATCCTATCAAAGCCATATTAATTTTGTATTCCTTATCATAACCTAAAATGTTTAATTGCAAGAAAGGTCTTAATCAGAGATCTTTGCTTCAGAAAATATGTTTTTCTTATTTTATTTTATTTTTTTCAATTGGCTTGGCCACTTGAACACTTAGAGTTTGGGATTTAAAGCATTTAAAAAGAAAAACAAAGAATAGTGGTTTCAAAAGTCTGCAACTTATAGATATTATTAAGAAGATTAATATACATGCAAATAAATATACTAATTAACATCATAAAAAATAATGTCTCATTATTTTATTATTAAATGTGAAAAAATCGGATATATATTTCGATGTTGAGCTGCTTTTAGTTTGGCATTTGACTTAAGTTCTAGCGCCTAATTTTGGAATTGACAACAAATGGGCAAATGAGCCACTAACATATTTAGGGATGATAGCCATTGATGCCTTGTCATATTTAGTAGTCTTTTTTTAAAGTAATTTTTTCATAAATATTAATAGTTTTTTTGGATTTTTTATTTAAATAAATTAAGTAAATTCAATAATTACGGAAATGATAAATTTTAAAAAAATTACAAAAACTTTTTGGCATTTGCTTATTTCGTTTACACTGTAAACGAGATAATTTTGTACGTATATTGTTCACAGTGTAAACGAGATAAGGCTGAAAAATGGCTATAAATATAAGTCGTTTACAACGTTTGATTGGGCCCCAGTTTAACATTTTCAACCACTTTCTCCTCTCTTTTACCCCTTCTTGACCATATTAGCAAGAAATACTGCCATGGCGCGCGGAGCAGTGAACGATGTAAATATTAACAGGTTGAACGAGACTTCACATTACGTCGAGGCAGCAGACTTTGAGATTAGTTCTGTTGAGTTGAATTTTGTGCAAATCCCATACGTTTTTTGTATGTAGCCATTGTTAGGGTATTCATCCAGAACTAGCTAGGATATAGTTTGTAGCGCTAGAAATAGGTCACTGGTAGAAATTTGGAACTCTATCTATGTTATTTAACTTGTGTTAGGTTATTACGAAATAATTATTAGTTTAGAACTCTATTTTATTTCTTATAAGTTTGTCAAATCTGTAATTAGAGATTTATAATTTTTAATGTATTATAGTTTGGTTTTTCGAAAGTAAAGATTAATAAAATTAACATAATAATATTTGTCTTGAAAACATGTAATTAAAGATCTAAATATGTTCCTAATTATAAATATCTTCAATTTATAAAGAAATATTTATTTAAATTTAATATTTTTCTCTAGAGGCCTCGCCTTCTACTGTCCGGACGAGTGAGTCATACCCTTCCTCCACTCGACGCCATCGTCCAGTATCTGGTTGAGGCTAGATTCGGTGACACGGTACCCCTCAGGGATTTCATGTTTGACAATTTCCCGATTACGGCATTCGTAGAGTGATAGCGTCCAAAAACCCATACGTTTCATCTCCCGTGGGGTGAGGCTACTATCACCCTGCAGGACGTAACGTATCACCTAAGTCTACGGGCACACGGGGATCCAATTGGAGGGTTGCCTCCGTGACTTCGGTCGGTGGTACCACACAGAGACGTGGGCATTGGTGGAGTGACTGCTGGGTGCCACGCCTCCGATGGCTCCACAGCAGGCGGCTCAGAGGAAGGAGTCGTTCACGCTAAAGTTGGTTTGGCTGCGGAACCGTGTCAGGCAGATGCCCCCTACAAACGATCTAGAGACCCTCCGACAGTACGCCAGGTGCTACGTTATGCTACTGATTGGAGGGTATTTGATGACGGATAAGTCGAACAACTTGGTCCACCTGCGTTGGCTCCCACTTCTTCAGGACTTTGGGAAGTTTTGGGATTTGTCATAGGGCTCAGTCGTGCTGGACTGGACATACCAGTCCCTGTACTCGGCAGCACACAGAGGGGTCATCGACATCACTGGCTGCATTCCACTGTTGATATCTTGGATATACCAGAGATTTTCTCAGTGGTGTCCACCAGACAAAGGGGTCTATATGTATCCTATGGCTGCAAGGTAAGCACTATTTATTTTAGTAGTTGGTTATCATTTTGTATATTCTTACGACTCGCTGCATAACAAAATGCTTTTACTTTTGTTGTTGGTTTCAGGTTGGTTGGACTACAGCAGCAGAGCAGAGATCAACATGAGTCTAGGGTCCTTTTATGGAGAGTATTGATCAATCGTTTACAATTTGATGAGCTTAGTTCCATGTTTAATACCACCATTTTTTCATGTTAGTCATTTATGTTACTTTCTTTTATGTCGTGCTAAGTATTAGTTCTATTACGGTTGTCTCAGTTTGTATGGAGAGCATACGACGACCCTAATCTCCAACGTCTGTGCCCTCCCTGGTTTATTGAGGAGGATGAGTAGGAGACATGGATGTCCGTCGTCCTCCTCGTCTGCTTTAATATTGTGCAGTTTCACCATGTTGACCGGGTGAGGCGGTAGTTCAATTAAAAGCAACAGGTCCCTGTCACCCCGGTCAACCTTGACAGGTATCGCTTATGTCTTATTCATGTTGGCTTACTTGAATTAAGATTTTAGTTATTATAATTATCACATGTTATTCATCCAATCCCATCAGGGTTAGTTATTTCTTTTTTGCTTATCGTGACAGGTTCTTGACGTCCACTGGCTGGGGTGAGGATGTGATGTGGCCTGATAGACATGTTGAGTGGTACGAGGGCTAGCATAGGCGTTTTGATCCTGGTCGCAGGATCTCCATTCAGCACAGTTTGACACCAAGCCACCCGTGAGTATTATGATTGGTGGCGTAGGGCTTACCGTGTTAGACACCTGTCAGGCGAGGAGGTTTTAGAGGATCCGAGACTAGCCGAGTTACCTGCTGACGTACAGCACACTGCCAGCCAAGCGAGGGACGATCTCCACATTCCTCGGGGAGTATTAGATTGCCGTAGGCGTACTAGGGAGGTTCGCGACCATGTGTCTGATACAGTAAGCATGGAACGCCTTGGGGGAATGCCAACCGCTATCATCGGCATTGAGTGCAGCCTTAATGGCTTGCGATTTGTCGGAGATGACCAGCATGCCTTCTTGTGGGGTGACATGGCGTCTCAGATTATTAAGGAAGAACGACCATGACTTGGTACTCTCCAACTCCACAATGAAAAAGGTAATAGGTAGGATATTACTGTTGTCGTCTTGTTCCACAACAATAAGAAACACCCCACTGTATCTGCCATAAAGATGCATTCTATCGACAGAAACAAATGGCTTGCAATGCTTGGAAGCCTCAATACATGATGGGAAAGGCCAAAATACTTTATCGAACTTGCTACAGTTGCGGACCAGCAGGTGCCCCCCGTAGTACGGGTTGGCTTGTAGCTCGCAAATCGTTCCGGGGAAACAACTTTGTAGTGCCTGAAGCAGTTTTGGCACCTTCTTGTATGACTCCTCCCAATTCCTATAGATCTACACAATTGCCTTTTGATTTGCCATCCACACCTTTCTGTAGGAGGGTTTGAAGTGATAGCTTGCTTGGACTGCACCTTGTAGGACAGGAATGCTCACGGAGGGGTTGGACTGTATCATTGGCAGAATGACCTTACAGATGATTCTACCATCTAACTATCGATAGTCTTGTGACATGGTGGGTTCTAAATAGGTGTGCGCTCCACTAGACCTCCGTACCTCCCTGACGTAATAAAACAGCCAAGGATCAACCATCATTTAAAATGACTTAATATACGGTAACCATAAATAACTAAGTACGCCTCAATTAAATTTGAACTCACCAGTATCCGACGTTCGCTCAAAGGGAAACACAGAGACTCTATGGACACCCATTTGCAGTTTGACGACATTGCACATAGTACTTTAATCTGTCCGATTCGAGCACCCGGTACTCAGCATTCCGCCGTATACTCTAGTTCTTCACACCCTACAGCACTGCATCCTGACACTTGAATCTATGGCCGACATGAAACTCTATCCGACCGTTTAGGTTGTAATCCTCTTCTCTTGTGTTGGAAAATGGAGTTCTCTCGTGCTTGGCGTCCAGGTCCAACGTATGATAGTGACTTGGTATATCTGATAGTGCCAGAATTGGGAGGGGAGAAGGCAAAACATGGCGTGCCATAGTCTCGTTGAGCGTCTCTAGTACAAACTCGTCCTCATCAACCCCTTCAGATGAATCACTATCGGCCACATAATCTTTGTCAGTTTCTTCCTCACCCACATCCACCTCTTCCTCTGGGATGAAGATATGAATAGGTAGTGGTGCGAGAGGTCAGTCGTCCTGTACGTATGTCGACTGCACAGAACCACCACAACCACCGTTTCCAACCTCATAGGAAAGCCCATTACTTGTTCCGCCATGATTCTCCCATGGATGTCAAACATGAGTCACACATGCTCGTCCCCTAGAAGCCGAAATAGTCGAAAATGGAAAACTCCATTACCCATGGGTGCCAACAACCTATATCCCACGCTACCGACCCCCCTCGGTTCTGTGCCACCGAGGTTGTGAGATATCAACCTCTGTAACTCCATTAACGCACTTACACGCTGAGTACGCAACAATATCGGATTTTCACACTTAATTATCATCCCATTCTCGCCATTTCTTATACGACAATTGGGGTAAACACACACAACTACGTATACACTATTACTGGCCATTGTTGTCCTTATTTTGTGAAAAAAATGGGATAGAATAAGAAGTGAAATGTATGTGAAGAACGCCAAGGGTTACACATCCTTTTATAGTTGATGAAGGTTTGTCTCACTGTATCTCCTTTACAGTGTAAACGAGATACATACAAAGTTATCTCGTTTACAGTGTAAACAAGATAAGCAAGGGTGACAAATTTTGTAATTTTTTTTAAATTTATCTATTTCTGCAATTATTGACTTTATTTAAATAAAAAATCCATAATTTTTTAGGTTTATTAAAATGTTTACTTAATCTGTTTTATTTGAAATTATTTTAGAATTGTGTATAAATTCAAATTCCATACTTCTTTGATCTATTTTCTAATTCAACAAATGTGATTAAAAATAAATCAATAAGCTTATAATTAATATTACATAATATTAGAATTAATTTAAAATATATATACCTTTTTTAGTCCCCCTAGGGTGCACATGAGTCGAGTAAAGCCGAATTCGCCATGACCCGACCATAAATAATGACTGGGTCTATTTTTGAAACCCTTACTCAGTTCTAGACTCAATAAAATCACACCAAAATAGTTCCAAATTATTCGGATCCGGATTGGATTTTCGGGTCGGGTTGGGTCATGTGCACCCCTAAAAGAGGGCACCACGCACCCAGTATCTTCCTTCAGCACCCAGTGCCACTTCTTCATGCCCAGCGGCCAAGTTTTTCTTCACATCCAAGGTCCAGCACTAAGTTCCCAACTTCAAAGAAAGGCAAAGCAATGATCATAACTGGTGCTTCAAGAGCAAATCAAAAAGTCTTGGTGCCTAATGCATGGGCCAGTGCCACCCAGTGCCCATACACTCATTCAAGGACCAGTCTTCCTTCAGCAAAAATAACATGAACATTTAAAACGACTCACATACTCCAAGAATTTAAGATTTGATTTCAGTTAGATTAAATTTGTGTTTAGTTTATCTTATTCTTCTTGAAAAGATAAGATTAGGTTTAGTTTAAAATAAAAATATTAGGTTAGGAAATAGATTATAAATAAGTTGGAGACACTACAAGAAAAATGGTAAGTACCATCAGATTTAGCATTGTAGAGTAGCGGCGGAGTTACCGTCAGATTTACTGGCGGAAATGGTGTTGAATTCAAAAGGTTAAGTAATTATCAGTTGATTTATGTTTCCACGGTAAATTCGTCGATAACATTTGGAGGGAAACAAAAATAAATTGGCACGTACTTTAGGCTGCATTTGTTTACAGAGATAGAACATTGAGACAAAGATACAGAGATACAAAATCGTGTTTGACAAAGGAGACATGGACAGAGACAATGTGTCCAGAGACATTGAATTAATGTTTTATGACCATTCTGACAGGAAGGACACGGAAACACTAACAATGGACACAACTTTTTTTTTTATTTTTTCTTTTATTATTCTTGTTGATTTTTCATAATTATATTTTTTATTATTATATTTGTCATCTCAAATTTTTTAAAGGAAAAAAATGAGAATAAATTGGATTTTCATAATTTGTTCTATTTTATAACCAAACAGAATACAAGAACACAAGATTTTGTGTCTTTGTCCTTTATGTCTTGTTCTCAATGTCTTGTTCTCAAAAAGAAACGCAACCTTAAGGTCAGATTTACCGTCGAAAAAATCCGACGGTAAGCCCACTTAGTGAAACACTGCGTTTTGATGACCCACAATGGTTTATCGTCGGGTTTTTTTTTACGGTAACTGGATCATAAATTCATAGCACGAATCCTCTTCCCCTCGTTTAAATTTCACTCTCTCTCCTACCCTCTTGCCTCCTTCTCTTTCTCTACTCCTCTACCCATCTGCTCTTTCTCTCTCTAACCCTCTCGCCTTCCCTGTCGGCACTGGCCACCCTAAGTCGTCGTCTCTCCCTTCTCTTTCTTTCCTTCTCTCTCCAAGCCACTATAGCTTGACCCTGATACAGAGCCCCTGTTCGTAGCTCATTCCAGCTAGCTTCCAACTACAGCGACCATTTGTTTTCTGCTTCTTGCACTGGCAACATCATAGTGTCCCTGCAACTGCTTTCATCTTTTTTGTTCTGTTCTGTTTTGGTCACCTAAGTTATATTCTATTTTTAATTTCTGTTTTAGTTAGTTTTAGTTTCATTAATCTGATTTCTAGTTAGTTAGTTAGAATTAATTTTCTATTAGTGGATTTAAATAGTTAAGATAAGTTAGATTAGGATATTAGATTCTGAATTGCTGAAAAATATTTGGATTATTTGAATTATGCTTGGTTGTTATCAAGTTTAAATTATTTATTGCTGATGTTGATTGTTGATTTGAAATTGGGGCTGTCAATTGCTATTTGATCTTGATTTTTCATGTTTAGTATTTGTTCACACCAAGTGTTCATCAATATGTCTCAGAGTTTTTAATACAATTTTTGGTCTAATTCTTGAAAATAATGCTAGTTTGCATGTTATGATTGTTATTATGCATTGATAATGGAATTTGATTTATTTTTAATTTACCAAAACTTTTGAAGTTTTGAATGATTGACGCATTTATTTAATAGTACAAGGTTAATTAAACGGGTCCTTTTTAACCTAATTAGGTCAACTTTGTATGTTTAATTGGTTTTGGATTATATCAGGAATGAATTTCAAATGTTGAAATTAATTTGTTCTAATTTCTGTTCCTTATTTAGTTATGATTTATTCTGATTTTAATTAAAACATGTTTTGATTATCGTTGATTTGTTTTGAACTAGTTATTATAATTTATAAGGTTGATTTGTTGATCTGAGTTTCTAATTATTGTTTATTGTGTTAATTATTGTTGATTTGTATTGATTATTATTCATTTAGTTCTCTTTGTTGGATTTCTGAACTAAGTTTAACGTAGTTAATTGGTATGCTATTTGTAGACATGATAACAGGTGAAGGTTCAGCGAGTCAGGCTACTGGTTGTAGACGTGGTCGTGGTCGTGGTCGTGGTAGAGGGAGAGTTTTTTCTGGTACCCCTGAAAATTTTGGATCCTCTCTCTCTACTCTGACTATCCCGGTGACGTCACAAGTTGCGGATTTAGCGGACCAGCCGTTTATCATGGTCCCTAACTCCAACTGCGTTCCGCTGTCTACAGTGACGACGTCGCCTCTAAATGCTCAGTAGACCGCTGCCACGGCGAAGTTGCCTCCAACGACGGAAGCCACGATCCCGGAATCCTTTCACGAAAGTGAGGCAGCTGATGTCCCTCCACCACCTCTCATCATACAGTTGATGATTTGGCCTGATGGCGGCACGGGATAAGTATCACTTTAAGTCTTTTATATTTTCTGATTATTGAATTGTTGAAAGTATCCGATTATTGATTATAGTTTAGTAGATTTAGGGTTGTAGGTTTGAATGGCTAAAAGCGTGTCATGTTTCCTAATTATTGAATTGCTGAAAGTATCTGATTATTGATTCTAGTTTAATGGATTTAGGGTTGTAAGTTTGAATGGCTGAAGTGTTTCATGTTTTTTTATTATTGAATTGCTAAAAGTGTTTGATTATTAATTCTAGTTTAGTAGATTTAGTGGATTTATGGATGTTAATTCTTGATTATTTTCTGTTGTACCAGATGGAGGCTCAAATGGAGGAGTACCAAGCTCAAATGCGCGTTGTTGGCATTATTGCTGCTGGTGGTAGCGGTCTTGTAGGTGGAAAACAGACATCACTGCCTTTTGTGCCGCTTCATTAAGGCCACAGGAATGATGACGACGCAGACTACCTGGATCTTTAGTGATTAGTGTTTTGATTTATTATTTCATTATATTTATTTGATTTACTTGACTGTTAATTTATTTAAATATTTTATTATTTATTTTAAATAATAAGTTTCTATTATTTATAAATTGACCATTAATTATGTGAAAAATAAATTTAAATAAAAAATTAATATTAACCATTTATTTCACATTTTTTTAAAAAAATTGGCATTACTGTCGGATTTACTGAGGGAATAATCCATGATAATAGTGCAGAAAACAATATATGGTGGCGAAAAAATCACTGGTAACTAAATAATTTTTTCGAGCAAATAATCCGTCGTAATATCTGACGATAATTATCATTGGACAAAAAAATCCGACAGTAAATATTTATCGGCGAGATTTATACTGTCTGATTTCTTTCGACGGTAAATTCGTCAGTAACTTAATTATCGTCAAATTTTGTTCATTTTTTCAGATAAAAAATCCAATAGTATTCAGCGTTTTTTTTTGTAATGAGAAGAGCAGTCTCAGCATTTAGCATTAATTAGCATATTTTATCTTTTGTCTTCGTTTGTTTTCATGAGTCACTAATTCTTTTGTATTAGAGTTAGGAATTTTGTTTAGTTTTATAGATCGATAAGGATTGTTCTTTTATCTTAATTATTAATGCGTTGATACTTTTTAAGAATTTGGACTTTGTTTTATTTTAAGTGATTAAAGGTATTGAAAAATATCTCTATTATGTTTTGTATTCCTTTATTATGTTAGAAAAGTTATTAGTATTGAGATTAATTTAAAACTCATTCTTATAACTTTTCAATTGTTCAAAAATAGCTTTAAATGTTGTAACATTAAATCAGAACTACACTATAACTCTTTTAGTGCTGACTAATTGATCAAAAAATTGACTATCAGCTGCTAGGATAAACAAAAATTAAATCATCAAAAAATTAGAATTTGATTATATATAATTTGTCGTGAATATATCTTTGCATAAGTCAAAATAATAAACATAAATGTTTCCTTCATGAGAATTAAATATCTCTAATCCCCTAACATTTTCGTTCATTATATACTTATTTTATCATTCATAAACTTTACAAAATCAATTGTTATTATTTTGAGTTTCATTTCTACTCTTATAATACTTTGTGAATTTAATTAGAATTTCAATTAAGTACTGTTTGTTCAATTTTTTAATTATTGTAAAAATAATATTTTCTCATCGTAATATTATTTGAATTAATTTGGTACACTTATCAAATTCATTCACTACAACAATATAAATTTTTTTTTTGGGTTATATGTGTAAAAAAAGAATTAAAATTCGTCAAAAAAAATAAATTTTGACATTATTTTAACTATGAAAATATATTAATAAAAGTTTTGTCAAAAATAGTATTTTTAACATATAAGTAATTGTGAAAAAAATTTAAATCTTATTTTGATAAATATTGGCTGTCAAAAATAATTTGTTAAAAAAATTTGAAAATATATTTTCTATGATACTTATTAACCGTCAAAAATACCATTTATTTTGACATTTATTGACCATAAAAAATTTTCAACAAAAATTTTCAACAAAGAATGAGATAAGATCTTGAAATCGAAGAATAAACTGAGATTTTGAAGATAAAGAATGAGTAGTATGATCCCAAACTGAAAATAGTGTTGTTACGGTCCGGTCCAAACCACGAGCGGGTCGGCCCGACCCATCGAGAACCCGATCCGAGCGACCGAGTTCTTAGCGCTCGCCACGATGCCAGGACACGCGTCCTCGTCACCCCTTCAATATGGTTGAGGAAGCTTCGGGGAAAATGGGCCTGTCCCCCCCAGGGCCCACCTCTGACACGGTATAAATAGGGAAGGACCTACCCTTCCCTCGAGGTATGTCATACCCTTTCATCTAACCATTTTCCCGCCTGCACATTGCTGACTAGAGCGTCGGAGTGTCTTTGCAGGTGGCACCCCCCTCATTCTCCTTCTGCAACGAGTACTCGGCTACTCGGCAAGCCCAATTCCAGCACGACCGAAGTGGAGGCGTTCCCACTCCCTCACCTACTCACCCGACCTGTCCGGAAACCGACTACCGAACAAGTGTGATGCCAAAATTGACGGAGCACAAAGAAGAAGAGGAATAGTGGAGTAAATTAAAAATAAATGAATGTCAAAATTGAGGAGTAATTTTTTACGGTTAAATTATTCATCAAAAAACAAAAAATTTGACATTTGTGATATTTATCAAAAATATATATCAATTTTTACACTTAATTAAGACTGTTAAAAAAATAATATTAAAATAATTCTCTTTTTTGTAGTGATTCTATCATAAAAATAAAAATAAATAAAAAAATAGTAATTACAAAAATCTGCAACTTATATATATTATTAAAAAATTAATATACATGCAAATAAATATACTAATTAACATCATAAAAAATAATGTCTCATTATTTTATTATTAAATGTGAAAGAAATATCGAATATATATTTCCGTGTAACCATGTTGAACTGCTTTTAGTTTGGCATTTGACTTAATTTCCGGCACCTAATTTCGGAATTGACAACAAATGGGCAAATGAGCCACTAACATATTTAGGCTATCGGGTAAAGAGTACTCATGATTGCATATTTTATGATCATGAATACTTTAAAAATGTATATACATTTATCACTTTGTTTAATTTGTCCAAGTTAAGAAGAATAAGGGTTTTCTTTTTCTCTATTTTTAATAAGGTGTATAATTTATGATTAAATAATTATATTTTGTACTTAAGTATTAAATGTCTTCAATTATTTTAGAGTAAAATATCGTTTTTCTCTCCAACATTTGGGATAAGGAAAAGTATATGGAACCAACTAATAATCAGCCAAGAATAGAACAACATAATTAATTATAATTAGGTTTATTAATTTATAATTTAATTTGTTTGTTAAATTATTGTTGACCACATTCAAAACATGAGGGAAGATACGATAGTGTTAGGAGAGAATCATGAAACAGATGCTTTGATCATTCATTAGTTGGTTCCATATAATTAATTATGTTTTATTAATGCGTAACACATAAAACATAGAAATCATATCCAAAACCATCTAATTTACAAGAAAAAAAAATATCCGTGTGCCTATCAGTAGCAACATCTGGTTAAAGTCACCAGTGCCTCTAGTTTACCAGTTGGCTGATTCTTGGCTTATATAGAGTTGGTTCCCTAGCATTGTTGTTGGGATAAATCCTATTTGTGTCCCTAACGTTTAAATCGTCCTATTTGTATCCCTAACGTTTATAAAAGTGATTCAATGTTATCCTATTATCAATTATACTAACAAAGCGGATTATATTTTTTAATTATTCTCACTTGAATGTATTCATTCTCAATTAGGTCGTACTTGAATGTGTTCAATTTTAATATTATACCCACTATTTGTGTTTAGATTCAATTATGTCTATAGAAAAGTGAATTATGTAAATGTTGTAGGAATTAGTTTCAACTTTTGATGAGCTATTTTTCGGAATGGATCATTGATTCTTTCCAGACATTTCTATTCTAACTTCAAAAAGAGATTTTTAAAATTCAAACTAAAGCGTTCATGATGTGTAATTAACGACATGATAACATTGAATCACTTTTACAAACGTTAAGAATGCAAATAAAATGATTTAAACGTTAGGGACACAAATAAGATTTATCCCAAACATTGAGGACAAAAAATAATACTTTACTCACTATTTTATTATGTTATACAGAAAAGCGAGTCCAGTGGTTTATCCACTCGAAATGAACTTTTTCAAGAGAATCTACACGAGGAAGAAGAATTGCAGCAAATGAATTGATAAATGTTATAAGAATATCCACGTGAGCTTTTTTCTCTTCGATTATTGCGTTACAACCTCAACTCAAAAAGAGGAGAAACATATAAAAGATTTTTTATTTCATTATTGATGAAGAGAGTGAGATTTACGAAAATATTAGAAAAAATGGTGTTTAACAGGGGTCTGAGGGCGTGTTCTTTGGGAAACACAATACGCAAAGTGCGTATTTCCCTACAATACGCAAAATTCGTATTGCGTGCATGGTCGACACGCGTGAAAGAACTGCAAGCCCGTGAATAAGGTGATGTTTGACTGTCTCTCTCGTCAATGTACACAAGCTTCCCCAATTTGCAAACATTTTCAGAGACAACCACAATTTCAAACGTTCCTTTCCTTCTACTCTTTAATACTTCTTCAGTTCTATCCTTCCATGCTTCTTCCTGCACAGACTTCGTCTTCATTTGCCAAATTTATTGTTTCTTCAAGTTTTAACAAGTAAGTTATTTAAATATTATTAATATAATTAGTAGATTAACTGTGTGTTTTTTTTATTTGAAATAGAGATAATATGATAATAATATATATAGTTGTTATTTAAATTAAATAGTATTTATTTATTAGTAGTTAAAAAAAATATATAAATAAAAATTATACCTTTATTATATATTTAGATGAATGATGATGATGTTAATTAGTAATTAGTACTAATTAAATATATTTTAAATTTAAATATAATATTTTAGTTAGGCTATTTAAATTAGAAAATAAAATATAATTGTGAATTTAATTTATATGTTAAAAAGTTTAAATTTAAATAAATATTTAAATATGTTTCAGTTTTAATTTTATATTGATATTTGAATTTAAATATATTTTGAATTTATATATATAAGTAAATTTGACGTTACTATATTTTAGCTTTGTTTATAAAATTAAATTTATATTTAAACATATGTAAATATATATTTATAATTTAAATTTAAATATATTTTAAATTTAAATATGTATTTAAATTTGACTTTAAGTTTATGTTGGTATTGATTATAAATTTAAATTTGAATTTGAATATATTTAAAATTTAAATCTATATTTAAATCTACCTTAAAATTTGACGTTAAATATATTTTGGTTTTAATTAAATATTTAAATTTAAATTTGAATAAAATTTAAAAGTATGAAAATACATATTTATAATTTAAAATTATATATTTTTGAAATAAAATACAGTCCAGAAAATGTCGTTAATTACATTTTGGTTGGTTTTCGGTATTTATTTAAAATTGAGTAAATATATATTAATAATTTAAATTTAGATATAAATTAAACATGTTTCGAATTTAACTATATATCTAACTTTGAATTTGAATATATTTATAGTCATAATATATATTTAAAATTGAAAATATTTTTAATTGTTAATTTAATATGTATTTAAATATATATTTAAGTTTGATTTAAAATATTTTTTAATTTAAATATATGTTAAATATGTTAAAGATATTTGATATTTTTTATAAATATCTAAATATAATAAATTTAAATAAGAGTTAATTTTTTAAATTCAAATTTAATTTAAATATGAAAATATTTAAATTCAGACTAATAAAGTTTATAAAATATATTTTTTTCAGGAAAAAATAAACGCAGAATATGGTTCGTGACATTACGCGTCCTGAAGATCATATTGTTGAATATCTGGATCGTCCACCATATGTAATTATTTTTTATCTTTGTTCATTTATTATTATTATTGTTATTATTATTGTTCTTATTGTTGTTGTTGTTGTTTTTGTTTTGATACTCATTATATTTCTTATTTTGTTTCAGAATTCAAGAGATTTGGGATCAAGATGTCTCCGCCAAGATGTGTATGATCCCCGAGTTGAAATCGAGTTACGGAATAGTGGATTTTATCACATATCTCAAATACTAGGAAAAGTTACTTCGCACAATGCACTTATCAATGCCTTGATTGAAAGATGGCGCCCGGAAACTCACACATTCCACCTTCCATACAGTGAATGCACGATTACCTTGGAAGATGTTGCAATGATTTTTGGACTCCCCACGGATGGTTTACCAGTGTCAGGATTCACAGATAGCAGTAGTAGTAGCCTCGAAAATGAATTCATGATACAATTAGCGACAGTACCTACTGCAGCTGATCACAAAGGAAGCGGTGTCAAACTTGTATGGCTCCGCACCCTAAAGTGGCACATGCAGTTAGATACCGCCTTGGGCAGGCAAATGTACGTAAAGATTCATATATTATTATTGTTCGGCACAAATTTATTTTGTGACAAGTCCGGAATGACAATCCACTGAAAGTTCTTACCTCTGCTCCGTAATTTTGCTGAGATTATGGACTTTAGTTGGGGTTCAGTTTGCCTGGCACATTTGTATAGGACACTATGTCGGACATCACGTTATAATTGTAAAGATGTGGATGGTCCATTGGCGCTGCTTTGTGTATGGGCTTGGGAACGGTTACCGTTCCTAGCACCTGTGCGATCGCAACCAAACTTTCCGCTTGTGTGCAGGTAAGGTTACTAATGTTAATATAACATGTTACTATGAATTATTTAGTATGCATTGTTCAAATATATGATTTAAATATATGGATTTAGTATAATATAGTTTCATTTTATTTTAGCTGGATTGCTTGGAGCTTGCAATTTCATGGCTATAAAAAGTGGACCATCTCGCATATTAGGCAGTTAATAGATGATATTCCTACAGATGGGGTAAGTTTTTTTTATTACATTTGTTAGTTTTATTATTATTGTGCATTGTTTTGTAGTTATGTTTATACGTTTGTTTTGTTATGCGTTTGCAGTTTGTGTGGAACCTGTACAGCCATGAACATATGGAAAACATTGTAGTTCCTAATAAAATCTTGCAACATCGCTTAATGTGGAGTGCAACTGTGCCACTGATATCATTTGAGTGCATTGAATGGCATGCATCAGATAAGGTCAAAAGACAATTTGGTTTACAGCAGGAAGTTCCTAGTCAACCGATGATGCTTGCAGAAGCTCACAACATGGTCCGACTGGACTAAAGAACAAAGATTGGAGAGATGAGCATTATGCATACATTATGAGATGGACAAACCGTTTGACCTCTGTTCTGGTTGGTGATCCCGTAGTGCACTATGAAGCATCTGAAGCGTATATGCAATGGTATAATGACAAATATGGAGCCTCACCACGTTCACGCAATCTTGTATACTGCACATTAAATTCACGCACAGTCCTATAATAGCATGTAAATAACCAACAAAACAAAATCAATAAAATGGATGCTATATGCCTTGTAAAAACAAATACGCCTTAGTTTCACAATAATCTACGTACCCATATTGACTATCAGCTTCTGTAAATATGGTGCCTTGAAATTCCTCAAAAAGTTGGATGTTATGTGCCTAACACAAAACATTAGGATAGCTCTTGGAGGTTCCCATGATCCATTACTACGAGCTATTGCTGAGGTAATAGAGTCGTGAGGATCAGAGATAAGCCCAACACCATCTCGAGTCACCACATGTGTGCATAAATGAGTAAGAAAGAAGTGCCATGCATCAGAAGTTTCACCCTCAACAACGGCAAATGCAAGAGGCACAATATTGCCATTGCCATCCTGAGAAACTACAACTAGTAGAGCTCCTTTATATTTCCCGTACAGATGTGTCCCATCCACCTGTACGATTGGCTTGCAACTCCTAAATGCTCTGATGCAAGGATAAAAGCTCCAAAATACCCGCGTCAGTATCCTTACATCAAGGACTACCTCATCCCCTTGGTATGCTGGTGCAGTTTCAATCTCGACTGCTGCTGATGAATCTTTTGTACCATTGCTTCAAACCACGACGGCAAAGCTTCATAAGATGCTTTCCAACCACCAAAAAGGTTTGCAATTGCCTTTTGCTTCGCGAGTCATGTTTTGCGGTAACTTGTCGTATAATTGAATTTTGACTGCACTTCAGCAATTACAGATTTCACTTTCAAAGATGGATCAACTTCAACCAATGGCTTTATCACCTCTACAATCATGTCTGAATTTAGCTTGGCATGATCTTGAGAAATTCTAGTTCTAGTGCATGTGTGACTACCATTGTATCGCCTTACAACCCAACAAAACTTTCTCTTAATAAGACTAGCTCTAATAAGCCAATCGCAACTTGTTCCGTATTGTACACACTTAGCATAAAAAGTCGTTGGCTCAGATTCACACACCCGGTAATCCACTCCCCTGCGAATGGTATAATCTTTAATTGCTGCAATAACAGTCTCTCTAGAACTAAATTCCATGCCAACAACAAATTCACCGTCCGAAACAACAACAAGATCTACAGCAATAACAATAACAAATAATTCTAACTATTGCTTTACAATTCAATAATAATAATAATAATAATAATAATAATAATAATAATAATAATAATAATAATAATAATAATAATAACTGCTTACTTGAATTGATATATTCAGGAAATTCTGGTGCATTCATAGCGTCTACATCCAAGGCGTGCATGAAAGAAGGCTCTCTAGATGGATATTGGCTCGCCAGTGCATTTGCCACATCTGCTACGTTAGACTCAACTATTATATCATCTTCACCCACTTCTTCAATTGGACCAACAATATGGTAGGTGCCCTCAAATTCCTCTTCGCTGTCACTATTATAAACAGTCCAGTCGATGTTAGCCTCCGGTAAATCAACCTCAACTAATTCTTCAAACTCAGCATACAATTCGAGAATAGACACTTGTGCCCATGTTTGTTGGTAGATCAAAAACATTCCTTGCATACTTCCTTCGTCAACCACATGCATCATTTGAAACTGAACGAAACCACCGAACACTAAAACAGGCTATCTATAAAAAATATTAACGACTCTCTTTAATACTTGATTATCACCACATTGACAAAGTATACTCTTAAATTCCTCGTATGTTATTGCAAAAGAAATAACAATATCACATGGATTCTCACAAACAAAACTCACACCCTCAGATGTTTGGAGAAAGATTTGACCATTATAATACATTTTCAAACTAATACCTCTTTCCATTTTTATACTCTTACATTCTCAAAAAAATAAAACACTCTCACACTCAATCAACCTAATACCGTTCCTCCTTTTATAGTACTTCAATTATAATCTTTTATTTACGAAAATACAATACGCAATTTGCGGATTAACAATACGCAATTTGTGTTTTTGCAATTCGCAGTCTGTAGATTGACAATACGCAGTCTGTGTATTGACAATACGCAGACTGTGTATTGTTCCTTTAATATTAAATAACACAATACGCAGACTGTGTATTGTCCCTTAAATATTATAAAATTACAATCCGCCCTTTGTGTATTGTCTTCATGGCTGTGGCAGGTAGAATCTGCTCCTGACAATTCGCAGAGTGCGAATTGTCCCACCGCCACAGTTTTGCAAAACACCCTCACTTCCAATATTGAGGCATTACACCAGGTTTTTTACAATAACTAAAAAAATGAACCACATATAAAAACTGATATTTAATTAATTAAAATTTTTTTAGCATTGCTATCAAAGATAAATAATCAATCAAAATTAATTAAGTCAAAGTCAAACATAAAAAATTTGGCATCAATAGAAAAATCAAACTTAGAAAATTACAAAAACACTTAAAAATACTAACTAAATATTCACTCTTGAGACATCAACATAGCTAGATTTTCACCTTCTAAAAAATTCATAAACTTTCAATAATAAGTGCCAAATCAAAAATTCATACTTCACCTTCCTACAGAAATTAACACTCACAATAACTAAGGCTATTCACATTAAATGCATTATCTTCTCGTAACACCCTTCAATCAATGACATCTTTCTTTGTTAATACCAAATAACACTCTGTCCTCAAATATATAAGCCACTAATGTTCTATACACTTCTGTCGAATAATGTATTTAATTCCAGACTCATGGTTTTAAGTTGAGAATAGTTAAACATTTCACTTTATAAATCATATAGCAGAAAAATAACAATCATAGTTTACATTCTTTGAAATTCATCCATGTATACTATCTTTCTGTGATAAAATTAAAAATTATTATACCATGTTGCTCTCATAGCTTCTGATGCTCTTGCAATGCTTCTCCACTTATTCAAGTCGCTAAAGTCTCTTAATACTCCATGCTTAATTTCCAATGATCCAAGACTTTTTATGAGGTTTATCAACCTATTTCGTTCAAAATTGAGATGTCAATTCTTGAGGTTTTCGTTTATTAACCAATGTACCAAGTTTTGACTCGTGGTGATAATGACAAGCTTTTCCACTAAAGTTATTGCTTCTTCAAGAATAAATTGGACAATATTTTACTCCTTTTACCTCGCCTATAACATTATTTTCAGCACTCAAGAACTCACATAAGAACACCAAAGAAATATTATTTGAATTGAGGAGATAATCTGCCGTCATCTGTTTTTCACATATGAATTCTACACAGAACTACCAAACCTTCTTGCCATTACTTTGATTAGTAGCAAGTCTTCTCTCGAATATCTTCTTTTGTTTTCATTGAGCCCCTTTTATGTTGATCTTTACTCATTCTGACCAATAAAACATAATTTCATCCCAAACTTGTTCACTAATGATTTTTTTATTTTCAAAATTTTTTTGTTTTTTGTCTTTTATGTAGATCAAATAATAGCGAACCATAGATTGATCCACTGTTTTTTTGTATGATTTATTGATTTACCACTTTTTGGTTACACCAAGCATCAAAGAAGTCTTTAAGCCCTTTCGGTCATAGTTATTAGAATCGGACCGGACCGGTCGGTTCGACTAAAAATTTAGTAAACCGATAATTTAACCAGTTTGATTTGTCTTTTAGACCGTTCCTGCATTTAACCCGGTATTGACCAGTCAAACCCGCCAAAAAATGGACAATTTAGCACGACCCGAACGCAGTTTTGTTGAATGAACCGTGCGCATCCATTGGTGGACAAGCAGCGTGCAGGTTCACAATAGGAAGCATGCTCGTTCCACTAAGCCATACATTGGCAATAGTAATACATAGGAAGAGTTTCAAGTGTTGGTATTCCAATTGTTTTAACCGTTGATCTGAATTATAAAAAATATATATAATATATATTAATTAAAATCAACAGTTAAAACAACTGGAATTAGGAGTATTTGCGGTGCGGTTTGCTTCAATTTTTTAGAGAAAAGTCATCCGATCCAATCGTTTAATTGAATTGCGGTTCGGTTTGGTTAAATTTTTTTACCAAAATCATCCAAACCAAACCAAATCAATTAAAATTGGTTTGATTTGGTTTAGTTTGTTCGATTTTTTCAATCATTAGAAAAATATAAAAGGGTAAAGTATACTTTTTGTCCCTAAAATTTGACAAAAATTTCAAAAATACCCCTAAGTTTTATTTTGTTTCAATTTTATCCCATAAGTTTTCGATTTGCATCAAATATACCCCTGATGGCTAATTTTTCAAACAATTTGAAACCGATTCAACAAAATTTCATAAGAACAACCCTTCAACACAAGCAAATCAAGCATAATTTTCATACATTATTGTTAGATTGATCTTAAATTTTTTAAAAATTTAACCATCGAAGATATATTTGGTGCAAATAAAAAACTTTTAAGACAAAATTAAAATAAAATAAAACTTAAGAGTATTTTTAAAACTTTTGTCAAATTTTAAGGGCAAAAAATATACTTTATCCAATATAAAACTATAGCCATCCTTGCCTAACAAAATTAAGCCATAATACGAGAGTCATATGAATCATAGTAAGCAAAACTTAACTGGTAAAGAAATTGACCAAATCATAGCAATAAGAATATGGGTGGTGGTGGAAAGCACCACCTATTATCAATCAATCACTACTTCTATACGCTGTACATGTATAAGGTGATTTAAAATTCTGTCTTCCAAAAAAATATTATAAAAATATGAATACTTTAGCAACATGGTTGACTACTTGACTATATGCTGATTATATTTTAGAACTCAATCATTATTATTTTCAATGACTAAATTCAGTAAAGAATAGAGAACTATAATCAAATAATAATATATATACAAGAAAAATTAAATAAATAATTAGAAACAGGTCAAAATTAGAACAACGCTAAAATTAAAACTACATAAATTAGAACAAAAAACCACAAATTCAAATTAGATAATTGAAACAAGAACACTCAGAACAATTTTTCAAAAAAAAATTATCTAAGAGCCACAAATTTTTAAGTTAGAGAACTACAAATTATCAAAACTGCAAGAACAAATTAGAAAGAATAGAACTAAGAATCCTAAACTAAAAATCATAATAGCAAAATAAAAATAAAACTAAATATTAGAACAAAATTAAGAACAAATAACCAGATAAAAAAAATTAGAACAAATAATTTACTTGAGAGGCATCCCTATTCTAGGTACAAAGGAATGCTACTATACTGACTGCAGTGCGAACGACAATGGACAACATTTTTGAAGTGTGACTGACGGGCGACAGGCGACGGCGGCTTCACCTGCGATGGAAGGAAAGGAGAGGCTGCGACAACGAGAGACGGAAACAGCAACTGGGAACTGCGAAAGGAGGGAGGGAGGGAGAGAGGACCGCGCCGAGGTGCTGTCCGCGAGGCTTTGTTTGGCGAGTTGACGACGGTGATGTGGACGGTGAAGGAAGACGGTGGAAGGGGCTCGACGGTTGGGGCTTGGGGATTGGGATTGATGTTCCTTCGTTAGAGAGAGACTGTGAGAGATTAACACATTGTTTGGAATAAGAGATTTTGAAAGGAAAGAAAATGAAAGAGTAGAAAATGAAAGGAAAAGCCCATTTTCCATTGTCTGGATCAGAGAGGAAAATGAATGGAAAACAAAAAAGTTACCATGGGGCCCATACAAATTTTTTCTTCTCAATGCTGCGAAGAAAACTACAAGAGAAAGCTAAACAATGTTGAAATTCCAAAGTTACCCTTTCACTAACAAAAAGCAAAATCCCTAACCCACACTCTCTGAAAAATTGATGTACTCTTCTCCTATTTTGCCGGCGTCCTCAACAGAGCCACCACAAGTTTCCACCGTCCTCAACATCACTAGCAGCTTCGTTGGCATCGTGAGAGCTCCACCGCGTCTTCATTCGTGTAAAGTGCAGACGAAGGTGATGTTCTTTAACACACTCCCTCATAACACGGTTTTCTTCCATTGTGATGCGTAATTTTCCAGTCATTCTAGATAAAGACTGTTCAAGAAATTTTGATTTCAATTGTTCTTTAGCTATGTTATCCTTAAAATATCCAAGCAATCGACTATCATCATTTATATGCTTTATCTTGCTCTCTACTGTGTCTTGGTGTGGTCTCATTTCAAACTTCAATTTTGACTTTCCTAAAATAGTTATGTAGATACCCACAATAGTTAAAAGATACAAATAACAAAACACATTATGAAATAAATAAATTGAGATTTCAAGTTCATTATAAATTCATTTCAGAACCTTTCTTAGGAAATGAGGTCATTCAAAAATTAAAACTTAATTTTTTGAATTTGACAAAGAAGGGACTAAATAACTGTTAATTTGGAGTATTCAATGCAACAATATTTTGAATCAAATACTTTAGCAGTGTGATGTAAATCTTAGATATTTTGAAGGGTTATTTAGCCCTTTTGTAGTACTAGCAATTTAATACTATAATATACACTTAGATAAAATAACAAGGCTACTGAAAAGAACTTGAATTGCTAAAAAAATCCTTGTTAGCAATTTAATACTATAGTATACTTGTTTCTAACTTAAGGTTACTCAGTCAATAAACAAATACTATTTAAAAAGAGGGACAAGTTAGTACGGTGCAGCCATCAAATTAAAGGCAGGGGGCCTACTTGAGTAAGAAAAACATGTTTTAGAATATTCTTTGTTAGGGAAGACTTTGCTGCTGTAAGCCTGGTTGTGGGACTACTCTGCCATACATCTATGAGCTTTTGATGGCCTTTGAATTGGTTTCGTTTCCCGGCTGCTATATACAGTACACATGTTTCTATTTGTTCTCAATTGCTCATGGATAAAGTGTGTTTCCTCCTTGAAAAGTCTAAGAAATTTTAATTGCATACTTTATATTTAATTTTGTTAAATTTAAATCTACATGTATGTAATGATAATTATCGTTGATAAATTCTAATTATATTCTTATTGTCTAAAAGTAGAGATTAATTTTTGTGTTACATACTGATACTAGTATAGTATAATTATTAATAAACAAAGTTTTAAGGAGCTGGGAGTTTCAAATTTAAATTTTAACGTTCATAGAGTATGTACACATGTTGCTCAGTTATGACAATCATTTATACATGTTTGATTTCTTAACTTTCTTTTTTATTTGTTTCCTTTTTTTGTATTGATTTCATTTCTTAATTATATCCTTCTTTTATTTTCTTTTTTATCTGCACAAGAAGGCATTTGTGCAACATATTTTCAACTAATATTTTACATAATATACAAAATGCTGCGTTGGTTAAATTACTTTTTGGTCATCTAAATTATTAAGTGCTTTTAGTAGCCAAGTCCATTGAATTTTGGTGCTAATCCAATGCATTGAGTAATATATCATGTGATTTACAGTTTTTGTTTATCATTTATGACAGTGAGCTTTGGAATCGAGTTTGGCATTTACAAGTTTGCGATAAGTACCACATAACAAGGTATTTTTATACTGTGTAACGGGACACCATAATTTTATATAAAGCTTTAGTTTTAGTTTTTTGTTCCACAACAAATGAATTGCTAAAACGTGACCACATATGTTACTTTCTAGTTACGTTTATGTTTGATATGTTTACTTTAAACATTATATTTTTATAGATGGATGGTGAGAATATTGAGGATGCGAATGTAGAAGACAAAACGAACGTCATACCTGACTTAGGATTTCAAGTAAATCAAGTCACTTCTACTGACCTGTATCATCCTGAACCAATACAAATCTTAACTCATGTCAGGGAAGAGTTAGAAAAGAGACAACATATTTGTGTCACATCCCTTTCATGTGTTACGGTGCATACGTTGTATTCTTTAGAATTTTTATCACAATATAGGCCTAGGCAAATCAGTTATGAAAACTTGGAAAGAGAAAATAGGCGTACGCAGTTAATGACACAAATACTGACGTCTGAAAAATGCCGCGATGTCATACGTATGGGCCCTGAAGCATTTAGGCAGTTATGTCAAAAGTTAAGAGGAACTGGTAGAGTAAAGGATTCAATTCGCTCTACTGTTGAGGAGCAAGTCGCTAAATTCCTACATATTATAGGGCATAATGTGAAAACTAGAACCATGTCTTTCTTCTTCCACCGTTCAGGGGAGACAATTAGTCGTCACTTTCACAATGTCCTACATGCTATTCTGTCGTTAGAGGGAGAGTTCTTCAAACAACCATCTGGTGAAGATGTTCCTTATGAAATACATAATAGTAGTCGATTCTATCCGTTTTTTAAGGTACTAACTCTTAATTTAGTTAGTGTCATTTATGAAATTATATATGAAATAATTACAAAACTGTTATGTGAATATGTCAATATACTTTTGAAACAAGGACTGCATTGGAGCCATAGATGGAACTCATAGTCGTGTGAAGGTATCAAGGGTGGAAGCCCCTCGTTTTCGGGGAAGAAAAGATCATCCAACACAAAATATTTTAGCTGCCTGTGGGTTTGATATGAAATTCACATGTCTTGGCTGGTTGGGAAAGAACTGCCTCTGACTCTAGAATTTTGAAAGATGCTTTAAGTAGGGAACATCCACTTCGAATACCCAAAGGTTTATGATAGTGTTATTTATGAAGTCGTCTATATAAAGTTAAATTCATAGTCACAGTATACACTAGTTTAATTTGTGTGTGTAACTAGTGTAGGAAAATATTATCTAGGCGATGCTGGATTTATGCTAAAGCCTGGGATACTGACACCATATAGGGGTGTTCGGTATCACTTGAAAGAGTATTCAGTACGTGAGCCACAAAATCCCAAAGAATTATTCAACCACCGACATTCTTCATTAAGAAATGTCATCGAAAGATGTTTCGGAGTTCTAAAGAAAAGATTCCTAATTATAGCCGGTGACACAGAACCTTATTATTCATTTGAAACTATGCGAGACATTTTTTTGGCATGTTGCATACTGCATAACTTTTTAATGGGTGTCGATGTTGATCAGTCTATAATTGATGCGGTTGATCGAGAATTGCTATAAGAACAAAGCATAGATAGATCACAATCAAATCAACCACGTGATGAGGAATATAGGCATGCATCGTTGTTAAGAGATAACATTGCATTCGAAATGTGGAATGTGTATCAATCATTATAGGTGATTATGTTTCTTATATGTGAATATGTATATATATGTATGTATAGTTTCCACTCAGAATTGTTTGATTGGATTTTTTTTTGAATTGTTACAGGTTACATAATGCCGAATAAAGGAAAGAAAACAGCAGAAGCCAATCAACCTTTGAAGGACAATTTAAGATGGTCTGATGATATGGATGAAGTTTTGCTAAATGCATTAGCAGAGGAAGCATCGAAAGGTAATAGGCACGATGGCTCGTGGACAACTGAAGCATATGCCAATGTTGTGAAGACTTTGAGTATATCAATAGGCCCTCACATAACAAAGAATCACATAAAGAATAGAATGAAGACATTGAAAGATCATTTTGCTGAGGCATATGACTTATTTCATCACTTAAGTGGATTTGCATGGAATCCTGTAACTAGAAAGTTTGAAGCTGAAGAGGAAGTGTGGCAAGACTTCATTAAGGTATCTTAAACTTTGCTATTATTACTTATACTATGATGAAGTTAGTCAACGAATAATTTCAACACTTGTTTATGTAGGAGAAACCACAAGCAGAAAAATGGAAAAAAATGCAAATTAAGCATTATAATACTTTGAAAGAGTTGTTCGGAGCTGATAGAGCTACTGGTAAAGGGGCTGCTACGTCACGAGAAAGGATTCAAGAAATTGCTAGAGATCACATTAATTTGAATGACTCATTTGAAAATGTTGGATTTTCTGACATAGATGTTAATATGGGACATGATACCCCAACATTTTTTGCTAATTTAGATTCACCAAGTGGTCCTCATAGTCAACCAAATCAATTAGGTGGGACTTCAACGTCAAGAGGAACAAAGCGTAAGTCTCCTATGAATGATTTTTTGGAGGCACAATATGAAAAAGTTGCTTTGGGAATTACTACCATGGCCGATGCTGTCAAAGAGGGTACTTATCTGTCTAGCAAGCTACATGACGTAGCTCAGAGGCAGGTTGAATCAGCTAAGAGACAAGCTTCTGTGGCTGAGAGGCAAGTTTCGGTTGCTGAAAAGCAAGTCTCGTTAATTGAAAGACAAGTTGCAATTGCTTAAAAAGGGTTGGCTATTATGCAACAAAGTAGGCCTCGCCTTTATAGCGAATCAGATGTATGGGATATGTTGACTGAATTGGGTCTGATAGGTTCAGCTCGGATGCAGTGTTATCAGTTTTTATGTGAAAATGAGCAGAAAAAACGCCAAATTTTTGGGATCCCACCTGAAATGCGATTGGATGCTCTTTTTCATTTCATGACAGCTGCTGGTGTTCGCTTAGGAGATATGGTACTTTCATAAAACATTAACTATTACAGGTATAACTTTTATACGTACTTAATTTCTGATTAATTTGAGGTTATTGCTTTCATTAATTGATTATGGGTTTCTGAGTGTCATATACTATGCGTATATCTTCATGCATTTAAAGAAGATATCATTTTCTGTTTTATTTATGTTAACCATGGTTGGAAATCACTTTATATATATATACTTTGAGATTGATTAGTTGTTTAAATAGAATGACATCGATAAAATAGATTATCATGATCAAATCTGATCTTTGAATTAATTTGTCTTTGTTGTATATGCTCGTGCAGGAATCATAACTTGAAAATGTTTGGGAACAAGAAGTACACTGCTTAGTACAAGTAAAAATCGATCATGTGTTAATATTTTTGATTCGGAGAAACTTTATTTTTTTGAAGTAGATGGGTACAGATAGCTCAAGCTATGTAGAATTGATTTTTTGGAAATAGGCAATGTCGCTGACCATGAAGAATGATCCTTTTGAAAAGTGTTGTCTGATGATAAAATAGTACTCTCTAGGAGTTCTTTTGGTTATTACGTTTTTGGCGTTTTGTTATATGTTTATAAAAATTGTATATGATTTTTGGTCGCACGTACTTAGAAAGAAATACTACCTACTTTTGATAATATTTTATTTTGTAAATACAATTTAGTGAAACTTTTTTTTTAAATATGCTTAAGGAGATTAATGATGTAAAGTGTGAGTAGTTTTTATTATTCTTTTACGATATTATTTATTTATATATTTTTAAAAAAAATAATATATACATATATATATATATATATTATGACATTAAAAGATAATATAAAAAAATAAGTTCATAAAAATAAATTCAAAAAATATTATTTTTAATGAAGAAAACACGTTAAAATTTTAAAATATAATTTGGATAATTTTTTTATTACAAAAATAATTTAAATACATTAGTATATTATAATTTATATATAATATAAAGAAGGGTATTAATGTAATTTCACTTAGTTATGATTTTCTTTTTTTTTTTACTTTTCCTTTCATCTAAACACAAGAAAAATTTTTTTCTATTTTTTTTCCATCCATTTTCTCTTCATCCAAACAACATAAAAGAAAATCAACTTTTCCTTTTATTTTCTTTCCTTCCATTTTCTTTCCTCTCATTTTCTATCTTTCATCCAAACAAAGTGTAAGAGTGGCGTTGCTACTTACTAGGTTTAGGTTAGTGTTTGGGCCTTTGGCAGTTGGCCATTTAGGGATTTTTTAAGTGATCGGTTTGGTTTGGTTTGGTTCAGTTAGGATTTTTAATGTCAAAATCAAAAATCGAATTAAACCGTAAAAAAACAGCAAAACATAATTTTTTTTTTTGTTTTTGATTTGTTCGATTTTCGATTTAGTTAATCAGTTTTGTTCGGTCTGAATCGATTTTGAACACCTCTAACTAAAACATCGGTATTTCAAGTACACTTGAAATTTTTTCTAATATATATTATATATGTATATAACAATCAAGTGCTAACTTCCAATCAATATAGTATTGCTGCTATTTGTACTTCATCTTACTTTTAATTTATTTTATTTTATTTATTTTTGTTTTGATTATCATAATAATTTTATCACCTATTTTACTTCTTTTAAATCTTTTTAAATTTTTTTTGTTGATATAGTTGTAGTAATAGTATTATTTAATATCTTTTTAGATTTTTTTACACTAAAATTATTGGTTAAATTAAAATTTATATATAATTTAATTAAATTTAAGTTATTTGAAATATTTTTTATTGTATCTTTTGTTTTATAAATTATAATTTTATATATTTATTTAATTATTATCGGGTCAAACGGTTTATCCAATAATTTATTGGTTGAATTATTGACCCAGTGACCTACTAACTTGATCGGGTTAATTACCGGTTCGGGTTTGATAACTATGCTTCCAGTTTCACCCAACAAATGTTTTCAAGATGCATTGCCTTTGCCCATATCAATTCCACAAAGCTACCATTCTCATCCTCCATGGCCAGCCCACAAAACATACATTTCGTTTCATTTTGACTTATAATATTCAATTTAGTTAATCTTTTTCTTATATTCAATCTTTCAAAAATTGTAGTCCACGCATGATTTCAACCTTTGGAGGTACTGTTCCCCTCCAAATATTATCAAAAATATATTTCGATTCAGATAGTCCCATCTCTTTCTCATTTGCCGCATTGTTCATAGACTTGATTGAGAAGCTACCATCCTCATCAAAAGACCAAACTGCTTCATCCTGCATACCTGAAACCAAGAAAACACTTTGTAAAAGATAATGTAATTCCTCACGAAGTTTATATTCTCATTCGAAAAGCCTTCTCCGCCACTGAAAATTACAACACAAGGATAAACTATCCCAAAAACCAAAATTTGCTATTACGTCGGCTTTATTTGAAGATTTTGTAAAAAGTCTAGGAAATTTCTTCCACAGTTTATCTTTTAGGCACATTTCTCCCACCCATGTATCTTTCCAAAATCTTATTTTACAACCATCTCTATACACATTTTAATTCATTTCCACGCAACATCTTTTAACCAGTTACATTGTTTGACACCTTTTACTACGTCGCTTCAGGAGCCATTTGATTTGGGTTCTTCATTTTTCATCACTGTTTTTTCTAAGTTACTGCCATTACAAGAGGCCATAATACGCTTTAAAAGAGGCTTGCTTTCTGCAGAGAATCTCCACCACCATACAAAGAGGAGCGCAGCATTTTTTTATAATGATGTCTCCTACTCCTAAGCCGCCATGCTCTTTTGATTTTTGAATTTGGCACCAGCTAATAGTTGGTATCGATTTCTTTCCGTCCTTCTCTCCTAAAAAAAATTTGATTATAGTAATATAATCTTTTTTCCCACTACTTTAGACATTTTGAACAAACTCAGATAGTATAAAGGCAGATTATTTATCATTGCTTTGATCATGACTAATCTCCTTACTCTTGACAATAGACCTACCTTCCACTTGGCTAGCTTCTTCTCAATGTTTTCTATCACCAGTTTTCATGTTGACACTCTTCTTGGTTTTATCCCAAACGGTATACCCAAATAAGACATCGTGAGCTTACCAACTGGCATCTCATTTCATCTGCTACTCTCTTCACTTCTGATTCTATCACATTTATTGGAATTAGAACTAATTTCTTGTAATTTATAACCAAAGACCAGACATTAATCCAAAGAAATCTAATATTCTTTTATTATTCCTTATCACCTTTTTTTGGCGGATAGAACAAAACTGTGTCATCTGCAAACTGTAGGTATGATAAGAAAATTTTGTCTCTTCTCACCTCTATACCCCTTGTTAGGCCTTTCTCTATCGCCATCCCCAACATTTTGTTTAGAATTTCGGCTATCAGAATAAAGAGGAAGGGTGAAATAGGGTCCCCTGTTGTAGCCCACATTTCATCTGAAACGGTTTAGTTGGGCTGCCATTTATCAAAATTGATATCATTGATGTTTTTAGAAGTCTTTGTATCCACTATCTCCACTTAAATCCGAACCCCATCCTATCTAAGACATGCTCCACAAAGCTCTATCTGACCGTATCGTAAGCTTTCTGAAAAGCCAGCTGCAAGATAATCTCCTCCTTTCTTTTCTTTTTCAACCACGCCATCTAGGATTTGCCTATCCTGAATGAAAGTTGTTTGTACTTCTCCTACTAAATTTTTCATTACCTTCTATATTCTGTCTACAATAACCTTTGAGATGACTTTATATACACTTCCAATCATGCTTATCGGCCTGAAGTCTTTTATCTCTATTGGAATCTCAACCTTTGAAGCCAACATCACCCATGTCATGTTCCGATTTTTTTGTAAATAACCTGTTTTGAAGAATTCCATCACAGTCTCTCTGAACTCTCCACCAATGATCTCCCAAATCCTCTTGATGAAGAACATATTAAAGCCATCCGGTCCAGTATCTTTAGTTGATCAACAGCTGCATACCACTTTCTTAATTTCTTCCATTGTTAGAAAATTTTTCAAGTCTGTTGCTTGCTCCTCCGTGATCCTATTAAGAAGGCCTTCCTGCAACTTTATATTCAGCAATTCTTTTTGGTTGTATAATTTGAAGAAACTCCAAGCCTCTTGTTTTATCCTCTTTGGATTTCTGATCTTTCTTCCTCCTAATCTAAGCTCCGCAATATGTTTTCTTCTATTTCTGATTGCTACCACTGTATGAAAGTATTTCGTATTTTTATCCACTTCTTTTATATATTTATCTCTTGGCATTTGCTTCCAAAATTCTCTCTCATTTTTTTTGCACAAAAAATCAAGTTGACTCATTAGAGCCTTTTTTCTATTCAAATTCATATCAGTTTCAATCTCCTCTTCAAGTTTTGCATCCACTTTTGTAATTTTCTCTTCAAATTTTCTTATATTTCCATCAATATTACCGAAGACTTCTCTGTTCCACTTCGATATGCATCTTTTAAGTATCTTTATTTTTTCTTGGACTGGCACATTTCCAAGTCTGTTCCACACCTCTTCTACCATGGGGATATCTAATGATCGGAGTGGCTTGGGCCCCCAATCTTTTTTTTCCGTCTTTAGGATTAGAGGGACATGATCCGACTTTGAGCATTTAATCACCTCTAATATGGAGTGTGAAAAATGTTGAATCTAACATGGATCCACACATATTCTATCAAATCTACTTGCTTGACTATCCCTCCTCCAAGTGAATTTTTTTTTCCTGTAGGATCAAATCAATAAGGTTCATATCTTGTAACCAGCTTCTAAAATCTGACATAGCCACCAAACTGCCTCTGCCACTACTTCTTTCCTCTTCGCACAAGACTTCATTATAGTATCTCATAGCTATGAATGGAACTTCCATCCTATTCTTGATCTCCATTGTTTTCTCTCATAAAACTTTTCTATCCTTTATAGAGTGATTTTCATAGATAATCATGACTACCAGTTTCAGATTTTATTGTTTAAGACTACCCTTCAAGTAGATCCACCTTCCTTTCAACCATTTAGTTTCACAAAATTGTTCCTTATCCCAAATACACAATAAACCACCACTAGCATAATTTGATTGAACAAATTCCCAATCAAAATAATTTTGGACCCACAATTATTTTTACTAAATTAGCTGTTATACTCTTCATTTTTGTTTCAACTATACCTGCAAATCACGGTATTTTATTTCTGACCATATCTTTTATGCAACCTACTTTTTCTCTACTCCTCAGTCCTCTATAATTCCAAAAAATTAACATATCTGAGATTTAGAGACACCGACCTGTTTAAGAGATCTTTTTACTTTTTTTCTTGACTGTGTTTTGAAATAGATCTCATCATGCTCTTCTCCATTATTCTGAGTCGCCTTCCTTAAATGCTTTAGCGCTTTTTTCTCATCACTATAGTACATCAAAACTTGGGAGCCAATCCTCTATGCTTCAAGTGCTTCATCCCTAATGCCATCCTCTTTACTATCTTCTCCACTTGGCAAACCCTTTATTTCCTTTGATTTCTTTTTTGATCGCTCTACCCCTTCTTTCAAATCTCTACCCTTCTTGGCTTTTGATAAAATTTTCTTCTTCTTAGTTATTTTTGCCACTCCCCTCTTCTTTGAACGTGTGCTTTTTCTTAACCCTCTATTTATAATTCTTTATTTTGTTCTTATTCTATGTAGTTCAAATATCTCCTTGTCTATTGCATATTTCTTTCTTTCTTTGAGATACTTCATTTTTTTTCTTCTTTTTTCTTAATAGGGGGTTTCCTTCTCAAGCCCATGCATAGTTATGTTCTCAAAATCCAGTGGTGTTAATGGGCCAGAGAATGACTCATCTCTCTCTTCTTCTTCATGTTGATCCTCAAAGTTATGTATTGGGTCACCTTTGAGGTCCAACTGGGTCTCCTGAATTAGCTCTTCACTTCTTCTAATCATCAAATAAGCATCTTGTGGAACTTGAAGACTCAACCCGATTAAAAAATTCCAACTGTTGCAGATCAAGTACGCCACTTCTCTCTTCATGCGATGTATTTTCTCTATGCAACCATAAATGCGACTCATTAACTCCACCCACCATCTCATAATTTTTCTTGAATTTTCCATCATCTTCCTCCTCTGTTTCCTTCACCAGAATATTTGAATTTTCCACCATTGGCTGCTTTGTTCCGTCATCATTTCTCCCTCCCCAAGTTTCTCTTACAAAAATTTCAAAATTTTCATCATCAAGAATCAAACTTACTCTATCATGATCACCGTTACCCAATTAGTGTCCACCACGACCTTGACCGAATCAAAGCCATCACCTTTCATGTAGTCTTCATCAATTTTCAAGATTGATCCCCACACAGCTGCTATATCATGAACATTATCTTTATACCAAGCATGGAGAGGGAGGCCAAAGATCTCAATCCACGCCTTTCTAGATCTATTCATTTCCTCAACCGACCACTTTTTTATCTCGCCAAAATGGTTGAGTAAAAATGATGACCGCAGTGCTTCTTACATATTCTCAACCGAATTAAAGACAATGATCATTTTAAAGGTTAACTTCCACAAGGGTGTGCCAATCATTGAAGAGATTTGGAATAACTTCATCACGCCTCAATGGAATAACGGACTCACCCACAATAGACCTCAAGTTTTTCCACCATCTTCGGATCAATTTTTTCCTTAATCTCTCTAAGCATCGTTAATTTTTTCTGTTCTTCTATTTGATTCAGTTGTTTGTCGCCATTAATGTTGTCCCCCAACAGTGCATCCTTGAATGGTTTTTCCCTCCCTTTCGGTGTTGCTCTTATCCTTGTTAGGTCACTCATATCTTCTCGCCCTTTATTCATTCGGTTAGCAATGTTAGCACTGTTCTATTGGTTTCTTTTGTTCTTCTCTTAAATTTTGATTCTATTACCCTAATTTGAACACCATTCACATCATACTCGTTAAGATTTCTTACCGCTCTTTTCGCGTGGTTCTTGAAAGCATAACGTACAAATGAAAATCTAAATTTGTTTTCACTTTATTCTTTGTTGACAAATATACGTCTACTACCTGTCCTTCCATACTAAACAATTCCCATAACCATTGTACACTCTTTCTTTCATTTAGATTATTAACAAAAATAATAAAAAAAATTTGCTCCAATCTCTAAAAGCTTTTTGTAATTTTCTTATCTCTCCCTCGCCTAGTAAAAACTCCGTGTGGTTTCACATCTTGGTGTTGCTGCCATGGTTTTCTTCTCCTAATCTCTATCCATTGGTATTTTCCTCTTCAGTTTCTCTCGTGTTTTCTCTCATTTCATCTCTTATATCCACGTGAGTTTAATTAATTTTTTAGCTAGGTTTAATATTAACTATATATAATTGTCTATTTATTGATGCTTTTGTGTTCTTTTTTTGTGTGTCAAAATTGTTTGGAAGAATAGGAAAGTTAGAGCATGCCACCTAAATTGTTGGGGTCCAGATTAGAGTAGCCTCTATTACAAAAGATGAGGTGTAAACACAGATTGTTGGTAAAAATATAGGAGAATGCATGTATGTTTGATAAATGAAAAATTTGTATTTTATGATAATTTTTTAGTTGAAAAGAATAAAATTTATCAAATTTGTATTTAATATTTGTAAATGTATATTTTTGTGAATTGTTTTTAATTGAGCTTAACTGACTAAATATATTTTCTAGACCTTTAAAATTGTCAAATTAATTTTAATTATCATCCCAACTATTAACATTGTTGATCAGGTAAATGATGAATTTGGATCCTCTAAATTTTAAATTTTCACTTTAGAGGATAAAGTGAGATCTCTCACCATTGAATATTTTTTCTCTCATATTTTTTCTTGGTCCCACTTATAAAATAAATGATGATAGATCATACTTTACATTCTAAAGTGAAATTCAAAATTTAGAAAATTTAATCCGTAAATAATTATATGCTATCTTTGAATGATAATGAGAACAAAATATATCTCAGTCTGACTCACCTTGCTTCAAAGAAGGAACCAATAACATAGCTGCTAGCATACATACTCTTGAATTTTTGGCAACCATAAAATCTTATAGACTTCCAAATTATGAACTTTCATTCAAAGAAAGATGCCTGATTATGTTGTTTCGAAATATTGATCATTCATCTAAACTTTGTAATGGAACTAGGTCGATCATTACTAGGCTTGGTGAGAAAGTCATTGAAGCAAAAATCTTATCCGAAAATAATAAAAAAAGTCTTTATTCCAAGAGTGACATTAACTCCATCAGATGCTAAACGACTTTTTAAATTTTAACATTGTCAATTTTCTTTGATGTTATCATATAAAATTACTATAAATAAAAGTCCATGACAGTTACTAGACTAGATTGTATAAGCTTACTTCTAAAACAACCATTTTTTACACAAAAAATTTTATGTTGCAATATTAAGGGTAACCACAAAAAAGGCTCGAAATTGTCATATTCCATGATAACTTTGAGAATTCTACTACAACAAATAATGTGATTTATCAAAATACAAATTATATATATGTCAATTATTGGTAGCTTTTATTTATCAATATTTCTTATTCATGACAAACATAAACTACAACAATATCATATTCTATTAACATATTTTTCTTTTTTTTTTAACAATAACATAGATTATACAAGAAACTTGACCACAATGTCATTTATTTCATTTTTGGTTAGCCAACTTATATTTTATGTCTAATTACTTATGTTGTGTAAGACTCTCAGTCATATTAGTTTTGATAAATACATTATTTTAAAAATTTGAATCTAAATTGTTTAGTATTAATTTATTAAAATATCAAATTTCATTAAATCTCTATCACAAAGACAAACTACAATGTCACATGTACCAACATACTCATCTTTTATTTTAAATCGTGTTAATTATGGAACAAAATTAAGAATATTGTGACCTCTTTCATTTATATTTACTATTATATATGTTATTTATTCAAATTTAAAATTTCATTAATTTTTTATCATATATTATACGAAGCATCAATTATACTTAAAATAACGATCTTTAATATAAAAGATCAAATTTATATAAAAAAATTTATATGTCTCGCATGCGCATATGCGCGAGTTGCTCTCTAATATAACATAACAATCGCAGAATTTTATTTTTATTGAAATTGCTGTAACAATGACAGAGTTAAATAACACCAATACAAGGTATTGGAATGAGAGTACACTTAATTTGTTAACTGCATATTTCAAATAAAACTAAATATTAGATCCATAACCAAATTATGTACTAACCCATTGGGTCTTAATTCCTTGTTTGTGAGGAGAGAGAAAGAGAGGAAGAAATTGATGAATATCTCGAGTTGAAGCAATAATTAATTATTAATTACGATTAGGATGTAATTCAAAACTTTGTTTGTGGACAATTTTTGCTTATAACTATATCTGGTTTATTTGCACAATCTATATGGCTGATTCATAGTCTCTCACTCCATCAAGTTACTAATTTTTTTGGATATGATATGTCTCTTGGCATCACATCGCATTTATATTGCATAAAACGAAGAATATTTTCTACATGAAAGAGCCAATTATAGATAGGGGTGGCAATGGGTAGGGTAGGATAGGGTTTGAATTCAAACCTAACCCTATCCGCGGGTTGAGTTTTTAACCAACACTCAACCCTACCCTACCCGCGGGTTGAGAAATACCCAACCCTAATCCTACCCGCACTCAACTGCGGGTATCCGACCCTAACCGCGGGTTGACAAAAAAAATATTATAATGACACAAGCATTTCATAAATAACACAAATATCTCCTACACAACATAACCATCAAATAACACAAGTTATCCCATGAGCATTCAAATAACACAAGTATTCAAACAACACAAATTGAGGAATACGTTTTATATAAATAAATGAGTAAAGCTTACAAATTTATAAATTTGGTTCAATGGCTAAAAACCTTTAGCACATGCTTAAGGTCTTTGGTTCAACTCCCATATGTAACATTTTTAAACATATATAACACATATTATGGGGGTGCGGGTTGGGCGGGTAGGGTTGAGACTCAACCCGTACTCTACCCGACCATGCTGCCAGGCCTAATTATAGACTAAATTATTATTTTTATCTTAAAGATATTTAACTTTTGATATAAAATAGTCTTAGAAAAATGATATTTTGATTTTATTTTTAAATAATTTAAGTTAACAAACTCTACTTTTTTTTATAAATGACAAATAGTCCACTTTGATCAAAGTTTTTAAAAAAATATTTAAAATATTATTTTAAATGCGTATATAAAAATAAAAGAAAAAAAAATCTATCTCTAAAAACTTTTTAATTTTTTGTTGAACTTTATTATTTATATAAAAAAATTCATTTAATATAAAATGATCAAATTTAGGATATAAAAATATTTTATTTCACTAAATAAGCTTACAAAAAATTGTATTAAATTTTTAATTCTAAAAATTTTTTAAATGATATTTTATATTTTATCAAATTAAAATAATTTTAAAATTATAAAAAAAAAATAAATAGATCCTTGACCTTTTGTCTTGTGAACATTTTAGTATCTGACTACTTAAAAATATTTTTAATTTCCTAATCTTTTCAAAAGTTAAATATATGTATCCTTCCATTCACATGGGTTCATTAGACCTAATGAAAATGTGTGATATGGCCCTTGTTGTGTTGATCTAGCCGCTACGATTGCACACGTGGAACTTGATATTTTAAAACATGACAAATTAGACTCCATTTTAAAAATGACATCATTGATATTAACAAAGTTATCATCCTCGTCCTTGGCTACTAGAGCATCCACCTCCATGCTATTAGCAATGAGAATCTGAATTGGTACCTCATCAATATCATCATTCTAACCAAGGAAATATAAAATTGAGAACTCAAATCCAGAGGCTGCAGCATCCTTATCAAGCTTTAAAAACTGCTCATGAAACCCAAATAATACCTTCCTATTCCCTTAACAACACCTAGAATCAAAACCAATACCATAAAACCTACTAGAAAACTCCATAACCAAACCCACAGTCTCAAGAATACTATCATCGTTCCCCGAACCAACCTACTCACCACTCATCCTTATCTCCAATAATCTTTTCCCATTCTTTAGTAACACAAATCAAACAAGACAGACTTAATCTTTCCTAACAAAATCCTATCCAGCATCCTCCCCAAAATAGAAAAAATAGCACAAATAGAATATTGAGAATCTTAACTCTAATAGGAAGAAACAACATAAGCTCCTCTAGAAAAATAATGGCAAAATGGTAACAAACACCATTACTACCTTAAAACTTATCCTCGACGGAAAAAGTTTCCTTGTCTAAAATGTCAATGTGCCGGTGAACAAGTTCCAAATCTGAGGAATTCTTTTTCAAGAGAAACAAGAGAGTAGAAATAAACCTACAGAGGAAAATATATAACTTGTCGAGACAGAAGGCATCAGTGGAAGGTCACTCGAGACTCATGGTGAGGAAGAAGGTGGAGAGAGAGAGAGAGAGAGAGAGAGAGAGAGAGAGAGAGAGAGAGAGAGAGAGAGAGAGAGAGAGAGAGAGGAGGCGGTTGGTGAGTTCAGTTTGAGGGAGGGACTTGTCGGAGTTTCAGAAGCAGAAGAAGAGGCCCTTCCAGAGATTCTTGGTGTCGTTGTCGAAGAGATGGTCATAGAGAAAAAGGAGCCATGTTTTGAGGAGAATGCAAAAAGCCCTGTCACAGGTGGTTTTGTTGTAGCAAGCTAGCTACTTTACCAATGAACGACCCATTTGTTGCTCAGAATTGTTATCCATTGAAGTGGAGTTTGGATTGGGGGAGCAGTTTGGCTTTCTTCCACCACGGACTTAGAAATATTTTCAAATGATCCGGACTAAAATATTAGTGGAACAAAAAGTAAGAAATATTTTATCTTTTTTTTCGAAGTCTTGAATGATCATTTCTTATTTTCAAGATCATTTTATCAAAATTCAAAATTATAAATTTTTAAGAGTCAAATTGATGTTTTATTTGGTACTTATGTAAAAAAATATCTTATTTGTACACTACAACTAGCCCTCAAAATGTAAAACAAAAAAAATTATAACACCGATTCATTAAACTATGATTTCTACCAACAAAAACTTAGAAGTTGACAAATTTACTTACAAAAAAATAAAATTAACTTTATACCTATGAAAGATAGATTTCAATAGACAAAACTACTGAAATCTTAAAAATTTATCCAAAATTTTTAAATTATCCTCCTTAACCTAATCTAATCCCAAATTTTCAATTCCAACTCTTTACTACCACTCCATTCCAACAGGAGCCACCAATACCTCATCCCATCTCATCCTTATCCACCCCAGCCCTTAATCTCATCATTACCATGGCAATTCCATTGCATTTCCCTCGCAATCTGGTGCGCGAAATTACAACTTGCACAACTGAACCACCAAATGCACTGGGTCATCCAAGTAATACCTAAGGTGAGTGAGGGTCGATTCCACGGAGATTGTCGGCTTGAATCAAGCAATGGCTATCTTGTAAATCTTAGTCAGGCTGATATAAAAGATGTTGTTGAAAAACGCATAGAAATAAAGTAAAGATAAAATTACTCAGAGGTTGTGAATTCAATGATAAGAAGAAGGTTGAGGCCTCAGAGATGCTTCATTCTTTGGGGTCAACTTTTCTTACTGTCTACTGCAACTGTGAGTGATTTCTTCCATGGTAGGCTGTAAGTGATCAACGGCCGGGTCAGGGCTGCCAATCTTCCTCTCTTAATCTGAATAAGGGTGAAGCTCCTGCAGTTCATCCCCCTGATGATCCTACTTAAAATGCCATAGACAAGGTCGAATCTTCCAAATCAGAGAATGATACGCCTTGGTTCTAGCCTCTACCACAAAAGATCCTAATCTCCTCATACCTCTATTGAACTGATGTTTCGAGAAGTCTCCAATGAAGTCATGGATTAGTCGTCTAAGAGATGTATAATCAAGCTTATAGTTTAGTGATCTCCCGCCAAGGACTCACACCTAATCTATGTAGAAAAAGGATGATTGTCACGGGTCATCCCATTCATAAGGTTGAAGAACGAAGATACATCTTAGAATAGAGTTACACACGAATTGAAATAGAATAGTAATACTTTTATTAATCCATGAAAATCAGTAGAGCTCCTAACCTTAACCTAGGTGGTTTAGAGACTCATACTGTACATAAGTAATATTCGAAAGTAAAAGTGGGCAAGAGTCCTTAACAAGGGTGAACTCTTGTCTATATATAATAATCTAATAACTAGAGATTACAGAAATATGATAGACTAGGGTTAATAGTACGAAAATCCACTTCTAGGGCCCACTTGGTGAGTGTTTGGGCTGAGCTAACGGTGTCTCCACATTCTAGGATCCCTCTTGGGCATTGAACACAGGCTATGGACTCCCTTTTGGGCGTTGGACGTCAGCTGCTCCCTTTTGGGCGTCCAACGCCAAAAATAGGGTAAGAAACTGGTGTTGAACACCATTTTTGAGCCTTCATTTCAAAGCTGAGTATAAACTATTATATATTGCTGGAAAACCCTGGATGTTAGCTTTCCAATTCCATTAAGAGTGCGCCATTTGGACTTTTGTAGCTCCAAAAATGTTCCTTCGAGTGCACGGAGATCAAAATCCAACAACATCTGCAGTCCTTTCTCTGTCTCTGAATCAGACTTTTACAAAACTCTCTGATTTTAGCCAGAAAATACTTGAAATCATCATAAAACACCACAACTCAAAGTAGAATAAAAAAATGTAAATTTTGCACAAAAACCTATGAAAATATATTAAAACTTAACTAATGCATAATAAAAACTATATGAAAATGATGGTAAAAAGCGTATAAAATATCCGCTCATCACAATCTCTCTCTCTGAATCTTTGTCATTCACTATAAATCAATCAAAGCACTATAGCTATGGCGATTGTAATAGTAGGAAGAGGAGTAGGAAAATGTTAATCCATGGCAACAGACATAAAGGCTCTAACTGTGTAAGTCATAATAGGATGGTGGCTCGTAGGGTTTGCATCTTTCCTAGTCACATCAACCTCAGGAGGAACCCACATGTTTGGCTTCTACTCTAATGACATCAAAAATTTTTCAAGCTATGATCAAACCACCATCAACCTCTTAAACTTCTTCAAGGACCTGGGCTTCAATTTGGGTGTTCTCTCCAGTCTTATTAACGAGATCGCTCTTCCTTAGGGTCCTCGCCATGAGCTCCTTCATAAACTGTTTCGACTACTTCATGAGATGGATTTCCATCACGTCCAAACTTTTCAAACCCAACATTTGGTAAATGCTCCTCTACATATTCATTAGGGCCAACTCTCAATTCTTTGCCAACACTATCTCTCTTACCTGTGTCAAGAGTTTTTCTCATAGTGCAACATTGTCCTCAAAATCTTACAAATACACATTATAACTTATATTACTATGATGGTGTAAATGTGAGGTAAGAAATTGAATAAAATGATTTGCCTGTATTGACAAAGTCTAAAAATAAATGATTAGTTGAATTATATCGTGAAAACACTGTTCCAGCAGAGAAGCAATTGAATTTTTGCAAAAGGAAAATTGAAAAAGAGCAAAGATGATGGAAGTGAGAAAGACAGGATGAGGACAGTCCGACAGTGTAATAGAATTGAGGGTGAAACGAGACAATAGTAGGTGAAGTGGGTTTTGGAAATTAAAAATTAGTGATTGTGTTAGGTTAAAAAAAGCCATTTGAAATTTTTAGGTAATATTTTAGGGTTTAAAAAATTTTATCCACCAAAACTCATTTTTAGATACAAAGTGAATTTTATTTTTTTTATAAACAAATTTATCAATATTCTAAGTTTTTTTTAAACAAATGAAGCTCGACACATGAGAGTGGAGCATAAAACAGACAGATACAAAAGCAAATCTAAACACAAGGTTAACAATCCTACGTTATCTCTGGCATTGCCATCAATAGCTAGTAGGATCAATACCAGTCCACTCCTTGTAGCTCAAAAATGTCCTGTTCTGTATGACATCAACAGTTACCTCTTTATTGTTGAAAATTGTAACAGCCCAGACCACTCGCTAGCACGATATTATCCGCTTTGGCACACAAGGCCTCACGGTTTTGCCCTTGACGATAGGGATGCTAGCCGAAGCTCCCACACTCACTCGTCAAAACGCGTCATGCTAGGGAGAGGTATCCACACCCTTATAAGGCATGCTTCGTTTCCCTCCCCAACCGATGTGGGACCTTACAATTCACCCCCCTAAGGAAGCCCAGTGCCCTCGCTGGCACATCGATCTGGGTTCTGACTCTGATACCATTTGTAACAGTCCATACCACCCGCTAGCACGATATTGTCCGCTTTGACACACAAGGCCTCACGGTTTGCCTTTGACGATAGGGATGCTAGCTGAAGCCCCCTACACTCATTCGTCAAAACGCGTCATGCTAGGGAGAGGTATCCACACCCTTATAAGGCATGCTTTGTTCCCCTCCCCAACCGATGTGGGACCTTACAAAAATTCTGTTATTGCGTTCCAACCAGACGTTCCAAATAACCGCAAAGAACCCAATCAGCCACCTTTTCTGCTCCTTTTTTCTATTAGGTGTTCCATTCCAACTCTCAAACAAGCCTTCAATACTTTCTGGGATAGCCGAATCTCTATGAAAATATCTCAACCAGACGCACCACACCTGCCACGTAAACTCATAGAACACAAACCAATGATGAACACATTCGATCTCTTTTTTATACAAGACACAAATACTATCATGCTGGCGAGCTATGCCTAATCTACTCAACCTTTCTTTAGTATTCACTCTACCGACTAAAACAAACCAACCAAACAGTTCAATTCTAGGCGGAACCAACCCTTTCCAGATCGAACTTGTGAAGCTATAACTCGTAATCTCCTCCGAAAGAGTCTCCGATTGCAACACTTGCAGAAAAGAGTTAGTAGAAAAAATACCTTTATATCAAATTTCCAAACAAGATTATCTTCTCTGTCAGCTGATAGCTTCACTGGTCTTAACATATCATGAAGTTGGTGAACTAGTTCCAACTCCCATTGAAATAGCTCCCTCATCCAATGGAAATTTCAAATCCACTCTAGTCCGTCCCAGAATCCACAATCCCCTATCACAGATCCTTGCTAGTTTAAAACAGAGAAGAGCCTTGGAAAACGCACTTTCAGAAGACCACCCTGGACCAGATATCTTCCAAAAACAGTGTCCTTCGTCCATCACTAACTTTCATTGCCAGCCCACTAATAACTTTTTTTTTACCTGTTGTGTTTTTATATCCAACTGACAGATCTCTTTCGAGGGGCCTCCCTTCACCGGTAAAGTCTGACTAGAAAGCATAACTTTGGAATTCAAATTGTTACACGAACAGACAATCTTCTTCCATAACGGACAATCTTTTTTGAAAAACCGCTACTACCACTTAAACAGCAGTGCTGTGTTCCTGAACACTGCATCCCCGACCCCAACCCCCCACAATATTCTAAGTTTTATGTATAAAAATAATAATTTACTCAATAATTATTACTAATGTTAGTTCAAAAAAGTGATAATATCAAATTTGAACATTTAACTAACAAATGCTAAGAATATTTGTCAAAGTTCTTAATAAAAAAAAAAATTAATAACGAAAAATGATTAGATAATTTATGTATATTTAACTAAAAATATAATTTTTATACATTGTTTGCATAAAAAAATTCTAACAAATAGTATATTATTACATAAGATTAATTAAAATTTAAATGTATTATTTAAATACATAATTTATTTGGATAACCATAATAAAATATTTTAAAATTAAATTCTTAACTAGTTAATATAAATAAAAAATATATCCAAATCTTGACTTGAATATATATTGGTGGCACCAAAACAAAAACCTATTAGGGGAATAATGGAGTCGTTTAGAATACAAGTTGACGTAAATGGTTGTCTGAGATTGACGTGTTATCCAACCTGCCTTGAAGAAAACCGCACTAAACCAGAAAAATCCCCATCCAAGCCCAAGATTCAAAGCAAATTCACTTCTTTCTCGTCTTTCCCTTTCGTGGAAGCTGATTTGCTGTGTGAAGAAGAAGCCCCATTCCTAAGAAACCCTCCCACAACCGCTTTCCCTCGCGACTTCTTAACCATCGCCTCCTCGCAAACATTCGTTTCCTTATTATTATAGCTCTTCACTTACCCTTCTTCCTTTTCTTCTTGGGGTTGTGTCACCGAGCTAAACATAAAAATGGGACCTTTGAAGTGGGCTCTTCTTGGGGTTCTTCTTTCTGCTTCTCTCTTTGCAATTGATTCTGTCGAGCTGCGCAGGAACCAACCCACCGAAAGGATTTCAGGTGATTTTGGTTTTCTCTACTTCTTTCCTTTATTTTGGATTGAGGTTTAGTAGTGTATTTGAGGTTGCAATTTCAATCAGAAAGCATTGTTAGTTACTCTTAAGATCCAAATTTTTGAAGTTCCAAGCCTTCTAGTTAGATACTATAAATACTAAAACATATATTGTTTCAAGTTTAATGACGTAGCATAATCCATTTAGGAGCTGAGGTTGTTTTCTCCAATGATTGGCAATGCCATAATTACCTATTAACTATATTGAGTAACTTCAGAATTAATGGATTGGCTGTGCTGACTCTTACCTGTTTTCCGTAAATGGTCTGTGTTTAGCAATAGTAAGTTATGCATTGAAATTACTTCGATTAGTTAAAGAAGGATTTCACTTGAAGGGCGTGCCCCAGACAGATTCTTGTCTTTTGTAGTTCTGCTCTAGTTGGTATTTGTTTACATCTTCCTAAAGATCAGTGCCGACAATTAGGTCTAGAGCTTTGAAAATGCATAACTGCATATGTAAGGTGCTTATAGCCTTCTACGCAGTCTTGTGTGCTATTTCTACACTTGCATTAAGCAATTTTGTTTCTGGAGAGATCATTCTTTAAGCATTTAGCGTGCTGTTGTCAAATTGATTGTAGGTAGTGCTGGTGATGTATTGGAGGATGATCCAGTGGGAAGGTTGAAAGTTTTTGTTTATGAACTTCCAAGTAAATATAATAAGAAAATTCTGCAAAAGGACCCGAGATGCCTCAACCATATGTTTGCTGCCGAGATCTTTATGCACCGGTTTCTATTATCTAGCCCTGTCCGAACTCTTAATCCTGAAGAAGCTGATTGGTTTTATACCCCTGTATATACTACCTGTGACTTGACACCAAATGGTCTCCCTTTGCCCTTCAAATCACCACGAATGATGAGAAGTGCCATACAACTTATTTCTGCAAATTGGCCTTATTGGAACCGGACAGAAGGGGCTGATCATTTCTTTGTAGTTCCTCATGACTTTGGGGCATGTTTTCATTATCAAGTAAGAAATTTAGTATATAAATTTTTACTTTATTATTTATATCACTATTAGTGTTACTTAACTATTTGAACCAAATGTGTAATTTCTTGAGAAGTACTCCCACTTCCACCATTAATGGATTGTGGATTATCCTTTGTGCATTTATATTATTTATGTTGTCTCAGGAAGAAAAGGCAATTGAGAGAGGGATTCTTCCGCTGCTACAGCGTGCAACATTGGTCCAAACATTTGGACAGAGGAATCATGTATGCTTGAAAGAGGGCTCAATCACCATTCCTCCATATGCTCCACCACAAAAAATGCATACACACTTAATTCCTGATAAGACCCCCAGGTCCATTTTTGTTTACTTCAGAGGACTTTTTTATGATGTTGGAAATGACCCTGAAGGTGGATACTATGCAAGGTAGTTCTTTACAAGTTCGTTGGAATTTTCGTGTGCGAGACCTTTCATTTATTTTCATCTTATGAAGAATGAATGGCTTTGAGTTATATAATTAATAAAAACTGGTTAACCATATTGAGATTAATTCTATTCATGGCCGAAGCCTCTGATTGAAAATTGAAGAAAATCACACATGATGTTTGGTTAATGCATTTATGCTTTCATAACAGATCAAACTCAGATGGAAAAATTATCCTGACTTTGTTTTTGAATCTTACAGAGGTGCAAGAGCAGCAGTGTGGGAGAACTTTAAGGACAATCCATTATTTGACATTTCCACCGAGCATCCAACCACATACTATGAGGACATGCAACGAGCGGTGTTTTGTTTGTGTCCGCTTGGATGGGCCCCTTGGAGCCCAAGATTGGTTGAGGCTGTGATATTTGGTTGCATCCCTGTTATTATTGCAGATGATATTGTCCTGCCATTTGCTGATGCAATTCCATGGGAAGAGATCGGGGTGTTTGTCGATGAGGAGGATGTCCCTAAGTTGGATACTATACTCACATCCATCCCACCAGAAGTTATACTAAGGAAACAAAGATTGCTTGCTAACCCTTCCATGAAGCAAGCTATGCTTTTCCCGCAACCTGCTCAACCGGGAGATGCTTTCCATCAAGTTTTGAATGGCCTTGCCCGGAAATTGCCACATGACAAGAATGCGTTCTTGAAACCAGGGGAGAAGGTCTTGAATTGGACTGCTGGACCTGTGGGTGACCTTAAACCTTGGTAGCAATTGTAACAGTTTTCTGAGGCTATCAGGATATTTTATATTTCTTGGTCAGTCCTCCCAAATTGTTCATAGGGGTTTGGTACTTGAGATGCATTTTCTTTTTTGACATTGTAAATTTTGATGTCTTGTTGGACAAATTATTAGATCATGTAATCCATTTTGCAGGTTGATTGATATCATAGTATGCTTACCCTTAATTGCTGATCACGACTATTAAAATCAAAATCAAATTGGTGGCAATACAAATGTCTCATATCTATGTTTTCCTGTTCTGATTATAGTAATTGACTCTACAATCTCGAATGAGGACTTTGATGGATTGACCTGTTTGTGCTTGTCATGAGAACAATAAAAATTAACATGGTTTCATGTTTTGGTAAACTTCTGGTTTTGTTCTTCAAATTACCCAATTTATTATTATTATTATTATTTTGAGGAAGCTATTGACTACGTACCATTTCACATTTGTTTTGGATACGGTGGTTGGTGGTAAAGAGATAAATACTGCTTATTCTTCTTACATTTTTGTAGTTGGCTAGTTGTTAAATTCGATTTTCTTTTGTGATCCATTTATTTATTTATTTATAGTTGAATTGATTTTGATTCATGGTGTGTATAAGTTTGTCATATAATCTAATGCCCCTCCTATTAGGAAGGCCAATTTGTTTTTATTTTGTTGGCAGTGTTTGTGGAATAACTTAATAAGGTCAATCTGATGCAACGACGGGTGCAGCACTGTATGAGACAGATAGTTAAACCCTTTGTGCTGGGCCTCTGCTGCGGCTAGATGCTGTTTAAGAACCCATTATGTGCATCCATGTAATGTGTGTGACAGTGTGAGTGTGTTGTGTGGGTGTGTAAAGTATGGGGATAATGCCCACAACATCTGTCCAATCCACTTGACCAAAAAAAGGGTCAATCTGATGCTCCATCCATATCTATAAACGTTAAAATTATATCAATAATAATAAATAACGAACTTTTCTTTATTAAAAAAAAAAAATCAACAAGAAGTCTTATTCTATAGCTATCGGGTGATTTCCCTTCTCAATTAGTTGAGTCGTTAAAGTTTTCTTTTTATAGGTAACCCTGTTTGAATTTTTATTTTTATTCCATTTAGCGTTTACTTTCGTTTCTATCAGGGAACATTGAGGAATAACATAACATTAAGACTTTATTTGGATATAGAAAAAAAAATAAAAGTAAAAAAATAAAAAAAGAATTATTTATGTGTTATTTAGATAAAGAGAAAATATATAGAAAGAAAATAAAAAAAATTGTTTAGATAAAAAGAAAAATAATAAAAAAAATCATAATGGTATATAATTACATTAATACTCTTATAATAATAAAATAAAGTATAAATATTTTTATTTAGTTATGTTTTATTGCATTTTATAAATATTATAAAATATTTATAATTTTATATATTTAATTTAAATTATTTATCTAATACATATATAATGTTTAAATGTAAATCTCTATTATAATAATATATTAAAACTATTAAAGCTAAATTTATATTGATAATTATTAATAATAATAAAATTATGGATAATATTGTAAATACATAAAAGATATTTTTTATTTTCTTGCTTGTAATAAAGAGAAATTTTTTTAGTAGGATCCACACTAAATTTTTTTTTTCTTTCTATATTTTTAAGTATCCAAACAAAAAAAATAAAAATTCTCACTCATTTTTTTTATTTTTTTATTTATTTCCCTTAAACTACACATAATGTAAAGTTAAATCATGCACAACAGAAAAACTAATATAACATTTTAATGTTGTTTTAATTTAATAAGAATGATAGATGTAGTATTCATTTGTCAGAGCTAACTAGTTTAGCTAATTATTTTATATATTATTTTAGTTTTGATGAATCACTCAAATATAGGTGATTTGGTGTTTAACAAACTTTTTGGAGCCTTTAGTTTATACACGTTACAATATATTAATGGCACATATTTCTCTTCTTTCGATCTACTTATCTATTTATAACATATAAAAATTGATACCAATTTTTTACACAACGAGTTTAAGCTATTTTTTTAATAATGTTATATTAACAATTCTAATTAAAGATAAATATTATTTTTGTCCCTAACATTTAGAGTCAGAATCGAAATCGTCCCTAACGTAATTTTTTTATTTAGGATCGTTCTTAACGTTTTATTTCGTATTAAAATCGTCCTTTCTAATAAAGTTTTTAATTTTATTACTAAAATATCCTTATTCTAATAAAAAATTCTAAAATAAAAAAAAAGAAAAGAACCTGGGGAAGGAGAGACAGGAAAAGAAAAAAGACGCGAGGGGAAGGAAAAGGGAAAAGGGAGAGGGGCAAGGGGGAAGGGGAATGGGGAGGAGGGGGGGATGACGCGGGCGAAGCTTAAAGTCGTCGTCGCCGTCGGGACTCAGAGCTCACGAGGGAGAGAGGAGACGCGAGCTAGGGAGAGAGCTTGGCTCGTTCCGCGGTGGGTGGCGCGCGAGGAAGGAGAAAGGACGAAGCGCGAGGCAATGACGGAAGGGGAAGAGGCACGGGCGGTGCCGGTGGTTCTGCTTCAGCTCCTGCATCTGCATCTGCTTCTTCTTCTGCATCTGCTTCTGATTCTGCTTCTGCATCTACATCTGCATCCGCTTCTTCTTCTGCTTCGGCTTCTTCTTTTGCTTCGGCTTCTGTATCTGCGTCTTCTGCATCTGTTTTTTGATTCTGCTTCTGTATCTGCATCTGCTTCTTCTTCTGTTTCTATGTCTTCTGCTTTATTTCTGCTTTGTTTCTGCTTCTGATTTTGATTTTGATTTATTATTTTTCTGATTTTATTGTTATTGTGTGTTGAATTTGATATTGTTGTTGAATAATATGTTATTGTTGGTGTTCATGAATCAGATTATTAGTATTTGATAGGAGTAAGGGAAGTGGTGGTGGTGGTAAAGGTGCTGGTGGTGGTGGAGGATATTTTTGTCAGTAAAAAGTTAAAAGAACGATTTTAATACAAAATAAAACGTTAAGAACGATTCTAAATAAAAAATAACGTTGGAAACAGTTTTGATTCTGACTTTAAACGTTAGGGACCAAAACAATACTTACCCCTTCTAATTACTTGTAAAAAAATAAAAATCATCCAATCATATTTTAATTAAAAAATTAAAAAAATGTCTTACTTATTATTATTTAACTAAAACATAAAATTCTAATTAAATATAATAAATATATACATTAAAAATATCATAATAATAATTATTATTATAAAAAATTTTAATTACAAATATTCAAATTCACAACTTATACATTATGTATAGAGTTCTTAGTATTATATTATTTGGCCAACCTCTTACTACTATTAGTTCATTTCTTAATCTCTAGTATGGATTATCAAAAACTCTCGTAAACAAGTTCAAATTTAATATATCTTCTTACTAAATATATTCAAATATATTATGAATATAAAATTAATTCAAAACTTTACATTACATTTTTGTTATTTTTATTTTCATTCATTTTTTTAATTTATTAAAGCAAATATAAAAATAGAAACAATAAATAAAAATATAATTTTATACAACTGTAATAAAAAAAATTCTCTTTTTTAATTTGTATTATATTTTAGTTAAATAATTATATGAAGTTATATACAAATTGTCAAATAAATATTTTGTAAAATATTTATAATATAAAATACTTTACATTTAATATTAGTTTATATATTATCTAATCAATTTCTAAACCATAAATATATTAAATATACTATATAATATAATCAATTTCTAGTGTTAACTACGATGCGTCAATGTCACACTTATCTCACAAATAAAAACACATTAAGTGTGTTTAGAAACTATAGAATTAAAATTCTCTTTAAAAATTAAATTCTTTTTTTTATTTTAAAACATAAAAAATACACGAATTTAAAGTTTAAATTCTTTTAAAAATTATAATTTTCATCTTCAAGTCCAAAGTAAACTTGACTAAAATAGATCCAATTTGCAAATTCAATCTAATAAAATTTATATTTAAATTAAAATATCTAAATTAACCCTAACATAATTTGCTTTTGCAAATATACCAAATTCTCTTTTTCTTTCTTTTTACTCTTATTAAGAGTAACATAATAATATTACATCTACTTTAACCATTGTTTTCTATTCAATTCTCTTTGTTCCAAATTTAAGAATTGATAACAAAAATTGAATTACAAATCAATTTTTTTTAGAATTCAATTTAATTCCATCTCATTAAAATTTCTAAACACACTCATTATCTTTTGAGTTTTAAGTTACATATTATAAAAAATTGTGTTCTATTATTCAATTTTTTATGCTTGAAGTTATAACTATATATAAAGATGTGTTTGAAAGATTGTCAACGCGTGAAAGTCAATATAAATCTTTGCCTTTTGATAAGGATTGGAATATGACAAATGAAATTTTTTAAAGATTGAAAGTATTTTTTTATGTGACCGAATTATTTTCTGAAACAACTTATCCTATATCAAATCTTTATTTTTCTAAAATTTGCGTGATTAAGTTGGCTTTAATGAAGTGAAAAAATTGTGAAAATGAGGTAATTGAAGTAATGGCTACTAACATGATAGTTAAGTTTGAAAAGTATTGGGGTGTGATTAATGCAGTTATGTCTATTGGGACTCTTTTAGAACTTAGGTACATGATGTATTTGTTAAATTTTTTTTCGTAAAATATATGGTGAGACGAAAGCATGTGTTGTAATTGGTCAATCGAAAAGGGTAGTACAAGATTTAGTTTTAAAATATGCAACAAAGAGAAGAGAGAAAGACCAAGTTACTCAATTAGATATGCTACCGCCACCACCAATTCCATCTAGTTCAAGGGAGAAGAAATTTTGTTATAAATCTTGGCAAGCTGATTTTGCTGCACATGTAAATGAGAAATATGCATTTATTGATACAAAAAGCGAGTTGAATTATTATATTGAAAGAGACTAGTACCATAAAGTGAACATAATTTTGATATCTCAAATTGGTGGGAATCAAATGGAGTGAAGTTTCTTACTTTGCAAGTTATTGCTAAAATTTTTTGGTAATTTCTATCTCTAAAGTTGTCTCTGAATCTTTACTTAGTATGAGTGGTCAATTTATTACACCACATCATATATAGTAGGTTGCACCTGAATACATTAGAGGCTTTAGTGTGTAATTAAGATTGACTTTGAAATAAATTTGGTACCACAACTAACATAGGATTTGAGTGTTACACAATGTGATAAAAAAAATTTAAAATTATTTTTTTACAATATGATGAATTATGTTTGGTTGTTTGTGAATATGTTTGATATCAAATATTTGTTGGTTATTACAATTTAAGTCTTTGAAGACTATAAAAATTATGTTTGTATTAATAATTGAAGATTATTTTTATTTTTTTTCAATTTTTATTATTTTTTTAAAAAATCCTCAATTATTTTTATTTTTTTTAATTTCTTTAATTTTTTTTTAATTTTTATTATTTTTTGAACAAATCAGCGAATGTCCGCAAAAACCCAAGTCTCCGGTGAATACAAAATCCCCCTCGCCATCCCTACGGACAAGCCTTATCCTCACTTAAATGAAATGAATGAACGAAAGAATGTTGCTTGTTGTTAGAATCTTATCAGATGCACTAAGAACCATCCATTACAATTTATTAGATTCAGTAAATTTTCCTTTTCAACGTTTTCTTAAAGGCTTAAAGGTTGAAACTCAGATGCAGTCGATTTTACCTAAAGTTAATAACTGAGAGTCGTTAAATGATTTAACTAATTTTTTATCTAACGGCTATCAGTTATCAACTTCACGTGAAGTCGATTGCACCTGAGTTTTCACCTTTCTTAAATCATGTCCCCATCACGTGATGCCAAATGACAAATTGCAATGGCTTCAGCAACCCCCTCCACAATAATAAGTTCCTTTCACACCAAAACCTTTCATGAGTTCCATGGTCAATCACATTGTTCCACATGCCACACTAGACCCTTCAGATTGAAGTTAGTTACAATGCTGCTTCTTTTGTAACTACCAAAACAGTTGCATTGCACCATACCAGGATATATTATTACAATGTTAGTTGCTTTTCCATTTCATGCCATAAATAAATGACACTTTCTATCTGTATTCTAGTTTAGTTGCACTTTCAAATCCACAGATTGCAATGTTTGGGGGAAAGATTAGTAATGGTAACGGAACAATTCTGCATGATCTGTATGGGAAGCACAGTCAGAGCCCTTACTATGATAATCTTTCTCGTCCCATCTCTGATTTGCTTCCTCCATTCATTGCTGCTGGAATCAGGGGTGTTACTAGCAACCCCACGGTACTTTATGATTTATCTTCATCAATATCTTTAACAGAAAACTTCTTTTGTGTATTGCATTTAATTCCTTTACAATCTTCTTACTTGGCAGATTTTTGAAAGAGCCATAACTTTGTCAAATACTTACAATGAACAGTTGAGGTAAGTTTCCTTTTGTACTTGATTTTCAATATATAATGTTTTGCATAGAATATAGATTTGAAGTAGGTTGTGATATACTTTTATATCTACGTTTCTCTTATGATTAAGCCAAAGGTATAAACTCTAGATAAAAAAATTTGGGTAAATTCTATTGAATCAAATTGGTGAACTCATTATTCTGATCTTCCGTATTGAGAAAAAAGATTCAGACATATGACACAGAAATTCGTTGACTGTTAGTAACGTAATTCAAAGGGCTAATAATTTGATTTGTGGGCAATTAGGAATTTGGTAGGGTCAGGGAAGGACTTAGAAAGTGCCTATTGGGAAGGGGTCGTAAAGGACATAAAGGATGCATGCAAACCCTTGGAGCCAATTTACAATGAAAATAATGGGTTACATGGGTATGTTTCTTTTGAAGTTTTTCCAAAACTTGCAAATAACACCAAAGGGACAACTGAGGCAGCAAAATGGCTTCACAATAGGATTGGATTTCCAAATGTTTATATAAAAATACCTGCAACTAAAGAGTCCATCTCTTCTGTAAAGGAGGTCATTTCTCATGGAATAAGTGTAAATGTCACTGCAAGTTGTTATGCGCATTATGATGTCACCAAAATTTGATCCTTGCAGCATACAGAAGCAACAATATGCTCATTGTTTTTGTGTATTTTTTAACAGCTTATATTCTGTCTCTCTCAATACGAAGCAGTAATCGATGCTTACTTGGATGGTCTTGAAGCTTCTGAGATGGCTGATCTCTCAAGGTTTCAAGTTCTGCTGCTTTCTACATCAGTAGAGTGGACGTTACAATTGACAAGAAACTTGAGCAACTTGGTACTTCTGAGTTTCTTGATCTTAGGGAAAAGGTATGATTAGAACCAATCATAATGCTGACTTCACCTAATGAAAAAATACTTGGCTGTTTTTGTTGTATAAATATCAGACAACCAAATAATGTTTGTTTTACTTGACAATTCCTCAGTTGCACAAGCAGTTTTGGCGTACCAGCTTTACCGGAAAAAGTTTTGCGGCCCGCGATGGGAGAGGCTGGAGAAGAGAGGTGCCAAGAAGCAGAGGTTGATGTGGGCATCAACCAATGTGAAAAGTGTAGTATACCCTGACACCTTATATGTTGATTCTCTTATTGGACCAGATACAGTAAGCCATATCAGTTGCCTTTCTATATTTACCTTGAATAATGTGTTTGTGATAATATAAATATAAGATAAGATTTACAAAGGTAACAAATGGAAAAAAAAAAAAACTCACAGCCAACAATTATAGATGAATGTAAGTTAGTAAATGCTAAGGTTATCATTTCATTGTAAGAAGAAAAACTAAATCCAAAATGGTTTTGAGATTGGCGTCGTGTACTAAAATTTTAACAAAATGTTAAAGTTAGGATTCAAACCCCTCCCCTCTTAGAAACATAACATTAGTCACAACCACCAAGATGTAATGATTTTTATTATTACTAATGCAAATTATAATATATATATATATATATATCAAATAAATTTTTTCTATTTAATTTATTTTAAATTAATTATGTTATTATTTAACAATAATTATAAATTTATTTTTTTCATAATTGTATAATATCTATTAGTATTATTTTTTAATAAATACTTGTAGTATATAATAACTAGCATGATAACCCGTGCAATGCACGGGATTCACGAAATTTAAACCTTTTTAAAAGAAAAATACTAAGAATATAACTAAAATGTATTCTATAAAAATAGATATGTTGTATTAATTTTGAATAATTACAAAATTATCATTAGACTAAAATAAAAAAATAGATTACAACAATTATTCAATATGTCAATAAATATATAACATATTTTGTAAGATAATAAAAGTTAATAAAATATTGAAACAATTGCTAAACACTAAAAAAAATAGAAAAAGAAGTACAACAGAGATGTAGTTTACTATTACGTATTATCTTAAGAACACATAACGTCAGGATACTTACTGTTAGCAAAACAAAATATATACAACGTATATAAATTTGTTCATTAAACAAAAAATAAAATATGTCCAAGACAACTTAACATATAATTCAAAATATCCATCAAATAGAGTTATACATAGGAGGTCTAACGTCGCTGAATCGATAACTCTATCTAGCGGTTAGCTATCGAGCTGAGTTTCAAAGTAATGCTATCACCCTCCTTTAAATTGTATGTTCTACAACATTCACTCCACCCGACCCCAAATTTCCATTCTGTACCTCTTCTTCCACTATTCAGTAAGTGAAAAAAGAACACATTCTTCTCTACATTGGAATCTGGACCAGTGATCGTCCAAATCGAACTATCTTCAGATGGTTTAAGATACACAGTAAATTTTGAAGCCAAATACTGCAACGAATAATTCATAGTTAACATAAACATAATATTTTCATACACAATGAATAACAGATTTAGGAAGAACATCCAATAAGTTTGCAGAAAAAAAAGAAAACACTCTTTAAGATCAAGTTACCAATCTAGATTGTCCAAGATCCGAAGCTGTGATCTTCTTTTCATAAGAAACCTCTGGAGCATATCTAATTCAAGATAATATGAATCTTAGTCACCACAGTAAAAAATAGCAAGCTATCCCATGATATTAAAATACAAAACACAAGGAAAATAGTTACATGTAGCATTACCTAGGATCAGCCAATTCATTTGACGCGTTAATATGTTCATCAACTTCCAATGATAAACTGCTGCCACTAGACAAATCTATGGGATTATGTGGATTATCCCCCACCAGTGGCCCATCTTGATCATTGTCTTCATCACCATCCGATGAAAATTGATCATCCGATGGTTCAGACCCAGATAGAACAATCACATCAGTTGATGAGTCCTCTTCCATCCTGGTATACTTTATGTGGAAGACTCTTGATCCATTATCAAGTGTCTCTGGGTCCATTAGCTCAGGAACATAGCAGTCAGGATCAAGGTGAACTTTGATGGGTTGGTTGTCCTTATCGAACAATGAAATAAAAAAAATTCCAAAACCAATATACCTAAATTGAACAGATGCCGGTCTATCGATAAGATAGAAAGTTCTAATCAGTTCAAATGAGTACTCAATTATGAGCAACTGATCATTCTTTCTGATCACCTCCAGCGATAAACAATTATCTAACTCGTCAATGACATACGATATTGGCCCTAATCCTTCCCCATGAGTTGAAACAAAATTTGAGGGAAGAGCTCTGTCACCCTATATTCAAATTTCTTTCCAAAGTTAACTCGTGTAACAAAACATGCTAAAAAGGCTTCACATAATTTTACCTAATTATTTAGCAAATAGAGGTATTTTAAATCTACCATTATTACCAACTGAGCAACACAAGAGAATAATAATCACGTAAATGAACTAACATTATAATGAGAAGAAAACTTTAGAATAAATAATTGAGAAGATTCTAGTTCAGTAAACAGCTCAATGAATTTAAACAAAATATCCATAGAAAAGCGACAAAGGGGCAAAGTAATCAATCTCACACATGCACATGCAGAAAATAGTAGAAAATAACAAATTAAAGAACATCAAGCCAAATCAGTAATCTAATTAATTGAGATTGATACTACTGTCCAAAACTGCACATTGGCCATTATATTTCATTACCTGCTAACTGAAATCGCGAAATCTAAAAACTAGTTCTTTTCCGCTGGGCCAATATAGCTGGGTTGCTAAAAACCTCCTATTAGCACATAATGACACGATTAGAATTTAAGACTGAGACTTTTAACCAAGAAAACAACTGACTAAGTATACAAAAAAAAATAGTAACAAACTAAAAGCACATTAATGAAAAATACCCAAGAGACCACGTTAGAAAACTACTATACAACATATTGTATAAATTACAACAACTTCTGAAATCTGGCCCACATACAAATGAGAAGCCAATAAAATTAAATTACAACATGAAAAATATCTGAGTAAGAATTAAAAAAAAACTATAGATGGCATTACATCGATATTTAATTGATATTAAAATTTTCATAAGTTAATCTGAAAAATATTGAATGGAAAAGTAATGAGACTTCAATCGAATTGAAAATGTAGCAAAGAAAACATCTTCTCTAATGCTCAGCACCATACCTGTTTGGATCTTCTCTATTGGCATCCATGGCCATTTAGACTTATCAAATAGAGAGGCTTCATATAAAGATTCAAGAAGAAAGAAAAGATGTTATCTCTTACTGCAAAAGAGAGCATTATAATAAAGTAAATCCTAATAGCATATTTCAACAAATTCAAGAAAAACAGGTGATAAAATTGAATAAAGAAACTTAAAGAACAAACATAAAGAAAGAACAGCAACCATTCATAAACAAAAGAAGAGATACAGGAACAAAAATATCATTATTTATTCTAGTAAATTAAATTTCTACTAAATTCTAATGATAATATTAAGAAATTTAAGAAAGCTAACAACTACTACCAATAGTAATCTAAAGAAACAATCATGAATTATGAATTTGCTAATTAGAATATGCATTACAAACAACCAAAAAAAAGGGAATATACAAAAATTAGATGAATAATAAAATATAAAAGACCAGAATGAATATCAAAAAATTATAGTTACGATTTTATTTTTTTTACTCTTAGAAATGTTTTAGATTATCTGTTTAATATTTTTTCTTATTCGATAAAACATAGTAATACCAAAATTATGGGACTTCACACAGACAATACAACCTCACTGAAACTGAATTAATTAACTTGCTAAAAAGAAATTAACAAAAAAAAATAGCTTCCTGTTATTATCCTTTGAAGTTTTCTCACATTAATAACTTATGTAAAATCCGGTTAATTAACGGCTAATTAATCCATAAAATGAGAATTTATTCTAGAAAGCCCAAAATGTGATTGTTGTGGCTAAATGTGATAGAGGAGATTGAGACGAGAATTTTGGTACCAATTTTATAGAATTCGGACCAAGATTGGACCGAACGGGCCAAACCGGGCCAATTGGACCCAAAGTGGGCCCTTGGCCCAACATAACTTAACCAAAACCCTAGCTTTCAGCACTCTCTCTCCTCATTTGTTACACACACAAGCTGAAATAGAGTGAGGGAGGAGAAGAACACTCTCTCAAGTTCTCTCCCTTGGTTGATCTTCAAACCACCATAACTTTTGATCTAGAGCTCCGATTGCCGCTCCGTTTGCGGCCACGCGTTCACCGTGGAGAGCTATACAAAACCCATACAATCAATCTTGAGGTAAGCCACATGTTGCTGTTCGAAATTCCAGCCCTTATTTTCGAGTTTCATGGGTAAAATGTTGAGATTTTAGGTTCTTTGATGTTATAGGACCCAACTCTCTTGAAGGAGAAGGTTAATCTTGTCTCCTTGGACCTTGGGTGTGGTAAGATTCTCAACCCTAGTGTAATTTTGTTGTTCTATGATGTTTGGGTATTGAGATGTTGTGTATGGGTATGATGATTGTAGCTTAGGTTGTGTATATGTGAATATTGGAGCTTGATTGGTGATTTTGAAAAGCTTGGAAAGGGTTTGGTGGTGAAAAATCTGTTCTTGGAGGTATTGAGGCCTTGAGAGCTTGTGGATAAGTGGTTTGGAAGTGCTCCGGTTGAGCTTGGGAAATCGGCTAAGGTATGGTTTCGGTTTCCCGTATCTAATATGTTATGTGATAGGAAATACTTAGGCTAGAAGCCCTAAGATAGGCATTGAATGGTTGATGTTGTTGAATGATTGAGATATATGATGTGGTCATATATGTGATGATGATTAATGATGCCTTGATGGTATGATGTATGAGGAATATGCATGTTGTGATATATGCTTGATGATTGGTTATGGTTGAATTGTGGGCTGAACCATGTTGATGGTGAGTATGATGTTGATTGTGTACAATAATGATTTAATTGGAATTGGTGTTGTTGAGAATTGTCATGAGGAATAGTATATGATATGTCAATATGTTTGAGTTTGAGCCACTTGGGTGAAGTGGGTTAGAATGATGAGATAGTGATTTTGTATATTGTGGTAAAACCTCAATGTGTGAGTTGAGGAGGCTTGATGTTGAAATTGGTATATTTTGATTGATTTCAAGAAAAGGGATGAAAATGGCATGTTTTGATTGATTTTGAAAAGAGTTGGAAATGGCCTGTTTGAAAATGGCACTTTGTGGTTTTTATGAAAAATATGGTTTTTGGGCATACTTTGATGGGACATAACTTGGACTACGGATCTCCATTTTGTTCCAAAAATGTTTAGAAATGAAATTGGATCCGGGATGTCCATGCTGTTCGAAGAACGGGTGAAAAACGATTTAAAATGAGAAAGTTATGTCTATTGGAAGATTGGGGTTTAAATTGGTGAATTTAGTAGCTTTTAACTTAGAAAATTTTTAGCAGAATGACCCCTTGCGCGTGGGCGCACCTGGCGCGTGCGCGCCGTTCTTCCCGAAAATGCCATCCACGCGTGTGCGTGATGTGCGCGGGTGCGCCGATGGTGCTGCACCCAATGCCCAGCCATTTTCCAGAGAGTTATGCAAGAACTGTGCTAGTGTTGTGCCTGGGGCACGAGAACACCCACGCGTACGCGTGGTTGACGCGTGCGCGTCGATTGGCAAATGTTTAATCCACGCGTTAGCGTGCATGACGCTTGCGCGTCGATGAAGTTTTAGAGGCCATCCACGCGTGCGCGTGGAGTGCGCGTACGCGTGGACCTGTTTTCATCCCAAAGTTGATTTTTGAGTTTTGAAAGCCAAATTTCATACTTCTAAGCCTCCGATCTCACCACTTATATCTTAAATCATTATGACATGCCTAGCTATTAAGAAGGGGCTGGGGAATAAGGTAACTTGCGAGTGAAGCAAGGGAAAAATGAATGATCATTGAGGATCAAGCATGATTATGTGAGATGCGGAGGATGGTGGTGGAAGTGCTGGTTATGCCATTGGCCGAAGGGCCGTAATTGTTTATATATTGGCTGGTTCTGGATTGAACCGTGAGCCGGAATAGCTGTGTATGCTATGAATATTGGCTGGTTATGGATTTAACCGTGAGCCGGAATGGCTGATATGGATGTTGATCCATGGATGAGAATTCATGCATGTTTATGCTGAATTATTGATAATTGTGATTTGCACTTCCACTATCGGAGATACGAGTTTCCCTGGGTAGTAGCAGTGGCTAGCCACCACGTGCTCCAGATTGAGACTTGATACTCTGTTGACCCTATGTCATAAGTGTGGCCGGGCACTGTGAAAGACCCGGATGAGCTCGCCCCCGTAGATATTCACCAGTGAGGGTGATGGATATAGATCATGATTATGATCAAGTTTATAACGAGTATAACTCGAGTTGGGGATGCGTGACAGAGGGACAGTCCAATGGTTAGCTACCAGGACTTGTTGGGTTGGCTCTATAACCGACAGATGATATCATCAGCAACTAGGAACATGCATTCATCATATGCATATTATATGAATTGTTTGAGATTGCCTATTTGACTGCATATTACTTTCCTCCATTATTATGTATTATATATGTGGAAGCTGTTACCATGCTGGGGACCTTTGGTTCTCACCCATGCGGATTTTGTGGTTTTCAGATGCAGGACGTGAGGTTTCCCGCTGAGGCATGCTGGAGACTTCTATATTTGCGAAGATCCTTTGTTCTCGGGGCTATGTTTTGGTTTATATGTTTTGCTTAGATACTTTTATCTCTATTAAATAATACAAACTGTGATGACTCTTCTTATGGGAGGTTATGGAGAATAGGTTTTATGTATTTGTGTCCCTTTGGGTTTCCTTTGGGGTTTTCCTTATTTTATCATATGTATATATTGCTATGCTCGGACCGGTTATCTTTGCAGCCGGATCTTGAGTCTTGATATTCCTGTTTTTGACACTCCTTTATATATATATAATCACGCGTTGGTTATCCTTGTTCGTTACGTTATCGATCGGAGTGTTGCGCTTTGAGTTGCGATTTTTTTTGTTTACCCCTTTTTCTACAAAAGCTCCTAGTTATAATCAATCATTCATATTACTATACGTACTAATTTTTAATTTAGAGGTCGTAATACCTTGCCATCTCTGAATTATGACTTAAGCATAAGACTTTGTATGGTAGGGTGTTACATTATGGAATCAGAGCAGTTCGTTCCTGTAGAGCCTAAGGGATGGACTGATTATGCTTCTGTGCATTCTCTGTATGTGTGTTATGTGCTATTAGTATATCTTCTTGATATAATTGGCATAAACGTTCATGAGCATGCATTTGGGACTTTGAAGCACTAGACTTCCGATATTGAGACTGATCAACTTAATATCGATTGTTTGGTGTGTATAGGAACCAGATGGCGCCTCGTGGACGCGGTAGAGGTAGTGTGAGAGATCGTACGAATGATCGTGCACTGGAGAATAACCCCAATGACCCGGTGAACTTTATGGCTGCGTTGGAAAACATGGTTGCTGCTATGCAAGCCATTGCTGAGGCTCTTGGTCAACAGATGAACAACCATGGTAATGATTGAGGTGGAGTTCAGGGCCTGATGACACTGGCAAAATTTTTGAAGGTTAATCCACCTAAGTTCAAGGGAAGTACTAGTCCGACTGAGGCTGATACATGGTTTCAGGCTATAGAGCGAGCACTGCAAGCACAAGTGGTACCTGAAGGACATCGTGTCGAGTTTGCTACCTATATGCTCACAGGTGAAGCGTCGCATTGGTGGCAAGGTATCCGACGTCTTCTGCAGCAGGGTGATGACTATATCACTTGGAATGTTTTCCAAGAGGAGTTCTATAAGAAGTACTTTCCAACTTTTGCTAGGACCGCTAAGGAACTTGAATTGTTATAGCTGAAGCAGGGTACTATGTCCATATCAGAGTATACTGACAAGTTTGAGGAGCTGTTCAGGTTCTCTAGTATGTGCCAAGGGACTCCGGTGGAATATGAGGAATGGAAGTGTGTTAAATATGAAGGATGACTCCGGAGTGATATTTTCAGTTCAGTGGGACCAATGGAGATTAGGACTTTCTCCGAGTTGGTAAACAAGTGTAGGGTTGCTGAAGAGTGTGTGAAGAGGGCAACCGCTGAGAAAGGAAGTCAAAAGGGATCATTCCCACAGAATCGAGGAAAGAGCTTTGCACCTAGAGGTCCGTCTTTCAAGAGGGGAAGTTCTTTTAGGAGGCCCAACAACAACAACAACAACTCCCAAGGAAAAAGGTATGGGAAGCAGCCTCAGAATGATCAAGCTTGTACTAGATGTGGGGGTCACCATCCGGGAGCACCATGCAAGGCCGGATGGGGTTTGTGCTACACTTGTGGAAAGGCGGGGCATAAAGCCGCAAATTGTCCTGAGAAACAGAAACAAGGTGCTGGGAAAGCACAACAGACTGGTCGGGCGTTCACCACTTCAGCTGTAGGAGCTGAGGGATCTGAGACATTCATTAGAGGTAACTGTGAAATAGCTGGTCAAACTTTAAATGCTTTATTTGATTCGGGAGCATCACATTCATTCATTGCATTTGAGAAAGCCCAAGAGTTAGGATTGAAGATTGTAACTTTAGGTTATGACCTAAAGGTGTATAATGCTACCCATGAAGCCATGGTGACTAGGCTAGGATGCCCGGAAGTTTCCTTTAGGTTCAAGCAGCGTGATTTTGTTCATAATTTAGTCTGCTTACCGATGATTGGTCTTGATCTTATCTTGGGATTGGACTGGTTATCTAAGAACCATGTCCTGCTTGATTGTTCTACAAAGTCGGTGTACTTTATGCCGGAAGATACAGAAGGGCCGGTCGTGGTAAATAATTATTACTTGAATTCGATGATGGTGAACTGTTCCGGAATAGAATGTCAGGGTATCCTGTTGTTAGCCGTGGGTGTTTCGGGTGATGATCAAAGGTTGGAACAGATTTCGGTTGTGTGTGAGTTTCCGAAAGTGTTTCCTGATGATATTGATAAGTTTCCACCTAATCGAGAGGTTGAGTTTGCTATTGAGTTGGTGCCCGGGGCGGGACCAATCTCAAGTGCTCCTTATAGGATGTCACCGTTAGAGATGAACGAGCTAAAGTCTCAGTTAGAGGATTTGTTGGGAAAGAATTTTATACGACCAAGTGTCTCTCCGTGGGGTGCTCCAGTGTTACTGGTGAAGAAGAAGGATGGGAGTATGCGGCTCTGTGTGGATTACAGGCAGCTGAACAAGGTTACAATAAAGAATAAGTACCCATTGCCGAGGATTGATGATCTCATGGATCAGTTACAAGGAGCTGGAGTCTTCTCCAAGATCGATTTGCGATCTGGTTATCATCAGATAAGGGTGAGGGGTGAGGATATCCCTAAGACCGCTTTCAGGACTCGTTGTGGTCATTACGAGTACACTGTAATGTCTTTCGGGTTGACGAACGCTCCTGCAGTGTTTATGGACTACATGAATAGAGTTTTCCGTCCGTTTTTGGATAAATTCGTCGTTGTCTTCATTGATGACATCTTGATTTATTCCAAGACTGAAGAAGAGCATGCGGAACACTTGAGGACCGTGTTGCAGATTCTAAAGGAGAAGAAACTTTATGCAAAACTGTCTAAGTGCGAGTTTTGGAAGAGTGAGGTGAAGTTTTTGGGTCACGTGGTGAGTAAGAAGGGAATAGCCGTAGATCCAACTAAGGTGGAGGCTGTGATGGATTGGAAGTAACCAACCACCGTAACAGAGATAAGGAGTTTTCTGGGTTTAGCTGGCTATTACCGAAGGTTTATCAAGGGCTTTTCACAAATAGCTTTGCCAATGACAAAGTTAACCCGCAAAGACACTCCGTTTGTTTGGACTCCTGAATGCGAGGAGAGTTTTCAGACATTGAAGGAAAAGTTGACCACCGCACCTGTGTTAGTGTTACCTGAGCCGAACGAGCCATTTGAGGTGTATTGTGATGCCTCATTGAAAGGTCTAGGGTGCGTGCTGATGCAGCATCATAATGTGGTGGCGTATGCCTCACGACAGTTGAGACCTCATGAAGTTAGTTACCCTACGCACGATTTGGAACTCGCTGCGGTTGTGTTTGCCTTGAAGGTGTGGAGGCATTACCTCTATGGGGTTAAGTTCCAAGTCTTCTCCGATCACAAGAGTTTGAAATACCTCTTTGATCAGAAAGAGCTTAATATGAGGCAGAGAAGGTGGATGGAATTGTTGAAGGACTACGACTTTGAGTTGCATTACCATCCGGGAGAGGCGAACGTAGTGGCGGATGCGTTAAGTCGGAGGTCGTTATATGCAGCTTGGATGATGCTTCAAGAAGAGAAGTTGCTCAAGGGATTCGAGAGTATGAGAATTGGTGCTCGAGAAGTATCCGGAACCTTATGTTTGAGCCGATTAGAAATCTCAAGTGACTTTAAGTCCGAACTCCTAAAGGCTCATCAAAATGATGAAGCGTTATGGAAGGTGCCGGCTATTGAACAAGGAAAACAGTGGAGAGTGTCGGAAGAAAAAGATGGGTTATGGAGATTCAAGGGTAGGATCATTGTGCCGGATGTTGGCACTTTGAGGCAAGATATTTTAAAGGAGGCACACAAAAGCAGATTCTCCATTCACCCGGGAAGTACTAAGATGTACCATGATTTAAAGACGATGTTTTGGTGGCCGGGTATGAAGAATGATGTGGCGGAATATGTTTCAAAGTGCTTAACTTGTCAAAAGGTAAAGATTGAACATCAGAGACCTTCTGGGATGTTGCAACCTTTAGAGATTCCACAATGGAAGTGGGAAAGTATTGCAATGGACTTTGTGTCGGGATTGCCAAGGACTAGGGCTGGTTTTGATGCTATTTGGGTAATTGTGGACCGACTGACGAAGTCAGCTCACTTTTTGCCCATTCGGATGACTTACACCCTTGAGGAGCTAGCACGGTTATACATAAAGGAGATTGTGAGACTTCATGGTGTACCTGCTACTATAATCTCTGATAGAGATCCTCGTTTCACTTTAAGGTTTTGGGGTGAATTTCAGAAAGCTTTTGGGACCCGATTAAGCTTGAGCACGGCTTACCATCCTCAAACAGATGGTCAATCTGAGAGGACGATCCAAACACTAGAAGATATGTTGAGAGCTTGTGTTTTGGACCGACCGGTGAGTTGGGATCGGTATATGCCATTAGTGGAGTTTGCATACAATAATAGTTATCATGCGAGCATCGGAATGGCTCCGTATGAGGCCTTGTATGGGAGGAAATGTCAATCTCCGCTATGTTGGTATGAAGCTGGAGAGAAAAGCTTGTTAGGGCCGGAAATGATAGCTGAGACTACTGAACAAGTCAAGAAAATCCGGGATAGGATGCTTACGGCGCAGAGTCGTCAAAAGAGTTACGCCGATCAGAGGCGAAAGCCCTTAGAGTTTGAGGAAGGAGACCATGTTTTCCTTAAGGTTACTCCGACTACGGGAGTAGGTAGGGCGATTAAGGCAAAGAAGTTGAATCCTCGATACATTGGTCCATTTCAGATCCTGCAGAGGATTGGACCGGTGGCGTATCGGATGGCTCTACCACCTCATCTTTCGAACCTGCACGACGTGTTTCACGTGTCGCAGCTTCGAAAGTACACTCCTGATGCTAGCCATGTGTTAGAACCTGAGTCGGTTCAGTTAAGGGAAGATTTGACGCTTCCAGTGGCTCCAGTCAGAATTGATGATACTAGTATCAAACGGTTGCGTGGAAAAGAGGTTTCATTAGTCAAAGTGGCATGGAGTCGAGGCGGTGTTGAGGAACACACTTGGGAACTCGAGTCGGAGACGCGAACGGATTATCCACATTTATTTCCAGGTAATTGCATTTGAATTTTGTGGGCAAAATTCCCAATTAGGTGGGTAGAATGTAAAACCCGGTTAATTAACGGCTAATTAACCCATAAAATGAGAATTTATTCTAGAAAGCCCAAAATGTGATTGTTGTGGCTAAATGTGATAGAGGAGATTGAGACGAGAATTTTGGTACCAATTTTATAGAATTCGGACCAAGATTGGACCGAACGGGCCAAACCGGGCCAATTGGACCCAAAGTGGGCCCTTGGCCCAACATAACTTAACCAAAACCCTAGTTTTCAGCACTCTCTCTCCTCATTTGTTACACACACAAGCTGAAATAGAGTGAGGGAGGAGAAGAACACTCTCTCAAGTTCTCTCCCTTGGTTGATCTTCAAACCACCATAACTTTTGATCTAGAGCTCCGATTGCCGCTCCGTTTGCGGCCACGCGTTCACCGCGGAGAGCTATACAAAACCCATACAATCAATCTTGAGGTAAGCCACGTGTTGCTGTTCGAAATTCCAGCCCTTATTTTCGAGTTTCATGGGTGAAATGTTGAGATTTTGGGTTCTTTGATGTTATAGGACCCAACTCTCTTGAAGGAGAAGGTTAATCTTGTCTCCTTGGACCTTGGGTGTGGTAAGATTCTCAACTCTAGTGTAATTTTGTTGTTCTATGATGTTTGGGTATTGAGATGTTGTGTATGGGTATGATGATTGTAGCTTAGGTTGTGTATATGTGAATATTGGAGCTTGATTGGTGATTTTGAAAAGCTTGGAAAGGGTTTGGTGGTGAAAAATCTGTTCTTGGAGGTATTGAGGCCTTGAGAGCTTGTGGATAAGTGGTTTGGAAGTGCTCCGGTTGAGCTTGGGAAATCGGCTAAGGTATGGTTTCGGTTTCCCGTATCTAATATGTAATGTGGTAGGAAATACTTAGGCTAGAAGCCCTAAGATAGGCATTGAATGGTTGATGTTGTTGAATGATTGAGATATATGATGTGGTCATATATGTGATGATGATTAATGATGCCTTGATGGTATGATGTATGAGGAATATGCATGTTGTGATATATGCTTGATGATTGGTTATGGTTGAATTGTGGGCTGAACCATGTTGATGGTGAGTATGATGTTGATTATGTACAATAATGATTTAATTGGAATTGGTGTTGTTGAGAATTGTCATGAGGAATAGTATATGATATGTCAATATGTTTGAGTTTGAGCCACTTGGGTGAAGTGGGTTAGAATGATGAGATAGTGATTTTGTATATTGTGGTAAAACCTCAATGTGTGAGTTGAGGAGGCTTGATGTTGAAATTGGTATATTTTGATTGATTTCAAGAAAAGGGATGAAAATGGCATGTTTTGATTGATTTTGAAAAGAGTTGGAAATGGCCTGTTTGAAAATGGCACTTTGTGGTTTTTATGAAAAATATGGTTTTTGGGCATACTTTGATGGGACATAACTTGGACTACAGATCTCCGTTTTGTGCCAAAAGTGTTTAGAAATGAAATTGGATCCGGGATGTCCATGCCGTTCGAAGAACGGGTGAAAAACGATTTAAAATGAGAAAGTTATGTCTGTTGGAAGATTGGGGTTTAAATTGGTGAATTCTGCAGCTTTTAACTTAGAAAATTTTTAGCAGAATAACCCTTGCGCGTGGGCGCACCTGGCGTATGCGAGCCGTTCTTCCCGAAAATGCCATCCACGCGTGCGCGTGATGTGCGCGGGCGCGCCGATGGTGCTGCACCCAATGCCCAGCCATTTTCCAGAGAGTTATGCCAGAACTGTGCTAGTGTTGTGCCTGGGGCACGAGAACACCCACGCGTACGCGTGGTTGACACGTGCGCGTCGATTGGCAAATGTTTAATCCACGCGTTAGCGTGCATGACGCTTGCGCGTCGATGAAGTTTTTGAGGCCATCCACGCGTGCGCGTGGAGTGCGCGTACGCGTGGACCTGTTTTCATCCCAAAGTTGATTTTTGAGTTTTGAAAGCCAAATTTCATACTTCTAAGCCTCCGATCTCACCACTTATATCTTAAATCATTATGACATGCCTAGCTATTAAGAAGGGGCTGGGGAATGAGGTAACTTGCGAGTGAAGCAAGGGAAAAATGAATGATCATTGAGGATCAAGCATGATTATGTGAGATGCGGAGGATGGTGGTGGAAGTGCTGGTTATGCCATTGGCCGAAGGGCCGTAATTGTTTATATATTGGCTGGTTCTGGATTGAACCGTGAGCCGGAATAGCTGTGTATGCTATGAATATTGGCTGGTTATGGATTTAACCGTGAGCCGGAATGGCTGATATGGATGTTGATCCATGTATGAGAATTCATGCATGTTTATGCTGAATTATTGATAATTGTGATTTGCACTTCCACTATCGGAGATACGAGTTTCCCTGGGTAGTAGCAGTGGCTAGCCACCACGTGCTCTAGGTTGAGACTTGATACTCTGTTGACCCTATGTCATAAGTGTGGCCGGGCACTGTGAAAGACCCGGATGAGCTCGCCCCCGTAGATATTCACCAGTGAGGGTGATGGATATAGATCATGATTATGATCAAGTTTATAACGAGTATAACTCGAGTTGGGGATGCGTGACAGAGGGACAGTCCAATGGTTAGCTACCAGGACTTGTCGGGTTGGCTCTATAACCGACAGATGATATCATCAGCCACTAGGAACAGGCATTCATCATATGCATATTATATGAATTGTTTGAGATTGCCTATTTGACTGCATATTACTTGCTAATTGCCTAACTGCCTTAATTGTTCCTATTTGAATATTTCTTGTCTGATATAACTGTGTTTGCTACATTCTACTCCTGCTGGTGGTTGGGAGGTTTGAAGGAATTGGAAAGGGAAGTATTAGTTAGATTGAAGAATCTTTAGTCAGATGCCCTTTATGGTTTAGCTTGTTTATAAGCTTTGATATTATTTGGAGGAAGTTCTAGGATTGCCTTCGGCTTTCTTCCATTATTATGTATTATATATGTGGAAGCTGTTACCATGCTGGGGACCTTTGGTTCTCACCCATGCGGATTTTGTGGTTTTCAGATGCAGGACGTGAGGTTTCCCGCTGAGGCATGCTGGAGACTTCTATATTTGCGAAGATCCTTTGTTCTCGGGGCTATGTTTTGGTTTATATGTTTTGCTTAGATACTTTTATCTCCATTAAATAATACAAACTGTGATGACTCCTCTTATGGGAGGTTATGGAGAATAGGTTTTATGTATTTGTGTCCCTTTGGGTTTCCTTTGGGGTTTTCCTTATTTTATCATATGTATATATTGCTATGCTCGGACCGGTTATCTTCGCAGCCGGATCTTGAGTCTTGATATTCTTGTTTTTGACACTCCTTTATATATATATAATCATGCGTTGGTTATCCTTGTTCGTTACGTTATCGATCGGAGTGTTGCGCTTTGAGTTGCGATTTTTTTTGTTTACCCCTTTTTCTACAAAGGCACCTAGTTATAATCAATCATTCATATTACTATACGTACTAATTTTTAATTTAGAGGTCGTAATACCTTGCCATCTCTGAATTATGACTTAAGCATAAGACTCTGTATGGTAGGGTGTTACAACTTAGATTTTAGTATGTTACCTTAAATGTAGCTTCCTAATCAAGATGATTAACAAAAGTAGCACCTACCCACGTGTGAGAATCTGCTAACAAAAAGCAAAAAAAAAAAAAATTAAAAACAATCAGATGTTAGAGATATCCAAGGGTCAGAGATACGTTATTTTGGAAATAAAAAATTTCTTTCTCTCTTTTTAAATTGGGGAATAACCTCTTCTTGAATGATACATGCATGCCAAAAGATATGACAATCTCTTATATTGGTGAAAATTAAGACTCAGCAAGATGGGAAACAAACAAAATTTTTAGTATTAGACAAAAAAATAACCAGAAAGGATACTTGAACTGAGAGTATTCACATAAAGGTATTAACTGGATATTTTCAAAAGACAAAACTTGAGTTGATGAAATCACTGAAAGGAAAGCTAGAAAAAATGAAAAGAGAAGCACAAGAAAAAAACCTAAGAGAAGATCATGTTGGGACTGCAACAGTTAGGGCAAAATCTTAACTTGTTATTCGATTGTCAGAAAATTTACCTGTTGAAAGAAATGGAGACGCCGGGACCACTGGAGATGACGACAAGTTTGTATCTTGTATGATTATTTGGAGTTTAACGATGCAGAAAGTTGGGCGGGGTCTCTCTGGGTTGAGTGGGCTGAGACCTCAGAGAGAGAAGATGGACGGTGATGGCGTTAGGTCTTCTTTCTGACCTTCCTTTTTTTTTATTGCGTGTGTGTAATGCTTGTGAGCTTTGTTTTTTTTATTGCGCGTGTGTGAGGGTAGGGAGGGGAGTGGGAGAAGAAAGAGTGAGCTTTGATTTTTTAATGTTTCTTGGTAATATTAAAGAGCTAGAAATACTAATAGAAGATATAAGATTATAATTAAAATAATGTAGATAATTCCTTAAAAATAAATGACAGTAAAAGAACGGTTATGAGAGATGAATCATTAGACAATACAATTAATTTCACAATTATTAATCAAAAAATTTTTTAATATCTATGATAGCTAAAAATAACTAATATTGAGGAAAATATACATAATTTTTTTATTCATTTGAGAATTTTTGATATAAATAAAGTTTATCTGTCTCAAAGTGTAATTAATTTTAACAATTTTTTCCATTTTTATTTCTATTGATAATTAGAGAAAAAAATGATGGAAAATTACAGAAAAAAATTGAAAAAAATAATTACTGAACGGAAATTGTACGAAATATAAAATAAATTAATAAAAAATAAGTAAAAAAATAATTAAGAACGTATTAATTTTTTTATAAAAAAATATTATTCTTCCTCTTAAACATGAAACTTGTTAAAACAGAAGTTAATTATTGTTAATAATTTTATCATAAAAAATTATGTTTAGTAATAAAATCTTTCTAACAATTTTTTTAAGTAATATTTCCTTTTTTCTTATATGGACCCGATGAATAACTTTTGATAACATAAAAAAAGTAAACTTTGTGTAGATATTAATTGTTTATATGTATTGTAGAATAAAGTTTTTAATTAACCCACAAACCAAGAAAAAAAAATTAAATATTAAATAAAACAATTATCTTCAACTACAAAATGAAATCTAAAAATTTCTATCAAATTAAGATGACACTTGAAAACTTAAAATATTCATCTTTCGAAAAAATAATTTTATAAATAAATTGAATCTTATGAGAAGTAAAATTATAATTAAGTCTAAAGAAAATATATAGTTATAATAATGGTGATATCAAAGCCACAAAGTTTTTGCTAAACTAATTAGGCAATATCCAATTCAAGTGACTAATCAAAGCCGCAAATTTTTTGTTAAACTGATTTGAACTCACAAATACTACACTTTGTGTTATTGTAATTATTGCAGCATTTTCAGCTTGGAATAAAATCTACAAACAAAAAAAAAGTGTATTGTAATTATTGCAGCATTTTCAGTTCGGAATAAAATCTACAAACAACAAAAGAAAAGCAAGAACACAGAGTCAAACACAATTTTTTAATTTTCACACCCGGAAAAAAGGGTCCAAATCATTAACCAAAAGTAAGAATAAATTATATAGAAATTTGGGACCTTCTTATGAGTAGAAATTTATTTGAGAAACTTTAGAGCATGTCATTTCTAGCACCTTAAATCAGTTAGGAAATTGAAGATATTTTAGAATTTTCACATAGAAATAAAAGCCACAAAGAACACATTAAAACTGATAACAAATAAGATAAGGAAATATCAACATTAAAACTCCACACATGTGAATTAGTAAACTCAATTTATGTTTCTAGTCAACATCATATAAAACTTTTAATTTAAGCCAAGTTCAAAAAGCATCTGAACCAGCATGATTAAATTTATTCATTGAACAGTTAGTAGAAAATTCAAATGACTAAAATTTTGCTATACAAACTTATTCAACAAAACTATCAAAATAGCTATAATAATAACTTCTTTATCCATTATCAGAAGCTGAAGAAAAGCATGTTATTCATTCTCCTCCCTATGATCAATTAAAAATCACATTCTGATGATTTTGAGTGTTATCTTCCAACATCCATTCCAGGGGTGAGATTAGAGAAGAGATTTTCTGAATGAGTTGACACTAAGCATAGTTCATTTGTTAAACCTATCACACAAGCAGCAATACAAACAAAACCACCTAATTTTCAGAAGGAAATCACAAGGGAATGGATAAACAGGACCAAAAACAATTAATGTTACTAGAACACAACATCTTATATCAAAACAAAAAACCCAATTTACAAAACAGAATCAGAAAAGAACGCCCAAACAGGGGCAAAAACAAATCCTGCTAATTGGAAGGAAACTTGAGTATCAAAGTAAACAAATATTAAAGAATCTGAAACAAGTCATAACCACTACATACCTACATCAAATGATGGAAAGGGACAGAGAAAGTACAGGACTGCCGTAAAAATTCCCACCTAACTTGTTGTTTCCCAAGATAAGAGAGAGGCAGAGCGACATGAACCCTAGGCTGATTTCCTCTTGAGAACTACCACCGATCTTTAAATGAATCTGACAAATCAGACAAAAAAAAAATTTGTTCCCATGATCCTTTTCCATGAATCCGAATCGCACAGGTAGTTATATCAAAGAGAGAGATCAAGAAATAGATGATAGGCATAATATTGAATAAAAAGATGGAAGAAGACACGGTTTGAATTTGAGGGATACGGAGCCATTACCAATCGAAAACGAAGATGCTTGAAAAGATGATGATTGGACATTTGTAGCTGCAACCGCCGTTGCCGAGGAAGTGGGATGTGATTCTTTAGTTGCCTTGAAGCAAGCCACTGGGATAACGCTCTTCGTGAGCATGTGAAGCCCGCAACAGAGATCTCAGTCTCTCAGCATCGCCGGCATCTCTCGGCTTAGCTCGATGGGTTAGGGTTTCCAGATGGAGGTTGACAAAACAGTATGAATTGTAAATTGTATGAATTCAAAGACACTTAATAAAACAAGAAATGGTCATTATAAATATTGGCATTTGGCATACCTGCACTCCTTTTATCATCTCAGAATCAACATTAATGTGATGTTCATTGACAACATAATCTACCATATCGACTGACATTTGTTCCTGTCACCTGGAAGTACAAAATATATAACATATTGAGTGAATAATGAATAATGATTGTGAAATAAAATAAAGAAAACCACATGAAGTACAAATAAGTTTTTTAAGGATTTCGAAAACATAAAAATAGAGATCTCTAAATTAGTCTATTGTATTCTAGAAAATACAAACATGACAAAAGTAAGAGTTTCAGTGAGAACGATTGGTAACTTGGGGAAGAGACTCACTTTTGAATAAGTGACTGAAACCCCATGGCCAACATCGTACAGATGTCCTATAAAAAATGACAAGATCATTTAAAAATAAATATTGATTAAGTAATCATAAGCAGTAAGCACCCAACCACTCCATAATACATAATAAGGTGGTTAATTATTGTTCGCTTATAAGAGTAAATCAATGAAAAATTTAATTGATTCTTGAAATGTTTTAAGCATTTCAATGGATTAACCAGCAAGCCACTACACACCAAGGGAATGCCCAAATCTGGAATGGACAACACTTGGATAAACCATATTCACCAAACTTGAAATATAAACCAAATTGATCAATTTAAAAATTAATTACCCTTCTTGGGTTGTTGGAGAAGTTCAGAACATTCTCTAACTCCATTGAACATTTTTTAATATCAGAACTAATTGTACTCAAGTGTATTGAAAAAATGCTGATTTTTAACTCAACTAAGTCCATTGAACAAATTACTTTTTTTAAAAAAATAAAGAAACAAGAAAGATTGAAAACAACAATAATGATTTTTAACAATAGCCAATACCACTAATAAGTACCACCACTTTGGTCAATAATATATAAAGAGGAAATGCCCATTAATTAAATAAACAATTAAAAATTCATCCTTTCAGATCCTGAACCATGATAAATAATTTCCCATTCTCTTCGACTACTCTGTTATATCCAGCAGCTTAAGTTCCCATATCCTCTACTTGACTCCCTGAATTCATAAACCAGTATCTCATCACAATAATTAATAAGCATAAAACTGATTCTCAATACACACAATTAACTCACAACCAGAAGTAAAAAAAAAAACACATCAATCCAAAAGGTAACAAAGTAACAAATGAAGCGATCCAAATTGAAACACAATACCCTTTGGAATTTTGGAATAGTTCCAACAAAAATCTCAATTAATCACATACCAGTGCAAAGGAAAACCCCCTTTAACAATGAAATTTATCAAGATGCTTCCCATCCTCTAGCAGTATTTGAAGTATTCTGCAAAATAAATTGGGAGTGACCTATTTATCGTGATAAGTTCCCAACAAATAAGAAATTGCAGAGTGAACAACGACAATTCATAATAATATCTAATTGCTCAAGAAAGATCTAAACATAATAGGAAACCTTAACAACATTTTTTAACTTCTTCTACTCAGTAAATAGATATTTTTGTGATACATAACCTCATCTCCATCACGACCGTCACTGCTGCGACAGCACGACATCTTGTTCGTCTGCTCCAAATGTTGGTTATGCTTCTCCTTTTGCTCCACCAGCACCACCAGAGATTTCGTTCTCTTCCGATCCGAATCTATCTTCGTCGGAATTCCACAGAGAGTGAGAAGAGATGTGTCACTGAGAGGGATCTGAATCAGAATCAGCTTCACAAAAAGGAAAGTAGTGATGAACCTTGGTGCTTCACCAATATGTGCGAAACCCTAACCTCAGCTCCATCACCACCGTGGCTATTGCCACAGTACGACATCTTCTTTGTCTTGTTCAAATCCGGCTTGTGCTTCTCCTTATGCTCCCCACCACCACCAGAGACTTCTTCCTCTTCCGATCGGAGTCAAACTTGCCCGCAATTCTAGAGAGAGGGAGAAGAGATATCTGACTGAGAAGGCTTTGAATCAGAATCAGATTGACGAAAAAGAAAGTAGGGAGGAAGACATGATGTCTTCCTGATGAAACACCCCTGTTCCCCAATCAGATTCATTCTAACTCCACCCTGCGGTCCACAGTATCCTAGAAATTTTTAACCTTTTTTTTACCAAAAAATATCTAACTCTACACTATTAAAGTATTAAGATAGATAACTTTGTTAGATATATCAATAAATAAATTAATAAATGCAACTAAGTATTTGAGTATTGGATGACTAAATCGAAAAAAAAAAGGATGAATAATATATTTTTATTTATTTTTTAGTGGAGTTGATAAATTTCTAATAATAAAAGTAAAGTTACTAAAAAATTCATTAGATTTTTTTTTGAGAAATTCAAATTTATGTTTTTTTAAATTTTTTTGAAATATATATTTTCACATGATAAATAAATAAAAAATACCTTTAACCAATTTGACAGAAAAATATCTTTTTATATGAGATATCTAAATCTAAATATAAAATTATAACACAATTTAAAAAAAATACATTTTTTAAATGATTTTGGAGTTCATTATTTAAATTATTGCATACATTTTAATAACTTGTAACAAAACACACACACATACATACATATATATATATATATATATATATATATATATATATATATATATATATATATATATATATATATATTTACCAAACAAAGCCCACATCTATATATAATAACCATACATACAAATTTAAGCATAAGAAAGAGAGCAATACGTTTTATAAAGATCACAACGCCAAAGAATGAGTTGATAATTACATACCAAAATAGATCCGTTGACAACATACTTTACCAATTTCCCAAGTACTTAACACAACTAAGCAAAATTCTAACAATTCTTCAGAGTCTTGCAATGATATTATAGATATCTATATAAATATTAATTGTAATGTAACAAATGATTAGCCACTACACTCATCCATCCTTTCAATAGTGTCGTTAGTATTTTCACAATGTCCAAAGGCCCTCCGAAGCTCCTCTCTAATAATGAGAGGCTTATGATTGCCAACTAAATTGGAACCTTGTGAGGAGGAGATTCTTGCATGAAAATTATGGTTAAAAGTCTACAGAGAACACAGCAAAATATAAGAACAAGGAACGCAGAAGCAAAAAAAATAAAATAAAACAAATTGAGATGATAAAGAAATCAGGTATGATAAAAATTTGGAAACTAATAACAGAAATATTAAACAAATAAAGAAACCAAAGCTAACCGATATCCATGTATGCATATACATATTAGTGTAAACATAGTTTACTAACAGATAAAGAATCAAAGTCCATTAGATCAAAAAATACCCAACAATTTCAGTTCAGAACAGAAATCGGTGAAGCATCATGCACTGGAGCACCTGAGCTTGACGAACATTGAATGGTTGCATTGGAGTGAAATTCAACTAGATTCTTAAATTCAAAAGGAAAATGAGGAACAAAAGGATCCAGAAAAAATTTCTAAATGGAACAAGAGAGGAATAACATCAGTAACACTTAATACATCACCCATGAAAAAACACTTAAACAATATAGCCAATTGAGGTTAACTTGATAAAAAATAGAGTGGACTAACGCAACATCAGATTTACATAATAATGGTACCACCTGCTGTTGATTATCATGGGTGGAGTCCTCCAAAAACCTCACAATATCAATATCATCACATATTGCACGAACAACATGAAGAGATTTATTCAAATCATATCCAATGGGTCTAGGATCCACTATGAAGATAATTTTCTTGTTCATCAACTGAGAAATCATGCTATTCGGAACAGTGTAATCATCCGTTGACTAAGAAAAAAAAAGAATAGGTACATTAGCAAAATTCACATACCTGAACCATAAACACTACACTGAAAACAAGGACAATTAAATTAAATTGAAAACAAAATGATTACTTGGGAGGAATTTCCTTCGTCCATCAAAAATTCTGAGCAACTCTTTTTCAGTATTTGCATCACTTCATCATCCTCAAGTATGAAAATATTGCTCCCATTTGAATGGGAAACAATAATTTTGATGCGATACCTAAATAATGTAAACAAAAGCAAAATATACACTGAGAGACAGCTGTAGAAGATGCAATAAAGCAAAAAGAAAAATTGGTACCAACAAATCCAAGAGATAAAATAGATACCTTCTTATAACATCAAAACACTCAACTTTACATAGATAACAATAAAATAAATTCCCAACATGAGAAACAGGTACATTACACAAACAACAATAGTACCACCACTTCTGATGTTTCAGCACATCAATAATTTCACCGATCAAAAAACAAATCTGATCCTGTAGAGAAACAGTAATTGGTATATTATGATACATGTTTTATCATACAACACATGCTGAGACACAGTTCAAACGGTTGAGAACATAAACATAAATACTAACATTTCTTGATGCAGAAGAATATATTTTAACACAAAGAATGTCAGCAAGCATCTCTTTAATGCTATGTAGTTGTATTGGAACACCAGATATGAGTTGGTTGTCATAACTTCTAAACTGTCCACACTGAGAGAAGTCTTCAACTATTGGGCTAAAGGCCGAATCAGAACTAACATCCTTAAAATTTGGAAGCAAAGCATGGATTACAAAACGCAGCAAACTTTGTAAAGTATGAGTAAAAATCATATTGGCATGTAAAGGAAACCATTCAAAACAACAGCCAAAGAATTAGAAAGTGGGGATCAACAAACTATATCCAAAAAATGATTCCTCCAATTCATTAAATAATGAATATATAACATAAAGAAAGAGTACTAACATTGATAAACTGATCAGCCTCAAGTTTGTTGAAAAAACATGCATCACTAATCACATTGATGATTTTAAAGGTACCGCAATAACCGCGAGTGTTAATCCTCTTTGCTTGAACTTTGAAAACAATCTCTTTCCCAATGAGGTGATGAAAAAATTGTGGACAGTATTGGTGCTTAATTTTCTGTCATAGAAATTGAAAAGTGATCACTAATTAATGGACAAAATTGAGGAACAAAAAATAGTTATTGATACAGTATACAGAAATAAAATTTAAGAGAAGTAATCATACCTCCTGTTCATCTTCTAACAACAAAAACACATCAGAATAGGTTCTCCTAATAACTTAGTGGCTGCACTGTCTAACAACACAAACATTCCACAAGAAGTCCCATCTTCAACAAGTATCTTAATCCTGTAACTATAACCAAGAAAGTAAATATAAGATTAATCTATTTGTCAGTCTCAAAAGAAGCTGATATGTGAAGCTTACTTATATTATTGAATCAGAACAGATGAAAGAAAATTTTTAAATCCTAACGTGCATTTACCTGATCATAAAATGCTGGACTTCTCTGCCACACAGTTGACAATGAAACACATTATCATCACCTACAATTGTATGACCACAAACACAAGAAAAGACCCACCACTCTGGATCTTCAACAATCTCTTTAATTTTTCCAACCACAAAGAATTGTCCATCCTATTAAAACAAAAATTTTATGAATTGAATGGACAAAGCATGTCTACAATATGAAAAAATCAATGAACATGAGTACTTCTTACATAGCACTAAAACATGTTAAAAACCTAATAGTACATACCTCATTGTTTCCCTTAAGATTAGCAATAGTCCGTATTAGTTTTCAGTCAAAAGATTTATTATCAATTACAGAAACTAAATCCCCAATCTCATTAGTACGCAGTCTACTGAAATGGTGGCTTACGATACGGTATCTATAAAAAAGAAATTAATATTAGAGTAAAAGAATTTCAGGAAAACAGCTAGAGAGAGAGAGAGAGAGAGAGAGAAAGAAAGATTGTGAGTGACTGAGCAATAGATAGAGAGAGAATAAGCAACTGAGCAATAGAGAGAGAGAGTGAGCAAGTGAGGGATGTAGAGAAAGGCAGAAATTTTCAGTTCACTGGGACAAAATTTGAGAAAAATTGAATCGAACTAACTCATTGAGAAAATTCACAGTTTCCTGCATATCAGGGTTGATTGAAACCCGAGAAACATTGATCACATTTTGAAGGCTAACTTTATCTACAAATCACAAAACACAATAAGAAGAAATTAATTCATAAAGAAACAATTATTTGATAAACAAAAATATATAAACAAATCAAACTTAGACATGTGTCCAACATGGACAACTTTTCACCTCCATTGATTTTGATCTTGAAAGATTGCAAAATAAGAACTGGTGGTCTCTGAAACTTTTGCAAACTATTGATGTCTATAAGAGTAGAACAGTCACCAACAAGATTGCAGGGTATTTTCTTCCTGGGTAACCATTATAATAAATGAGATACAACAATAGAAGAATTCAAGAGCAATAAAAAAAATGAAAAAACAGGCATAACATAATTTAAAAATAGAATGAAAAGGAGAAAGGCAAAGGATACCCATCAGCAAACAAGTCAAGGACAATAACTTTCAATATCTTTCCATTACACTCAACATCCATTTTCCTTTTCAATCCGCACAGCAACCCAACAAAATCTGTTTAGAGAAATTATAGCAGAAAAGATTAAACTGCGGGATACAATACCACAAGACATTTCATTGAGCTGTTATTAATCTTACTTTAAAACACCTTTATTCGGGGTGAATTTTGAAAAAGCGAAACTTACCTATTAAGTACTCATAATCAGTTCGCTTCTGAAGAATCTCGTCTATAGAGGTTAAATTTAAACCAGGATTAGGTATGACTGTATTTGCAGCTGCAACAACAGAGGTACTACACTTGAAAAGGATGCGGAACCGATGTCTTATAACCCTAACCAATCCACCATTAGGCATCACTTTGAAGTCGGAAATAATGCATACATGTCCTTCTTTTAATTGATGAACAAAAGTTGTGATCAAATCATCCTCAACAGTTGCTTGGACCTTGTGGTGCTGGAAATTAAAAAAGAGGAAAAAATAATCTGACCATTTCTAAATATCATACCAAGAAATATTACATGCTAAAATTGATCACAATCAGAATTTTAAAATACACAATTTCGTTAAGTAAAAAGCTGAGTTTTTGATAACACACACACACACACACACACACACACACACACACACTCACTCACTCACTCACTCACTTGCTTATCCATCAATATTACATGTAAGAGTTTCTAAATATTTTCATTAACAATGAAAACATCTTCCCAAATGGTCAAGATCTTAGCCTCAATACTCCAACTTTCCTTCCATGGAGAGATTTTTTGAAGAGGATCAATACTAAGATTCATCTTATTGAAAAATAAATAGTAAACATGAAAGAATATGAAAGAAAAAAACAAATTAAAGAACAAAATATTGGCAACAGAAAAATGTGTGGGATCTGAGATTTATCTCAACATAAAGGAATGCAAGGGAAAAAAGACAACTAAGGAACAACTGATAGCTCTTGAAAAATCTCTACAATACTCCATTACCTCATTACTACTTATACCAGAGGAATGAGCAGGTTTGTAAGGCAAAGCTTGTAGAATACGTTTCTCTTAGACTCCTTGGCTAGATTGATTGATTGATTGACATATGACATTCAATGTGTCCATAGGTAATTAAATTAGATATAGTCATACCTCTATATAATATAGATATGTCATATCAACCCATCTATGAATCTATATAGATCTATCTATCTATGTATCTATAAATCTATAAAGAAACCATACCTACTGATTGATCCTAACTTTGACTATATAATAATACTATTCCCAATAAGTATGAGTGCTGAAATAGAAGAAATGTCAACTTATTGCCAATCAGAAACATAGACTTCATTATTGAAAGTGAAAATTGATAATCAAGTCTTGTGCCCAATCATGAAATCAAGAAGACGACAATAACAAACCAAGAAGATTAACTCAGATGAAGAACAGCAAAAATATTCTATCAAAATGGATCAATTAAAGGTACAAAATGAAACCAAAGTAGCACTGAATTAGAGGATGTACAAAATTAAGTAACAGATCAAAAGTACAACCATGAACAATTAATGACATCAAGCACAAAAATAATAGAAGAAAAAAATCCTCTCCAAACCTAAAAATGAAACGAACAAAAAATTTTACCGCCGCAACCGTCATGCGGATGATTGAAACGGCAGTGAGAACCATAGCCACAGAATCCAGACTTCAAATAGGAGATACAATAAGACTTATAAGGCCTTTGGCAAACCCATCAGCAACAGAAGAAGAAGCCTCACCTTTCCAAAGGAGAAAATTTTGTTCATTTTAGGAGAACCCATGATAAACGTTAGATTCTGCGGGAAACCGACTAATCAGTTTGGAAAATAATAACCCATGAGAAATGTTAGGTAACGTGCTTCAAGCCTTGTGACAAGTATAAAAACCTGTTTTTGGGATAATTGGAAGAGACAGAAGACGCCTGACTCATAAACATCATCCATCGCAAATCTCATTGAATCACACACCCAGAAAACAAAATCAATGATCTCAACATAACGATTCTCAGGTCTGGGTACTTGGCTTTCTGATTCTGGAGAGGACTTGTCCGAGGGAGTGATCGTTGATCTGACAAAAACGAATTCGGGTTTCAAAGTGAGAAAGAAAAAGAGAGGAAAGGACCCGTAAATGAACAGAATGAAGAAGAGGAACAAGATGACTTATGTGTTACTGGGAGTGTGGAAACGTTGAATTGACATTTTTTTGCCAAAAAAGGGAATTAAAAAAACTTGTGAGATATATATTTTTTTAATAAGAATTAAATTTAATCTTAACTTGAATACATTTAAAAATAGTAATGAAAATCATTTACTATGTATATTTTTTTCCAATTATCAATTTATTTTTTAATATTGATTAATAATTAATTAATTATTGCATGGGTTTATTTGAAACAGGTAAAATAAACGCATATTTTTTTTGTAATTAAAAAGGGATTTGATTAAATAAATAAAAAAAACTAAAGAGAGATATATTTTTTAATAACAAATAAATTTAACCTTAGGTTGAATACATACATTTAAAAATGGTAATGAAAACCATTTTATTAACCGGTATATATATTTTTTTCCACAATTATTATTTTTTTAATACTGATTAATAATTGATTAATTACTGCACGAGTTGAGTTGAAACTGGAAAAATAAACACATATCTTTTGTTGTAATTAAAAAAGGAATTTGATTAAATATATAAATATCATAGTTATATCCACATTAGAATTCAGAAGAAACTAACATTGTATTACAGATCAAACAATAATATAAATTACTATCTGAAGATATTAAATTAAAAAGCATGAAGATCCACCACAACAACAACTTAAAGTAGTATCTTAATGTATTAAACTAAAATGCATCTAGATCCTCCACAGCCTCATGATCACTTCCACATTGGCTGAAAGCATCTTCAACTTCAGGCATAGAATCAACCAAAACATGAATCTGAAAAAAAATTGAAATCCTCTTAGTTATTGATATTTTTAAATACTAATAATCGGACAAATTATAAAAACTATACAACCAAACCTTACGATCATTCATCTCAGCAGCAGTCTAAAAAACATTAATAATGGAGGCATCATCCCAAATCTGTTGAACAATATACACAGATCGATTCATCTCATAACCCACAGGCCTAGCATCAACCATGAATACAACTTTTTTGTGCAAAAGATTTGAAATGAGTTTCAATGGAACAAATTTGCAATAAGATCCCTAAAAACAAAAAAAAAAAACAAAATAGTTAAAAAATAGCATAATAATAATTCAGGTTTTTCTTAGGAAAGTCAAAACATACAAACTAACTAACTAACTATATATATATATATATATATATATATACTAATTAAAACCATAGCTGGATGACAACCTGATTCAACTCTGGGTGATTATCCAAAAAGCTTGAGCATTTTATCTTTATTAGTTGCACAACCTCGCGATCTTTAAGAATAAATATATTGTTCCCATTCGCATGAGACACTATAATCTTCAAACAGAATCTTGAAAACCAGAAGAAAATAAGGAAATTTTGAGTTAAGATTGAAATAATAATTAGTTACGAAAACAGAATAAAACTAAAGAACAAAACACCTTGGGACAGAATCAATGCATTGAAGCTGACATAGATCACATGATAAAAGTTGTTTATTAGCTGACACAAGAGAACCACACAAACAAGTTGAGAACCACCACTTATGTTTCTTGAAAATAGATGATATAGTTCCAAGAATAAAAACGAAACCACCCTGCCACCAAAGAAAAAATTAATATAGCATTTCAAACTTCAAATAATTTATAAAACTATCAATTACTAATTTTTCAGCATGTGATATAACAAGAATAACAAAAAAGAAAGAACAAAGATTTTATCACAAATGAGAAAAAAAATATACATTCTCAAGATCAGAATAGCAGCGATTGGATGAAATAAGATCAGTAATAATATCTTCAATAGTTTTTAATTGAATAGAATTGTCACACACTACTTGAGTCTTGTAATCTTTCTCAGTTGCATACTGCAAATAGCCATCATAGATTGGTGGAAAAATCGGATCGTGAAGCCTTGCCTGGGATAATTTGGTTAGAATAAGTATCGAATGCATTAATTTAGAAAAAAGAAAAATGCATGAACATGTAGTAACATAGGGTCAAAAATCATACATTCATATAATCATCGGTTGCAGCTGGTCCCGGATTATCACTAAAGACATTTACAATTTTAAAGGAGCTAGAGTAATCTGGATCAACTGCAGAAAGAATTTTAACCTTGAAAACTTTCTCCTTTCCAACAACATCACCAAACATTTGTGGAGAATATGACCGACAGACCTTGGGAGTTTAATATAAAAGATTCAATAAAGTTGAACACAAGAAAAAAAAATAACAAAGATTAAATGAGGTTAAAGATGAAAGACTTCATACTGCAAGCACACTAGGATCAACAGGGAATTTTTCGTCTATCCTGAGAAATGCTTCAGAACAGATTTTTTCAAGTAGTTTTGTTGCCGCATTATCAGCCAGAACAAACAAAACAGCACACCCAGCATGATGAATCTTTACCCGAATCCTATATCTAACAAAATTAACAACCAAGAATGATAACTAAAACCAAGAAATTAAATCTGCTTAAAAACACAGACTGAAGCATAACAAAGAACTAACCAAAAATATAAAAGATTGATAATTAATCTATTACATAGTAGAGTTACATATGAACCTTGACCATCACATGTTCAACACATGAACCACAAGCATCACAAAGATAGAGATCCTCATGGTCAACAACGGCATGATCACACACACATGAGTAGTACTACCAATCTGGTTCATCCATAACTTCATTAATTGTCCCAATAACAAAGTAATGAGCATCCTGTACAATTTTAAAAACAATGATATAAACCCAACACACAAGGACCAGAATTTGAAGTTTAAGTATTAAACTAAGAGTTTGCAAATCTAAAATAGTACCCCATTATCTGAATGAAGATCTTGAATATTACTGATCTCTTTGGGATTGAAATAATCACCATCAATTTTAGAAACTAAGTATCCAAGGTCATTGGTCACAAGTCTTGAGAATCCATAACTGGCTACACTAAATCTACACACAACATACAATAACCAATCTTAATAACACAAAACAGATACATGAACACCAACAAAATAAGCATGGTAGCTTCTAGCTTTTCAATATTTTTAACACAACTAACCTGCTTAGGAACTCAACAGACTCTGGAATGTCAGGATTAATGAATAACCTAGAGACATTTATCACATTCTGTAGGATTACCCCAACTGCATGCAAGAATCCTATTCTATTAGCCTCAAACCATATTTATATTAGAAGCTTAAAAAACAGAAACCAAATGTTAGAGTAAAAATTCGCTGAATATGAGTAAAACTAACCTTCAATTGCTTTGATTTTAAAAGACTCGAGCACAACCAGGGGAGATCTTGTATATTTTTGTAACTTATCACATTCTAACAGATCACAAGCATCTCCAAACACATTGCATTGTACCCTTTTGCTGAACAGATAAGTTTCAAAAGATAAAAATGATCAAACTATATATTTATTCTTATAAACATAAAGACTGGAAGAAAAAAATTATAATTAATAGAAGATAACTACTGATATAGGAGACAGTGAGAGAGATATTACCCATCAGCAAAGACTTCTAGCACCACTGCTTTGACCATCTTCCCATCTGATGCCACATCTCTTTCTTTTCGAACACCAGTAATAATTCCAACAAAGTCTAATAATTAGATTGAAACATATACAAATTTGAATCAGAAACCACACATTTTAAAACATAATACTATGATAGTAAAAGGGAAGAGCAAGAAACTTGTACGAACCAATGAGGAAATTATGGTCCTTTGTCATTTGATCAATTTCATCTATTGATTCTAAACACAGACCCAAATGAGGTATCCTTGGAGATACCACAGAAACAACAGAGGTGTTGTATTGGAACAAAAGTCTGAATTGATGTTTTGTCACTCTGTTCAAACCGGTGTTCGGTACAACTGTAAAATGGGTCATCAAGTACACATCCCCTTCATTTAGAGACAAGGCAAATTTTGATATAAGCTGATCTTTAATGGTGGCCTGGATCTTGTGTAACTGTAGTTGAAAAAAATGCTTCATATTTTGAATTTATTAACTTATTTAGGTGTCCAAACAGCATAACAACACTTGATTAAAAGATTAAAACAACAAAAACATATCAGTTTCCAATCTTCCCTTCTGCATATTAAAAAAAAAAAAGAAAACTTGCAACAACCTAAGGAAATGCTAACATAAAATAAAACTCACCTTCTGATAAACCCATATTTTGTGATATATTTTGTGCTTAGTTTGAGTGATTTATTCAATCCTTCACCCACTTATTCATATTAATTGCATGGTTTTACTTTCCCTTCCTTATTATGTGATGTATGTGAAAAACATGTTTCCTATGCTTTAAAATTAATTATTTTAATTACCTTTATTTCCATTCGATGCCATGATTAGTGTGTTGAGTAGTTTCAGATCTTCTAAGGCAGGAATGACTTAAAGGATGGAAAAGGAAACATACAAAAATGGAAGGAAAGCGTAAATCAGAGTTTTGGAGAAATTGGCATCCACGCGATCGCATGGATGACGCGACCGCGTGCCAAGAGCGAAGAAGCAGCGACGCGGCCGCATGACTGATGCGACCGCACGACAAAGAAAACTCCAATAGACACGACCGCGTGACCCATGCGGACGCGTGACAGAGGCCACGCACCAGAAATTGCAGAAAATGCTCATAGCGGATTCTGAAGCCCTTTTTGGCCCAAATCCAAGTCCAGAAGGCATAGACCAGAGGTTATGAAGTGTGAGAATGCATCCATTCAGAGACTCTCGAATTTTTAGTCACTTTCCATGATTTAGGTTTAGTGGGAGAGAGGTTCTCTCCTCTCTCTCTTTAGGATTAGGATTTAGAACTTCTCTTAATTTTAGGAGCAACTCTCAATCCCAGGTTCAATGTTCTTTTACTTTACATTTATCTCTTATTTTCAGATACTTGAATGCTTATATTAGTTATGTTGCCTATTTGGCTTATGCCACATTCATGATGGTTTTCTTATTTAATGATATTTGAGGTATTTCAGTTTAATATTGCTTTCTTTTGTTTATGCTATTGATTATTCCCAATCTGGAGACATTTTTTATTCCAGCAGATTTAATTTCTTTTCCTTTTGGTCTTGGTTAAGAAATCAGTAACTCAGGAGTTATCTTAGCTCAACATAATTGATAACTGTTATCTTTGCTAATTGAACTGAACTTCAATAATCCCAACCTTTTCTTAGGAAATAAATAGGATTCGAAGGTCAACTAATTAGTCCCTTGACTTTCCTTTGCTTTAGCAAAGGTTAACTAAGTGGAATTAAGATTCAACTTTCATTATTATTGATAAGAATAACTAAGTCTGGACTTCCAATTTCTCATACCTTGCCAAAGGGTTTGCTTTCAGTATTTATTTATTTTAATTGCCATTTAAATTATCTGCCATATTCATTCCTCACTCTCAACCCCAAAATACACTTTTTCATAACCAATAATAAGAACATACCTCCCTGCAATTCCTTGAGAAGACGACCCGAGATTTAAATACTCAGTTATCAATTTATTTAGGGGTTTGTTACTTGTGACAACCAAAACGTTTGTACGAAGAGATTTTTGTTGGTTCAGAATCTATACTTACAACGCAACTTTATAAAATTCTTTACTAGCAAAAATCCTAACGTCAAAATGGCGCCATTGCCGGGGAATTGCAAACGTGTGCCTTATTATTGGTTATTGTAAATATTTTTTTATAAAGAAAAAAATATATTTTTTCTTTTACTTGTTTATTTGTTTTCTCTCTTCCCTCTTATTTCTGATAACTACTATGAATTCTCACCCCTCTCTCTTTGAGTTTGGTTCTAACTTTGTTGAAGGAAATAGAAACCACAGCAAGAATATGCATCAAGGTCAGACCAATTAAGGATGGATGGAGCCAAGAGGATCTAATCAACCCTTTAGGCAACAACACCCTCCAAGATATCATGGACAACGACCATTCTACAATGCATACCCAGCTGAAAGATTTGGTGGACCACCTAGTAGCTACCAACAAGCCCCACCCTGTGCTCAGAGACCATTCTCTCGACATAACTTCGAACCACCACACTCACAAGCTTCTTTTCACCATTCACTACCACATGATCCTATCCACCCCAACACCAATCCAATTACTCCCAAGAACCACCACTCCCCCATACACCATGCCCATATCCATCAAAGCCAGAATCACAGGTTCGCCTCGAAGAATCAATAAACCAATTTAATGCAACCCTTCATCAACTGGAGCAAGCAATAAATCAATTATCTTCCAGACGTTCGGACACTCAACAGAATCCAATGGCTTCATGTGGAGAATCTAATAAAGAATGTGTTGTGGAGAAGACACGAGAAGCTCCAGTGGACAGCATAAAGCCTAACTTCGTACTGGGACAAGTAGAGGATGCTGTCATTTTAGAAGAGGAAGAGTTGGTTGAAGATTTAGGAGATGCCAAACCTCCATGGGAACACAAAGTCATGGAAGACTCCGTCAAGGATGCTACAATTGACGCTGAGGAGGATTTTGCACCGCCTCCAATGCAAATATCTTATGAAGAACTGGACGGAATAACCCAGGACGCAGGTTTCCTTGATGATAATGATCACGAGTCCTGTTCTCTTAGCAACGAACTTGCATCCGCAAGTGAATTCTTTGAGACAGAAGAATCTTCCCCGAGTGAATATGAAGATGATGCTGAGGTAGATTTTTCTCAACCTCCAATATATGACTTGAGCGATAACGAGGGAGAAATTGAAGACTCTGATCAAGATATGGTTGAAGTGGAAGAAATTTGCAATAAAGTGGAGAAATTCACAGAAGAGCACAAGGGAGTAAAACTTACAGAACCACTGGAACCACCTATCCCGAGGCCACTACCACCCAATACAAGCTTCAAGTGGGTAAAATCCTTAGCTTTTATCTTTATTTTTCCACTTGAATATGGTTTACTTGAAACAGATGGCCAGCTTAGAGCTCTTTGCGGCTTTAAGAGGAAAAGGGAAATGGCTCATACTCAGAGCTGGTGCACAAGGTTCAATAAGGTTCCTCACTTCAACTCGAAGCGCACGGATTGGTATCATGCTCAATTGAATGGATCACGGAGAACGTTTGGTCACCATGGTAAGAATATACTTTTTAAACCGCCCGAATGGAATCATGTAGATCAAGACAGAGGCGGATTTAAAAGCAAAGCTTGGGATCATGGATCCTATCCTAACATTCGTCATCCCGGGAGCCTGAAAATTTGTTTGAAGTTGCTCAGAAGCTTTACATGCCTAGTTTGGGACCCCGGAGGCTATTGGCATTCCAAGCATTGGTGGAGATTTCTGGATGAATTTAAACATAAGCCGCCATAACAGGAAGCTCAACCAATGTCCAACTTAAGGACTTTAACTAAAAGTGCTAGGTGGGAGACAACCCACCATGGTATGATCGTTTCTTTTTCATTTTTATCTAGTTTTATTTGTTTTCGAGTTTTATTATATTTCATTGTATTGAACCTGGAATTTTGCATAACATTCATATTAGCATTGCATTCTGCATACTGCATTATTAAAAAAAAAAAAGCACGCACGCGACGCGGCAGCGTCGCTGACGAGTCCGCGTCACATGTGCGTTGTGAAGAAGAGAAATCGAACAGAGAGTCACGCGAGAGCGTGGCTGGAGGCGTGCCAGTGGCACAAATCGTCCCACGCGACCGCGTCGCTGACGCATCCGCGTCACATGGGAATAATGGCCTCCCACGCAACCGCGTGACCCACGCGGCCGCGTGCCCTGATTTTCGACGTACAAAGGGTGCACAACGAATTATTGTGCGAGAGTGGTGCTGGATTGGTGTTGGACGCACAATCTCTATCACGTGACCGCGTCACCGACGCGTCCGCGTCAGTCCCATCTCAAGCCCACTCATGCGATCGCATGCCCCACGCGATCGCGTCACCCCAAATTTGGCAAAAATAAAAATTCGAATAGAGAGTTGTGCGAGCGCGAGGCTGCCCTCGCGCCAGTAGCATAACCTGAGTCACGCGTCCGCGTGACCGACGCGATCGCGTCGATTAATTTAAGCGCCAGTCGTGCGACCGCATCCCCCACGCGTCCGCGTCGCTTGCGCCGCACAACTTTTTCAACGCAGCCAAATATCTTATCTTCTCTTCCCTATACCTAATTCTTTTCTTCCTTTCTTATTTCTTTTCTTCCTTCTTCTTCCTTTTCTTACTTTCTTCTTCTCATCTTTTTCACCTCCATTCTATTTTATTTAATTTATTTGCATACTTTCTTCCATTGCATTTTAATTTTGTGCATCTTTTTAATTTCTTTTCTAAATTTATTAATTTTTCCATTGGTGTTACTTGTTCATATTCAACTGTTGTGTCTTTTCTGGTATTATTTTGGTACTCAGTGACTTGTTTTACACTGTTGGGTAATATTGTTTAAGTCAATGCTATTCTTTTATGATATTTGTATTAATTTTGCATTGACATGAATTTATATTATCTTGCACTCTCTTTCCCATTGTTGCAAATTTTTGCACTCTTGCTTTGCCATGTACTTCTACTATTTTCTCACTTGCATGTTGTAGCTACCATGTAATTGAGACCCTTATTATCTGGCATTAACACCCATATTTTATTTATTTTCTATGTTTATTTTTGGGTTACTTTTCTTCTTTTCCCTCTTCTTTCAGGATGACCACTACGAAGGGAGAGGAAAAGCTTCTTAATGGGAAGACAAACAAGTCCACCTGCACAATCTTTGAAGAAAGGCATCAGTTGGAGTAGCCATCCACTTGTTCATCTTAGCATGCACTGAGGACGGTGCAATATTTAAGTGTGGGGAGGTCGATACCAATCTCCAGGGTTAGTACTTTCTTGTCTCAACACCAATGTTTAAATTTTCTTTGTAGCTAGTTGTTGCATTTGCATATTTATTTGATTTTGTGCATATTTTACCACTTGGTTGAAGAAATATTTTCTTTTTCAAGAAATTTTATAGTATTTCACTAATTTAAATTGAAAAATTTGTGTTAAACTTGTTTTGAAGTTGTATTTGGAATATGGTTTTTGAGCCAAAGAACACAAAACCAGTGAAATTTTGAGCTTAATTGTATGGTTATATTATTTAACCATAATATTTTATTCTTGTGTGTTTTCTTTTCTATAATTGTAATCTTTGCTTTGTTCCATTCTATATGTCCAATATTTAATATATTTACATGCTTGCATATGATTGAGGCCATTGGTTGATTCTAGCTCACTTATCCCAAAATTAGCCTACCTTTTACATCACCCTTGTTAGCCCCCTTGAGCCTTTAATTCCCTCTTATTCTATAAACCACAACACTAGCCTTAAGCAGAAAAAACAAAATAAAAATCCCAAGTTGAATCCTTGGTTAGCTTAAGATAGAGATTATGTAATTGTTTAAGTGTGGGAAACCTATTGGGAACATGGATGATAAAAACAAAAGGTAGGAAGTTGAAAAGAATGAAATAATTCAAAATAAAAATTTTGGGAAGCATGCTCATGTGAAATCAAAATAATTGAATTACCATGTGCATTAAAAAAAAATTTAATTCAGTATTTGAATAAAGGGGATACAAAAGAATTCCCCAAATGCAAAATAAAGCAATGCACATGGGACAAAATTAAAACTAATGCATGAGCATGTAACATCAAAAGTGGGAAAAATATGGGAGAATAGGTAAAGAAGCTTTGCTTTACAAAGTATGTATGTTAGGTGAGATCTTAGACTAATCAAGGATTCACTTAATTAGCTCACTTAGCCTTATATATACCCTTACCTTTACCTTAACCCCATTACAACCCTGAAAAGACCTCATGATGTTTGCATTGGTATGCTAAATATTTGTTGATTGATTAGATGAAGAACAAAGTTTTAGAAAGCATGACTAGAGAAGAGTAGAGTGATTACCCTATACACTAGAGAGATTTGAGCACATATACACTACTAGTGAGGGTTCAGTGCTTAATTCTATGTTCCCTGCTTTCATGAGCTATCTTCTTACAAGTTTACTTGTCTTTATTTTATATGATTTGAATTAGTGAAATCTGATTTATGTTTGTCTTGGAGAACTTATTTATTTTTAACCAAGTAGGTAGAAACATTTTTGCATGTTGTTGCATTCATATAGATAGGTTGCATTTCATACATCCTACCATTCCTCTTCATCTTTATAGTTTCTCTTGAGCTTAGCATGAGGACATGCTATTGTTTAAGTGTGGGGAGGTTGATAAACCACTATTCTATGGTTTATCTTGTGCTTAATTGAGTGGATTTTATCAACTCTTTACCCACTTATTCATACTATTTGCATAGTTTTACATTTACCTTCCTAATTATGTGCTTTGATTGAAAACATGCTTTTTTGGCCTTAAGTTCCCTATGTTTAATCCTCTCTTATTACCATTAGATGCCTTGATATGTGTGTTAAGTGTTTTCAGATATTATAGGGTAGGAATGGCTCAGAGGATGAAAAGGAAGAATGCAAAAATGGAAGGATTACAATAAGTTGGAGAAACTGCTAAGCTGTCCAGCCTGACCTCTTCGCACTCAAATGGCTATAACTTTAGCTACAGAGATCCAAACGATGAGGTTCCAGTTGCGTTGGAAAGCTAACGTCTGGGACTTCAATTTGATATATAATATGCCATAGTTTCCGTGATGCTAGGCGACACGAACGCATGATTCACAAGGACGCGTCGCATCTGCGAACTTCAACCCGCGCGGCCGCGTGGGCGACGCCTCCGCGTCACTTGGCCGTGACCTGTACGGACCAGAAAGCGCTGGAAGAGACTTCTGGGCTGTTTCTGACCCAGTTTTTGGCCCAGAGAATACAGATTAGAGGCTATAAAGTGGGGGAATGCATCCATTCATCAGGATGCTTTCATAATTCACTTTCCATGATTTAGATTTAGTTTTGAGAGAGGTTCTCTCCTCTCTCTCTTAAGGATTAGGATTTAGTTTTAGGATTTTATTTGCTTCAAGGATTATCTTTTTACCAGGTTCAATGTTCTTTTGCTTGACAGTTATCTCTTATTTTCAGATACCATTAATGCTTGCTTGTATTAGTTATGTTGCCTATTTGGCTTATGCTACATTCATGTTATGATTTTCTTATTTAATGTTACTTGAGATATTTCAGTTCAATATTGCTCTTTTTATTCATGTTATTGATCATTCCCAATCTGAAGATATTCTTATTCCGGTAGATTTAATTTCCTTCCCTTTTGGTCTTGGTTAAGAAATCAGTAACTCAGGAGTTATCTTAGCTCAACATAATTGCTAACTGTTATCTTGCTAATTGAACTGAACTTCAATAATCCCAACCTTTTCTTAGGAAATAAATAGGATTCGAAGGTCTAACTAATTAGTCCCTTGACTTTCCTTTGCTTTAGCAAAGGTTAACTAAGTGGAATTAAGATTCAACTTTCATTATTATTGATAAGAATAATTAAGTCTGGACTTCCAATTTCTCATACCTTGCCAAAAGTTTGCTTTATAGTATTTATTTATTTTAATTGTCAGTCAAATTACTTGTCATACTTCTTCCTTAATTCCAAACCCCCAATTTTACCTTTTTCATAGCCAATAATAAGAACATACCTCCCTGCAAATCCTTGAGAAGACGACCCGAGGTTTGAATACTCGGTTATCAATTTCAAAGGGGTTTGTTACTTGTGACAACCAAAATGTTTGCACGAAGGGATTTCTGTTGGTTTAGAATCTATATCTACAATGCGACTGTTTTTGTAAAATTCTTTACTAGCAAAAATCCTAACGTCAAAAATCCCTGCATAAAAAAAAAGAGGCGTGGGACGCGACCGGATCACTCATGCGATCGCGTCAGTTGCGATAAAACACCTCCCACACGTCCGCGTCAATCACGTGGTCGCGTGACCTGGAAATCGGCGTAAAAGATCCAACGCCCAGAAAGTTGGGCTGGAATCGTGCGGCCATTGTGCGTTTCGCACAAAACACCCACGCGATCGCGTCCCTGACGCAATCGCGTCACATGCACCTACACTAATGCCACGCGACAGCGTGAGGGACGCGATCGTGTCGCGCGGATTGCACACCACCCCAAAGGAGACAGAGAGTTGCGCTGACACGACGCTGGAATCATGAGTTTAGCACAATTTCAAGCGACGCGATCGCATGCCTCATGCGATCGCGTCACCCCCTCTTGTATCCGCTCTATGCGATCGCGCGACCCAAGTGATCGCGTCAACCCCATTTCACCCCAGCCACGCGACTGCGTGCTCCACGCGATCGCATGGATTCAAATTATAACCCCCTGTCACGCGAACCCTATCAGTCGCGCCCCCCCCCCCGAAACCCTTTCCCTCCTCTCTTCCTCTCCACCACCCAGCCACCACCCAGCCACCACCACCCTCAACCCCCGTCCCAAACCTTTCCCCCCATTCCCCCTAACCTTACCGAAGCCCCTGCTCCCTAACCAGCCGCCACCGCCGCCCTGTCTCCCTCCTCCGCCGCGACAGCCGCCACCACCGCCACCCCCAGCCGCCTCTCTGCCCCAATCTCCTTCATTAGCCTACCAGGTTCCGCATCACGTCACCCTTCTATCCATTCGTAGTTGCTTCATATTTTTCTATTTTTGTTCATATTTAGGCTAGTTAGATATGCATGTTGTAGTGGATTCTAGGTTGTTAGGTAGCCTAGGATGTGGTTAGTGGATTTAGGTCCGATAATTGCGCTGTTCGTGTTTCTTGCTTTATGCTTTTCGCAATTCTGCTGTTTTTGTGATATTGCTATTGTTCATATGCTATGATTTTTTGTTTCATGCTGCTTTTTGCATTGCCTTTTTCATGTTCATACCCCTTATATGTGATTGCCGCTATGTTTATTTTTGATTCATATGAACTATTCTGCTGCTGTTTATTTTCCGGGATAGTCCAATTTTAGCCGAACTGCTGCCCAATTTTCTGTAAAATATTTCCATTCTTGTCTTGGTTTTGGCATTTTCAACTGTGCTTTCCTTAAGCTTTCACCAAACCAATCCATGAATTCCAGGGCACGCATTCTTATTCTCTTTGATCTCCTGGTTCTTAAATTGCATTATTGATGTTTGATTCCAATTTTTGCCATTTCTATCTCTATTTGAATCATCATCAACCTATTTGCCTATTTGTTTTCCTATTTTTATTATATCCTGGTTTTCTGTTTTTCAGGATGTCAGATTCCCAGAGAAAGGGAAAAGGAAAGGCTACCACTGGCAAACGTAAGAGAGGAGATTCATCTATGTCTATCATAGATCTGATGCATGATGTCTCCTGGCAGGAAAAACACTTTACTACCCAGGAGAAGGCTGACTAGCTACTCCCTGCTACTGATCCCATCAAGTTTGCAAACCGATACTGCGAGTTGAAATATCTGGCGTTTGCAACCTCCAGGAACCTATACTTAGAGCGGACTCTGAAAATCCCAAATGAACTCCAGCAATACACCTCTGATCAGATCAAAGAAAGAGGCTGGTTCTTCCTGGAGAGAAACCTTACAGAGTTCAATGCATCTTGGGTAAGGGAATTTTACTGCAATTACTTCATCACTTCCCTGGATGAAGTGAACCTAAGAGGCAAGCAGATACTGGTCACTGAAGAGGCCATTGAGGACATTCTGCAGCTCCCACCCAAGTCTGATCAGCCTGATGGTTACAAAATGGCTAAGGAGGACATGCGTTTCTTGAGATTTGATTGGGATGCTGTCAAGGCAAGAATTGCCCTTGACCCGACTGTTCCGTGGAAAATGGGTCAGGATACCACCATGCCTAAGGGAATCAAGCGGATTTACTTAAATGATGAGGCTCAACTATGGCACCAGATCTTGAGCAACTATGTTATGCTGAGTACCCATGAGACCGTGATACCGGCCGCTATGATCACCCTCCTTTGGTGTGTGATGGAGGGTAAGGACCTGTACTTGCCACGCTTTATCCGGTCCTACATGGCTAGGGTCCACGTCCAAGGCACTCTTCCCTTTCCCTATTTGGTTACATAGCTGGGTCGTCGAGCTGACGTGCCTTGAGAGGATGCCGATGAGAGGCCACCGGCTGCAGACTGCAGGAAGATTATTCCTCACAGTAGGAACTTTCTAGCTTTGGGCTACAGACCCCCACCCTTCACTGCTACTGATGAGACAGCCACACCTTTCGCTGGTCCTTCTTCCTCCACAGCTACCCCTGCTACCACTACTGTACCTCCACCTACCTCAGAGCCAGTTTATCACCTAGTGCACCGCTTGTTTCAGCAGCTAGACAGGATGGAGCGCTGCAACCGGCGCCAGTATGAGAGATCTGAGTGTCGCAGCCGGCGACGTTATGAGCACCTGAAGCTGTTGATACGATCTAGCAGCGACATCCCCTCCGAGCCTGACACTCCATTAGAGCCATCTGAGGATGAGGCGGATGAGCACGAGGAGGAGACCCATCCTCAGAGAGAGGCTCCGCAGGCAGGCTCAGAGCAGACTGCACCCCACCAGGAGGACCTACCTCAGATTCAGGCTGCAGATCCCGAGATCCCTATACAGTCAGCACCTCCTTTGTAGCAGCCGGATCCTCAGACCACCACCACAGAGACTCCAGCTACCCATCCTTCCGAAGCTGACACTCCTTCACACCCAGCCTGAGTGAGCATCGAGGACGATGCTTTATTTTAAGTGTGGGGAGGTCGCCATCTCTGGCATACTATTTTGGTGAACCACTATAGACCCTTCTTTTTTTTTATTTTGGCTATTTTTCTGTATTTTTCTCTTTATTTTTATTTTTATTTTCTGAGTACTTATACATTGCTACTTTCATATATTTTTACTCTATTTCTGCATTTTGCACTTTAGTTCATATTTTAGCCATTTAGTTTAGTTTGTAGTTCTAACTTATTAGCTATAGAGTATGTGGATTAATTAGTATAGTTTACCCTTTTGGCATATAATAGTTTAATTTGATCAAAATAAAAGGAGTAGACTAGGAAATTTAAACAAGATCAAAACAATCCACACATTTTGTATATAAAGTATTACATCATGTAGTTAAGTTAACAACATTTCATCAAGGAGGAACACTAAAACTTTAGCCATCCAATATATTTTACATTGAGAATAATGGGAATTTTTAACTAAACCTCCATGACATATATGAATGATATATGATTTATGAGTTTGAGAACATACAGCCTGTGAGTTTTGAGCTTAATTGTATGGTTACATTTAAAGCATAATATTTTATTCCTGTGTGCTCCATCCTTCTTTTTTATTCTGGTGTTCTTTGCTTTGTTTCAATCTATATGTCCGAATATAGAATATAATTACATACCACGAGAGTGATTGAGGCCTTGTTTGATTTTAACTCACTTATCCCAACTAAAGCCTACCTTTTACATCACCCTTGTCAGCCTCCTTGAGCTTTAATCCCATTGTCTTATAACCACATTACTAGCCTTAAGCAGAAAAAAAATCCCAAGTTGAATCCTTGGTTAGCTTAAGATAGAAATTGTGTAATTGTTTAAGTGTGGGGAAAACTTTATGGGAACATGGATGATAGAAACAAAGGTAGAAGAGTTGAAAAGAATAAAGATGTTTTGGGAAGCATGCTCATGTAAAATTAAAATAATTATTACCATGTGCATTTAAAAAAAATACAAATTAAAGCAAGTGCACATGGAGCAAAAAATAAAAATAAAATATGAGTATGTAATATCAAAAGTGGGGAAAATATGGGAAAACAGGTAAAGAAGCTTTACTTTAGGAATTATGTATGTTAGGTGAGATCTTGGATTAATTAAGGATTCACTTATTAGCTCACTTAGCCTTATACATATACCCTTACCTTTACCTTGGCCCCATTACAACCTTAATTAAAGACCTCATGATTTTTGGTATGTCTATATTTTATAATTGTTGATTGGTTAGATGAAGAACAAAGTTATAGAAAGCAAGGATAAAAAGAAGAATAGAGTGATTAACCCAATAAACACTGAGTGATTAGAGAGTAAACACAAAATCCAGTGAGGGTTCAATAACTCATTAACATATATCTATGTTTAATTTGTTAATTGTCTTGCAAGTTTATAAAATATTTTTCTTCCCATCTCAAGTGTAAAAGTGCTTTAACATTATCTAAGGTTGGCTATGTATATATGATCCCTTGAGAATGTGAATTGATTTAACTACATGTAAGATTTATATATGAGTGAATAAAATTAGAATTGTATTTAGATTAGAATTGCATTGCATGGCATTCAACCACTTCAACCTTACTTTTTACCTTGGATATAGCATGAGGACATGCTATTACTTAAGTGTGGGGAGGTTGATAAACCCATATTTTGTGATATATTTTGTGCTTAGTTTGAGTGATTTATTCAATCCTTCACACACTTATTCATATTAATTGCGTGGTTTTACTTTCCCTTCCTTATTATGTGATGTATGTGAAAAACATGTTTCCTATGCTTTAAAATTAATTATTTTAATTACCTTTATTTCCATTCAATGCCATGATTAGTGTGTTGAGTAGTTTCAGATCTTCTAAGGCAGGAATGACTTAAAGGATGGAAAAGGAAACATACAAAAATGGAAGGAAAGCGTAAATAAGAGTTTTGGAGAAACTGGCATCCACGCGATCACATGGATGACGCGACCACGTGCCAAGAGCGAAGAAGCAGCGACGTGGCCGCATGACTAACGCGACCGCGTGACCCACGCGGACGCGTGACAGAGGCCACGCACCAGAAATTGCAGAAAACGCTCATGGCGGATTCTGAAGCCCTTTTTGGCCCAAATCCAAGTCCAGAAGGCATAGACCAGAGGTTATGAAGTGTGAGAATGCATCCATTCAGAGACTCTCGAATTTTTAGTCACTTTCCATGATTTAAGTTTAGTGGGAGAGAGGTTCTCTCCTCTCTCTCTTTAGGATTAGGATTTAAGACTTCTCTTAATTTTAGGAGCGACTCTCAATCCCAGGTTTAATGTTCTTTTACTTTACATTTATCTCTTATTTTTAGATACTTGAATTCTTATATTAGTTATGTTGCCTATTTGGCTTATGCCACATTCATGATGATTTTCTTATTTAATGATATTTGAGGTATTTCAGTTTAATATTGCTTTCTTTTGTTTATGCTATTGATTATTCCCAATCTGAAGACATTTTTATTCCAGCAGATTTAATTTCTTTTCTTTTTGGTCTTGGTTAAGAAATCAGTAACTCAGGAGTTATCTTAGCTCAATATAATTGATAACTATTATCTTTGCTAATTGAACTGAACTTCAATAATCCCAACCTTTTCTTAGGAAATAAATAGGATTCGAAGGTCAACTAATTAGTCCCTTGACTTTCCTTTGCTTTAGCAAAGTTTAACTAAGTGGAATTAAGATTCAACTTTCATTATTATTGATAAGAATAACTAAGTCTAGACTTCCAATTTCTCATACCTTGCCAAAGGGTTTGCTTTACAGTATTTATTTATTTTAATTGCCATTTAAATTATCTGCCATATTTATTCCTCACTCTCAACCCCAAAATACACTTTTTCATAACCAACAATAAGAACATACCTCCCTGCAATTCCTTGAGAAAATGACCCGAGTTTTAAATACTCGGTTATCAATTTATTTAGGGGTTTGTTACTTGTGACAACCAAAACGTTTGTACGAAGGGATTTCTGTTGGTTCAGAATCTATACTTACAACGTAACTTTATAAAATTCTTTACTAGCAAAAATCCTAACGTCACCTTCTCATCCATTAAGACCATATGCAACAGACTTTGAGAAGGATCCAAAGCAGGATTCTTGTGGTATCACAACTTCACAACTTTAACATGCACTTTCCATGATTCTCTCCACGGAGTGATTTTGTCTACCAGATCAACACGGTTATTCATTCCCAAAATATGAAAGATAAGAACACCAAAATTAGAAAATATACACAGAAGAACTCAAAACTAAGATGAGAAGATAAACACATGAGTTGGAGTTATAAACTCCCAAATTTAACAAAAACTAAAGCTTACAATGTAAGCTTCACATATAGGACAGAGATAGACTAATAGGCATATATAGATTGATATGGCTGAACACATTATTTAGGAAGATATCACAAGTTACCAAATACTCATGGGAAAAGAGCAAAAAACAATATGGGAAGAGACCTGTTGCAAATTACCAAATACCTACCATATATAGTTGATTTGACAATTCACAATAAAGAAAAAAGAGAATTTCATCAGTCAACTATACTAAACACTACAGTTAACTTCAGTCCAACAGCAGAAAGAAAATTATATAATTTATAATCAGCCAACCCCCCCAAGAAGTAAATTATTTCACAGAAACACCAACAGCACAAACATAGGAGAGAACCATTGATTTACAAAAAAAAGTAACAATCACTATGATTAAATCAGAAACCAAATAACTCAAAATTAAATGATAGATCTAGAAAACAGCAACAATTAACACAAAAAAGAAATTGAAACTGGAGAAGGAATCGAGAAACAGATTGAACAGGGGCGAATGGAACCATAGCCCACATATACCTCTTGAACTGCGGTGGCAACATCTTCTATCCAAAACCGAGAAATCAAGATGGAGAATGAGGTATGCTCCACAGAGGGAGACAGAGCAACCCTGGGGAGAAGGAACAGACACAAAGAATAGAACAACACCCTCATGGTGGAATCGAATCGAATGGCAGAGATAGCCATAGCTTCTCTGCATGTGACCAGAACCGAGGAGGGAAGCCGAAATCTTAGTCGAGGATGGGGGTGCGGCGATCATCCGACGAATGGAGATTTGGTTAGGGATAGAGGAAACCGTGTGAGGCAGAAACGTCTTTTAGGATCCCTAATCACCCAAAAGTGATGAACTTGATGAAAAGAAATTAGAATGACCTCACTTTAATTAACTTTAGCATTTAATTGAGATGATTATATTAATAAAAACAAATAAATGCAACCAAGTGTTTTTTTGACTCGTAGAAAAAAAATAAAATCAATAATTTTATATATTTTAGTTTTTTATTTTATGAAAAATCAATGTATTAAAAAAATACTTTAAATTGAATTTTTAAAAAAATAAAATTCTGGTTCATCTATTAAAATAGCTACATTTTAAGTAAAAAAAATAAAACAAAATCAATTGAGATTTGGATAAATTCATAAGAATAATATATAAAATAGTTATAATATATTTTATTTGAAAAAAATAATATCAAATTTAAAAAAGTAAATAATTAAGTTTTTTTAATAAAATTTCATATTTTCATAAAGATATAGGGCCCGCTTGCAAAACTTTAGAAGTACTTTTTTTTAACTTTTAATTTATGAAAAGTAGTAATATTAATGTCTGATACAATTTTAAAAATCAAATTGCAACTTTCTAAGAAGCAATTTAGAAGCTTATAAACAAAATTAAAAAAAATGACTTCTCTCATAATACATTTAATTTTCATCAGATTTATATAAAATAAGCACTTTTAGAGTTAAAAATCCAAACACAAAATAACCTATTTATAAGTTACTTTTAATAGAGTCATTTATCATTTAAGTTATTTTATCAAAAAGAAAAGTTCGTTACCCAAACTGGGTCATAGTCAATTAACTTTTTGATAGTCGCTAAAATAACTGTATTTAAAAACTGACTTTTTTTAAACAAAAAAAATCAAAATAAAATATGAACCATCAATTCTATTCATTAAACAGGAGGATATATCTTAAATGAGAACAACAATTATGTACTTATAGAATATGCCATATTTGTATAGACCATTTGATTATATTACAGAATGATCAAAGATTAATATAAAAGAAGAATATTGATAAATGTAATAGATACATAATATCTTAGTGCATAATTAAGTAGTTTAAATAACAATACTATAACAATATCTAAAATTGTACAAAATTATTTTGAACCAAAACAAAATATTTAAAATATTAGACATCAAATTAGATTTTTTACTAAATATTAAAACCAAAATAATAAAAAAAATAGAGGACAGAAGCCACCAAGAATAATTGATACATACATTATAAAAAAGTTACCTAAATATATTTCTTAGAAATAACAAAATAAAATAAAATTGTATAGACCGAGTGTAATTACGATTAAAATAATTTTTTTGTTTATAACATTAAAAAGAAACTTACATTGGTATCATATAACCTTTCTTGCTATAAGAAGATAAATAATTAATTTTGATTAATAAGATGGAAATATTTTATTTTTATAAATAAATTAACAATATAATTTCTTTCTATTTTTTTAGAAAAAATAATATCAGAATTAAAAAACCAAAACAGTGAAGACGAAAACAGGTTTAGAAGTAAAAGGACCAGAAGAGTGCACCTAATTGATTGCTTGCAAATCTTCTATTTGAGACTCTATGGGAAAATTCTTAACCTGCAATGAATGACAAGGAACCAAACACCGAAGAAACAGAGGCTGTACACAACATTTGGTAGCGCAGAGAGAAGCAAATCGGGAAATAAAAATAAAGGGGATTGGGTTCAATTTGATGATTACCTGATCAACTAAATCCGCAAGAAAAGGGGCTTGCGTGAAGGAATCGCAAGAAAAGACAGCTGACAACGAAAGCAAAGAGCAGCACATGCACCCTTCCTGAGGAGAAAGCCACGCTGGAGAAGAACGTCCAGCTTGGATGTGTGCGGGCCTGAAACGTAGATAGCTCTCCACATCAGAGATGAAACCACGCGCATGCTAATATATAGTAATATATCCTATATTTATAAATCGTATGAATATTCTTCTTTCATAACATCCTTTGATTTTCAATTAATAGAATCTAACAGTCCATAAAAAATGGTGCACCTAGTGCACACAACATGGTTGAGACGATTTTACACATACCCTAGAGAAACTGTCCATCTATAAAGAAAACTTACATCAAAATAAAACTATAAATTACACAGATAAGATTAAAATGTATACAAAGAAACTATATTATATCTTATCAAAAGCTTCCGTAAATACAACATTTTCGGTACTGACAGGATCAACTAATTCATCACCACAAACTAAAATCTTAAGACCATTTCTATTCCTAACTCGGGAAACAACTACATAAAGTTGACCGTGACAAAACACAGGACGACGCAAGAACAAACCGACTGTTGATAATGTCTGACCCTGGCTTTTGTTTATTGTCATCGCAAACGACAGAGAAACCGGGAACTGATGGCGTTGGAATTTAAACGGTATAACTGTATCACTGGGAATCATATTCATTCTACTGATAAAAACTTTATCCCCAACATTGCTACCAGAAACAATATCTGCACCGATCACATTTCTCCCTAAATCTCGCACAACAAGTCGGGTACCATTACACAAACCCCCAGCTGGATCAATATTCCTCAACAAAATAATAGGAACACCTATTTTCAACTTCAATGAATGATTAGGTAGACCAGAACACCTAATCTGATTCAAGAATTCAACATTTATCCAATCAACATCAACATCAGAATAGACATCACTACCACATATCGAATCAGCACTGAGATAATTTTTCTCCTGCCCGGGCAACAAGTCAACTATATAATTATTTATCTCTTCAACATTGTCGACAGTCGGAGCCAAAATTGTCCTATCCTGGAAAAAACTTGGATCACGAAAATTCTGAACCAAATTCGGATAGATTGTATTTATAATATCTTTCACTGGATTTTCCAAGATAGGAATTATTAAATTAGAAGGAATATCAACAAAAATTTTATCATTGACCATTGTTCCACACCGACCTTCACCGATTTGAAGTATCCAATCTGAAAATGACCTTAACTCCTGAGGAGTTGATTGTTCCAATCCCATTGTTAACCTCATATTTTTTGTCAGACAGTAAACTTCACAAAATTTCCAGAGGACAGAAGAATTTATCGAAGCCATCACAATCTCAGCACGAGAATCTTTCGGAATAACTGGCAAGACTTGCCTGAAATCACCACCGAGAACGACCACCTTTCCACCAAAAGGTAAATCTTTATTCATATCAGAGACCGAAACCATTATATCACGTAATGTCCTATCGAGTGCTTCAAAAGCCAACTTGTTAGTCATTGGTGCCTCATCCCAAATAATCAAATCAGGCAATCGGACTACCTCATCTTTTGCACTATCCTTCTTAATCCGACAAACAGTATCTTCAGTCAGCTCAACAGGAATATTGAACATAGAGTGAGCCATCTTACCACTAGGTAACAATAGAGAAGCAATACCACTAGAAGCAACGTTTATAACAATCCTTTTCTCAGATCGCAATCTAGCCGACAAAACCCTGTATAAAAAAGTTTTTCCAGTGCCACCAAACCCATAAACAAAAAAGAATCCGTGCCTCTTATTCAAAACGCAATCAATAATTTTATCGTAGACCACCCTCTGTTCTTTATTTAACTTTAAGACGTTTGCATCATGCTCACGAGTCAAAGAAACAATGTCATACTGCAACTCACACAGCAGCATCAAGTTGCTAAATTGAGACACTAAAGAGTTATTAGGAACTGGCATACCGGTATAATTTCTCAATGATTTTCCATTACTCTGCAATAGTTTCTCAATCTCTAACAAACAAAATGTTTGCAACTCGTCCTGACTCATCGTTAGATCTACATTTAACAATAATTAATAAATATTAGCACGATAATATAATTTCTGCACTGTTTAAGTTCATGTGTGTCTGCTTGTCATATAATAAAATCACCATGAACAAAATTCTTACCAGGATATTGCAGCTCATGCCTTCTGCGATAAAGAATATCATCAGACAAATAGGCCCAAGTTTGTTCCCAAACTGACAGAGGCCTTCCCATGGAACCAAATAACAACAACATCACAAAAAACCTCCTTAGCTGTGCAGCGGACGCTACCTCGGCAACTTTCTTAATAGCAGAAACATACTCTTTATCATCTATCAAGAATCCCATGGCAGAACATGCCTCCTGAAATGTATCATAAGTAACACCATTCACAGTTCTTATACTTCGAAAACTGGTACAACCTCTCTACACATTCAAAAGCATCCGCATATAGAAAAGTTCACCAGATGACGGATGAGCAAAACTCAATCTTCCAATTAAGAATCCCCTCTATCTCGGCTTCCACTCCCTACTATTCGAACAATAGACAAATTTTCCTGGATATTCAACATATGTTAAAGACCGCCCATCCGGGAACCGTCTGTTCGCCATCATCCAACCCGTAAACATCGTCACCAAATCTTTGTTGCGCAAATAAACATGAGTGGTGATATCAGCATCATCGAATACAACATGCTACTGGTTCGAAAGGTGAAAAGTCAACCTCTGTACTGACGGCCATCTATGATGAATATCATAAGCAAAAATTCTCCACATAGATTCAGACGGTGATAAATAACGACAGTCATAATACTGCTTGATCTCATCAACTACCTAAGAAGATTCCCTAACATAATATGTTTCTCCAACAGTTGTAGTGACCCGATCCAGACCCTTATTGATATACTTAAAAAGATACTTGATGACGTTTGACTTGTTACAGAACTTAAGATTTATGTGAGCTTGATATTTCATTAACAGCAGTGGATTATAAGGCACAACAAATCTGTTGTCAATATCAACGTCATTGATCTTCACTGTCACACCCATATCACGACGTCTATAAATCAGATAGCCATCTTCATCAAAGCACGTTTGATCAACAAATCTTTTCGGATAAAATTTTGAGCACTTACCATCTTTCATGCAAGGAAAACTCGGTCTAAGAAGACCGCAAGGACCATGGATCATGTACTTGGTGACGACATTATAAAGAGATGGAAATTTCTGTGGATTAGGTAGTTCAGCACAGATGAATTCATCAACAATTTCAACACTTTGTAAGTTGCTTTCCCCGTTAAGCCATAGTAAAATGTGTGCATGCGGTAGACCTCTTTTTTGGAACTCAATAGTATACATACCTAAAAAAATACAAAAAACATCATAAAGAAGCCAGACAACTACATCTACAAAAACAACAGACATAAATTGAAATGCTAAGCAAGAAAGGAACATACCTGCATTAAGTGGACCAAAAAATACACCTTCCTTGAGATCGCTTAGCAGGAATTTCAACTTAGCATGAAAAACCCAGCAAGAAATATCAGGACGATCAGCGATGGGAATTCGCTCTCGCTCCGTGAACCGCTGAAATTCAGGCCAATTTGGATTACACGTAATAGTAAGAAATAAATCTGGATAGCCAAAATGTTTACAGATTTCCATCACATCCTAACAACGATTAAACATATAACGTCTACCACCAGTGAACAAAGAAGGCAAGATGACTCGTGTCCCAATTGAAGAAGCTTCGTCGTCACCACGACGCATAGCCTCTTCTATTCCTTGAAGCACTTCTCCTCTAATTGTACTTTGCTTCATCCTAATCTCATACAACCTCTGGGACTCTATCATCATGAAACAGTCAACAACAAATTGTTGAAATAATCGCCTACACTTGTGAATAATTCCATCTTCTTGCTCCCTAATTTGCAAATGAAAACATATGAATTCCCTGAGAGAAACCCTTGTTCTTCTTCCAGGGACATATCCCTCCTGTTGACCTCGATATGGAATATTCAACTGGTAACCATCCTCGCCATATGGAAACAACAACGGATATTGTAAAGGCCAATACAGAGCATGAGTTTCATAGATACGTTGCAACTGACCAGCAGTAGATCGAACAATAATGTCACGACCATGATCCGACGAATCAAAATCTCCAACAATCAGAGCAGCAACTTCATCACAAGAGGGAGTATTGTAATTTCTTCGATCAACCTTCCTATGCGAATACAACTTCAAAGAGAATATCTCGGATGGATGACACTGATAGAATTCTCTGACTCTTCGAAATGACTGTGCTATGACATTATGAGTATCGATCATTTGCAATAACTCAATTATCAATTCTTTATCCATCTCAGATGTCTGCCTAAAACAAATATACATTAACCACAAAAATATATTTAAAACCACACAGGATACAATTTCAATATGTTTTGATAAATCATTATCAACCAGGAATGATTAATAACACATTATAACGGGAATAAAACACAATATAACTATGCAATGACAGATATAAACGTGTTTTTCAATGCAAATAACATTAAAACATCAAGGAGATAGAATAAAAAAAATTAACAACAAAACTTTAAACACACATACCGAAAGATTTCTTGCCTATGCATTATCTCATACTGAGTGTCGTATATATATAATTGCGCAAATTTAGGCTTCTGACTAGGATCTGGGAGCAAACTTCCAATCCGATGATAATTTTGACCAGTTATTATAAACTGCGGTGGACCACTCCCATCATTCACTGAATCCAATACCTTACCACCAAGAGACGTGAAGACAAACATACTATTATAGGATCAAATATTTTTTTGGAAATACAAACTCTTCCTATCATGTCCACTAATCAAATTATATAACAGATCTGGAGGCTTTCGAAGATAAGGTAATTGAATTTTCCCTTTTGAGCAACAAACAGTAAAAACATGTCGACTAATTATAGAATCTCTTTCAACACATTCTGATAACCAAAAACACGCCCAACAGATTGAGCATTCATAGTTAGGATCACCAACATCAAGACAACCTGGTAAAGATAAACCAGAAAAAAACATGCATAAGAATAAAAAAATTTTTATCTGAATTAGATGCCATGAAAGAGATTGAACATAAAAATGAATAAACCATTAGCTTATTGATATAATATATAATAAATACTTGACTCGTTTAAATTTTGTAAGAAGAATATATAGGAAAACACTATTTCTATTTTACACTGCCTGAATAATATCTCATCATGGAAGCAGAATAGAATCTTTTAAAACTAACTAAATAAGATTTTAATTTGAGTATTATTGAATAATAGATGATTTAAGAAAGAGAGCGTACCTTGTATCTCACTTTGCCAGAATAGCGGATGATCAATAACAGAAGCAACTTGACTTAATGAATTTATCGAAGGATCATATATTTCTGATTGGTCTATATCATCCATTTTAATTTAAATTAATAGAAATTTATGTAAATATATATTTAACAACCAAATATAAAAAAAATTCATGATGAAATAAGAAATGAATTGATTATTTAATAATCAGCATAAAAATTGAACATTAAAAATGTAATAAACTACAAAAACCAATCTGAAGTAACATTGATTTATTAAAAAACAAAATGTAGATAAAGCATAATGCATATTCAAAAAGAGTTTGTTTTCTTTTTTAATGTTTTTTTTATCTTAAACAGGGCTTAAAGCCCAAAAACAAAAAACACACTAAACATGAGTGGTTCTGTAGAACTCCACTCCACGCTCATCAGCTTCCACCAAGAGCACCATCATAGCTGGGACTTCTTCAAACAAGGTGATTCCTTTTCCCATTCCTTGCTCATATTTGGCTAAAGCATCGGCACATTGATTCGCCTCTCTGAAGATGTGCCGAATCACCACCTTCTGTGGTTTTGTCAGCAACTGCTTGATCAACCTCACTAGGGAAGCTCCAATGTGAGTCTCAGCCGCGGTACTTCGGATGAGATTAATAGCACAACTCGAGTCAAATTCAACTTCCAGGTAGGGGATATGCAAATCTACTGCTAATTTCATTCCTATAAAGAAACCCCAAAGCTCAGCTATAGTGATTGTACATTTTCCAATATTCATACTGAAACCAGCGACGAATCGTCCTCTGAAATCTCTGATTATGCCTCCGCTTGCTCCTTTGCTATCAGGTTGAAACACAGAACCATCAACGTTAAGCTTGGCCCATCCTCTTTTCGGCGGCTTCCACCCAATCCATACTGTTCTGGTAAGACGAAGTGCTCTTCTACTCTATTCTGTGATATCTAGAATGTGGTTGTAGTTCTCTGCCAAATTTTGAATCTTGTGATGCATCTGATTATTCTGGGTAATTAAGTTGTTAAACACTAATTCATTCCTGCATTGCCAAGCTAGGTTACAGGTTGTCACAAAAGTAATGGTCCACGGAGTACCATTCTGGGTTGGAGTATGTTTACCCAAGTTATTTTTAAGCCATTCTGAATAGGAAAGGCTAAAAAATTCTTGTTGTAAACTACTATTGACAATGTTGTTCCAAACAGTGAGGATAAAAGGGCAATCACGCAGTGTATGGAGCAAAGTCTCTTCTTCTCCTTGGCATCTTGGGCAGTTACCATCTTCAGTAAGTCCTCTCCTTCTTCTTTTATGATTTATCAACAATGCCTCATGAGTGAGTAGCCAGCAAAAAGATCTAAGTCTTTGTGGTAATTTGGCTTTCCAAATCTGTTTGTATAGAGACTGCTCCTCTCTATCTTCAATATAAAAAGTTTCATAGGCTGATTTTATAGAAAACACGCCATTTGGGTAGGACATCCAACTGATGGAGTATTCCCCGATTTACAAATTAGGAGCTTTGATTGTATGTAGAATATATATGACTTCCTCGGGTAGAACACGATTTAGTGCTTCCCAATCCCAGTCTCCATTTTCGTTGACATAGTCTACAACATTTTCATTGAGTTTGTCCTCTTCCAGATTAGTTAATGTAACCTCTTTCAGATTAGTAAACCCCGGGATCCATTTCTCCTTCCAAAAAAGGGCTTTATTCCCATCTCCTAGTCTTCAGATGAGATTGGTTTTGAACTTCTCCCAAACCTTGTTAATTCCGAGCCAGGCATTTGAGTTACTTGATCTATGTTGAATCTTTAGTAAGATATCTTCACCGCAGCCGTATTTGGCTCTCATGACTTTCACCCAGAGCTTATCTCTGTTGTGAATTAGACTCCAGGCGAGTTTCATGAGAAAGAGTGAGTTTGAATCTTGAGCCTTCCTCAAACCCAACCCGCCTTTCTCTTTGGGCTTGCATATATTATCCCAATTTAGCAAGTGAATTTTTCTTTCCCCTTCATTGCTTCCCCATAGAAAGTCTCTACAAATCTTGTCAATTTTTTGACACACTGCTGCTGGGATCTTCATGGTCTGCATGCAATAGCTTGGAATCGTTGCAAGAACCGATTGTATGAGTGTCCATCTTCCTGCTAAAGAGAGAGTCTTCCTGTTCCAACTAGACAGCTTGCTTTGCATCTTATCAATGATAAGCTGAAAGTGTTGTTTGTTACACCGTTCGTGAATGAGTGGAACTCCCAAATACTTTCCTAAGTTGACTATGAGGTTGATTCCTAGCTCCTGACTCAAATGATGTCTAGTGTTATGGTTGACGTTACTAGAGAAGAACACACAAGACTTTCCAAGATTGACCTTTTGACCCGAGCAACCGCAAAAAAGGGAGAGAGCATTCTTGATGATCCGAACTTGCTTCATATCCGCTTTAGCAAAAAGTACTAGGTGGTCTGCAAAACAGAGATGAGAAATTTTAGGTCCACCCCTTGAAAGCATGATAGGTTCCCATTTTTTTCATGAATTAATTTATTTATCAAGTGAGATAAGCGTTCAATACAAAGAACAAAAATAGGGGGATAAGGGATCTCCCTGTCGTATTCCTCTGGTAGGCCTGAAGGTTTCTGAAGGAGAGCCATTCCAAAGAATATTCATGGAAGTCGTTGATATGCAATAGTTGATGACTTTAATGATGTTGTCTGGTATACCGGCGTCCTTAAGAGTGTCCATTATGAACGCCCAATTTAGCCTATCATAGGCTTTTTCGAAGTCAATTTTTATAGCCATAAAACCCTTCCCATGCTTTTTGTTTCTCATAGTGTGAACCACCTCTTGGGCGACTAAAATATTATCTGCGCTTACCCTGCCAAGCACAAAACTAGATTGGGTGTTAGAGATAAGTGTGGGCATAAATTTTTTCAGTTTTGAAGCAATAATTTTAGTTACAAACTTATAACAGACGTTACAAAGACTAATCGGCCTAAAATGCCCAAAATTTTCCGATGAAGGAATCTTAGGAATTAAGGCAATTAGAGTTTTGTTAACTTCTGCAATATTGTTTGGTTCACTAAACACTCCCTTCACCCGTGTTGTGAGAGAGGTAGCCACCACATCCCATGCTTGTTGATAAAATTTTGCTGGGAGGCCGTCACTTTCGGGTGCCTTCCAGCTTCCCAAAGAAAAGACAGCATTCTTAATTTCCTCGTTCGTCACCTCTCTTGCAATTTCTTCATAGTCCCTATCCTGCAATCTAGGAAACTGGTTAGAGATACCAAAGGGATTAGAGACAAAATCAGAGCAATAAAGAGTCTTGAAGAAATTGACACCCCAATTTTTTAAAGTTTCTGCATCATCCACCCAATCTCCTTCTTCACTTTTAAGCGCGGTTATTCTATTTCTCTTCCTCCTCCCGTTAGCTTTTAAGTGAAAGTATTTTGAGTTCTTGTCCCCGAAGAGAATGGTGTCACATCTAGACATTTGCTGCCAATATGTTTCCTCCTGAATCGCTATGAGCTCATACTCCTTCCACAATTCTTTTTGTAATTTATCCAAAAAGGGATTGTGATTAAAAGAATGCTTATTGTTGATGCCTTCTAGTCTTGATAGGATGCGTTGTTTTTTGTTGAAAATGTTTCCAAAGACCTCTTTGTTCCATATCTTTGCCTTCTCAATGAAACCTGTTATATTATGTAAGAAATCGCTTTCTTCCAACCAGCTCTTTTTAACCAAATTGTTGTAGTCTTCATGTAAAACCCAAGGAGCAAGGAATTTGAAAGGTTTAGTTCCTTTATCCCTGTAGGCCAAACAAAAATCCAACAAAATGGGCAAATGATCTGACTTCAGCTTGGGTAAGTGCTTAATACCCACATCTGAAAAAACATCAGAAAACTTAACGTTACTTAAGAAACGGTCAAGTCTTCTCTTTGTGTTACCCCTTTGCCAAGTGAAAGGGGGTCCAATAAAGCCTAAATCTTTAAGATCACAATAAATTAAACAATCGTTAAATTTATCAGTGTCGAGAGATAGGTTAGAAGATCCTCCTGTGTCATTTAGGGAGAGAATAGAGTTGAAGTCCCCTCCTAGGCACCAAGGACCACTTAAATTAGTGGCAATATCTTTTAACTTAGTCCAAAGCTCGTTCCGTTCTCCCACCCTTGGACTTCCATAAACCGCTGTATAGAACCAAGGATCACTATTTTGCCACTAGACTTCAAGGTGAATAAATTGCCTATGAATGAGCAACGGCTTAATATTCCAAGAATTTTGTTTCCAGAGACACCAAATACCCCCGGAATATCCTTCTGCATCACTAATGCACCAAGAGTCAAACCCCAATTTCCTAATAATTGATTCAGCTTTCGAACCTGAGACATGGGTTTCCAACAAAACACAGAAATCAGTTTTATATCTGATCCTAAGGTCATTAATAATAGATTTGAAGCCTTTAGCCGAGGCTCCTCGACAATTCCAAATTAAAATATTCATGGATAACAATAAAACAAGAAAAAATTAAAGTCATGGAGATATAGAAAACCAAAACTCCCTAGTTTAGAGAATGTCAGTCTAGGCTTCCATGTCCTTTGGTTCCTCAGCCTTTCCAGCTGCATTTCCATTAATAGCAGATTCTTCAATTTTATACATATCAATAGCCATTTTATTAGCTTCACTGCTCATGTTCCCATCTTCTAGTTGTTTATCCTTTGAATATTCATTGCCTTGTGTTGAAATTCCTCCACCCATGATTTTTGCAATAAGAGCATCTGATACTGCATTGCCAGAACCATTTGTAGAAATATAGTTTCCTTCTTTGTGGCTTAGGTAGACTTCCTTGGCCATTCTATTGAACTGCCTCCAGTATTCCTGATGTCTTTGTTCTTGATCTTTTTTGTTGGTTTCATGTGAGTGTTGGTTGGCTTCCGCAATAATGATAGCTTTCTGTTTGTTTTTATTATTGCTCCACGAAATCAAATTATCCTGGTTCTGTTTTTTGGGAATTTCTGAGTCCTTTCCTTTTGTGTTCTTGTTTGGAGAGTTTGATTTTAGTGCTCCTTTTTGGCTTTGATTTTTGGTGTCCAGCCTGTCATGAGACTGATTTGCTTTAGGAAACCTCTCTTTCTTCTGTACTCTACTCTTTTGACTCGCCTAATTGATGTTTCCTTTACTTTCTTCTCTTGCCTGGTCTTCCTCCACTCCTTGTAGAGCGTCAAATCTGGTATTAAAGTTGCCTTTTTTATTCTCTCCATTTATATTTCCTGATCCTTGCTTGTATCTTCTTGGAGGCCTTTTGACAACCATCCATGGGCCATAAGGACTTTCCTCATAAATATCATATTTTATTCCTGAAATTTCGGCTCCTGATTGTTGTTTGTTTTTATTGTTAGTATTACTACCCTCTGATTCTGTTAATCCCTGAAGATCTGTAACATTAATATCTTTCCTGATTTGGTTACCCTGGTCTTCCCGAGTTGTCTGGTTCTGTGCTGCGGCTGCACCGTTGGTGTTTCGGCCGTTCTGATGTGTTGTTGCTGCCTGATTCTGGCTGTTCTCCATAGCATTCTTCGCTGTTTCAGGGCATCCATCACTCTTGTGTCCATATCTTCCACATTTGAAGCAGATTTGGTGAAGACCTTCGTATTCAAGCCCGAATACTTTCCCCAAAGCTGTGAATGTTGGCACCAATTTTTTCCTCAGATCAATTTCCACGCAAATACGAGCAAATTTACCCCTTGAATGTATAGATGTGTGTTCATCCACTTTTAACATTGTTCCAAGCATCTTTCCTACTTTCTATAGAAAATACCTGTTATACAATTCTGCTGGAAGATTAGGTATTCTTACCCAAACTGCCACTTTTTGGACCTCGCATTCTTAGGGAATAAACAGGGGTCTCCATCTTTGCACTAAAAGGTAGTGATCAGCAATCATCCAGGGACCCTCGAATAAGGCATGAGAATAGTCCTCCTGACTCGAGAAACGAACTAGGAAGTAACCCCCCACAAGATCCATTACTCGAACTGCTTCTTTCTTTGTCCATCTCCTATTTATCCATCTCTCTATTGTTTGAAGATTCAGATTCTTTCCTAGAGGTTTGATGATGAGTGCTTGCTTCCATGGTCTACACCATTCATCATATTCTTCTAGAGAGACATCTATAACTGGGTTGGAAGTGAAGGGAGTCTGCTGGCTCTCCATATGCTCCATGGGGTCTTCATCGGAGATGTAATCTTCAGTGACCATCTCAACAATTTCATACAGGTTTAGCTTATCCAAGCCATCACTCATAAGCCTATCCTTATAAGAAGGTTTAATGCTGGTTGTTGCAATATTATCAACCTGTATCCCTCCCATAGGTGTACCTTTTGATTCCTCCATAGTAATTTCTGGTGCCTCTTCTTCTTGGGTAACCTTCATAGTGTTTTTCGATAGCTCTTTAGCGTTCATTTTTACTTTCTTTGTGCTCCTTTCTACCTGATCCTTTTCTTCTGGTGATCTTTTTTCAGGTTCAGGGCTAATTGTTGCTGCATTCAGAGAGAGCATTTTTGGTCGAGAGTTTTCTTCTTTTTTTAATGTTAGAATAGAGTTTGTTTCATTATTTTAATTACTCATACTAATTATGTAAGTTTGAATTATATAATCCAAATCACAATTAGAATCATCTTGTGTTTTTTTAGACTTTAATGACTTTATTGATGCATAGCATTTTCCAAATTTTTTAAGGAACTCCCTTTTTTCTTTCTTATTTTAATTGAGTCATTACACTATTTTTTTCCTTAATTAGCTTCAAAGGCTTTGTTTTTCTTTTAATTGAATTCATGAACCATATTTTTTTGTTGTAAATACATCCTGATACAATTGAGCAAATCAATACCAATAATAGCCTAATAAAAAAAAGGAATTTTGTCTGAGGGATATGATTGAAACAAAAAAGATATTATATGCACCTAACAGAAAATTTTAAGAATTTAGAGGACCAATAGAGTAATTAATTTTTTTAATATGCAATTATTGATATGGTACTAAATGAATTTATTCGTACGGTACTAAGTGAGATATTAAATTAAAAAATATCAAGTACAGAAATCTCCTAATATATTTAATTTGGAATTGTATGAGTTACTATGAGTTAAATCAAACCTTTTAGGTATAAAACTGCAAAAAAACAATAGTAAATCAACAAACGAATGTGTTATTACATATAAACCAAAAGATCTTAAAATATAATTTAACAAAAACAAAATTGGACAGGGATAGAATACTTAAACATATTATTGTACCTGACAAAATAAAAGTTGAACTCTGGTAAACATTCTGGGACACGTCAACTAAATTTTCTAAAAGACAAAAATGAGCACAAAACATTGGAAACATATAAAATAAACATGTAAATTATTACAAACATAAGGACTAACTGCAAAAAATATAGATAGAGCAACAAAAATTACCAGAATAATCATTCAAAGAAACAACAGGCGTCGAGGAATGGAGCACCTCTAAAACATTAGAAAAGGAACAAAATTACAAAGACTCCAATGGATATAAAATGATTGAAAATTCAACCAAAATAATAAAAATATCACAAAATTAAAATCAATACCGACCTCTTGCATTTCGATTGTGACCTTGTGTTCGCTTTCTTTTCAAAGAATTTCTCCTATATTCTCTAGCAAGAACAGAATTCTGAGACATCTTTGTTACACATACTAAAAAAAAGAGTTTGAAACACAAACCACAAAAACTACCCCTAATTCATTGCAAAAAAGGCATTAACATTGTTAAGTACCCATAAAAAAACATGTATTGAAAAAAGGCGGGTCGATAGGAAAACAAATTGTCAATCTATTAACCGACAAATTTTCTATCTTTTTTGGGGGAGTAAGTGTTGGAGTTAACTTTATAAAAGCTAAACAGACCAAAAAAGAACTTACATATGAAAAAGATTCAACAAAAGACAGAAACAAATCCACTATCTGTTTTACGTTAAGCAATACGTGGAGTAACTCCCGATATAGCAGTAAAAGCAAGATGTGTAGGCGGATCTACTCATCAAGTTCCCATTGAAATAGGATCCACACAAGGAAAAGCACTTGCCATTCGTTGGTTATTAGGGGCATCCCGAAAGCTTTGATAAGGGAGAAAAGCAAACAAAATAAAGTATTCTAAAAAACACCAATAAGTAAATGACATGAAAAGATAAAGTTGTACAACAATGAACAAATGAAAATTAAAAACTACTGCATTTCATGAAAATATTGATAGTGATATGAACAATTACATATGGCTATCTCTCCTATGATAAGGAGGATCCCAACATCTGACAACCTATCCTAGTATGTAACCTAAACAGGCTGCAACATTGAAAATGTGTCCAATCCCTAGCAAAGTCACTATTACAAAAAAAGGGGTTGAGAATACAGATACGTGACATATAACCGGACCCAACACAAAAGGAAAACCCTTATATCTGACAATCTTATTTGTTGGACACAATCCAAAAAATTCAAACCAAAACACCATCCAGCCAGCATGATTACATTTCGAAATATTTGGAATCACAAGCCTTCTTAATCACTTGTAAATATACTATGTAAAATACCTACACCTACACACAGCAGCTCAATTCAACCCCTTCAATCACACCCCATTAACCTTGGCAACCTTAGACCCACGCTCATCTGCAACAGTAGCCGCTTCTTCAAATTGGAGATTCAAATTCCTCTTGCCCTTGGAGGTGACAACATCATTGTCATGAGTAACCTTTTCTCCATATTGGCAACGTGCATGGAAAACATGGGACAACACCTCCTATAACAAACAAAAATAATAAAACCTATGAAAGTCACTCAAGATTGGAAAATCCATTTAGAAACAGCACACATAGGAAGGAGAAAAAAATGTATATAACAGAACCTGAGTTTCCTTTTCTGGTGAGCTAAGTAATATATCCAGTTCAGCAGAAAGATCATCACTAACAGTATCATTGGTGGGTGTTTTCTCATCTTTTCCATCTTCACCATTAACTAAGGCAGCAAACTCAGACCCTCCAGAAACAGCAGGCTATTTTTCAGCAAGAAAATCTATAAGAACTGAGAATTTAGATAAAATCCCACAACACTCACCAGCAACTTTTTCACTTTTGATACAAGTCTTTGATGACTCCTCCTTAATACCAATATCCCCTTTTCCAAACAGGACAGATTTGTGTAAATCAGGCTCCTATTCACATGGCATAAGAGTTTAAAGACACATTACACCATAAGAAAAATTCACCAAAATAGAATATAAAAGGAAAGAAAGAACAAAACATGAATTTACACAATCTAAGGATAATTATAAGAATATGTAACCTTTTTTGGAGTAGACTCGTCATCAGCATCATAATTGGGAAGTTCAAACATGGTAATAATGGTGGGATCATCACATATTCTCCTAACTCGAAAAGTGCCATAAAATGTATCATGTGGGACACCTTTGGTATCAACCTTAAGCAGTAACTTCTTTCCAATGAGCCCTTGGAAAATGGGAGGATAAGTATCCCCACATACAAGCTATTTTGAAAGTAATACATAGGAAATACAGAGTTTAAATAACAAATATCACATCCCATAAACTGAACAAAACACAAAAGACAAAGTAAGTACATACACTTGCATCTCTTTGAACCTCACTAAACAAGTCAGCACATGATTTGTTAAGCAAATAAGATGCCTCACGATCAAAGAGAAGGAAAATACCCTCCCCACTATGATTTTCAACTGTTATTTTAACTTTAAATCTGAAGAGAGAGAAAAAAAGGAATACAATGATTCAGAAAAAATAATACCAAGAAACATTATTTTTACAAACAATCCACAAGACAAAATAAAAATACACTTTCAACAAAATTTTTGACCTTGGAGTGACATTGGTTATGTGCTTCAAACAGAAATCACAGTAATATGCACCATTCTGAGGATAGATACCCTTTCCACACACACAAGCAGAATACCACCAGCCTCCATCCTCAACAATACCTTGGATTGTACCAAAAATGATAAAAGAACCCTCCTATCCAAACGGCATTTCAGAATTTGTTAACAATATGAATGAAAAATCAGATCTCGAAATTGTTGTTTGATTTTATTTTTCAGTTCATTTGTACATAAAATAAACATAAACACAACTAACTCAAAAGAAGACAACTTGATTCTTATCTTGAAGCTCTTCAATGGTGCATTTTCTAGTTAAACGCATGAAATCATCTTCCAAGGACACAACTTTACCCTCATTTGCAATAAACAGTGGCTGAGTACCATTCACCCCTTGCTCAATCATACTAAAAGAAAAAAATTATGATAATACTTGTACTTGTTAGCCTAAATTGGCTGTAAATAAAGAATAGAATAAAAAATCAACAAAATAAACCATCCTAACCTCTGCCTGAACTCAACAACCTCAGGAAGATCAGGATTAAATAACATTTGAGTGGCATACATCACATTTTGAAGGCCTACTTGACCTACGCAGGAACACAGAAAGAGTCAATGTAACACCCTACCATACAGAGTCTTATGCTTAAGTCATAATTCAGAGATGGCAAGGTATTACGACCTCTAAAATAAAATTTAGTAAGTATAGTAGTATGAATGACTGATTATAACTAGGAGCCTTTGTAGAAAAGGGGGTAAACAAAAATCGCAACTCTAAAGCGCAACACTCCGATCGATAACATAACGAGCAAGGATAAACCAACGCGAGATTATATATATATACAAAGGAGTGTCAAAAACAGGAATATCAAGACTCAAGATCCGGCTGCGAAGATAACCGGTCCGAACATAGCAATATATACATATGATAAAAATAAGGAAAACCCCAAAGGAAACCCAAAGGGACACAAATACATAGAACCTATTCTCCAAAATTCTCCCATAAGAGGAGTCATCACAGTTTTTATTATTTAATGGAGATAAAAGTATCTAAGCAAAACATATAAACCAAAACATAGTCCCGAGAACAAAGGATCTTCACAAATCTAGAAGTCTCCAGCATGCCTCAGCGGGAAACCTCACGTCCTGCATCTGAAAACCACAAAATCCGCATGGGTGAGAACCAGAGGTCCCCAGCATGGTAACAGCTTCCACATATATAATACATAATAATGGAGGAAAGCCGAAGGCAATCCTAGAACTTCCTCCAGATAATATCAAAGCTTATAAACAAGCTAAACCATAAAGGGCATCTGACTAAAGATACTTCAGTCTAACTAATACTTCCCTTTCCAATTCCTTCAAACCTCCCAACCACCAGCAAGAGTATAATGTAGCAAACACAGTTATATCAGACAAGAGATATACAATTAGGAACAAGTAAGGCATTTAGACAATTAGCAAGTAATATGCAGTCAAATAGGCAATCTCAAACAATTCATATAGTATGCATATGATGAATGCCTGTCCCTAGTGGCTGATGATATCATCTTGTCGGTTATAGAGCCAACCCGACAAGTCCTGGTCGCTAACCATTGGACTGTCCCTCTGTCACGCATCCCCAACTCGAGTTATACTCGTTATAAACTTGATCATAATCATGATCTATATCCATCACCCTCACTGGTGAATATCTACGGGGGCGAGCTCATCCGGGTCTTTCACAGTGCCCGGCCACACTTACGACATAGGGTCAACAGAGTATCAAGTCTCAACCTGGAGCACGTGGTGGCTAGCCACTACTACTACCCAGGGAAACTCGTATCTCAGATAGTGGAAGTGCAAATCACAAATATCAATAATTCAGCATAAACATGCATGAATTCTCATCCATGGATCAACATCCATATCAGCCATCCGGCTCACGGTTCAGTCCAGAACCAGCCAAAATTCATATCATACACAGCCATTCCGGCTCACGGTTAAATCCATAACCAGCCCATTGGCATCCTGGTTAAATCCATAACCAGCCATCTCATTAACAAATACGGCCTTTCGGCCCATGGCATAACAAGCACTTCCACCACCATCCTCCGCATCTCACATAATCATCTTTGATCCTCATTGATCATTCATTTTTCCCTTGCTTCACTCGCAAGTTGCCTCATTCACTAGCCCCTTTTTAATAGCTAGGCATGTCATAATGATTTAAGACATAAATGGTGAGATCGGAGGCTTAGAAGTATGAGATTTGGCTTTTAAAACTCAAAAATCAACTTTGGGATGAAAACAGGGCCACGCGTACGCGCACTCCACGCGCACGCGTGGATGGCCTCAAAAACTCATCGACGCGTAAGCGTCATGCACGCTAACGCGTGGATTGAAAACTAGCCAAACGACGCGCACGCGTCAACCACGCGTACGCATGGATACTCTCGTGCCCCAGGCACAAAGCTGGCACAGTTTTCGCACAACTCTCTGGAAAATGGCTGGGCATTGGGTGCAGCACAATCGGTGCACCCGCGCACATCACGCGCACGCGTGGATGGCATTTTCTGGAAGAACGGCGCGTACGCGCCAAGTGCGCCTACGCGCGAGGGGTATTTCTGCTAAAAATTTTCTAAGTTAAAAGCTGCAGAATTCACCAATTTAAACCCCAATCTTCCAACGGACATAACTTTCTCATTTTAAATCGTTTTTCACCCGTTCTTCAAACGGCATGGACATCCCGAATCCAATTTCATTTCTAAATATATTTGGCACAAAACAGAGATCTGTAGTCCAAGTTATATCCCACCAAAGTATGCCCAAAAACCATGTTTTTCATAAAAACCACAAAGTGCCATTTTCAAAACAAGTCATTTCCAACTCTTCTCAAAATCAATCAAAACATGCCATTTTCATCCTTTTTCTTTGAAATCAATCAAAATATATCAATTTCAACATCAAGCCTCCTCAACTCACACATTGAGACTTTACCACAATATACAAAATCACTATCCCATCATTTTAACCCACTTCACCCAAGTGGCTCAAACTCAAATATTTTGACATATCATATACTCTTCCTCATGCCAATTCACACAACATCAATTCCACTAAATCATCATAGTATACAATTAATATCATACTCACCATCAACATGATTCAACCCACAATTCAACCATAACCAATCATCAAGCATATATCACATCATGCATATTTCTCATACATCATACCATCAAGGCATCATTAATCATCATCACATATATGACCACATCATATATCTCAATCATTCAACAACATCAACCATTCAATGCCTATCTTAGGGCCTCTAGCCTAAGTATTTCCTACCACATTACATATTAGATACGGGAAACCGAAACCATACCTTAGCCAATTTCCCAAGCTCAACCGGAACACTTCCAAACCACTTATCCACAAGCTCTCAAGGCCTCAATACCTCCAAGAACAGATTTTTCACCACCAAATTCCTTTTTCAAGCTTTTCAAAATCACCAATCAAGCTCCAATATTCACATATACACAACCTAAGCCACAATCATCATACGCATACACAACATCTCAATACCCAAACATCATAGAACAACAAATTACACTAGGGTTGAGAATCTTACCACACCCAAGGTCCAAGGAGACAAGATTAGCCTTCTCCTTCAAGAGAGTTGGGTCCTATAACATCAAAGAGCCCAAAATCTCAACATTTTTGCTCATAAAACTCGAAAACAAGGCTGGAATTTCGAAGAGCAAAACGTGGCTTACCTCAAGATTAATTGTATGAGTTTTGTAGAGCTCTCCGTGGTGAACGCGTGGCCGCAAACGGAGCGGCAATCGGAGCTCTAGATCAAAAGTTATGGTGGTTTGAAGATCAAGTGAGAGATAGAAGATTGAGAGAGTGTTCTTCCCCCATTTCCTCTCTTTTTCAGCGTGTGTGTGTGGCTAATGAGGAGAGAGAGTGCTGAAAACTAGGGTTTTGATTTAGTTATGTTGGGCCAAGGGCCCACTTTGGGTCCGGTTGGCCCAGTTTGGCCCGTTCGGTCCAATTTTGGTCCGATTTCTATAAAATTGGTACCGAAATTCTTGTCTCAATCTTCTCTATCACATTTAGCCATAAAAGTTACATTTTGGGCTTTCTAGAATAAATTCTCATTTATGGGTTAATTAGCCGTTAATTAACCGGGTTTTACAGTCAAGCAAAAGTTTATTGAAGACAACTCCTAGAGCAGCAATGAGATGTACACAAAACAAACAATGTACCCCTAAAGAACTTGACTTTTGCAAGTTGAATGACTACAACAGGCTGCTCCACATAGCTAGAGGCAAGGAAATGATTTACTTGATTAACATAGTCCCCAAACAATGTACATCGCAAGGTAAGACTGAAACTCAAAACATAACAAACAATGAAACAGAAAATAAGGAGAGAAAGTGATTAAAACATAAAGATAAACCAGCAGGAATGACTCAATCAACATACTCTTTGGAAGTTAATTCCAGCACAATCATTTTCACAATTTTTCCCTCTTTTGCATATTCTTTCTCTTCTCCCACTGAAGTTAAAAGACCAATAACATCTATTCCAAACAAACAAAACCTATTAAATATTCAAAGCATCTGTTAAAAAAATTAAATAACAGCAAACAAAGAAGATAGACTCACCAACTAAAAAATCATAATCTTCAGTCATATTCAGCAAATCAGAAAAAGGAAACATGTTGAAACAAGTCTTAGGGATAACATCTTCATCAACAGCTACAACAGTGGTTCGGTGAAGGAAAACCAATTTGAATTCATGAGAAGTTGCTCTATAACTACCATGATTTGACACAACAGTAAAGTATGTCATTCTATAAACCTGACCCTCAACTATAAGATCCCTAAACCTATTAAGGAGTGGTTTCTTAATTGTAGCTTGTATTTTTCCACACTAGAAATCCAACAAAAGAACAAAATCAGATTAGTGAAACACATAATTTAAACTTGTAAATTTAAAAAACAAGTAACACCATATTTAAAAGAGAACTTAATAGGGACTAACATGCTCATCAAGGAGAATCATCTCCATTGAGTTAGGAACCTCATGGTTACCAAAAGAGGGTATAACCCAAAGCCTTAGAACCCTAACTTTCAACCTCCAAGCCTCTCTAGGAGGATGCATCTTGAAATCATATCAAATGGAGGAGGCATTGCAGTAAAAAAAAAAAAAGAGATAAACACAGTTGATGAAATAGATCAAAATGGAAACAGAAAAATTCTAAAATAGATAGAGCTTAGGAGGAAATAGAACAAAGCAGAATGTTTGTGCATTGAATGTGGTCCACCAACAATCCTTTTATAGAAAAAAGCCAAGACACAAGCTCACTTTTTTTAATTCAAGTTGAGGATGGAAATGGAGGGAAAAGAAAATCTGAGTCCACATGCATCTCCATTCAATGGCATAGAGACAACTAATCATAGGAGCAAAACCTGAACCAACACAAAAAAAAGGAAAAATCAGTGAAAGTTTCAAGAAATCAAGAAATAGCGAGCAAAAAATGAGATACGACACCATACCTACTATAGTGCACCTAAATATCATTACACCATAGGGAAAACAATCATCAACTACCCCAAATAATTATTCTACTAATGGCAATGAGAGTTGGTAAATGTCCTAGGTAAGGATACATTGGAAACAGCAAATCAATGGAAAAAGAAAGTATACACAACCATCAATAAAAATCTATCAATCACATCAACATTCAGGAAATGGGTGAGATTGAAACCTCATAGGTTAATAATGATTCAGAAATTCCAATTAAGAATATATAGCACAACCTTATTGTGTGTGCAGTAAAGATTTTCATACGAAGACTAGCTGATATCTAAATTTTTTCTTTTCACAAACACCAAATAATGTAATGCAATTCAATTGAACTGAATAAATAAATAAATGACCAGCAAGTTATACATCAATTTCTATCAAGACCTGAACAGGACAGAATGGAATTCCGAATGCAAAAATTGAATGAGAGTGGCAAAAGCATTTTCCTTTATTAAAGAAGAACAATAATTCAAAACAATCAGCTCTACTTCTATACAACAGGGGAAATATACAGCACTCTTTGCATAACCAATAAAGAATTCAAATGCAAATGACATGACAAACAAAAGGTTTTTTCAAAATCCAAATAAATCACCAAGAAGCTATCAATCAATTGGTATCAATCACATCACCACTCATCAAATACACTACCTAGAAGAGAATTCCCTAGTAACACAAACAATGGAGCAATGCCATCTGATTGTGAGAAAGCATCTTCCTTATTATCAATCACATCACCACTGACCAAATAGATAGAAACCCCATACCTTGATACGGATACACACATTTTCAGTGAACAATGTATGGCAGAACATCATTTTCTGTGCAGAACAGATCTTCAAGGGAAAATAACCTAATCAACGTATAGCTACTTGGAGCAGGGAATTTCTTGTTAGTCAAAAATGTTCTTTTATACAAACAAGAAAAAATGGAATGAAATTGACCTAAAATCAAAGCAAACTGTATAAAGGAACTACCAGCCAGCTATACATCAATTTCTGTGAATGACATGACTACCAATAGAAAATATTAGGTACAAAACCCATTCCCTCATCATGATTCACACAACCCACATGCAACCACCAATTCACCTGATGTAAACTTCATGGATTTGTTGAATATACAGAAAATAAAAAAATAAAAATAGATTGATAAAATTTTAATGTTGCATTCAATGGATCTACTCTCAATATAATTATGGGAGTGCTTCATAAAATTTGAAATCAAATATAAAATGAAAGAACATGATCTTGAATACAGAAAATGGTATAAAAACTAAATGGATTTGTTGAATATATATAAAGTAAAAGATTAAAAATAGATTCATCAGTTGATATATAGGATTTAATGGGTCTACTTTGCATATAATTAAATGAAGCACACAAATGCATCACAATTAGTTCTACTTGTATGACAGAGGCTCACCTTTTTGAATTCAAATTGAATATGAAAATGCACGGAAAACAAAATATCAGTCCATATCCATCTCCATTCAATGCCATAGAGACAACTAATGAGAGGCGCAAAACATGAACAAAGACAAAAACAGCAAGAACAACTGAAAATTCCAAGAAATCAAGAAATAGGAACCAAATCACACCATACCTGCAGCAGTGAACCTATATTTCATTTCACCATATGGAAGACAGTCATCAACTACCCCAAACAATCATTGTACCGATGGCATTGAGAGTTGGTAAATGTCTTAGTTAGGAATACATCGGAAACAGCAAATGAATTGGAAAAAATTTTTATAAATAAACTGGAAAAAAAATATACACAAAGAAGAATGAAAAACTGTCAATCGCATAGCCACCAATAGAATACATTAGCTACAAAACCAATTACTTGATAATGATTCTCACAACCCACATGCAACCAGCAATTCATAATAGGTAAATTTAATGGATTTGATGGACATACCTAAAAAAAGGGAAAAATCCATCAATGGGATTATTTAATCAGAATTGAAATGGAAAAGCAAGACTTGAACAGTAGAAGATGCAATTCGGAGTGCAAAAAAATTGAATGGGAATGAAAAATCAAATCAAACTATATAAAAGTACAACCAGCAAATTATACGTCAATTCTTGCAATCACGTCACTACCAATAGAACATATTAGGTAGAAAACCAATTCCCTCAGCATGATTCACACAGCCCACAACTAACCACCAAATCACTTTATCTAAACTTAATAGATTCGTTGAATATACACAAAATTAAAGAATAAAAATAGATTCATGAAATTTGAATATCCCATTCAATGGGTCTACTCTCAATATAATTATGAGAGTGCTTCATAAAATTTAAAATCAAATACATATAACAGAAGACGAATCTGAATAGAAAAAACAGTATAAAAACTCAATAGATTTGTTCATTATAATTATTTAAGTTCTTCATAAAATTTTACATAAAACATAAGTAACAGAATTTTGATTCTGAATGCAGAAGAACTTATAAATTGCTACATTCATTGCAAACAATTCAAAGGGATTAGGAATAGCAGAATTGATAATCACATGAGATTCTAAAGAAGGAAATAAAGAAGATGAAAAACATTCATAGACCATACTCAACGTTAACAACAAGTGGGAAAGAAATGTAAACAAAAATATGAACCCACACACAAACCAAGTCACATACACAACTTCCAAATTACAATTTTCAGAAACCCTACACAATAAGATCTGGAATAACACTGAAACAGATAACAAAAAGGATCCAAATTTGCAAAATTAGAAATTTCAGAAAACCCTACACAATAAAATCTCGCCTAACCATCGAACAAATACCAAACATGATCAGAATTTGCACAATTATAAATTTCAGAAACCCTAGACAATAGAATTTCGGATAACCATGGAACAGTTACAAAAAATGATCACATTTTGCACAATTTAAAATTTCTCAAACCCTACACAATTGAATCTGGGTTAACCCTGCAACAGTAACCAAAATTGATCAGAAGAAAGTACACAATGAAGCGAAAGAAAAAGGATGAAGAGGAAAAAAGGTTTGAATGCCCCTGATTGATGGATCGAAGATCTTCCATTTGTGCGTCCACTGGAAGATGGTTAAGCTGGATGAACAGCAACGAACCAAAGTCCCAGGAAAATAGAGTTCCTGAACAGAGCTTCGTAAGGCAGAGTAAGGAGAAGAAAGCAAAGCTCGTAGGGTTTCAAGTAATCATTACTTCTTCAAACAAATCGATGGAAAAGGCAGGTTGCGTGAAAAATTGGATGAAAGGGCAAGTAGGTTGCGTAAGCGAGGAGATGAAACGCACGAATGACAGCGAATTGACAGAGGAGCACATGCACCCCCTGAAGATCAGAAGCCACCGTGGAGGGGATGCCACCGTGGAGGAGAGGCGCCACCTAGGACGGGAACCGGCGTGAAACGCGGAGAGGAGGCCATGTCGGAGATGAAACCACGGCTATCTAATGTTTGATAGATATAATAGATATAAACTAATTAATAAATTATTAAAATTTAAAAATAATAATTATTTTAATATAAAAATAAAATAAAAATATTTATTAAAGAGTAAAAATAACAAAATACTTATTGTTTCTTATCCATATTATTTTAGAATAACTTGATATTTTTGAAATATTAGTAAAAATATGTATTTTAAATTATAATTTTAAATTTTTTACTATTTTTATTTTTTATTTGCATAGTACCGAGTTAACCGGTTTAACCAGTGACCCACCGGTTGAACCAATAATCCAGTGACCCAGTAATTTGACTGGTTTAATTACCGGTTCGATTCTGACAACTATAGTTTAGAGTTCAGAGGTCAAAGATGGTAGTGAGGGTGCTTGAAGTGCCTTCAATCTAGCTCATTTACACATAACAAAAACGTGTATTTCATAAGAAAAAAATGTTTCTTTTAATTATTAATTTCTTGTTAAAAACACGTTTTTTATGAAAAAAAATATGTCTAATCAATCATATAATTAATTTTTTATAATAACATACTTATATATTACAAAATTTACCAATGTTAAATTATTAAAAAATTATATAATTAAAATTAAAATCTTAAAATTTTTTATGAAAGCACTTGTATTTAAACGATATATGAAAAAATAGAATTGAAATTAGTGTATCCAAGATATTAAAATTTTAAATTTAAAAAAAAATAAAAAAAAATTGGTGAAAGGACTAGTTTAGTGCACGACATTTAATTTCAGGAATTAAAATGAGTCACTTAATGCAAAGTGAGGGACTAATTTGATGCATATACAATGATGACATAATGATGACACATGGACGAATACTGTTGCGACACGTGGTACAAACGGACATGTGGCCAAATAACATTGTGACACGTGGTACAACCATCCATGTCAGCATGCCACGCGGCGCTTGTCACCACATCATCATACCATTACACATGGGCAACTCATGAAGTGACACGTGTAACTTATAGTCTACGTCATCATGCCATGTCATTACGTCGTTAATGAAAAATAGGTCAGGGACTAATATGGTGCATTTTTTTTCAATCTCAGAGACCTAATTGGTGCAATTGGAATCTCAAAAACGATTTTAGTGCACGACGCCAATTTCAGGGACCATTTTGGGGATAAACTCGAAAAACTCTTATTTTTTATGTCTCCACAAATATCAACTATACCACCCGAAGCTCTTGAAGCATTTATGGAGCATGGTACTCTTTCAAGGATCATTAATTCAAATGTATCAGAGGCTGAAGGAGTTCACAATGCAATTTAGAGGCTGGGGATTGATTGGAGTTCTGATGGATCACAACTGGAGCATCAAGTGTTGGATTCTTTCACAAAAAGCTTTGACAATGTGATCTCATCAACATATAGAATATATTTTAAGATTATAGACCCTTCTACATTTCAAGTTTATCAGTAAAACTCAATGCCAAAGATATATAGATTAGGCACCTTGCTTGCTGTTATGTACCTTAAACTATATCACCTCATAATAATTTTTTACTTTAATTTGCCCCCTATGAACAACACAATCACTAAACTCACTCTTGCAGTCTTGCCTGTAATAAATTAGGAAAGTTTCATGTTACAAATTTTGTTTTGTGAGATTAAAAGTTATTACTTATTAGTAGTAAATCTAGAAGAACTTGTGCTGGATAAGAAGAGGCGAATGAGAAAACCATTCTTTCCACACAAAACCATTCTCTTATCTTCTTCATCTTCTTCAGAGAGATAGAAAGAGGAACAGCAAAGTGTGGCCCTTGTTCAGTAAATGGAGGTGGTGGATTACGACCACCCTTGAAATGGAACCCATGACTTCGGGTCTCACGTCATCGTTCTTCTCGGGCTCAATCAACCTCTTGCATCATCCCAATTAGAAACACCTTACTTCAGCAGCACCAAGGATTTCCATGCGTGTCTGCCGCCATTGCGGGGCTCGTCTCATTCTCAATCATGATATGATGATATACACGTTGTTTGAACTTCGAAATCCGAAATTTTCATGGTGATAACGATAGGACTCCCTTTGATAAGTTGCATGATAACTACTTCTGCCCCGGTAATTATTTTTTCTTCTGCTTAATTTCATCAAATACTTCATTACATAAGCACCAAGAAGATTTAAGCCTTATGCACCAGCTGTCATTAGAAAGGCAGAGCTCCAGAGGGATGAAGCCGTTGGGTGAATCCTCCATCTTTTTCTTTTTGAAGGATATGCAAGAAAAATTGAATTACACAAACATTGCTGGATTTAACTTTTATTTCTTACTGCAATTTTGGTGGGAATGTTGGATTGTACTTCTACCTTAACACCCAATACTAGGTTGCACTCCTCATTACCTCTGAAATGTGGCGTTTAATGTGTTACTCTTGTTTTCTTTTTGTACCTTATGTTCATTCATAGAGGAATACATTATTGGTGATGTTTATAAACCCTGGCTAATCAAGAGTGGAAGAGTTCATTTCACTCTCTTCAGTCTCCATTCACATTATTAAAAAGAGCAATATATTTTTATATTTTCAACAATGTCGACAAGAAAGATGGTAGAGTTTTCTAAGATTTGATGCCAAGAATTTCTTCCCATGATTTATACAGGAACATTCTCCAAAAGAGAGAAAGAATTCTTGAAAATAACATACAATGAAGCTATGGTATCAGCTTGAATGACATATACACGGATATTAACTTTGTGGACATATTTAATATTTTATACATCTTATATTTTTTATTTTTAATATTAAAATTAATTATAAAAAATATTAATAATATAAAGGTGAACAAGTTCTTATGGATATAAAAAAAATATTTTCTTAAAACTTTTCAACAGCATTAAATATGTCAAAAAGAATTCAAATACCGTAACTTTTGCATGAAAAAAATTATAAAAATATTATGTACACATTAAAATTTATTGTTAAATTAATTATTATATATTTATATATATTTATACATATTAATTTATATCTTTTTATTAAATAATTAACCATTAAAATAGTCAAATTATTATAATAAAATAATTAAATAGATAATAGATAAAATATAATATTTTTTATATAAAATATCAAATACACCATAATTAATTATTAGTTAATTTTCAATGCATCGTGTATATATCTACTTATAGTTTAATTATAAGTTTATAAAAGAGCACTATATAGCTCCCTAACATAAGTAGTAGATCATTTGAGCATTAGCCTTTTGTCCAAACAAATAAATCTCGGGATGAGATTCTCTGTTAGAACAAAACGTCAAGATTCTATTTCTACTTTGACATATATAACACATGCAAAATTCGGGTTCACAAGAAGTCTAGTATTTCTTCCCGATATTTTAGCGGAACCTGAATCTTTTGGGAACTAAAATAATGGTTTAGTCCAAAAAGTTCCAATCTTCTAGTTTTATTTTTCTTCCTTTGTGCTGATCTCCACTTGCTAATACAAACCTTTGAGTTGCAGTTACCCGTTACTTATTTATAGTAATAAAAATGGTAAAAAGGCATTTTTTTTCATTGTTACAAATGACAAGATCTTGTGTTCTCAAGCTACTGATTCCCAGCAATGGGACCGTCCCGACCTTTCTTGATATCATCCCAACCCCTTACCCATGGTTGGCCAGGTGTTGCTCTTGTTGCTGGGGAAGAATGGCTCTCAAGGTTCTTCATAACTCTTTCATGCATTGCAGCAAAAACCTAAGCAATAGATAACTCAAATGTGAATTTTAACCCCAAGGAAAGCAAAAAACCAAATCAAATCAAACAAGTAACTTGAAACTCCATCAATTAAATAATGAAATGAAACTCACTGGATTACTGCTAACTGATTCTGGAGGTTTCTCCTGTCCAGATAGCCACTTCCATAGATCTGGATTCTCCTATAGAACAGAAATAGGATTTTGAAGTGCCATGACTCGAGCAAAGAAATATATCAACCAAACTAGCCTAGCAGCTCTCTATCTATTTCTTTTCCATCAGATCAGAGCTTGCAAAATAACAAAAACATCATATGAATTTTTTGACTCATCCTTCTCAGTTTACAGACTCGCAAGCTTGTTTGGAATCTGGACCCTACATGTGCAAGTTTGGAAGTTTTTTGGCAATAAATGTGATGTAGCCTAACTAGATTTTTTCAGATTAACCTCACTAGTTAAACAATGATGCAACTGCAAGTTAGAATTTTGCCTAGCTTGCAATACAAAATAGTTGCAATGATACATACATTCCAGAGATTCAAAACCAAAACCCTCCCTCTTATGGTATGTCTGATTGGAAGGGAGAAAAAATGAAGTGAGAATTTTCATAAACGAACTCCAGGTGTAATTTAACATACCAAACTCTTAAATGAAAATTTCCTATAAGCCTTAAAGATGAAACATCAATGGCAATCCAACCTGAATTGAATGTGAAAATGTTTCTTTCCCCTCAAAGGCACAAATTAATCAAGTGAAGTACATTTGTAGATAATCAGAATCAAAACACACACTAATATATACAAATTTAATGGATAAGCGTGCAAACTTCAAAATCCCTGACCCTATCAATTACAATCAAGTTGGTGTAAATCAAAGAGTTCCATATCGTAATGATGGAGTTTAAGTGTACCAGTGAAATTAGAAGATAACATACTTGTGCAGTTGTACAATGGATCCAAGTGGAACTCAGATGATCCTCGGTAATATTTACAAACAATCAATACTAGAATGAAGGAAACTACTCATGGCGGTGAATTACCAAGGGAGGAAATGGGGAATTACCAAGTCGAGGACATGAACGAGAGCTCGAAGACGATTTTCATCCAAGGAGTGAACATTGTCCTCCACCCATTTGCCGAGAACCAAGTCGAGTTCCAAGAACCCTCGTTGTTTGCTTCTATAAATTAGCCTGTTCAGAAAGAAAGAACAAAGTCAAAAGAGGAAGAATAGAAAGAAAAGAGGGGAGGGGAAGGGGGACCTGTTAAACAAGCGCCTTTTGCTTTCTTCGTCAGACAAATCGATATGAAGGGAGCTGAAAGGAGAAGAAAGAGAATAGCGAGGAAGAGGAGATGCGGTGGGATTAGATGAAGTGAGGAATCTGCGGAGGTTGATAACACCTCGTCTCAGCGAACCCATTTGATTGGGAATGGGAAAATAGTAGGAGGAATGAATGAGTGAAAATTGAATTGTGTTTTTAGTTGTATTTGTATGGGTTACACACTACTACCGTGGCTCTCTTTCCTCCTCACACACCGCACTCATCTATTATCTATTATTAATTTATTAATTATTAGTTATTACGCCACGCAAACTACTCTAGGTTTGTTTGCATGAACTTCTACAAAAATGTTTTTTCAAGTGATTTTTAAAAAAAAAATATTTAATAATTATGTTTAAATATAATAATATAAAATTATTTTTTATTTATTTTATTAAAAATATTTTTAAATAAAAAAATATTTGAAAAAATATAAATTATAATTTTAAAAAATACTTTTTCTATTTTTTAGTATTTTTACTGATACTATTAGAATTTTATCAAATACACTAAAAAATAAAAAATCTTTTAACTTAATAACATCCAAACAAATACTTAAATTTCAATTCATCGTCTAGCATTCTCATTTTAAAAATTGTTGTGTATTAATTAAAGAGTAAATACTCAATTGAGTAGTTATTTATTTTTACGAATAAAGCAATTTTTATCTAAATATAAGGATATTTCGATCTCCAACTTTTTATTTAGAATAATATGATTTTTTAGTTAAAAAATCTGTTAAATAGTAATAAAAATTAATTTTATGGAATTTTATACTTTTAGGATAAAATATTAAATTAGTCTCTTAAATTTGGACATCTTTAATTTTTAAGAGCAACTTAATGGGACAAAAAGTTGAAACCCTACGCAGGAACTTACCATTAAAGAGATGAGAGAAGGAGTTCCTACACAGTTTTTGAGGAGAGTGAGTTCCTCTAAATGGGGATTCATATTGTCCAATAATAGAAAATGGATCGTTTCTATTTTTTTAACACTTAAAAGAATAAATTGTGATCTCTCATCTTTATTTTATAAGTGAGATCAAAAATAAATAGAAGAGAAAAAATAATGAAAGGTGAGATTAAACACCGGATATTATCCAATTTTTTCCATTGAAGATGATCTACTCCTCCAATAATAACTTGCTACTTGGCAAGTTATTATAAAAATAAATAATTATATAAAATTTTAATTAATTAAATAATTATATCTTTATTTAATTTAAATAATAATTAATTAAATAATTAAATCATAATTAATTTATTAATAATTATAATAATTAAATTTTTTTAATTAATTATTTATATTTTTGTATTAAGTAATTTTACAAATTAGTGTAATTTCGAATTATATATTGTGTATTTATTGTTATATATGAATTATTTTAATATTGATATCTTTTAATAGTGAATTATTTTTAAATTTATAAATTTAAATAATATTATTAAAAAAATAATTACATTAATTTTAAGTATTTTAATTAATTAATTAATTAAGTGGGACTACAATAGGGACTAAAGTTAGTTTCTCCTAATGGAGAAGAGATAGAGGTTTTGAGTTCCTATTTACTGTTTATGACGCAAAAGCTGATGTGGAGTTACTTTTTATGACAGGTGAGCCATAAATAGAGACTGGGATGAGTTCTCTACTGGAGATGGTCTAAGGTTTAAAGTGTCTTATTTGAATCCAAAAAAGTTTCATTTAACTTCAATATAGTCCCACCGTGAGGTCAAAGTTAAATAATTAACGGAAACAAGATCGATAAATGTATTGATACATCTACGATTGATTTTGTACCTTCAAAGTTTGTATTTGTTCTCCAGATTATCGACCTTATTTTTATATTGCTGTCATGTAGGACATTCTGTTATTTATTTAACTTTGACCTCACAATGAGATTACATCAAAAATAATAAAACTTTTTTTCATTTAAATATGACATTTTAAACTTTAAGAACCAAAACAAAATTAGTACGAACTACCTTCAACCATATGGGGCAAATGCTCTCATTGAATTTTCATAAAGCTTCATGTAGAATACATAAAAAACTATATTTGCCCCCACCTAATAAATAAGTTTGACCTCACTAATTTTTTTTTTTTTTGGTTCACACATTTTTCAGTGTGTATAAAAATGAAAAAAAAAAGACACGAAACATAAACATTAATCAATAATAAATATATAAAAACATCAATACAAAGCACATCAATTCAATTTTAATAAATAAATTTATTATCATTAAAGGTTGATATACTACAGACAATATTAAAATAATTATTTTTTATTTACTAATTCAGTACTTAATAAATTAAAAAAATTAAATAAATATAATAAAAAACCAAAATTTGACTCCATTAAATATTTTTTTATTATAAAAATTAAAATTTTATCCATGAAAAATATATTTAGTTCGCTTAATATTAATAAAAAATAAATATCTAAATTATTTGAATATTTAAAAGTAATTTTAGATTTTTGGTATGTTTATGTAAATAAATATTACCAAAGAATTTTTTTATGAATTGCGTATATCAAAATTTGTAGCAAAATTTTAAAATTTAATCAATGGAAGACTAAAAAAATTAAAAATAAAACAAAAAAATATTGTCTAAAATTAAATGGCTTAGTTTCTAAAATAAAAAAATTACATAGACTCGAAAAAATATTATTTTTTATTGGTATTTTTTTAAAATTAGTTTTAGGTTTATCAATAACAACATTAGTTCAAGAAACCTCTTTGGCTATAAATATTATAAAAATTTAATTTCGTAATCATATGGGAGATGACTTTTTAAATAATTGTTCAATAATATATATAGAAAGAAAAATATTTGATTGTATTGACAATTGAAAGGAAATATAAAACCTATTTAACTTATTATTTTAGTGTTTAAATTTATTTGTTAGACAATTTGAAAACTAATTATATTTTACCATAACAAAATATAATTATAAAAATTATTATCATATTATATATGCATTGCCTCCATGACCAAATTTTTTGGATCCGTCAGTAATTTTACCCATACTTTTATTTATAATTTATGGGATTTTAACCTCTCAAAATTCTTTTCAATAATAAAACTAATTACACCATCACTATTGCCACTTTTTCATCATTATCATTATAATTTCTACTTTTATTATTTCTATTGTACAATCATACTTTATAATCATTATCTTTTCTACCATCATCAATATTACCATAATAAAAAGCTTGAGGATCCAAGTGCTCTTTTTTATTGGACAAGAATCGTCTCGTCATTCGTAAAAATAGATAAGGATCGGATTAATTCTTTACTCTTAATTAAATTTAAAAAATTTTTTATGATTACTCATTAAAAAGAAAATTCGCACTAATAAAAAAAAATTTTGAAAGATGTCAACGAAAAAAACTCCAAACAATTTTAAAATTTGAAAGCATGCTAATCACTTTTAAAATTTGATAAGGTGCTAATCACTCAGCCAAAGTCTATTTCCAATGAGCATAATAATATTAAAGTGACCAGTAGAATTTACTAATTAGATATTTTGAATTAATTTAATTAATATACAATTTTCAGTAGTTAGATCAGTAATTTACCTTGAAAGTTAGCTAAATCATCCAATTTTAGTGATCGCCTCACCATTATGCTCATTGAAAATGTCCAGCAAAATTATAGCCATGTTTATCAAATTTTAAAATTATTAAGAATTTTTTATCAATAACATCTTTCAAGAATTTTTCATCAACACCTGAATTTTTTGAATACTGAATTAGTAGTTAATTAAAAAAAATTAGTTATAAACCCATACTTCTGAGACCAAAATTTACAGTAAATTGTTTTCCTCTTATTGAGCATCATTGATAAGCATCCTCGGAGAAGCAGAGGGCTGGATTTTAAAAGAACTATGATTCGTCGAGGACTGGATTTTAAAAGAATTACGAATTTAGGTTGGATACGAATTTAGGTTGGATGCTGCTGTGAAGCCCTAATATTTTGGTTTCCTATGGTATCCCCCAACCCAACAATCAAGGACTAATCCGTCGCGAATCTGAGCTCCATTGTTTCATTTAAGGGTCTGTCGCCGGCCAATGATTTACTGCATGCACAAAACGAGATTTAACCCCCCGACACTTACTTAAGCAGACGAGTGAGAATCAGAAGACTAGATTTTAAAAGAACTACGGATTTAGGTTGGATGCTGCTGCGAAGCCCTAATTTTGTTTTGATATAACACGAGATTTGTTTGTGGGGATGGGGGGCGGATTGGGTAACAATAAATGGCTCAATAAACCTATTGTAATTTAAAATTTAAAGGATAAAAGAAAAAACGCACAATGATTTAAACATATTAAAGAAAAAAAAGATAAAAAAAAATCACATTGATTAAACATATACAACAAAAATTGAGAAGATGTGTAATTTGATTGGTTGCAAATTTGTTGATGCCTAGATGAGACAAATAAGTGAGTTAAATGATGAATTTTTAAAGTAAACATTACCTGTAAACAAAATATCAATTCTAAATAGCAACTTTCAGTTGTTTCTTTAAAATCTAGCAATTTCATTTAAGCATCTTACAATGTCATTAAACCACACAAGTGTTGCTACTTGCTAGATGATTGGATCTCTCTTCACCGTTATAAGCAAAAACAATTAAGAGAAAAATAATTTTACAACCTCAATTAGCTTCAAAAAAGTCCTCAAACGACCGGCATAACACATATCTGGTTTCCACTCCCATATGCATAGCATACTTTAAAATAAGGTGAAGGATAAAAATGAGAACAAAGTGCCTATGGACTCAACACCTATTGTCCAACTAAGCTCAAAATTTATCTATTCTGATGATCTTGGTCGGCAGCTCCAGTGAGCGAAAAGGTTTTCAACCATTTCAATCTCGCCTTGTTGTCCTCCTACGTGGTGCGGCAGCAGATGTTTCCTCCTTCTCTTTGTTTTCTTCATTCTCTACGCCACTTTCATTGGCCTTAGTTTCTTTGGGTGCTGGGCTTGGCTGCTCTACCCTTGCCTACACAACAAGACACATGCCCACGGATTAACATAATGTCCTACACAGTGTCCGAAATATAGATACTGGAGACCAATTTTACTGGGTAAGATACAATCATACATCAATGAATTTCATTACTCACCGGCTTCTTTTTTCCCCCAAATATGAGCTTGAAGAAGATTGTCAAGAAGACAACCACAACAGACACGAGAATTCCAATAGTGAGATTTGGTTGCTTCTCACCCTTTTCAATGAGATCCTGTTCAGAAGCACAGGATTCACGATAAAATCCAATGAGTGCAACATAACAGGATGTGTACACAAAAAAAGATGGGAGTATTTTGTTGATAATCTTACATGTATTTTGAGCTTGTAATCACTCAGGAATGGAATGTCAGCTATCTTGTATAAGAGGTCAAATACCTTCTTCTGCATGGTTAAAAAAATAAAATAACGCATCAGAAATAGGAGAGGGCAGAAAACCCATATTAGAGACATGCTGCACAGTAAAAATGAGCTACAGCTGGAAAACACTCAAATCAACAACATTACCTGCAAGTCTGCAAGACCACTTGAAGCAGCCACAGAATCTTCTTCTTCCTTCTGTTTCTCTTTCTCAACTGCAAACTTAGGCTTCCATGTAGTCTCTCTATAAGAGGCTGCAACCTTGTCATCTTTAGCTATCAAGATATTGTCAAACAATATGCCATCTTGCATTGTCCAGATCTCAATACCAATAGCAGCAATGGGCTCAAAATCAGGCTTTTCAAGTTCAAAGTAGTCTGGGTTTGGAATATCACGCGGCTTCCATATACCCTTATAAGCTGGGTTGTCAATGAGAGGGGCATGCCATTTTCCCTTGTAAGCAGGATTCCTCTTCATTGGCCTCTTCCACTCACCGCAACCAGGGGCGGAGTCACACTTGGGGTTATCAATTTTGGGGGCTTCCCATTCACCATCCTCCTCATCATCCCAATCTTCTGGTTTTGTGGCTTCGGGGTCATCAATTTCTTCAGGCTCATCATCCAACCATCCTTCAGGTTTCTCAGCTTCTTCATCAAGAATTTCCATGGGTGCATCCTCATCCCAGTCATCTGGCTTTACAGCATTTGGGTCTGGAATTTTAGCTCTCTCATCCCAGTCCTCAGGTTTATTGTCATCGGGATCTGGGATCGTCTTGGGAGGGATAAGAGCAGGTTCAAAATCCTCCGAAGATAAGAAGTTTGCCTTCTTCTTCTCTTCCCCATCAATCAAGATACGCAATTCATTGTCAGGCTTCAGAATAGCAGTGTATACATGGGTTAGTTTGTCAGATGGAACGGAAGGAGGATACTTGAGATGGTGTTCAACGTACTCCCCAGTCTTGGGATTCTTATGCTTGAAGATGAAGTGCACCTTGTTTGTAGCTCCACACTTGTCAGGACCAAACATGATAGAATAAGGAGATTCATTGTCAAATCCTTTGGGTTTCCATCCAGCCTCCTGTGGTCTAAGATACTTTAGGTATGCACCACCACACTCAAGACCATTCTGAAGACGAGTCTCGAATTGAAGAACAACTGATTCATCCTTGAGAGTCACCGGTTCATCAAGTTCTTTAACTATAGCATACTTCCTTGCTTTCTCACTGACAAGAAGTCCGTAATCATCATGCCCCTCACTCTTCTCATGCTTCCACGCACCTAGAACAAAGGGAGCAAATAAAAAAAAATTCCAACTTTCAGGTAAAAAAAAATGATACATCATGGTAGTTTCCAATGGCATTTTGGTAATTTTAATTTTAAATTCAAACATCTATGATGTCAATTTACAACAGGTGAAATTTCAAATATGCACTACTAAAGCACCCCACACTAGGGGAAACAAGTGCACCAAACTTGTTGCATATACAAGTCTAAAAATATAAAGAAGACATTACAAGGACTCAAATGCAAAATTCCAAAATACAGACTGAGAAGCACTTATTTCAAGGTGATAACAGGAGGCCCTTCTCCTTTACACACAATCATTTGGAAATTAAGGATGTACATTGTAAACAAAATTGTAGCAACGAGATATTTGCTGAAAATAATGGTATTGGTCTTTACATAGATTCCATTTTTACACTAAGTATTTTCTTGAATAAAAATCATTGACAATCACACAATAGAATAAGCAAGGTAAAGTTGAGAGAACCCGAGCTTATAAACGAAAATATATATTGGGACAAAAGAGGAACAAAGGGAATTATGAATAAGAGAAACCATCAGAAACCAGAGTTTTATCTCCAGAAGCTATATAAGCTATACAGTCCGCATCATGGTTGGGGTCACAACCCCACATCACTTGATTTCCTCTTCATTCAATTTGTTTTCCACTTTCCAGACACCATCCACACAACGCACATGACAGATAGCAGTAAAATCAAACGGGAAAAATAAAATGAACCACAAGAAAAAAGGCAATAACGGACTCTGAAGAAAGAAGGGCTCAGATTTAATGGGTATGAGAAGCTTGTCAACACTGAATCATCAGAGTGGTGCATGACTTCCTCTAGTACTCATCACAGCCCACGAAATTCTATGTTCAATGCAACGACAAAAACAACACAAAAAATGTATCTAAGGAGTTGACTTAGAGAGAGAAGTGACACTAAAGTTACCACAATTTATTGATCTCTCTAGAATACTCATGCTTTCTTTACATGCTTATTAGTTATTAGTATCGGGCGAAAATTCTGACCAGCAACAGTCGTTAATTTATTTACAAAAATTGTTACAAGAATATTATCAAATAAGCCAATAGGATCTCTTTATTACTTTGATTACACCTCCACTAATAAATTTTGCATTCCAAAATTACAGACCTAGAAAGTATACTTTTGAACATCGTCGGTTCGTCCAACCATGTATCAAAATGCTAGTCGTTTCTACAATTCGTAAAGCATTTATAGAAGGAACTCCGTCAAACTGCCCAGAGAGAAGAAGTCTGGTGGATTCGGATTTCAATATTTTGAGTGAGATTCGTTTAATTTCTTTCTTCTTTAAGTTTGAAATTCATCATAATAACACAAGCATATACAGTAATCAATTGAAGACAACACACAAAAGCATGTTGATATCACACTTTGGACAAACAGCCAGTAAAATAATCAGAACTAAACTCAGAGTGACTACAATCAAATCAATCATACAAACAAGGAAATAAATGAGCTAGGGCTTACCATTGTACTCGTCCTTCTGCGACACAATCCAACGGCCTTCGAAATTCTCATCGAACGACTCGTAGAAGATCTGAAGCACATGCGTAACACAGACAAAATCAGTCCACGCAAAAGCAAAAGCAAAAGCAAAAGACACAGATCCAACGCATAAAAGAATGAGAAAGAGTAAATACGGCGTCGTCGACGTCATCTGAAGCGCGGAGGAGCTGAAACGATGCAGCGCAGACGAGGAGGAGCACTGTAACGATCCCCGGAGGGGTTAACTTCCGTTCTCCCATGATTCTCACTCTCTCTAGCTGACTCACAGTGAAACCCTAATCTTGAAATGATAATAAGAGTGAAATCTTAACAATAGTGAGATCTAGAATTTCCTAATAAAATAACAGCGTGTAGTTGGGGGATGACGGCATCCCCATTTCGGGTTTGTACCACTTTATAGACTTGCTTCCCACTTAGCTTAGAGCTGTTTCGACCAATGATCAAACGCGCCGCGTGACATTAGCCAATAATATCTTGCCACGTTGCCTTTTTGCATCACTCTTATGTCGTGCTTTCTGCGCCTAAATATCAAAATCCATATATCCCATGATCCGCCTTTTTTCATTTATTTTGGAGTAATTACCAAATCAAATAATCAATACATCAATACATAATACACTTGCTGAGGTTTTTAAGAGATTTTTTATTTAAATAAATCAAATAAATGCATTAATTATCGAAATAAATAATTTTAAAAATATTTATCATTTTGTATTTTTTTAATTATATCTCATTTACGGTGTAAATGAGATAGACATGTATCTCGTTTACACTATAAACGAGATACATGGAGTTGTGTCCCACCGGTTATAAAAAGGTGTGTAACTCTTGGTATTTTTTACAAACTTTTTGTATCATATTTCTCACAAATACAAAGTATGGCCAGTAATAATCCGTACATAGTTGTGCTTGTGTATTCCAATTGCCGTATGAGAAACGGCGACAACGGGGTGACATTTGAGTGCGAGGATCCGATATTGTTTCACACTCAACGTGTGAATACGTTGTCGGATTTGAAGAGTTTGATACTGAGCAAGGTCGGTGGTACAGTAGCGAGGGAAATGGGAAGGGTGGCGTATAGGTTACTGGCCCCTATGAGTAATGGAGTCTTCCGATTTCGACTATTCCAACTCCAAGGGACATGCATGTGCGAGTGATGTTCGACATCCATGGGAGGATCATGGTGGAGCAAGTAATGGAGCTGTTTGCAGAGGTTGGACACAGTGGCGGTGGTCCTTCCATACAGTCGACCTATGTGCAGGACAACCGACCTCTCACACCACCGCCCATTCATGTTGCCGTTCCAGTGGATGAGGCGGAGGAGAGCGAGGAGGAGTCAGACGAGGATTACGTGGCGGACAGTGGTGATAGCGGATCGTCCGATAGTGGGATGAGAATGAGTGTGTTTCAGAGACATCTGTTCCGACTGCGGCCCGCCATGTCCTGCCTCCACCTCTTCCGATACCAACGCTTTCAGAAGTTCCCTCTCACTATCACAGTTTGGATTTGGACGCCATGCATGAGAGGACTCCGTTTCTTAACATGGGTGAAGAGGATTGCAACCTAGATGGCAGTGTAGAGTTTTGAGTCGGCCACAAGTTTAGAAGCCGAGAGGCAGTGCTTCAGAGTGTGAAGAACTACAGTATTCGAAGGAGTGCGGAGTACCGAGTGATAGAATCAGACCGGTTAAAGTGTCATGTGCAGTGCTGTCAAGCTGATAATGGGAGTCAATGGAGCCTCCGTGTAGCCCTTCGACAGAACCTTGGATACTGGTAATATTAAGTTTATCTGTGTCTTTCAACACTTCATTACGATATACTAAGTAGTTGTACGAAGTGCCTAAACCAATCTTGTGTTGTTGTGTTCAGAGAGGTTCGGAGGGTGGGTAGAGTGCATAGTTGTCTAGCACCCACCATGTCTCAAGACCATCGCCAGCTAGACAGCAGTCTGATATGCCGGATCATCTTGCCTTTGATTTAGTCCAACCCCTCTGTCAGCATTCTAATTTTGCAAGGTGCGGTCCAAGCGAGCTATCACTTCAAAATGTCCTACAGAAAGGTGTGGACGGCCAAGCAGAAGGCAATTGCACAAATCTATGGGGATTGGGAGGAATCGTACAATAAGGTTCCCAAGTTGCTTCAGGCACTGCAGAGCTATTTTCCTGGTACCATTTGTGACCTCTGCGTTAAACCATTCTACGATGGGCACCTCCTTGTATGTGACTGCAGCATGTTTGACAAGGTATTTTGGTCGTTTCCGTCATGTGTAGAAGTCTTCAAGAATTACAAGCCCTTTGTCTCTATAGATGATATGCATCTGTATGGCAGGTATGGTGGTGTATTGCTTATTGTGGTGCCGCAAGATAGGAATAACAACATCCTGCCTATTGCCTTTGCCATTATGGAATCCGAGAGCACCGAGTCATAGTCGTTCTTCCTAACTAATCTGAGACGCCATGTCACCCTACAAGACGGCCTACTGGTTATCTCCGACAGATCTCAGGCTATCAAGGCAGCGCTTAGCTCTGATGACAGTGGTTGGCATCCCCCTAGAGCCTACCATGCTTACTGCATAAGACACATGGCTGCGAACTTCATGACACGGTTCAAGTCAGCCGAGGGCAAGAGGTACCTCATTAACGCTGCTTATAGTCCAAGCTAGGCCGGTTACGAGTGGTACATGGATGCGTTGAGAGGAGTCTCGTCTACCATGGTTGAGTGGGCTAGTCATTTCAGGAAGGAGATTTGGCTGCAACATTGTGACGGTGGGCGTCGGTTTGGCCACATGACGACAAATCTATCCGAGTGCATCAAAGCAGTGTTGAAGGGCACCTAGTACTTGCCAATTTCTGCCATTGTGCGCATCACGTACGAGAGATTACAGAATTTGTTTGTGACAAAGGGCAGAGAGGTGCAGTCACAGCTCGCTGTTGGATGCCGATTCTCACAGAGACTATTAGCCGCCATTGAGAAGAACAGAGAAGGGATACCAAAGATGCATGTCACTCACTGTAACAGGCGGGCATCAGTGTTTGTTGTGGAGGAGTTTGAGCTGTTTGAGGGATGGGGGCAGCTCCTTCCGTGTTCGGCTATTGAAGGGCACGTGTGACTGCAGTTTATTCTAGTCACTCTACTATCTGTGCCGTCACGCACTAGCTGGGTGTGCCGCTGCTATCATAGAGTGGGCCCCACACTGGTATACTCCTCTATCTGGTGGACACCACTGAGAAAATCTCTGGTAAATCCAACTCATCAGCAGCGGAGTGCAACCGTTGATATCTGTGACTCCCCGCTGTGCCGCCAAACAGAGTGACTGGTAAGTCCAGACCAGCACAGCAGAGCCCCATGATAACGCCCTGCACTCCATGAAGTCCCGTAAAAACAGTAGCCACCGTACGTACACCAGGTTGTTGGACTTGTCTGTCAGTAGATACCCTTCGATCAGTAACATAATGTAGCAGCGGGCATACTGCCGGAGGGTCTCAGGATCGTCGACATACTTAGATTAACTGAACATAACGTAACTAACCTCAAAGTCGCCCACCCCAGCGTAATGCGAAGTTTCGTTTAGTCTGTTGATGTCACCGTCGTTACTCGCCTGGCGTGCCATCCCCTTATTGGACTCAAATATGGAAGGAAATGGTTAAAAGAGGGGAGAAAGAGTTTGACTAGGTCAAAGTGGGATCCAGGAACATTGTGTAAACGACTTATACTTATAAGCGTCGTTCAGCCTTATCTCGTTTACAGTGTAAACGAGATAAGGGTCTATCTCGTTTACAGTGTAAACGAGATAAACCTTATCTCGTTTACACTATAAACGAGATATGACACACTGACGTGTCATATCTCGTTTATACTGTAAACGAGATATGACTGGAGAACGCAAAACAATAAATATTTTTAAAATTATTTATTTCGGTAATTAATGCATTTATTTTATCTATTTAAATAAAAAATCCAATTTTTAAGAGCAGATATTTTGATATAAAAAATTTAAAATATAATACAATTTTAAATTGATGTATGTATTTGTGTGATATATGAAAAAAAATTTATTTATGTTTTAGATATGTTTAATTAAAAAAATTCATCGATACTTTAACTTTAAATGAAGTTAATATATTTTTTGTTATTTAAGCAAAACCTAAATAAAAGTATATAATAAAAAATTAATAAAATACTAGAATTAAACAAAGAAAAAAACGAGTATATAATAAATAAATATCTTGATTTTTATGAAAAATATGTATACATATTCTTTTGTAAGTAACTAAAATTTTAGTTTATATCTCTAATATTAGTTTATGTAATACTAATAATGATAGAATTGATCTATTTTAGAAAAGAAAAAAAGTTAATATTGAATTAATTTGATTAGCTATTTTAAAAATAAATTACTATATGTATTCGTGTGATACACATAAAATGTTTATTTATTTGTATTTATGTTTGAAATATGTTTCTATAATAAATTTTTTATGAACATATTTAACTTATTTAACATATTTTCTATTTATGTGATTATACATATGTTTGATAATAGATTTGCAAAATTCTCACATAATGTGAATCTCAATTTAGGTTTACTCCTATAACACATTATTAAGATAAATTTAGAAACAGTTTTTTATATCAAATTTAAAAATATTTTCACAACTATTTCAAATAGAGATATATTTGAATTTCTAATTGTACGCTGTACAAAACACATTTATAAAATAATATAAAAAAGAATAATACAAAATATATAATTAATTTATTATTGATATACAAATTATAATTATTTTTTTATCAATTAGAACTATTTGAATTGGAGTTTTTGTGTTTGTGTCTCAAATCAATTTGCACTCCACACTCGAAGTATTTTAATTTTAAGTTTTCAAACTTTATGCTCGAACATTATCTTGATATTTCTAATAAGATCATTGTTATTAAAATCAGATCGGATCAACTAGTTCGACCGAAAAACCGATAAATCAGATTCATTATCGGTCCGGTCCGTTATTTGGACTGCACAAGATACATAACCGAAACGAACCGGTCAAACTCATAACAAACTAATAGAATTGGTCAAATTCAGTAAAACCGAGCCGACAGAACCGCTTAACTTTTAAATTTAAAAAGTGTGAATTGAAGTTCGAATCCTTGCCATCTGGAAAGAAATCGTCCTTCTTTGCCACCAAATTATTTAGTTTTTTAATAATATATATGCAAAATACATATAGATATCTTTTATCAAATAGTTTATTTTTATTTATCTTATTTTAATTTTAGTTATAAACTCACTTATTCTTAAATTAATAATATTTTTATTTAACAATAATTATAAATGTACTTATTTTTTTATAATTATATAATATCTATTAATATTATTTTTTAATAAATACGTGTAGTATATAATAGTATAATAGATAAAAAACTAATTAATAAATTATTAAAATTTAAAAATAATAGTTATTTTAATATAAAAACAAAATAAAAATATTTATGATAGAATAAAATTAACAAAATACTTATTATTTTTGTTCTATATTATTTTAAAATAGCTAGATATTCTTAAAATATTAGTGAAAATATGTATTTTAAATTTAAATTTTAAATTTTTTATTATTTTTTATTTATATAAAACCAGGTTAATCGGTTCAACCAATGACTCACCGGTTAAACCAATAAACCAGTGACCCAGTAATCTAACCGGTTTGATCACCGGTTCGATTCTGACAACTATGAATAAGATCATACTTACAAAGAAAATAAAAAATAAAAAAATATATCTAGAAACTTTAGATAATACTTGTAAAACCCGCTAAAATCGGTAAATTATTAGTTAATAAATTGAATTTTAATTAGAAAAGCTAAAAATACAAAACTAATATCAAAATAGGATAGAGCTCATTGAAACGAGAATTTTTTATACCAATTTTAAAAATTTGGCCCAAAATCGGACCGGAAGGGCCGAACCGGTTGAACTGGGGCCCAAACTGGGCCCGTGGGTCCAACCGGACCCATAGCATAAATGAAGCAGCAGCTTCATCTTCTCCATTTCACTAAAGTCATGACACAAACATCAAGGGAGAGGGAAGAAGAACCCTAACCCTCACCTCTCCTTCTCACTACTATAACTACTCCGTCTGGGCTCCGATCGCTGCACCGTTCGCGGCCACATGCTCAGCGCGTCGAGCTTTACCTTTCTATCTGAACAATTTCACTGGTAAGCCTCTTATTAAGTTCAGAATTTCTATCCCTCTTTCATTGATAAACTTGGAAACCTATGGTGAATCTTGTCCAATTTCTATGTTCTAGGTTCAAGTTAGCTTCCAAAACTTGTGGGCTCAAGCTATTAAGCATACGGGTAAGGTAAGAACATCCTAACCCTAGCTCAATCGTGTTTTTGGTAATAGAAAACTGATTTGGAATATATATATTATTAGGTGTAGTTTAAGAGAGTGTTTATGCATTGGACTTGAATTTGGATTACTTGGAGCTTTGTTGGTGACAAGGCTTACTTTGAGGCTGTTTGATTGAGCTTGAAGGGGCTGTGATTTTGTGTTGAGAGGCTACTTTGGATGAATTAAGTGATCGACCAAGGTATGGTTTAAGTTTCGCACGTTTAATATTTACGGTGTTATGAAAACTTAGGTTAGAAAAACCATAGAATAAGTTGAATTGTTTGTTGTATTTAATGATTAGCCTTTTATGTTGCTGGAATAGATTTGTTGGTGGATTTATATATTGGAATTATGAGGTGTGGAAGTCATTAATGGTGTGCTCTTATATTTATTTATGATGGATTAGGATTGGTGTTTGTTAATAAGGATGTAAAGTTGTGTTCTGGTGGTATTACATATGCTATAACTAATTATGTAATGATCGGAATTGCATGAGACCAAGTTTGGGCTAAACTTGGGAATACAAGGAACTAAACTGGAAAATTTGGGACCTTTTTGTTAAATATACAATTTATGGAAAATTTTTAAACTTAGGTTGTTAAATCTGTCCTGCAGCAGAAAAGGTCAAACAGGGCAGCAATTTGTTTGTCTTGCTGCGACTTCTACGAGTTGAGTTTTGGAGCGAAACCAATTTTTTTATAAAATTTGATTAACTTGCTTTATTTTTCTAAAACTTCAGAATTTTAAGAGTTGAGGATTGGGAGTTGTGAAATTTTGAATATTGGTGGTCAAAGCTGAAAAGAAACAGATTTCAACAAGCTATGTATCAACTTCCAATGCTTGTAACTCTTAGAATTGAATAGCAATTGGGTTGCAACCAAGACACACTTGTTTCTGGATGAGCTAGGAGTTCCCAAATCAAAATTTAGCTTAATTGGAGTTTTGTAATAAAAGTTATTCAAATTGAAAGGTACTAAGCTTGTTGGTTTCAAAAACAGATTTTGACTAGTACTAAGCTTGTTGGTTTTAAAAACAGATTTTGACTCGTTTTTACTTAACTTCCAAGTAATGTAACTTCTTTATTAAAAATGGTATTAACTCAAAACCAATTGAGAAAGAAACCTGGATGAGTAAAGTTTAACTACATTAATTTTTAAATTCATTAAATTTAACTTGGATTTTATATTGAATTTTGAATATCACATGCTGCTGCTGTTTTTCTGGTTTTATGCACTGCAGAGCAGTCACGATTTTTCCTTTATTCCTGAGGCTAGAAAAATTAGAAAATTATAATATTTATTTTGTTAGAAAGCTTATTTTAAGATGAACGCCTGAACATAAAGTTTGTGCAATTCCAAGTTCATTTGCTATATTAAAAACAGAAAAGAAAATAGAGTGTCGAAGATGTCTTAGTGATAGTCATGGGCTCGAGAAGTTAAAGTTTAATCTTCGTGTGATGTGATTGATTTAATGTTAGTGTTGGGTTGATTTTAAGATTATTTGATATTAAAAAGGTTGAGAAGAGTTTGATAAATAGTATGGTCAGGACCCGGAAAGGGTAATCAAGATGAATTATAAGGGAATGATGACGAAAAATGTGAAAGGGAGGTTGTTAATAAAAGGAGTTAACATGCCATGGCTTGATGAATGATTAAATAATGATTATGACTATGAAATGGATTATGAATAATGCTATCTGAGATAGGAGTTCCATGGGTAAGAGCCGTGGCTCGCCACCACGTGTTCCAGGTTGAATCTCGATACTCTGTTGACCCTACGTCGTTAGGGTGACCGGACACGTATAAATTCCCAGGTATGGATAGCCCCCATTGAGTGATTTTATGAAATATGAATGTGAACTCTATGCATAGACTTTTGAGGATGCGCGACGGGGGATAATCCAAGGTTTTCGGACTTGTCGGGTTGGCTGGATAACCGACAGATGGGCCCCATCAGCCATAGGACAGGCATGCGTCATCTGCATTTGTTTGTATTGTTTGCTATGCATTTTCTGGGTATGCCTAATTGATAAATATCACCTACTATCTGTTATACTTGCTACTTGTACTATCTGCTCACTACTTGTGCGTGAACTTCTTTGGTTGCCTATTTCTGTTGCATTCTGAATGATGGAAGGATGGAGCAAACGGAGAAAATGGTCTGGTGTTGGGTTAAGTTGGAACTTGAGTAAGTTAGGTAGAATTAGAACACCTACCTCTATTTATGGCTTCTGGTTGGTACTTAAGTTGGATAACTGAATAACGGAGTTCTAGGATTGCCTATGGCATTCTCAGGATCTTATTTATTATACGCGTGGCACGTTTACCATGCTGAGAACCTCTGGTTCTCATTCCGTATTGTATTGTTATTTTTCAGATGCAGGTCGAGAGGCTCCTCGCTAGGCGTCTGGATCCTGGAAAGCGAGGTAGTCCTTGGGTGTATTTTGGTTTCTATTTGTATATATATATATGTGTGTGTGTGTGTGTGTGTGTGTGTGTGTGTGTGTGTGTGTGTGTGTGTGTGTGTGTAGCTTACTCTCCAAGTAACTTATGTACGATGCTCCTCTTAGAGGTTGAGGAAGAGATAGGAGTTTACTTTGGTATTTTGGTATATTTTGAAGACACTTATGTATGTTTATATGTATATATGTATCCCCCGGCCAGATTTAGCTTTGCAGGCTGAGTCAGGGGCTAGTTATGCTGTTTCTTGGCTTTTCTTTATCCTTTCGTTTATTGTTTTATCATGTTCCTATTAGGTTTCTTAGCACGCAAGTAATCCTTTCCTTTGAGCGTTGCGCTTTTCATTTTACGATTTTTGCTTACCCGTTTTGTTTCAAGACTCCTAGTATATTATCTTATTCTCTATTATGTATTCATTTTGTTGTCTAGAGGTCCGTAACACCACATTACCTCTGCTCTACGACTTAAGCGTAAAACTCTGTATAATAGGGTGTTAAATTATGGTATCAGAGTAGTTTATTCCTATAGAGCCTGAGGACGGACTGATTGTGCTTTTGTGCATTCTCTGTGTATGTGTTTATGTGCTATTATGATATCTAACTGATATATGTGGCATAAACGTTCATGAGCATACATTTGGGACTTAAAGTACTGAACTTGCGATATTGAGATAGATCAACTTGATATCACTTGTTTGGTGTGTATAGGGACCAGATGTCTACTCGCAGACGCGGATGCGGGCGAGGTAGAGGCCGAATAGGCAATGCCATGCCTGAGGCATCAGGAAACACTCCTAATCCTATAGACTTCATGGTTGCATTAGGCAATATGGCAGCAACAATGCAAGCAACAGCTGAAGCCCTGGGAAACCAAGTTAATAAATGAAACAATGGTAACAATGACGAGAATGGTCCAATGTCACTGCATTCCTTCCTGAAGGTTCACCCTCCAACTTTCAGAGGGACCTCGAATCCGACCGATGCTGATAATTAGATACAGGCCATTGAGCGAGCATTACAGGCTCAACAGGTTCCGGATGAGCAGTGGGTTGAGTTTGGGACCTACCAGTTGCATGGTGAAGCTCAGCACTGGTAGCAGGGCATGAGGCGCATTTTGCAGCCTGATGGAATTGATCTCTTGGGAGTTGTTCCGAGATGAATTCTATAAAAAATATTTCCCCACTTCAGTTAGAAATGCCAGAGAACTTGAACTGCTTCAGCTTAAACAGGGACATATGACTATCACTGAGTACACCAGTAAATTTGAGGAATTGTGCAGCTTCTCACGCATCTGTCAGGGAGCTCCTGAGAACTTTGCTGAGTGGAAATGCATAAAGTATGAAGGAGGACTTAGGAGTGACATTCAGAGCTTTTGGTGCCTATACAGATTCGGGTATTTTCTGAGTTGGTAAATAGGAACAGGGTGGCAGAGGATTGTGTTAAAAGGGCTACAGCAGAAAAATGAGGTCTGAGGATGCCATTCCAAAGGACCACAGAGAGAAATTTTGCATCCAAAGGCAGACAGTTCAAGCGTGGTAGCTTTGTCCCTCAGAATAATCAGGGGTAAGGCAACTCCAAGAGGCCTAATACCAATGCTAATAAGGGAAGGAGACAGGGTAAGCAACCACAACAGGATATGAGTTGCCACAGATGTGGAAAGTATCATTCAGGACCATGTAGGTTTGGGACTGGAGTCTGTTACTCCTATGGGCAGCCGGAATACTTGGCTAGTAATTGCCCAAAGAAGAAGAGATATGAGACAGGCAGGGTGCAGCAACCAGGAAGGGTATACACTACTTCCTCTATAGGTGCCGAGGGGTCAGAGGCATTGATCCGAGGTAAATGTGAGATGGCGGGTAAAACTTTAAATGCTTTGTTTGATTTTGGAGCTTTACATACTTTCATTGCATTTGAGAAGGCTGATGAGCTAGGACTGAAAATAGTAGTACTGGGGTATGATTTAAAGGTATACAATGCTACCCATGAGGCTATAGTGACTAGGTTAGGGTGCCCCCAAGTTCCTTTTCGAGTACAAGGGTGTGATTTCGTGCATAACTTAATTTGTTTGCCGATGACTGGTCTTGATCTCATTCTGGGATTGGATTGGTTATCCAAGAACCGCGTTCTATTAGATTACTCGGTGAAAACAGTGTATTTCATGCCTGAAGACACTGAAGGGCCGGTTGTAATGAATAACTATTACTTAAATTCCATGATGGTGAACTGTTCTGGGGCTGAATGCAGGGAATATTGTTGCTAGCTACGGGTGTTTCGGGTGATGATCAAGACTTGGAACAAATCCCAGTTGTGTGTGAGTTTCCGGAGGTGTTCCCTGATGATATTGATGAATTTCCACCGAAACGGGAAGTTGAGTTTGCTATTGATTTAGTACCTAGGGCCGGACCAATCTCGAGTGCTCCTTACAGGATGTCGCCTCTGGAAATGGCCGAATTAAAGTCTCAACTGGAGGATCTATTGGGTAAGAATTTTATCCGACCAAGTGTATCTCCATGGGGTGCGCTAGTATTTCTGGTGAAGAAGAAAGATGGAACCATGCGCTTATATGTTGACTATAGGCAGTTGAATAAGGTTACAGTGAAAAATAAATATCCGTTGCCAAGGATTGATGACCTGATGGACCAATTACAGGGAGCCGGCGTGTTCTCCAAGATTGATCTACGATCCGGATACCACCCGATAAGGGTTAGAGATGAGGATATCCCAAAGACTACCTTCAGAACGCGCTATGGCCACTATGAATATACCGTGATGTCCTTCGAACTAAGTAACGCTCCGGCGATATTCATGGATTACATGAACAGAATTTTCCATCCATATCTGGATAAGTTTATTGTTGTGTTTATTGACGACATTCTTATCTATTCTAAGACCGAGGATGAGCATGCAGAACACTTGTGAACAGTGCTACAAATTTTGAAGGATAGGAAGTTGTATGCCAAGCTATCCGAGTGTGAGTTCTGGAAGTCTGAGGTGAAATTTCTTGGTCATGTGGTGAGTAAGCAAGGAATAGTAGTGGATCCTGCTAAGGTTGAGGCGGTGATGAATTGGGAGCGGCCAACTTCAGTGACGGGAATAAGGAGTTTCTTAGGCTTGGCGGGTTATTATCGGATGTTCATTAAAAGGTTTTCACAGCTCGCTTTACCCTTGACTAAGCTGACCAGGAAGGATGTTCCTTTTGTGTGGACTCCTGAGTGCGAGGAGAGTTTCCTTGCCTTAAAGTAGAGATTGACTACCGCCCCTGTATTAGTGTTGCTTGAGCCTAGAGAACCATTTGAGATGTACTGTGATGCGTCCTTGAAAGGTTTAGGATGCGTGTTGATGCAGCATCATAAGGTTGTAACTTATGCCTCATGTCAGTTAAGACCTCATGAAAGAAACTATCCAACTCATGATTTGGAACTTGCGGCCATTGTCTTTGCCTTGAAGATTTGGAGACATTATCTCTATGGAGTGAAATTTCAAGTCTTCTCTGACCATAAGAGTCTAAAGTACCTATTTGAGCAAAAAGAATTGAATATGTGTCAGAGGAGGTGGATGGAACTCCTGAAGGATTATGACTTCGAGCTAAACTATCATCCGGGAAAGGCGAATGTAGTGGCAGATGCCTTGAGTAGGAAATCCTTATGTGCTGCTTGGATGATGCTAAAAGAGGAAGAGTTGTTGGGAGCCTTCCAAGGATTGAAACAAGGAATCAGAGAGGAGTTTGGGACTTTATGCCTAAGCCAGTTACAGATCTCAAGTGACTTCAAGGCTGAACTGATAAAGGCTCATTAGAAAAACCAAGAATTGTATAAGATTTTTCCAGTGATTGAGAAAGGCGAGCAATGGAGAGTGTCAGAAGATAAAGATGGGTTGTGGAGGTTTAAGGGTCGAATAATTGTTCCAGATGTCGGGGATTTGCGACAAAACATATTGGAGGAAGCTCATAAGAGCAAGTTCTCCATTCATCCTGGAAGCACTAAGATGTACCAAGACTTAAAGATGATGTTCTGGTGGCCAGGAATGAAAAATGATGTGGCGTTACATGTTTTTAAATGCCTAACTTGTCAGAAAGTTAAGATTGAACACCAAAAGCCAGTAGGAACCCTTCAACCTTTGGAGATTCCACAGTGGAAATGGGAGAGCATTGCTATGGATTTTGTATTGGGCTTACCAAGGACTCGGATTGGTTGTGATGCTATTTGGGTGGTTATAGACCGACTGACCAAGTCAGCTCATTTTCTGCCTATTCGGATAAGTTGTTCTATGGAGGAGTTGGCGCGCTTATATATAAAGGAGATTATGAGGTTACATGGCATACCTTCCACCATTGTATCGGATAGAGATCCTCGCTTTACATCACGATTCTGGGGTGCATTTCAGCGAGCTTTTGGCACTCAATTGAGCCTAAGAACTGCCTATCATCCCCAAATGGATGGCCAATCAGAAAGAACAATCCAAACCTTGGAAGACATGTTAAGAGCTTGTGTTTTGGATCAACCGACGAGATGGGATCGATATATGCCTCTGGTAGAATTTGCTTATAACAATAGCTATCATGTGAGTATTGGAATGGCTCCATATGAGGCTTTGTATGGAAGAAAATTCCAGTCTCCGTTATGTTTGTACGAAGCAGGAGAAAAGAGCTTCATAGGACCGGAAATGGTAAGTGAAACCACTGAGCAAATAAAGAGAATTCGGAGTCGAATGCTTGAAGCTCAAAGCCGTTGGAAGAGCTATGCTGACCGAAGACGGAAGCCCTTAGAATTCAAGAAAGGAGAACACGTCTTCTTGAAGGTTACTCCGACCACTGGAATAGGGAGGTCCATCAAAACCAAGAAGTTAAATCCCCGTTACATTGGGCCATTTGAAATCCTGAAGAGAATTGGACCAGTGGCGTATAGGATCGCGTTACCACCACATCTTTCGAACCTGCATGACGTATTCCATGTGTCGTAGCTTCGTAAATACACTTTTGATCCTAGTCCTGTCTTAGAGCCGGAATCAGTCCAAGTGAGAGAAGACCTGACGGTTCCAGTAACTTCGGTTAGGATTGATGATACTAGCACCAAACGTCTTCGCAGAAAGAAAGTTTCTTTGGTGAAAGTAGCTTGGAGTTGGGCTGGTATTGAAGAACATACCTGGGAGCTTGAATCAGAAATGCAAAGGACTACCCACACCTCTTTTCAAGTAACTCCCTCTGAATTTTGAGGACAAAATTCCAAATTAGGTGGGTAGGATGTAAACCCCGCTAAAATTGGTAAATTATTAGTTAATAAATTGAATTTTAATTAGGAAAGCTAAAAATGCAAAACTAATATCAAAATAGGATAGAGCTCGTCAAAACGAGAATTTTGATACCAATTTCGAAAATTTGGCCCAAAATCGGACCGGAAGGGCCGAACCGGTTGAACTGGAGCCCAAACCGGGCCTATGGGTCCAACCGGACCCATAGCATAAATGAAGCAGCAGCTTCATCTTCTCCATTTCACTAAAGTCACGACACAAACAGCAAGGGAGAGGGAAGAAAAACCCTAACCCTCACCTTTCCTTCTCACTACCATAACTGCTCCGTCCGGGCTCCGATCGCCGCACCGTTTACCGCCACGTGCTCAGCACGTTGAGCTCTACCTTTCTATCTGAACAATTTTACTGGTAAGCCTCCTATTAAGTTCAGAATTCCTATCCCTCTTTCTTTGGTAAACTTGGAAACTTATGGTGAATCTTGTCCAATTTCTATGTTCTAGGTTCAAGTTAGCTTCCGAAACTTGTGGGCTGAAGCTATTGAGCATATGGGTATGGTAGGAACATCTTAACCCTAGTTCAATCTTGTTTTTGGTCATAGAAAACTGAATTGGAACATATATATGTGTATTAGGTGTAGTTTAAGAGGTTTTTATGCATTGGACTTGAATTTGGATTACTTGGAGCTTTGTTGGTGACAAGGCTTACTTTGGGGCTATTTGATTGAGCTTGGAGGGGCTGTGATTTTGTGTTGAGAGGCTGCCTTGGGTGAATTAAGTGATCAGCCAAGGTATGGTTTAAGTTTTGCACGTTTAATATTTACGGTGTTGTGAAAACTTAGGTTAGAGGAACCATAGGATACGTTGAATTGTTTGTTGTATTTAATGATTAGCCTTGTAATGTTGTTGGAATAGATTTGTTGATGGATTTATATATTGGAATTATGAGGTGTGGAAGTTATTAATGGTGTGCTCTTATATTTATTTATGATGGATTAGGATTGGTGTTTGTTAATAAGGATGTAGAGTTATGTTGTGGTGGTATTGCATATGCTGTAACTAATTATGTAATGATCGGAATTGAATGAGACCAAATTTGGGCTAAACTTGGGAATATAAGGAACTAAACTGGAAAATTTGGAACCTTTTTGTTAAATAAATAATTTATGAAAAATTTTTAAAGTTAGGTTGTTAAATTTGTCCTGCAGTAGAAAAGGTCAAACAAGGCAGCAACTTGTTTGTCTTGCTGCGACTTCTACGAGTTGAGTTTGGAGCGAAACCATTTTTTTTTATAAAATTTGATTAACTTGCTTTATTTCTCTAAAACATCAGAATTTTAATAGTTGAGGATTGGGAGTTGTGAATTTTTGAATATTGGTGGTCAAAGCTGAAAAGAAACAGATTTCAGCAAGCTATGCATCAACTTCCAATGCTTGTAATTCTTAGAATTGAATAGCAATTCGGTTGAAACCAAGACACACTTGTTTTTGGATGAGCTAGGAGTTTCCAAATCAAAATTTAGCTTAATTGGAATTTTGTAATAAAAGTTATTCAAATTGAAAGGTACTAAGCTTGTTGGTTTCAAAAACAGATTTTGACTCATTTTTACTTAACTTCCAGGTAATGTAACTTCTTCATTAAAAATGGTATTAACTCAGAATTAATTGAGAAAGAAACCTGGATGAGTAAAGTTTAACTACATTAATTTTTAAAGTCATTGGATTTAACTTGGATATTATATTGAATTTTGAATATCACATGCTGCTGCTATTTTTCTGGTTTTATGCACTACAGAGTAGTCACGGTTTTTCCTTTATTATTGAGGCTAGAGAAATCAAAAAATTATGATCTTTGGTTTGTTAGAAATATTATTTCAAAATGAACGCCGGGACATAAAGTTTGTGCAATTCTGAGTTCATTTGCTATATTAAAAACAGAAAATAAAATATAGTATCGAGGATAACTTAGTGATAGTCATGGGTTCAAGAAGTTAAAGTTTAATCTTCATGTGATGTGATTGATTTAATGTTAGAGTTAGGTTGATTTTAAGATTATTTTATATTAAGAAGGTTGAGAAGAGTTTGATAAATAGTGTGGTCAGGACCCAGAAAGGGTAATCAAGATGAATTATAGGGGAATGATGATGAAAAATGTGAAAGGGAGGTTGTTAATAAAAGGAGTTAACATACCATGGCTTGATGAATGATTAAATAATGATTATGACTATGAAATGGCTTATGAATAATGCTATCTAAGATACAAGTTTCCTGGGTAAGAGCCGTGGCTCGCCACCACATGTTCCAGGTTAAATCTCGATACTCTGTTGACCATACGTCGTAAGGGTGACTGGGCACGTATAAATTCCCAGGTATGGATAGCCCCCATTGAGTGATTTTATGAAATATGAATGTGAACTCTATGCATAGACTTTTGGGAATGCGCGACGGGGGACAATCCAAGGTTTTCGGACTTGTCGGGTTGGCTGGATAACCGACAGATGGGCCCCATCAGCCATAGGACAGGCATGCATCATCTGCATTTGTTTGTATTATTTGCTATGCATTTTCTGGGTATGCCTAATTGATAAATATCACTTACTATCTATTATACTTGCTACTTGTATTATCTGCTTACTACTTGTGCGTGAACTTGTTTGGCCTATTTCTGTTGCATTCTGAATGATGGAAGGATGGAGGAAACAGAGGAAATGGTCTGGTGTTGGGTTAAGTTGAAACTTGAGTAAGTTAGGTAGAATTAGAACACTTACCTCTATTTATGGCTTCTGGTTAGTACTTAAGTTAGATAACTGAATAACGGAGTTCTAGGATTGCCTATGGCATTCTCAGGACCTTATTTATTATACGCGTGGCACTTTTACCATGCTGAGAACCTCCGGTTCTCATTCCATATTGTATTGTTATTTTTCAGATGCAGGTCGAGAGGCTCCTCGCTAGGCGTCTGGATCTTGGAAAGCGAGGTAGTCCTTGGGTGTATTTTGGTTTCTATTTGTATATATGTATATATATGTGTAGCTTACTCTCCAAGTAACTTATATACGATGCTCCTCTTAGAGGTTGAAGAAGAGATGGGAGTTTACTTTGATATTTATGTATATTTTGGAGACACTTATGTATGTTTATATGTATATATGTATCCTCTGGCCAGCCTTAGTTTCGCAGGCTGAGTCAAGGGCTAGTTATGTTGTTTCTTGGCTTTTCTTTATCCTTTCATTTATTGTTTTATCATGTTCCTATTAGGTTTCTTAGCACGCAAGTAATCTTTTTCTTTGAGCGTTGCGCTTTTCATTTTGCGATTTTTGCTTACCCGTTTTGTTTCAAGGCTCCTAGTATATTATTTTATTCTCTATTATGTATTTATTTTGCTGTCTAGAGGTCCGTAACACCACATTACCTCTACTCTACGACTTAAGCGTAAAACTCTGTGTAATAGAGTGTTACAATACTCTATTTAACAATATACTAAATTAAATATTAGAACATAATCTAGTAGTCATAGTAATTTTGTTATATAATAATTTAATTTTCTAATTTTAAAAAATATGTATGATTGTGGGACAATTTATATAGATCACATTTAATACATGTAAATAATAATAAATTAGAATATTATTTTTTTAATAATGTAATAATATACTTTTCTTGCATAAATTGATTTAAAGTTTTAATGCACACATAATAATTTTAGTAATATGTAATTCTTACCGTTTGTATACTAATTAGTATACATATTCTTTCTATTTTATTATATAAATTTATATATTATATTCATTTACGTGTAGTATTATTTAGAACATTCTTTTACTCTCAAAATTCAAATGAAAAATTATTTTTATTAAGAGACTATAATTCTAATTATTAGATTCTAATTATGTTTAGCATCGCACATGTACATACGAATTGATTAGATTTTAATTATTGTTATTTTAAGGAGTTTAATGGTTAGATATTCATAATTTCAAGGCGTTTTTATTTAAATAAGTTTTAAAAAATGTTTAATTCCCAGAATACGTATGGATAAAAAGTTGGAACAAAATGTACATGATCAACTTAGGGTAGTATATACAAAATAAAATTGCACTCCAGGCCAGCAAAATAAAGCTGACAGGGTTGATTGTGCAGCTGACATGCTACTCTAGGTGACGCAGACATGAAATTGCCACCTCTTGAACATCAGCCACGAATTGGAGGACTTCAGAGGAGACAGACACAAATTGGTCCAAGGCAGTGGTGGCAGGTACGAAATGGCGAGGTGGCATTAATGGCAGCAAATTTCAGTAATCACAGTTTTCGTACGAACATGTAGTGGATGGTTTGGGTGGCAAGGATTTGGAGGGTTGTGCCTGGATTAATATAAAAGGGGTGAAGGGGGAGGGGACCAATTCGCCGAGTCATTAGGATTAGGAGAGACAGAGTACTGAAAAAAATTGAATATTTTTTGTGTGATAAAAAAATTATAGTGTGGTAAAAAAATTTTATTAAAATAAGTAGTAGTAGAATTAATGTTGAAAAAAAATCATAATAAGTTGGATGAGTTTCATATTTCTGCGCATTTACATCTAAAGTTTAATTTTTTTATTAATTAAAAAATAATTGTTATTGATAAAAACAGGTTTACTTACTCTGTTGATCCCTATAGTTTCGCAAAATTTTCAATTAGGTTCCTATACTTTTTTTTCCTTTTAATTGGGTCCTTGCATCAATTTTTCATTTTCAATTAGGTCCCTCTTAACAGTAATTGGTTTAATTATATAGGGACCCAATTTAAAAAAAATTAGTGTAGGGACCTAAATAAAAGGAAAAAGAAGTATAGAGACCCAATTAAAACTAAACTTTGGTGCAAGGATTCAATTAAAAAGAAAAAAAGTATAGGGACCTAATTGAAAATTTTGCAAAACTATAGGGACGAATAAAGTAATTAAACCATAAAAAATGTATAAATTTAGGCAGTTATGTGAATATTTTTTGTCAAGTATGCTATTAGTAGTCTTGTTAGTAGTAACTTTATTATTATTTTTTCTTTCTTAGATTATTTTGAATAATCGTGTTTTCATCCTTTTCTATTTCAGCCAACACGTGTGCTTGCTCTGTATGGCACACTAGTTGACGTTTTTACTTCAAATCATTCGGATCCAAGCATGGAGATTAGGCGGCAGATGCTTGAATCGTATTTAAAAAGAGCTGGATTCTATTATGCATCATTGATAAAGCGTTTTGAATACGACAACCTATTGATAAGCACCCTTGTAAAAAGATGACGTCCTGAAACCCACACGTTTCACCTCCCATAGGGTGAGTGTATTGTTACTTTGGAGGACGTCGTGATCCAAATGGGGTTACCAATTGATGGCGAGCCTGTCAGCAGCACTCTGAGGTCTTAAAGTAAGTTCCACCAGAGGGATATATGGCAATAGTGTGAAGAACTCCTCGGTGAAGTTTCTGATGGGCATGTCGGGACAACGAAGTTTAACATAAAATTAAAGTAACTCAGGAGTCGTCTCCAATAGATGCTGCTTGACTCTCCAGATGAAGCCGTCATACGGTATGCATGTTGTTATATTTTGTATTTGTTGGGCGACGTTCTACTACCGGGCAAGGCAAACAACATGGTTCACGTCCGTTATCTTCCGCTTTTGGCCAATTATGACGCTATTAGTATCTATAGTTAAGGCAGCGCCGTTCTCTGTTGGTTATATCGAGCCATGTGCTTAGCAATAGATTATAACATGGAGGGTACGGCTGGCTGTCATACGTTGCTAATGCCATGGATATACTACAGGCTTCCTTTCTGGGCACTAGACGTGATGAGTCCGTATACGTTTCCATTAGCTACAAGGTAATATATTATATGGCTTCTGCCGTACCAATTTCCAGAATGGAAATGGCTTTAGCCGTATTGAAATTTCGAGTTCCCTTCTGATGTGCGGAAAATAGTCCGACACAAAACTCACCGGCAAGTGCACCAGGTCGCATCAAGTAATAAAACTCACGGGAGTGAGCTCGATCCCATAGGGATTAAAGGATTGAGCAATTTTAGCTTAGTGGTTGATTTAGTCAAGCAAATAGAAGTTGAGTTGTGTGATTTGTGATTGATAGAAGCTAAATTGCATGAAATTTAAAGGGAGAGGGGTAATTGACAAGAATTTAAAGTGCAGCAAAATTAAAAGAGCTGAATCTTAAAGTGCAAGTAATGTAAATTGCGGAAACTTAAATTGCAAGAAACGTAAATTGCTTGAATCTTAAATGGGTTAGGGATGTGGGATTGCAATGATTAAACAAGGAAAATAAAATGCAACAAACTGAAGAGTAGAAGATGAATTCAATTGAACCAGATCTCAAACAGGAATGAAAATAAGCTTGGTATAACAATTAAACAAGGAAATTAAAATTGAAAAACATAGATCTCAGGACTCAAGAGACTAGATAGCCAAGTCTAGATCTCACTGCCTTCCTAGATCCAAATTCAGAATTCAATTGCAAGAGAAGTAAAGATCAAACAGTAGAAGAAGCAAAACCAAATTCAATTTCCAAAAGTTGCGGTAAAGTGAGACAGAGAGATCTCAAGGTGAGATTGAGACAGAATTTCCTCAATTCTTCAACCCAAGATTTAAGACAAGTGTAAATGAAATTGAAAACAAGAAAACTAAGAAGAAGGAGAATCAAGACTTAGAATCTAAAAATAACTCAAAACCAAAAGCTCTCAAAAACTACCCAACAAAACTAAAAGGAAAGCTCTCCAAAAGAAAAAGCTCCCAGAAAACTTAAATTCTAAGCTATTTATGCACTCTCTTCAAATGTTCTTCAAGCCTTGAATTGGGCCCTTGCTCTTGATGGAATTGGGTTGACAAAAGCCTCTGTTGATTGCTCTTGGTGTTGGGAAGAAACCCACTTGTGAACCGGACCATGAATCATTTAAGCTTGAGTCAAAGTTTGAGGCAAGCTTTGACTCAAGCTTTTTTTAGCAGATTGCCCCTTTGTGCTGCCATCCACGTTTGGCTCAATGTTTGAGGTCAAACGTGAGCTCAAACGTGGTTCCTCCATTGCTTCTCTTTTGGCCAACGTTTGGCCCAACGTTTGAGGCAAACGTTGGCTTATCCAAGGCTTCAAACAGAGTGCTCTTCCTTGCTAATATGGCACCAACATTTGACCTCAAGCTTGAGACAAACGTTGGCGCAAGCTTTTGCTTGCTCCAGGGTTGGTTTTCCTTGCTGCTTGTGGCCAACGTTTGACCTCAAGTTTGAGGCAAACGTTGGTACAAGCTTTTGATGGCTCCAGGATGAAATTTTGCAAGCCAACGTTTGACCTCAAGTTTGAGGCAAATGTTGGCGCAAGCTTTTGGCCTCCCTGGGTGAAATGATGCTTCTCCTCACGTTTGAGCTTAAGTTTGAGGCAAACTTTAGCTCAAACGTGAGTCCTCCTTTTTGCCCTTGCCATCTTCTTTTCTTCAACCTTCTTCAAAACTTTTTCACCTATCATCAATCAATCAAAAGCATCAAAGCTATGCTCAAAATCATGAGATTGTTTCTCTTTCATAATATATGACAATTATAGCACAAAATCTCATGAAAATGCATCAATTTATCCATGATTGATTGAATCAAAGGAAACATGAAATTCTACCCAATTGACTTACTTATGGCTCAAGAAAGTGCATAAAATCTATTGAAAACACAAGAAAAAGACTAGTGAAAACTAGGCTAAGATGACTTGTCATCACAACACCAAACTTAAAGCTTGCTTGTCCCCAAGCAAGAAAAGAATTTATTGAGAAGAAATAATGAAATGGAAGAGGATGTTTATGCAAGCAGAGTATTATTGGTAGCTCATGGGGTTGTATGCAGATATGTAACTTCTCACTTCTTATTTGACATTTAGGCCTAGAAAGTCTCCTCCAAGTATCAAGCAACACACTGCTATGACATCTCATTATTCCTTTGTCCTTGGTTACTATTTTTTTTTCTATAAGCTTTAGTTCAGTGTCATGTGTAACAAGCTCTTTTCTTTATTTATGCTTGACACATTATTCACTATAGACACTTGGCTCACATTCCTTCTTAGAACATTGATGCCCAGCACCTCTTTGGGTTACTAAATGTCTTGTAGTTAGGTTGCTCTTGATAGTGGACTTTCAGTTGATAATCACGGGTTAGTTAACCCAAGTTACCAAGTGTTGATGCACTCCAAAGAACTTAATAATCCAAGCAGATCCTAGTACAAAGACACCACAGGCATATATTCCAAGGTTCAAGCTATTGGTGTCTAGCTTTATTCCTTCTTTCTTTTGTTCTTGCTGCCCTCTTTGGCTTTTTCTTTTCTCTTTTTTTGTTTTTCTTTTTAACCAAGGACTTTTATTTGATTGAGATTCATAGACAGTGAGCTACTTTCTACTTAAAAGGAGAACAGTCTAGTCCTTTTATTCACTAAAGTGAGCTACTACACAATCATACATACATGCCACCACTTACTATTATTTGACTTCCAGCTTGCAATGAACCATCTTACTTCATGTTTCAAACATTTCTTTTATTGAATTAAAAAGACTTAGGGGACAAGGCATGCATTCAGTTAAGTGAATGTAAACACACAGTCACATACTTAGACTAGCCTACTTATTGCAAAGAATATTCAAGATGCATAACTACTAAACTAATAGTTACTGTTAAGATGGGCATATTCAAATTTCCAATTTAGAGTAATTCAATGCTAATGGAGTTAAGTGACAATACAACCTCTTGGTGGCTTATTCTTCTTACTCTCAGCTAATGGTGTGTAGCCCTCCCAAGAGAGTGATTGAATTCCTGCAGAGTTAATGGAAGTTGCTTGTTTCTCAAGTCCTTAGGTAATTGGTTAGTGTGCAAGACTTTCTTGTAGGCTTTTGAACTTACTTTGGTGTGTGAACACCAAACTTAGTCCCTTGCCACTGCCTTTGATGCATCAAGTTAACCACATGTGAAATTCTTGTGTCTTTGCTAAAGGCAATAAAACTAAAAACTAGAAATAGACAATGATTAAATGATTCATCTGATTGCTTGGAGCTAGTAACCCTTTATGCAGAAGGTGAGAATGTGTTTTTAAATGAGATTTTGGTGGAACACCAAACTTAGAATCCTTCATTCTCCCTTAAATTGTTTTGGTGTACAACACCAAACTTAGCTTCTTGCAATACAGGTGAATCTACTTAACCTTTTTATTGAACTAGCTATGAAAAAAAACTACCTCAGGTTGGGTTGCCTCCCAACAAGCGCTCTTTTAATGTCACTAGCTTGACATCCTTCATTCTTTGATCATGGAGGTTGAAAATCATAGTGCCTCAGCTTTTCTCCTCTTACTGTGAACTTCCTTCCAGTCTCCTCTTTGATGATCTCTAGGTGTTCAAGTGAAAGGACTCGGTTCACAGTGTAGTATTCAGATAATTGTGGAGACACCTTCATTGGTTGGGTGTTTAACACCACTTTATCCCCTGGTGAAAAGCCTTCAGTAGGGATTTTCTTGTTTCTCCACCCTCTTGGCCTCTTCTTCTTTTCTTTCTCAAGAGATACTCCCTGCCTTGGTGGTTCTTTGTCTGGGATGTTGAATGTCTCATCTGGGGGTTTCGGATCTAGTTCCTCCTTGATTTCTTTGGTTTTTTGCACCATCTCTACTGCTTTCAAGCATGGATTTAGAAATCTTGGAGTTAACTCATTGACTACCTCCTTCAAACTTTGATATCTGGCCTTATCCTTCATAAAATCTTCTTCTTGAATAGGCTCATGTAAGGTTTTAAAAACATGGAATGCTAGATGCTCATCATGCACTCTCAGCAACAATTTCCCTTTTTCAACATCTATTAATGCTCTGCCCGTAGCTAGGAAAGGCCTTCCCAGGATGATGGGAGTGTTAGGGTCCTCTTCTATATCTGAGATAACAAAGTCAGCAGGGAGAAAGAATTTTCTCACTTTTACCAACACATTCTCCATAACTCCCAGTGCTTGCTTAGTGGATTTGTCAGCCATTTGGAGAACTATTCGTGTGGACTTCAGCTCAGAAATTTTAAGTTTCCTCATTAGAGACAAAGGCATCAAGTTTATGCTTGCACTGAGGTCACAGAATGACTTCTCAATTGTTATGTTTCCTATGGTGCAAGGTATGTAAAAACTCCCAGGATCATCTTTCTTCTCTGGCAACTCTCTTTGGAGGATAGCACTACATTCTTTTGTCATCTCAACAATCTGTCCTTCCTTCAGGGATCTTTTCTTTGTCAGCACTTCCTTCATGAAGTTGGCATATAGTGGCATCTGTTCAAGTGCTTCCAAGAAAGGAATATTGATGCTGAGTGTCTTGAATATGTCCAAGAATTTTGAGTATTGCTTATCCTCATTTTTTTTAAACCTCTGAGGGTATGGAAGTTTGGGGACACAAGGATTCACTCATTCCCTCTTCTCTTGTAGTTGTGATTCAAGGATGTTCTTGTATCCCTTTGAAATTTGTGCATTTTTGGTTTCTTGATCCTTTTTACTTTTCCCCTCTGTCTCTTCTTGTGGAACTTCTCTGTTGTGTTTGTCCTGATTGATGGCTTCCTTCTTCATAGTCTTCTCACTTCCCACTGTGATTGCTTTGCACTCCTCCCATTTTGTGGCTTTTCCTTTCTCCCTTGGGTGTTCTTCAGTGACATTGGGGAAGGCATTTGCTCTCTTCTCATCCATTTTTGAAATTTGCTTAGCCATTTGCTCTATGTATCTCTCAAGATTTTTGATTGAGGCCTCTTGGTTTTTGAATGCCAGGGCCTGATCTTTCCTTGCAGTTTTCTGATCTTGTCTTGCCATCTCTTGATTTTTCATGAGTTTCTCCATCATTTTCTCTAGACTTGAGATTCTTTGAGAGTCTGGATTTGGTTGTGGTTGTGTGAAATAAAATGGTTGTTGCTGGAAGTTGTTTGAATTAATTGTGGGGGTACTTTGAGGGTGGGATGTGGATGTAGAAAAGTTATTCTGGAGGTTTTGTGAGTTGTTATGTGGTTGGTGATATGTGTTTTGTGGGTTTTTGAATTGGTTAGTATTATTGGATGAATGGCTTTGGTTGTTTGTGTTGCTAAGGCTGCTATAGTTGAAGTCCCTTTGTCCTTAATTCTGGTACTCACCCCACTTTGAATTAGAATGAGTCTTCCAGGGTGTCTTGTGTGCATCACCATGAAAATTGTGTTGAGATGAACTTGAAGTGTTATTCATGCATTGCACCTGCTCAGGGCTTTGTTGCTCATAATTGAATGTCCTAAAACTTTCTTCAGATTGCTTCCACCCATGTGAGGTTTCAGATTGGCTTTGTGTATTTACTGTAGTGATTTGCAGTCCATCAATTTTTTTAGCCATCTGCTCAAATTGTTGCTGAATTTTTTGATGCATCACTTTGAAGATGGTATCCACACCTTCTAGCTCCAATATACCCCTTCTCTGGGCTGGTTGGCGTTGTCTTTGATGAGAAAAAAATATTGATTATTTGCCACCATCTCTATGAGGTTTTGGGCTTCCTCTGCTGTCTTCATTAGCTGCAATGAGCCTCCTGCTGAATGATTTAATGCTTCCTGAGCTTTCTGGGTCAACCCTTCATAGAAGTTTTGGAGTCTATCCCACTCACTGAACATTTCTGGGGGACACTTCCTGATTAAGGCATTGTATCTCTCCCAGGCATCATACAGTGACTCTCCATCCACTTGAATAAATGTTTGCACCTTTGTTTTCAACTTGATGACTCTCTAAAGTGGGTAGAACTTGGCTAGGAATTTTCTCACCAATTCATCCCAATTATTGATGCTCTCTTTGGGAAAAGTTTCCAGCCATTGAGTAGCATTGCCCCTCAAAGAAAATGGGAACAGAAGTAATTTGTAAATGTCAGGATGAACTCCATTTGTCTTGACCGTTTCACAAATCCTTAAGAAAACAGACAAATGTTGGTTGGGGTCTTCAAGAGGGCCACCTCCATAAGCACAATTGTTCTGCACCAAAGTGATTAGTTGAGGCTTCAACTCAAAGTCATTTGCCTGAATATTTTGGGTGAGGATGCTGCTCCCATAATGTTTGGGATTGGGGATAGTGTAAGAGGCCAACACCCTTCTTACAGGCTGGGCATTGTTGCTCACTCCCTCTTCAAGCACCTCAGCCTCTATGACTTGCAAAAATCACAAACAAACCAAATGAAACATGAACATTCTAGTGCTAGAGTGTGGTTAGAGGGTTAGGTGACACAATGTGTCAAACAGTTAATGTGCTTAGTAAAAAAAATAAAGAAAAACAAAGAAAAAGTGCTTAATCTAGACCACCACCTTACTTAATCATTGTCAATCTATTTCAATCCCCGGCAACGGCGCCAAAAACTTGATGTGCGGAAAACGGTCCGACACAAAACTCACCGGCAAGTACACCGGGTCGCATCAAGTAATAAAACTCACGGGAGTGAGGTCGATCCCACAGGGATTGAAGGATTGAGCAATTTTAGCTTAGTGGTTGATTTAGTCAAGCAAATAGAAGTTGAGTTGTGTGATTTGTGATTGACAGAAGCTAAATTGCATGAAATTTAAAGGGAGAGGGGTAATTGACAAGAATTTAAAGTGCAGCAAAATTAAAAGAGCTGAATCTTAAAGTGCAAGTAATGTAAATTGTAGAAACTTAAATTGCAAGAAACGTAAATTGCTTGAATCTTAAATGGGTTAGGGATGTGGGATTGCAGTGATTAAACAGGGAAAATAAAATGCAACAAACTGAAGAGTAGAAGATGAATTCAATTGAACCAGATCTCAAACAAGAATGAAAATAAGCTTAGTGTAACAATTAAACAAGGAAATTAAAATTGAAAAACATAGATCTCAGGACTCAAGAGACTAGATAGCCAAGTCTAGATCTCACTGCCTTCCTAGATCCAAATTCAGAATTCAATTGCAAGAGAAGTAAAGATCAAACAGTAGAAGAAACAAAACCAAATTCAATTTCCAAAAGTTGCGGTAAAGTGAGATAGAGAGATCTCAAGGTGAGATTGAGACAGAATTTCCTCAATTCTTCAACCCAAGATTTAAGACAAGTGTAAATGAAATTAAAAACAAGAAAACTAAGAGGAAGGAGAATCAAGACTTAGAATCTAAAAATAACTCAAAACCAAAAGCTCTCCAAAACTACCCAACAAAACTAAAAAGAAAGCTCTCCAAAAGAAAAAGCTCCCAGAAAACTTAAATTCTAAGCTATTTATGCACTCTCTTCAAATGATCTTCAAGCCTTGAATTGGGCCCTTGGTCTTGATGGAATTGGGTTGACAAAAGCCTCTGTTAATTGCTCTTGGTGTTGGGAACCGGACCATGAATCATTTAAGCTTGAGTCAAAGTTTGAGGCAAGCTTTGACTCAAGCTTTTTTTAACAGATTGCCCCTTTGTGCTGCCATCCACGTTTGGCTCAACGTTTGAGGTCAAACGTGAGCTCAAACGTGGTTCTTCCATTGCTTCTCTTTTGGCCAACGTTTGGCTCAACGTTTGAGGCAAACGTTGGCTTATTCAAGGCTTCAAACAGAGTGCTCTTCCTTGCTAATATGGCACCAACATTTGACCTCAAGCTTGAGACAAACGTTGGCGCAAGCTTTTGCTTGCTCCAGGGTTGGTTTTCCTTGCTGCTTGTGGCCAACGTTTGACCTCAAGTTTGAGGCAAACGATGGCGCAAGCTTTTGATGGCTCCAGGATGAAATTTTGCAAGCCAACATTTGACCTCAAGTTTGAGGCAAACGTTGGCGCAAGCTTTTGGCCTCCCTGGGTGAAATGATGCTTCTCCTCACGTTTGAGCTTAAGTTTGAGGCAAACTTTAGCTCAAACGTGAGTCCTCCTTTTTGCCCTTGCCATCTTCTTTTCTTCAACCTTCTTCAAAACTTTTTCACCTATCATAAATCAATCAAAAGCATCAAAGCTATGCTCAAAATCATGAGATTGTTTCTCTTTCATAATATATGACAATTATAGCACAAAATCTCATGAAAATGCATCAATTTATCCATGATTGATTGAATCAAAGGAAACATGAAATTCTACCCAATTGGCTTACTTATGGCTCAAGAAAGTGCATAAAATCTATTAAAAACACAAGAAAAAGACTAGTGAAACTAGGCTAAGATGACTTGTCATCTCCTCCACATTATTCAAAATAGTTGAGCTACCACCAACATCTTGAAGATTCACACAAAGTTCTATGGAATAGATGCTTGCAATGCTACAATGATAAGAAAATATCATCGAAACATGCTGGTCGAATTTAACCTTTATTTTCTGATAAGCAAATAAATTGGCTTACGCAATTGGAATTCTGTAAGCTAACTTACTGATCTCTTTTTTTTCCAATCATCCCAGTATTCATCAGAATCAAATTTTTCAATTATTGCAAAGATGTTTGTGGAAAAATCATCATCTAAAATGGATCATCACAAATAAATGTTACACTTTCAAATGTATGAGAGATTTTTTCATTCGGATATACGATCAGATATATGTGTTCAGAGGCCATATTAACAACAAAAGTAGAAGAGAACAAAATTTTATAAAATGAGTTTTACGGTGAGAAAGAGAGAGTAAAAAAAGAGTGAATTGAAGTTGTGGCAAGACACCCGGTGGCAGCATCATTTATATAGTCTAATTTTGGTTCCATTTCGTTTGTGGTACACTTATTTAGCTCATTTCGTTTGTGGTACACCAGAATCTGGTGCCCATTTCATGTGTACCCCACTTGAAATCTCCATTTCTTGTCCAGCACACCCAGCTTGGAAGGAGACCTGTAAGCTCTACTTCGCGTCTGCCGAGTCTGCTTTGGAAGCTTCGTTTCATAGGTGATGCAGGTGAATTGGAAGCTCCATTTCGTTGGCATTTTTCTTGGAATGGAGTGCAATTCCATTTCGTGTGTACTGCCCCTGAAATGGTCATGCGTATTTTGTTTCAAATTTCCATCCATACACATTCTAAAATTAATCATTTTCTTATACTTATTTAAATAAAAAAAGTCTACTTTAAAAATATCATATAATTTGTGAAAATATAAACGATATTTGATTCTTTTTTCATGAATTTAATACATAAATCTAATGATCATTTTTAATTGGTATTAACTTAGGATATTATTCATCTCATAATTATATATTAATTATGTATCTATTTACACTAATTTTTTATTAATTGTAACAATTTAATTAATATATGTTATATTTAATGATTATTTTATCATATATTTTTTTTAATTGTAGTTACAAAAAGTTATTTTATTTATGATTTTGTATAAAATAAATATAAAAAAGATTTAATATTTTTAAAATATTTTTTTAATAGTTGTACGCTCATAAAACACCTATGCATGGGCGAAAAAATAAAAAGTATCAAAATAAAATTATACCCAATATGCCAAAAAATAAAATTTCAAAATAACTATCTAAAACAAATTAATCACAAAATTTTTAATAAAGAATAAATTAAAAATATTATTTTATTATCAAAATTTAATTTAAAAATTCTATTTAAGAGATTAATACAAGGACCCAGTTTTTGGTAAATAAGAATTTTTAGCTATTCTACGATTTATTTTGCAAAATCCGAGAATAATTGCTTCCTAGGAGAAAAAAAAACAAAAATAAATAGAAAAAAAGAGCAATAAATAGGTCAAATTTGATTTATATAGTAGTAAATTTCTCTGGTCAAATTTGACTTAATAGAGACATGATCACACTTGATTTTGGTCCGTTTTTTCTCACTAGATATTTTTTTTTAATCGGAATTTGTTTTTAATGACGATTTTGCGCGCGCCGAAAAAAAGTCAACGCATCGAAAATCGTAAAATAAGTAACAAATGTAGTTACCACCTTGGTAATTATGTTATAAGATTAATCTCAGCTACTCGTTCTTAATTTGTTCTTTTAAGATAAAATCTCAACTGTTTAATATTTTACCACGCAGTAAAATTTAATCCGAGGTGAACCTCAACCTAGTATTCTACAAACATCTCCTAAAGATTTCGAATTCTCTTTTTTCTCTCTCAAGTAACATTGTCCTCTCTACCTTAGAGTGATCGAATTTTCTCTCTCTTTTACCCTTTTCGTAGTGTTTTTGACCCCGAATAACTAACTGCAGTTAACTGCGAATAAACTCAATTCGCAAGCGCTAACCAAAACTTCCTAATTCACGTCACTTCTTCCTTCATTCTTCCGCCCTTAACCACGAAATTTGAGCAGCCTTTTACTACCACAATTGCATGTTTTATTCCAATCTTTATTTAAGCAAACACATTATGTTACAATTTGACAAAGCTAGTAAAAGTTGAGAGAGAAAGAGCCGAGTTTTAGAGAAAGAAAAAGTGCATCCTCAGCCAGGTTCATCATTTTTTCAGCACATATTCATAGTGTTTATCCATTCAAGAATTCAAGCATTTCAAGCCCAAATTCTTGTTCTTTCTTGCTTTTCTTATTTCATCACACGAATTCCAACAAACATAACTATTATTCTATATCTTTTCTTTTTTAATTTTGAACCTAAAACTAAGAAGTTATGTTGCTCTCTTTCATGTCTAGAAAATCATTTTTTAAGATCTTAAGGAAGCACACTAAAAAGCACTCAAATTTTAAGTTCAAAGTGAAAGAAATTCATCACTTTTTCGGCACAATGATTCAGCCAAGAGGATTTATTTTCATTAATTATCTTTTTATTTTTGTTTAGGTGATTTTTTATTTTTAAAGTGTTTAAGGATTGATTTGAACAAGAGATATGAGTTTGTATTAGTTAGATTATCTCCATCCTTAATTTCGTGTTCATATGATGAACCATTTTAAGATGACTTTGTGCATAGAAATTGATTCTAAAAACTGTATGATGCACAACTATTCTCGTCTTGACATTTATGTAAAATATGAATTTTTGATGCTTATGTTTCTTGTATTTAAGGTTATGTTTGGTTCTGAGAACAAGATAAGATAAGACATTGAGAACAAGACATAAAGGACAAAGATACAAAAATTAGTATTTTTGTATTTTGTTTAATGATAAACTAGAACAAATTCTAAAAGTCCAATTTATTCTTATCTTTTTCGTTCAATAAATTTGAAAAGAAAAATATAATAATAAAAAATATAATTATAAAAAATTAACAAAAATAATAAAAAATAAAAAATAAGTTGTGTCTCTTGTTAGTGATTATGTGTTCTTTCTGTCAGGATGGACACAAAATATACTAATTCATTGTCTCTGGACACAATATTTCTATTTATGTCTCCTCTACCAAATATAATTTTTTTTCTCTATGTCCGCGTCTTAGTGTCCCATGCCTATAAACAAAAAAGTCTAAAGGCAAAAAAATTCCAGCACTTGAGGTTTAAGTTTTTAGCCTTAAAAATTACTAAAAAAAAAGAGAACAACGCGAAAAAAATATCTCTAAAAATTCAGCCATGAAATAGTGTAAAATGTATTAAATAAGAAGGTTAAAAAAAGCTAAAAATTAAGTTTTAGTTCTATGCTATGATGCATATACACTGACACGAACGTGGGACACGCAATCATACGAATTTTAAAATTTTATAAGATACGGGGACACGATATATATAAAATATAAAGTATTTTTAGATAAATTATAGTAATATTTTAATATTTTATTATTAAAAATAACTTTTTAACTATTTTTAATGTCTTCTTTTAATTATATAAAATATTTAAAATATTTTTTATTTTAATAAATAATAATACATTATTTCCAAATTCATTTCAAGAATACAGTTAAGAATAAAACTAGACACGTTGACACGTGATGGTATTTAAGTGTGTCCAAGCGTGTTCGATAAAAAAAATTATATTTTATCAAGACACGATTGGACACAGCAAACATGCGTGTCGGACGAGTGTCGTGTTCGAAATATATCTGATACGTAGACACAACAACTCAATAAAATTCCTATGCTTCATAGGTTCTATGGAAATAGTATGATGAAACACAAGAGGTAACTCAGTTATTAGGAAAAACAAAGGGCTAAAAATGTAATTAAAAGAAATTAGGCTTAAAGTTATAATTTTAGTAGCCTTAACGATAAAATTATAATTATATAAAAAAGTCGGGTTAAAATTGCAGTTAAGATGAAATTTTGAATCTAAATAAAAGTTTTAGTAAATTTTAGGATCAAAATTGAAAATATGATAACTATTAGGATCAGCACAAGAAGTTAGGGGTAAAATAGTATTTTATGTTATTAAGAATAAAATTAGCATAAATTAAAAGTATTAGGAGTAAATTAGTAAATGAGGAGTCATAAAGTTATTTCAGTAATTTTGGCACTAAATAAGACTAAAAAGTATTACTTAAAATATTTAAGAGTATAATGCTAATCTTGGAATAAAGTAAGACATAAAAATAGTTAAATAACTTATTAGAAGGTAAAATAATTCTTTTGGTAAAATATAATAATAAAATGGTAAAATAGCAACCTAAGGGATAAAAATGTCTTTAAAAAATGTAAGAAAGATAACTAAAGTGAAATTTAATGAAAAAAAAGGTAAAATACAAATTTTATAAAAAGACTAAGAATAAAAGGACTCCTTAGTGAAAGCAAAGGTACCATGGTAATTATGTTAAAAGATTGTGGACAAAATGGTCATACATTAAGAAAGAAATAAGGTATTATAAGAAAAAAGGAATTAGAGACTTTAAGATTTTAAAATTACGCCATTTCAAAATGTATGCTTGGCAAGTGTAGTAGTTGTGTCTTTTTTTTTCCACTGCTTGATTGAGATTGATAGTGGAGATATCCATCAAAATGCATATTGTTTCTCTAATTATTAGTATACTATGGTGTTAAGTTCTGCGATAATTATTAGTTCTCAGAATATTTGTGTATTTGTTCATTAGACACGTGTGTAGAACGTACGTAATTGAAAAAAATATTTTCGAGCTTAGTCTCAAATAACGTTGGATTGTGGGTAGTCAATCGACGCGTGACTTCATGGTCTGCATAGGACTAGGTATGCATCATACTTATTATATTTTTCTGTGCTTGTGACTGCATACTTGTACTTGTGATTATTATTCTGCTATATAATCGTGCTTGTACTTGTTTGCATGACTTACCTATGTAACTATGCGAATTTCTAGACTTAAATGTGGAATCTTTAATTTTCTTATTTAGTACTTTGTTAAGAACCTTAAGTTCTCACCTCCTTATCTCCAATATTCCACATATGGGCACATATGTGATCTTCTCTAAGTACCAAGCAATTGGAATAGTATCTGGATCTAGTGACAGAACGTAGCAGAGGAGGCCAGTAATAACGATCTCACAGGCATGTCTAAATGACTTTCTATATCAGTAGACGAGTTCTTCCCGCTAGCATCTATCAGTAGCTTAGTAGTATAGTGATATTTCATCCTTGCATTATATAAACTTTTAGAGGACTAGTATCTTTTGTATATAGTTATATAATCTAGACATGTTCTAGTGCAAAGTGACTCTTGTGTGAGTCGAAGCCTAATAATATAAGTCATAGAGTTTGTATATGTATCTATTATATATAAATAAATCGTTATGTATTTTTTAAAATATTTGGTGTATTAAACTAAGCTTATGAGTGTTTATATGACACTTACATGCTTTCTTTTTATATGTATATGCTGGCATGTTTTGAATTGTCTAAATTTATACCTTATATTACTGACTAACTCACAATTTCGATAAACGATATAGACATGATAATATACTTAATATATCTAGTTTGAGTCCTTAAAATAAGCTGAACAGTACCACTTAACTACTATTATTGACCATAACGTGTTAGGAATTTGGTCGTTACAATTAATATATTTATCCCTTAATGCGAATTTATATATTTAATTACCAGATTAGAAAATAAATTATTAATTAATAATATAATAATATAATTTTCTAATTTAAGAACAAATAATTATGTATAATTGTAATATAATTTGTAGGAGTTAGATCATTACAATTAACATATTTATCCCTTAATTCGAAGTTATACATTTAATTATCATGCTTAGTAGAATTAGTATAATTGTAGTTATAATTTGTATAATTATCATGCTTAGTTACATGCTTAGTTATAATTTGTATAACACTTATAAGATAATTGTAGTTATAATTTGTATAATTTATGTTTAGTAGAATTAGTAATAAATTAAAATATTATCCTTCTCCTAATAATATATATATCCTAACCATTTGATTGATCTAAAATATTAATGCATGTATTCTAACTTTAATAATATATGAATAATTTATTTCTCATAATCATATATTAATATACATATTTCTTCCATTAGTATAATAATTTTAAGATTCAGAAAGAAATTATTAACTAATGATATAGTAATAAAAATATTAAAATAAATTCATACTCAATGCACCGGAAAACAAAATCTTAAACTATCTAAAACAAACTATGAAGTTTGAATAAAAAATATTATTTTATTCTCAAAATTTAATTTGATAATTTTATTTAATAAATTAATATATTTACTTTTTGGTCAGAGTCTATAAATTTAATTATAATATTTTTAAAATTAAAAAAATTATTAATTAATGATAATGATATAATAACTTAATTCTCTAATTTAAGAACAAATAATTATGTGCAATTATGTATAATTTGAATATTTACATTTTCGTATAATTTATAATAAATTAAAATATTATTTTTTTCCTAATAATATAATTATTTACATTCTACCATTAAATGATTTAGAATATTAATTTTTTTATAATCATGTATTAATATCCACGTTTTTTCTATAATATTTGTTACTAATGTTATATAATATATTAAATATGTAAAATATTATGTAAAACACATATTTAAAGTATTCTTTTTCTTATACACATTTAGTATTATTGACAAAGAAATACTATTATTATTTTAAAGAATTCATTTTTATGTATTAATAGCTTGAGAGTATATTAAGATTATATGGCATACTATCATATTAGTAGTATTCTTAACTTAATTACTTGGATATATTTGAATACGATAAAAAAAACTCATAAATAATAAAAAAAATTGAAAAAAAATTACATATCCAAATTAAATAGATATAACTTATCAAATTTAAATATAATTAGTATCCGGATCGATGAAAATAATTCGAGATAGAATACGATGGATATAATGCATTATAAATAATTATGTAAAAGATGATCATGTTATAAGAATAAAATAATTGAGTAAGAATATTTATTATATAATAATTAAAAAATAAAAATAAAGTTGGATTCATAAAAAAATGGCAAAATTATGACTTACATCTTAAAAAAGGATTAATTTCGATAAAAAATATTATTATTATTGTATGAAATAGTTATTAGTTAAGGAAGAAAAAAATTAAAAAACAAAAACAATATTTTGATTCAATCAAAATTCAAGCTCTTCTAAAAAAAATACTTTATTTACGTTCTATTAGATTTTTCATAATATATAAATAGATCCAACAATTTTTTACTAAAATAGAGTTTATTGTTTTTTTTATTGAACTCTTACATCTATATAATTAGAATCTAAATTAGTAAATACAATTTGAGGTGGTATTTGATAGATGTAGTGTACCGTAAATAATTGTGATAAAAGATAATTATGTTGTAAGATTAGATAACAAAAATGAGTAAGAATAATCATTAAATTATCTAAAGAATAAGAGAATGACTATGTCAATAAAAGATCATAAAAAGGTATAACTTGTGCTTTAAAAAAAATTAATTTCGATGTCCTAAAAAACAGTTAAAGAAAAATAACAAATTAAAAAATTAAATAAAATATTTTGACTTTAAAATTTAGAGTCATAAATAATAAAAGAAACATTATATATAACTTTTAGTCGCACAAAAATTAATTATAGAAATTGATATCAATATCAATTTCATACTAATTAATACAAACGTGCATACATTATCTATTAACGTTAATATCATAATTTTATGGTTAATTATATTTGATTAAAAATTATATTGTAATGATTGACAATTAATTAATATAATTATTTATTAAATGTTGATTTGTATATAATTATAAAAAAGATATTTTTTTAAAATATACTGAGAAGAGAAAAATATGTATATTGATACTAAAATATATCACGTCAATATTTTTGACACCAAAATATTATCGCGTGATAAAATAATATAAAGGCAAATCACACATATAAACTAAATGGAGTTCAAAATTACACAATTCTACCAAAAGGAAAAACGTTACGAATATTTAACAGAAGAACAATTTTTTATATAATTCGAATCAGTCTTATTCGAATTACTCATTTCAACACTAATTCGAATCAGACCAATTCAAATTACTAGAAATACACACAAATCGAATTGGTTTATGTAATTCGAAACAGCATGAGTCAATTTATGCATGCATGTGAAGTTCCTACTAATTTGAAACAAGCTGTTTCGATTTAGCCCCTGGTTTGTTCTTATATAATTTAAATGGGGCTGATTCAAATTACTATGCATCGAGCTATTATAAATTTTTACATTATCCCTAACATTTTAAGTCATTTTTTTAAAATTATTTTGCATGGAATAAAATCTTTTTGTGGTATAATTTAAATAAATTTATTAAAAAATTTATTAAAAAATATATTTACTCAATTTTCAAATATAATAATACTCTTTTACATAATTAATAATTTAAAAATTAAAAAAGTATTTCATTTCATGCGAAGCAATTAAAAAAAGATTAAATTTAAATGTAAATATTTATGTATGTACTCAAATTTTAAATAAAATACTCTATATAATTAATAATAATTTAAAAAATAAAAAATATTTTATTTCATGCAAAGCAATTAAAAAAATGGTTTAAAAGATGTTAGGAGTACTGTAAAAATTTGTAATGTCCCGGTGACTTAGGTAAGTAAATGATAAAAATATATATTTTTTAATTTTGATAGTACTCCTAACATCTTTTAAGCCATTTTTTAAAATTATTTTGCATGGAATAAAATATTTTTTGTGATATAATTTAAATAAATTTATTAAAAAAATTAATAATTTAGAAATAAAACAAAATATATTTTATTTCATGCATTAAAAAAACTAACAAAATATTTAATTACGAGACTTTTTCAAAATATTGATAAGCTATTAATTCGAATTCAATACAATACTCTTCAGCCCATTCTTGATGGCTCATGAATATTTTGAAAAAGTCTCATAATTAAATAGTTTGTTAGCTCATTTTTTCTTTTTGAATGGTTTTGTATGGAATAAAATAATTCTTTTAAATTTTAAAATTATTATTAATTATGTAGAGTATTTTATTTAAAATTTGAGTACATACATGAATATTTGTATTTAAATTTAATCTTTTTTTAATTGCTTCACATGAAATAAAATAATTTTTTAATTTTTAAATTATTAATTATGTAAAAGAGTATTATATTTGAAATTTGAGTAAATATAATTTTTAATAAATTTTTTTAATAAATTTATTTAAATTATACCACAAAAAAGATTTTATTCCATGCAAAATAATTTTAAAAAATAACTTAGAAAATGTGAGGGGTGCTGTAAAAATTTGTAATAGCTTATGCATAGTAATTCGAATCAGCCCAATTCGAATTATATAAGAACAAAATTAGGAGGAAATCGAAACAGCTTGTTTCGAATTAGTGGGGACTTCACATGCATGCATAAATCGGCTCAGGCTATTTCGAATTATATAAATCTGACCAATTTGATTTGTGTGTATCTCTAGTAATTCGAATTGGTCTAATTCGAATTAGTGTTGGAATGCGTAATTCGAATGAGGCTGATTCGAATTACATAAAATTGTCCTTCTGGTAGATTCTTGTAACATTTTTTATTTTGGTAGAATTGTATAATTTTGAGCTCTATTTGGTTTATATGTGTGATTTACCCATAATATAATGATAATAATTATAAGTATGTGTTCATACACTGGTTCGAGCAATAGGGTCGGGGTGATCAAAAGCAAAGGGACCGACCTCATGAAAGGTTGGCCCGCTACCGACCTCTTTGTTTAGAGCTCATATAATCTCCCTAGAGGCCCAAGAAGGTCCAAAGCAAAGAACCACCACCTACTAGAAGGCGGTTGGCCAAAGATATGATCTCACCCACAAAAGATAAGATTAGATAACAAACTTATCTTAAAGAAAGATCGTCGAGCACCACTATAAATACACTGGAGCACCCAGGTATAACTCATACTCCAATTCTACAAAAAACATGCCTAAAGCCTGTACTGACTTAAGCATCAGAATCTTTTGCAGGTACTACTACCCCCGGTGATCGAGGACTAGCAGCACCTCAAGCTCTAACAAGTCGGACACGACAGTCTTGACCAAACCAGAAGATCTTCTCTGAATTTGACTTTCCTGTTTTAGGTAACCCTCGGAACATTGGCGCCATTGCCAAGGACCTATAAGTCATCCCAAGATCATGGCAAACGACCCTCCTAACAACGGCCACACCTCCGGCTTGGAAGACGGTACACTAACAAAAAACGCGGATGTCACACCACCATCACCAAAAGAAGAGAACCACTCTAAAGGGGACAAACAACCTCAAAACACAAAAATCCTAGACGCCATCTGTGAACAACAGTATCACCTCAAACAGCTCGAACAAGAAACTGAACGACAACAAGAAGCCGAGCGAGACCTGCAAGGAGAAACAAGACGGCGTAGAGAGCTAGAGGAAAAACTCCAGAAATTTGAAGCTGACCTCAAAACCAGGACTATCCGATCCAATCATGAAGCAAGTCCTCACAAAGAACAAGACCCATTCACGAAAGAAATTACGAAGGCTAAAGTCCCAAAAGACTTTAAAGCCCCCGACATGACCCCATACAACGAAACATCTGACCCAAGCCATCATCTCAACAACTTTAGGAGTAGGATGTACCTCACGGACGCCTCATACACAACTCGCTGCAAGGCCTTCCCGACTACCCTCACCAAGATGGCCATAAAGTGGTTCGACATCCTACCCTTGAGGTTAATTACTAGCTTTGATGATCTCGCCGAAAAATTCCTAGCCAGATTCTCCATACAGAAAGACAAAGCCAAACACGCCCCAAGCCTACTGGGGATCAAACAAGGGGATCGGGAGAGTCTCTGAAACTACATGAAAAGATTCAACGAAGCATGTCTCGACATACAAAATCTCCCTATAGAAGCAGCTATCATGGGACTTATCAACGACATCTGGAAAAGGCCCTTTGTAACACCCTACCACACGGAGCCTTATGCTTACGTCATAAGACAGAGGTGGCAAGGCATTACGCCCTCTAAAATAAGATCTAGTACATATAGTATTACAAGAATGTTTATAACTAGGAGCCTTCGAAGAAAAAGGGGTAAAGAAAAAACCGTTTAAATCGAAAAGCGCAACTCTCCGATAGATAACGTAAACAAATCATATAAGGAGTAAGCTAATGCGTAGGGACATACAAAAGAGTGCCAAAATACGTATATCAAGACTCAGAACTTGGCTTACAAAGATGACCGGCCCGAGCATATAGTATACATACATATATAGTAAGTGTTCATATCCTGGGTCAAGCTGTCCGAGCTAGGATGTTTGGCGACAAAGCGACCAACCTCTTTGGGTCAGACTATCCGACCTCTTCTCAAAGAGCTCGGCCAAATTGCCAGGAAAGCCCAGAAAAGGGCCCAAATAGAGGAACACGATCCAAATCCAAAGGGAGCCTAGGCCTATAGAGATAAGGGCGGTTCCCTTGAAGATAAGCTGACCCCACCCAAAGATAAGATAAGATAAGATAACTAACTTATCTAAAAAGTTCACTCCACACCATTATAAATACGCTGGAGCACCCAGGTATAACTCATACTTTGATTCTACTAAAAACCTGTTTAATATCCTTGCTAACTTAAGTATCGAAATCTCTTGCAGGTACCACCACCCTCCGGTTACAAAGGATCAGCAGCATTTGTAGTCTAACAAGTCAGACGCGGCAGCTCCGGCCATCACCTACACGCCGGACACGTCCTCTCCGACCAGCACAGAAGATCTCGACCGAGATCGACCTACAGTTTCAGGTAACCCCTGGAACATTGGCGCCGTTGCCGGGGACCTGGAAGTCATCCCATCATCATCGCGGATGACCATGACAACGACCACAATTCAGATCTAGAGGATAGAACGCCGCATAAAAATGCGGATACTACACCAAAGGATACTTCTCAACTTAACAACAAAAAGAATTCTCCAAACGCAGGAGCCATTGAGGCGCTTCAAGACCGTTTAAAACAACTTGAAGAAGAAGCCCTACGTCAACGAGAGGCTGAGAAAGACCTACAGAAGGAAATAAGGCGACGCCGGGAATTGGAGGACAAACTCCTAAAGCTCGAAGCCGATCTCAAGACCAAAGCCAACTGATCCCCTTATGAGGACAACTCCTGCAAAGAACAAGATCCATTAACCAAGGAGATCATGAAGACCAAAATCCCAAAAGACTTTAAACTCCCAAATATGACTTTATACGACGGCACTACAGATCCCGGTCATCATCTCAGCAATTTCAGAAGTAGAATGTACCTCATCGATACCTCAGACGTAGTTTGTTGCAAAGCCTTTCCGACTACTTTAACAAAGACGGCAATTAGATGGTTCGACAATCTACCTCTTAGGTCCATCTCAAGTTTTAACGATTTGGCCAAGAAGTTTTTGGCTAGATTCTCCATAAAAAAAGACAAGGCTAAGCACGCTCCAAGTCTATTAGGAATCAGGCAAGGAGAACGGAAAACTCTCTGCAACTACATGGAAAGATTCAACAAAATATGCTTGGGCATACAGAACCTACCAACAGAGGCTGCCATTATGGGCCTCATCAATGGCTTGTGAGAGGGACCTTTTAGTCAATCTATATCGAAAAAACACCCCACATCTCTGAACGAAGTGCAAGAACGAGCAGAGAAGTACATCAACATGGAGGAAAACTCTCGACTAGGAGAGACCTCAAAATTCGGATTCACCTCCCGGGATAAGGACAAAGAATCCAAAAGGAAGGAAGATCGACATGGAGAAAAAATAAAAAATACCACAATTATACCCCCATTCGGGTGTCTCTTGTAGATGTCTACAGAGAGGTTTGCAACACTGAAAAAATACCTCCAGCTCGACCACTCAAAGGCAAAAAAGGAGGAGGAAATCGGGCTGAATATTGTGAATATCATCGAATCCGCGGGCATTCCACCAATGAGTGTTTCGATTTAAAAAATGTCATAGAAAAACTAGTAAGAGAGGGGAAGCTAGATCGGTATCTGGCCACTCGGGATGATGAGCAAAGAAAAAGAAGAAGAGCAAAAGATGTCGGACAAACCAAGCGATCACCTCGTACACTAGAAAGACATGTCCACATGATACATGACGGATTTGCAGGGGGAGAAATCTCCAAATCATCTCGCAAAAGACATCTCAAAGACGTATATCATGCTGAAGGGAAGGAGGAAGCACCCGACATCCCCGTGATTACTTTCACCAAAGAAGACACATCCGGCATCATGTCAGGACACGACGATCCCATGGTCATCACTATTATACTGGCAAACGTAAATTTCCACCGCACACTGATAGACCAAGGGAGCTCCACCGACATCTTATTCAAAATTGCCTTCGACAAGCTTGGCTTGGAAGAAAAAGAACTTAGAGCATATCCAAACATCCTGTTCGGACTAGGAGACACCCCGGTTCAACCGATGGAATACATCTCGCTACACACAACTTTCGGAAAAGGAAACCAGTCAAGAACACTCAAGATAGATTACATCGTGGTCGAAGTAAGTTCAGCCTACAATGCCTTAATAGGTCGGACAACATTAAATCAGCTCGGTGCAATAGTCTTGACTCCACATCTATGTATGAAATTTCCAACGGCAGAAGGGATAGCTACAATAAAGGCAGACCAAAAGATGGTGCGCTGCTGTTACCATGAAAGTCTAAACCTCAAAGGCAGAGGAAAAGAATTCCACACAATCGAACTTGGTGGAGTTCAGAGGCGGGAAGAACTCTGCCCACAACCTGAAGGTGAAATAGAGGAAGTCCAGATTGGGGATACCCCGGACCAAACAATCAATATCGGTACAATCCTAAAAGAAGACATAAAGAAATCCCTCATACAGTTCTTACGAGATAACGTCGACCTCTTTGCATGGAAGGCCGCAGACATGCCAGGCGTAGACCCCAAGTTAATGCGCCACAAGCTAGCAGTCTACCCGGGATCTCGGTCGGTACAACAGAGGCGTAGAAAGCTCGGCCCAAAATGCTCCCAAGTTGTAGAAGAGCAGATACAAGCTCTACTGGAGGCAGGGTTCATAAGAGAAGTCAAATACCCACTATGGCTGGCTAACGTCGTCTTGGTGAAAAAATCAAACGGGAAGTGGCGAATGTGCACCGACTACATTGATCTCAACAAAGCCTGCCCAAAAGATTCTTATCCACTCCCAAGTATCGACGCACTGGTTGATGCCTCCTCCGGATACAAATACCTCTCATTTATGGACGCATATTCGGGATACAATCAAATCCCAATGTATCCACCAACCAAGAAAAAACTTCCTTCTTGACCCCAAAAGCAAACTATTGCTACATCGTCATGCCTTTCGGTCTTAAAAATGCGGAAGCTACTTATTAGAGATTAATGAATAAGGTCTTTTCAGATCACATCGGAAAAATCATGGAGGTCTACGTGGACGACATGCTAAAAAAGACACAAAATGAAGAGATGTTGTTGTCCAACCTGACCCAAGTATTCGACACTATAAGACAGCATGTCATGCGACTCAATCCCGTAAAATGCACCTTCGCAGTAGAAGCCGGCAAATTCTTGGGTTTTATGCTCACACAAAGAGGAATCGAAGCAAACCCGGATAAATGCCGGGCCATACTCGGCATGAAGAGTCCAACTTGTGTCAAAGAGGTACAACAACTCAACGGGAGGTTAGCAGCCTTGTCCAGATTTCTAGCCAGATCGGTAATAAGATCTCTTCCCTTCTATGCTATGCTAAAGAAGGGAAAGAAGTTTGAATGGGCAACAGAGTGCGAGCAAGCCTTCCAAGATTTCAAAAGGTTCCTGGGACAGTTGATGAGCGGATATTTTATACGCTTTTTGGGGGTAATTTCATGTAGTTTTTAGTATGTTTTAGTTAGTTTTTAGTATATTTTTATTAGTTTTTAGGCAAAATTCATATTTCTGTACTTTACTATGAGTTTGTGTGTTTTTCTGTGATTTCAGGTCTTTTCTGGCTGAAATTAAGGGAGCTTAGCAAAAATCTAATTCAGGCTGAAAAAGGACTACTGATGCTGTTGGATTCTGACCTCCCTGTACTCGGAATGGATTTTTTGTAGCTACAGGTATCCAATTGGTGCACACTCAATTGGGTTGGAAAGTAGACATTCAGAGCTTTCCAGCAATATATAATAGTCCACACTTTGCTCGAAGATAAACAACGTAAACTGGCATTTAACTCCAGTTCCATGTTCCATTCTGGCGTTAAACGCCAGAAACAGGTTACCAGTTGGAGTTAAATGCCCAAAACAGGTCACAACCTGACGTTTAACTCCAGAAACAGCCCAGGCACGTGAGAAGCTCAAGTCTCAGCCCCAGCACACACTAAGTGGGCCCCAGAAGTGGATTTCTATACTATCTATCTTAGTTTACTCATTTTTTGTAAACCTAGGTTACTAGTTTAATATTTAAACAACTTTTAGAGACTTATTTTGTACCTCATGACATTTTAGATATGAACTTTGTACTTTTTGACGGCATGAGTCTCTAAACTCCATTGTTGGGGGTGAGGAGCTCTACAGCGTCTCGATGAATTAATGCAATTATTTCTATTTTCTATTCAAACACGCTTGTTTCTGTCTAAGATGTTCATTCGCACTTCAATTTGATTAATGTGATGATCCGTGACACTCATCACTATTCTCATTCTATGAACGCGTGCCTGACAACCACCTCTATTCTACCTTTGATTGAATGGGTATCTCTTGGATTCCTTAATCAGAATCTTCGTGGTATAAGCTAGAATCCCTTGGCAGCATTTTTGAGAATCCGGAAAGTCTAAACCTTGTCTATGGTATTCCGAGTAGGATTCAGGGATTGAATGACTGTGACGAGCTTCAAACTCACAAGGGTTGTGCGTAGTGGCAGACGCAAAAGGATCAATGGATCCTATTCCAGCATGAGTGAGAACCGACAGATGATTAGACATGCGGTGATAGCGCACCTGGACCATTTTCACTGAGAGGACGGATGGTAGCCATTGACAATGGTGATCCACCAACACACAGCTTGCCATAGGAGGAACCTTGCGTGCGTGAAAAAGAAGACAGGGAGAAAGCAGAGATTCAGAAGACAAAGCATCTCCAAAACTCTAACACATTCTCCATTACTGCGTAACAAATACTCATTTCATGCTCTTTCACTTTTTACAACTGAAACTAAAGAACCCTATTGGTATCCTTACTAAGAATAATAAGATAACCATAGCTTGCTTCAAGCCGGCAATCTCCGTGGGATCGACCCTTACTCACGTAAGATATTACTTGGACGACCCAGTGCACTTGCTGGTTAGTTGTGCAGAATTACATAGTGTGAGTGTAATTTTCGTTCACCAAGTTTTTGTCGCCGTTGCCGGGGATTGTTTGAGTTTGAACAACTGACGGTGAATCTTTTTGCTTAGATTAGGAAAATTTTGTCTTTTGGGTCAGAGTCTTTTATTTTCTTTTCAAAAATTTTTCAAACATATTATTTTTCTTTATTAATTTTTAGTTTTTATGTGAGTTTAGTGTCATGTTTTAAGTTTGGTGTCAATTGCATGCTTTTCTTTGTCTTTCAATTTTCGAATTGCATGTTCTTTGTTCATCTTTGACCTTCAAGTTGTTCTTGTCTATTTTCCTTGTTTGATCTTTAGTTTGTCTTGTTTTGTGTCTTTTCTTGTTTTTCTTGTGCTTTTTCAGAATATCAGTTTTCAAAAAAAAATTATTTATTAAAAATACCTCTTTAAAACACATTACATTTATAGTTCGATAGGCTAGAGCGTTGTGTTTGTGTTCTTGGTAATTGGGTATCTTTCTTTTAAAACTTTTTCAAAAATAATTTTTCTTTGATTAAATCTGCTCTTGTTAATTTTCTTTAGTTTTTGAAAATTTTAATTTGGTTTTCTAAAAGTTTTAAGTTTGGTGTTCTTTCTTTTGTTCTTGGTATTCTTGTGAGTCTTCATGGTGTTCTTGAGTCTTCTTTGTGTTTTGATTTTAAAATTTTTAAGTTTGGTATGCCTTGGTGTTTTCCTTCCAAAATTTTCGAAAACAAAGAGCATTGAATTTAAAAATGTTAAGTCTTGTGTCTTTTGTGTGTTTTTCTCTTTCATAATAAAATTCAAAAATAAAAAATATATTTTCTAACTTTTTTTAAGCAATTATTTCGAATTTTTTTTTAAAAAAAATTTCAGACTTCAATTTCAAAATTTTTCAAATCTTATCCTTTTAAGATTTTTAAAATCATATCTTTTTCAAAAATATCCTAACCATTCTCTCTCTCCTCACTTTTTCGAAAATCTTGATAAAATATTTTCAAATTTTTTTCATTTTTATTTTTATCTTACTTTTTATTTTATCTTATTTTATTATTTTGAAAATTTTTTTATATAATAAAATAAATAAAATAAATCCACGTCATCTCCCTTTCTCCATCATGGACCTAAGTGGAAATGAACAGTCCAGAAGGACTCTGGGGTCATATGCTAACCCCACTACTGCTTCATATGGGAGTAGTATCTGTATACCCTCCATCGGAGTCAGTAGTTTTGAGTTGATTCCTCAGCTCATTATCATAGTGCATCAAAGTTGCCAGTATTCCGATTTTCCACAGGAAGAACCTACAGAGTTCTGGCACAGTTTTTACAAATTGCTGACACAGTACATGATAAGGAATTAGATCAGGATGTCTACAGATTATTACTGTTTCTATTTGCTATAAAAGATCAAGCTAAGAGGTGGTTAAATAACCAACCTAAGGCTAGCATAAGGACATGGAAACAACTGTCAGAAAAATTCCTAAATCAATATTTTCCTCCAAAACGGATGACACAGCTAAAGCTGAACATCCAAGGCTTCAAACAAGGAGATAATGAATCTCTTTATGATGTCTGGGAGAGATACAGAGAGATGCTAAGAAAATGCCCCTCTGAAATATTTTCAGAGTGGGTGCAGTTAGACATCTTTTATTATGGGCTTACGGAGAAAGCTTAGATGTCTTTGGACCACTCAACTGGTGGATCTATACACATGAAAAAGACAATTGAAGAAGCTCAAGAACTCATTGATACAGTTGCCAGAAATCAGCATCTGTACCTAAGTAGTGAGTTTTCCATGAAAGAAGAGGCTAAAACAGTAACTGCTGATCTCAATCCTGTAAAACAAGTTACTGAATTCAATCAGCAATTAGATTTTCTAACAAAATAACTAGCCGAATTCAAGGAGATACTATAAGACACAAGAATGGATAATATGAATACGGAAGTACAGTTGAAGCAAACAGAACAACAGTTATCAAAACAAATAACAGAAGAGTGCCAAGCAATTCAATTAAGAAGTGGAAAAACATTAAATACCTTATACCTCACTTCAAGGCAGCAGGAAGCCAAAAAATGAATAAACTGATACCCAAAATCCCTCTGAGAACAGTAAGAGCCCAGAGAGGAATAATTCTGGCGCTTAAACACCAGAAAAGGGTGAAGAGCTGGCGTTAAACGCCCAACCCATGCTCAGTTATGGCGTTCAAACGCCACAAACAGGCAAGGAGTTGGCGTTAAACGCCCAAAGGAAGCTCAGTTCTGGCATTCAAATGCCAGAAATAGGTAAGGAATTGGCGTCCAACGCCAATCCAGCTTCCAACCCTGGCATTCAAACGCCAGTGAGGGATCAGACACATACAAGTGCTGATAGCAATCCCTCTAAAAAGGCTTCTCCAACCACATCTATAGAAAATAAACCTTCAGCAACTAAGGTTGAGGAATACAAAGCCAAAATGCCTTATCCTCAGAAACTCCGCCAAGCGTTGAAATAAAGATTCCATTTGCAGAGGCACTTGAGCAAATACCCTCTTATGCTAAGTTCATGAAAGAGATCTTAAGTCATAAGAAGGATTGGAGAGAAACTGAAAAAGTTTACCTCACTGAAGAATGTAGTGCAGTTATTCTGAAAAGCTTACCAGAGAAGCTTAAAGATCCCGGAAGCTTTATGATACCATGCACATTAGAGGGTACTTGTACCAAGAAAGCTCTATGTGATCTTGGAGCAAGTATCAACCTAATACTTGCATCCACTATCAAAAAGCTTGGTTTGATTGAAGAAGTCAAACCAACCCGGATATATCTCTAACTTGCTGATGGCTCCATTAAATACCCATCAGGCGTGATTGAAGACATGATTGTCAAGGTTGGGCCATTTGCCTTTCCCACTGACTTTGTGGTGCTGGAAATAGAGGAGCACAAGAATGCAACTCTCATTCTAGGAAGACCTTTCCTAGCAACTGGACAAACCCTCATTGACGTCCAAAAAGGGGAAGTAAATCTGAGAGTCAATGAGGACGAGTTTAAGTTGAATGTTGTCAAAGCTATGCAGCATCTAGACACCCCAAACGACTGCATGAGCATTGACATTATTGACTCTCTGGTGGAAGAGGTGATGATTGGATTTTTGACGGTTTAGAATTTCACTAATGAATTCTCGTTGTAAAGTATAGTTTCTAAACCAAACAATAATCCTTTCATACAAAAAGTTGTTTGTCACTAATACAAACCCTTAAAATTTATAAACCGAAGTATTGGACCTCGGGTCGTTCTCCCTAAGAATTGTAATAAAGTGTCTTGTTATTGGTTGCGAGTTATATTTGGGGTTTTTAAGATTTTAGACAAGAAATATAAATGGCAAAGAAAATAAACTAACAACTAGCAAAGCTCTTGGCAAGATATGAGAACTAGAAGTCCTATCCTAGTTATCCTCCTCAATTGTGATAACACATTGTCCATTACTCCCACTTAGTTAACCTCTAACCATGGAGGAAAGTCAAGTGGATGAATCAATTTGATTCTTCGAGTCCTAATCAACTCCCAAAGAAAAGACTAGCTTTAGAGGCATTCAAATCAATTAGCAACTTCTAATTATTAATCAACAAAGGAGTTAAATAACTCAAGAGTCACTAATCACTCTACTAGGCCAAGAGGAACAAAACCTACACTAAAATCCAACCAAGCATTTCATCAAACACTTGGAAGGCACAAAAGAAAAGCATAGTAAATCAACAACAAGAATGAAATCTAACAACAATTATTGCAAAGAATTAACAACAACAATTCAAGGAAACCACAATTATCATGAATTACTTCAAATTACATTATTGAAAGAAAACAAAGGAACAACAATCTATCAAAACAAAGTGAAGAATTACAATTATTAAAGTACATAACTAGGAAGAGGAAGATGAGAAAATTAAGAATTGATAAAAGAGAAGTGAATCAAAGCATGAATTAAACCTAGATCTAAGAAGAGAGAGTAACCTAAACCTAATCCTAATTCTAGAGAGAAGTGAGAGCTTGTCTCTCTAAAACTAACTAATCCTAATCCTAATGATGCTAAAAATGATTCCAAGATGTCTTCCCCTTCAATCCTTGACCCTTTTATTCCTTTCTATCAGCAATTGGTGCCAAAATGGGTTCAGAAACCCTTCCAAATCGCCAGGCACGTGTTGCTTTAATGAAGTCATGTGCGGACTGCGACGTGTGCGCGCACGGTACGCGTGCGTGCCCCTGGCCGATTCTGCAATGTGCGCGCGAGTGCCTTGCGCGTGCGTGTGCTTGGCTGATTTCATTTCTTTGACTTTTCATGCTTCTCTCCACTTGTATGCTTCCTTCCTTGCTCCCTTTGATCCATGCCTAGCCTATTTCAATCCTGGAATTACTAGCAAACACATCAAGGCATCTTATGGAATCAAAGAGGAATTAGAATTCATCAAAATAAGGCTTAAAAAGCATGTTTTTACACTTAAGCACAAATACGGGAGAGATTACAAAACCATGCTAATTCATAGGTTAAATGTGAGAAAAGGTCGTCAAAACACTCTAAATTCAATACAAGATAAACCGTCAAATTGGGGTTTATCAAGAGGTCAATATGACTGAGAGTCTCGAATCAGAGCTAGAGGATATCTTTAAAGATGTTCAGCCTGATCTGGAGGAACCAAAGAGAATAATAGAACCTCTGAAAATCCCTCAGGAAGAGGAGAAACCTCCTAAACCCGAGCTCAAACCATTACCACCATCCCTGAAATATGCATTTCTGGGAAAAGGTGACACCTTTCCTGTAATCATAAGCTCTACCTTAGAGCCACAGGAAGAGGAAGCACTAATTCAAGTGCTGAGGACACACAAGACAGCTCTTGGGTGGTCCATCAGTGATCTTAAGGGCATTAGTCTAGCCAGATGCATGCACAAGATCCTATTGGAGGATGATGCTAAGCCAGTGGTTCAACCACAGAGGCAGCTGAATCCAGCCATGAAGGAGGTGGTGCAGAAGGAGGTCACTAAATTACTAGAGACTGGAATTATTTATCCTATTTCTGATAGCCCCTGGGTGAGCCCTGTCCAAGTCGTCCCTAAGAAGGGTGGCATGACAGTGGTTCATAATGAAAAAATGAACTAGTTCCTACAAGAATAGTTACAGGGTGGCGTATGTGTATTGATTACAGAAGGCTAAATACAGCTACAAGAAAGGATCATTTTCCTTTACCATTCATAGACCAGATGCTAGAAAGACTAGCAAGTCATGAATACTACTGCTTCCTGGATGGATATTCAGGTTATAATCAAATTGTAGTAGATCCCCAGGATCAAGAGAAAACGGCATTCACATGTCCATCTGGAGTATTTGCATATAGAAGGATGCCATTTGGTCTGTGCAATACACCTGCAACCTTTCAAAGGTGCATGCTCTCTATTTTCTCTGAAATGGTGAAAAATTTTTTGGAAGTCTTCATGGATGACTTTTCAGTATTTGGAGACTCATTCAACTCCTGTCTTGACCATCTAGCACTTGTTCTAAAGAGGTGCCAAGAGACTAACCTGGTTTTAAACTGGGAGAAATGTCACTTTATGGTGACTGAAGGAATTGTCCTTGGGCACAAAATTTCGAACAAGGGAATAGAGGTGGATCAAGCTAAGGTAGAGGTAATTGAAAAATTATCACCACCTGCCAATGTTAAGGCAATCAGAAGCTTTCTGGGGCATGCAGGATTCTATAGGAGGTTTATAAAATTTTTTTCAAAAATTGTAAAACCTCTGAGTAATCTGCTAGCTGCTGACACGCCATTTATCTTTGATAAGGAGTGTCTGCGGGCGTTTGAGACTCTGAAAGCTAAGCTAGTCACAACACCAGTCATCTCTGCACCAGACTGGACATTACCATTTGAATTAATGTGTGATGCCAGTGACCATGCCATTAGTGCAATGTTGGGACTGAGACATGAAAAGCTTCTGCACGTCATTTACTATGCCAGTCGTGTTTTAAATGACGCACAGAAGAATTACACAACCACAGAAAAAGAGCTGCTTGCAGTGGTTTACACTATTGACAAGTTTAGATCCTATTTAGTAGGATCAAAATTGATTGTGTACACTGATTATGCTGCTCTTAAATATCTACTCACAAAGCAGGATTCAAAACCCAGACTTATCAGATGGGTGTTGCTTCTGCAAGAGTTTGATATAGAAATAAGAGACAGAAAAAGGGACAGAAAACCAAGTAGCAGATCACCTGTCCCGAATAGAACCAGTAGAAGGGGCGTCCCTCCCTCTTACTGAGATCTCTGAAACCTTTCCAGATGAGCAACTCTTTGCCATCCAAGAAGTGCCATGATTTGCAGACATTGCAAACTACAAGGCAGTAAGGTTCATACCCAAAGAGTACAGTAGGCAGCAATCAAAGAAGTTGATCACGGATGCAAAGTACTATCTTTGGGATGAACCATATCTCTTCAAGAGATGTGCAGACGGAGTAATCCGTAGATGTGTGCCTAAAGAAGAAGCGCAGAGGATCCTTTGGCACTGCCATGGATCACAGTATGGAGGACATTTTGGAAGTGAGCGAACAGCCACAAGAGTCCTCCAATGTGGCTTCTACTGGCCTACTCTCTATAAAGATTCCCGAGTGTTTGTGCTTAATTGCGACAGTTGCCAAAGATCTGGCAATCTGCCTCACAGTTATGCCATGCCTCAACAAGGGATCTTGGAGATTGAGTTGTTTGATGTATGGGGTATTGACTTCATGGGACCTTTCCCACCATCATACTCAAACACTTATATTCTGGTAGCGGTGGATTATGTATCCAAATGGGTAGAAGCTATTGCTAAACCCACTAATGACACTAAGACAGTGTTAAAATTCCTCCAGAAACACATCTTCAGCAGATTTGGCACCCCTAGAGTACTAATCAGTGTTGGGGGCACTCATTTCTGCAATAAACAGCTCTATTCTGCTTTGGTTTGTTATGGAGTTAGCCACAGGGTGGCCACTCCATATCACCCACAGACTAATGGGCAAGCTAAAGTCTCAAATAGAGAACTCAAAAGAATCCTGGAACGGACTGTAATTAACCGTAGAAGGGATTGGGCAAGAAGCTTGGATGATGCTCTGTGGGCATACAGAACAGCATTCAAGACCCCTATAGGGACCTCTCCATACCAGCTTGTGTATGGAAAGGCATGTCACTTGCCAGTGGAACTGGAATATAAGGCCTACTGGGCAACCAGATTCCTGAACCTTGATGCCAAGTTAGCTGGAGAAAAACGATTGCTCCAGTTAAATGAGCTAGAGGAATTTAGACTCAATGCTTTCGAGAATGCAAAAATATACAAAGAGAAAGCAAAAAGATGGCATGATAAGAAATTGTCATCCAGAGTCTTTGAGCCAGGGCAGAAAGTTCTGCTATTTAATTCTAGGCTCAGATTATTCCCCGAGAAATTGAAGTCCCGGTGGAGAGGTCCATATGTGATTACAAGCGTGTCACCATATGGATACGTAGAGCTTCAGGATAATTATTCTAATAAAAATTTCATTGTTAATGGACAGAGAGTCAAACATTATCTTGAAGGCAATTTTGAGCAAGAATGCTCAAAATTGAGGCTTGATTAAAGCTCAGTAATAGTCCAGCTAATGACAATAAAGAAGCACTTGCTGGGAGGCAACCCAGCCATTTACAAAGTATTTGTTAATTAATTGTTTTTTTTACAGGTATATGTCAAGTATCTTCAAGGTAAAATAGCAATTGCTTGAATTCACAAAGTTACAAGGGAATTTGAGAGGACAGATGGTAGCCATTGACAACGATGATCCACCAACACACAGCTTGCCATAGGAGGAACCTTGCGTGCGTGAAAAAGAAGACAGGGAGAAAGCAGAGATTCAGAAGACAAAGCATCTCCAAAAGTCTAACACATTCTCCATTATTGCGTAACAAATACTCATTTCATGCTCTTTCACTTTTTACAACTGAAACTAAAGAACCCTATTGGTATCCTGACTAAGAATAATAAGATAACCATAGCTTGCTTCAAGCCGGCAATCTCCGTGGGATCGACCCTTACTCACGTAAGATATTACTTGGACGACCCAGTGCACTTGCTGGTTAGTTGTGCGGAATTACATAGTGTGAGTGTAATTTTCGTTCACCAAGTTTTTGGCGCCGTTGCCGGGGATTGTTTGAGTTTGAACAACTGATGGTGAATCTTTTTGCTTAGATTAGGAAAATTTTGTCTTTTGGGTCAGAGTCTTTTATTTTCTTTTCAAAAATTTTTCAAACATATTATTTTTCTTTATTAATTTTTAGTTTTTATGTGAGTTTAGTGTCATGTTTTAAGTTTGGTGTCAATTGCATGCTTTTCTTTGTCTTTCAATTTTCGAATTGCATGTTCTTTGTTCATCTTTGACCTTCAAGTTGTTCTTGTCTATTTTCCTTGTTTGATCTTTAGTTTGTCTTGTTTTGTGTCTTTTCTTGTTTTTCTTGTGCTTTTTCAAAATATTAGTTTTCAAAAAAAATTATTTATTAAAAATACCTCTTTAAAACACATTACATTTATAGTTCGATAGGCTAGAGCGTTGTGTTTGTGTTCTTGGTAATTGGGTATCTTTCTTTTAAAACTTTTTCAAAAATAAATTTTCTTTGATTAAATCTTGTGCCAAACTTTAAGTTTGGTGTTCTCTTGTTAATTTTCTTTAGTTTTTGAAAATTTTAATTTGGTTTTCTAAAAGTTTTAAGTTTGGTGTTCTTTCTTTTGTTCTTGGTATTCTTGTGAGTCTTCAAGGTGTTCTTGAGTCTTCTTTGTGTTTTGATCTTAAAATTTTTAAGTTTGGTATGCCTTGGTGTTTTCCCTCCAAAATTTTCGAAAACAAAGAGCATTGAATTTAAAAATGTTAAGTCTTGTGTCTTTTGTGTGTTTTTCTCTTTCATAATAAAATTCAAAAATAAAAAATATCTTTTCTAACTTTTTTTTAAGCAATTATTTCGAATTTTTTTTTAAAAAAAAATTTCAGACTTCAATTTCAAAATTTTTCAAATCTTATCCTTTTAAGATTTTTAAAATCATATCTTTTTCAAAAATATCCTAACCATTCTCTCTCTCCTCACTTTTTCGAAAATCTTGATAAAATATTTTCAAATTTTTTTCATTTTTATTTTTATCTTACTTTTTATTTTATCTTATTTTATTATTTTGAAAATTTTTTTATATAATAAAATAAATCCACGTCATCTCCCTTTCTCCATCATGGACCTAAGTGGAAATGAACAGTCCAGAAGGACTTTGGGGTCATATGCTAACCCCACTACTGCTTCATATGGGAGTAGTATCTGTATACCCTCCATCGGAGTCAGTAGTTTTGAGTTGATTCCTCAGCTCATTATCATAGTGCATCAAAGTTGCCAGTATTCCGATTTTCCACAGGAAGAACCTACAGAGTTTCTGGCACAGTTTTTACAAATTGCTGACACAGTACATGATAAGAAATTAGATCAGGATGTCTACAGATTATTACTGTTTCTATTTGCTATAAAAGATCAAGCTAAGAGGTGGTTAAATAACCAACCTAAGGCTAGCATAAGGACATGGAAACAGCTGTCAAAAAAATTTCTGAAAAAGTACTACAGGGAGCCGAGCTGAACTACCAAAAAATAGAAAAAGCTTGCCTACGCTCTCATACTAACATCTCGATGACTTCGTCCATACTTCCAAGCCCACACCATCAGGGTTCGGACCAACCAGCCCATAAAAGGGATCTTACAGAAAACAGACCTGGCAGGTAGAATCTTGCAATGGGCGGTCGAGTTGTCCGAATTCGATCTTCAATACGAAGCTCGGACAGCTATCAAATCATAATACCTGGCCGACTTCATTGCAGAATTTACAGACACACTGAAAACCCCTACAAAATGGAATCTCTACGTGGATGATTCCTTAAATAAAGCTAGAAGCGGCGTGGGTGTGATAATTGAAATCGACCAAGGTACCCAAATCGAACTCTCCCTCAAATTCGGGTTCCCTGCCTCAAACAACCAAGCAGAATATGAGGCACTACTAGCTGGTTTGAAGCTGGCCAGGGAGGTTGGAGCGCAAAAGCTTATCATCTTCAGCGACTCACAAGTAGTCACTTCGCAAATAGCAGGAAGCTACCAAGCCAAAGATCCCACCATGAAAAAGTACTTGGACAAAACCAAGGAACATCTCGGACAACTCGGAGAATATGAGGTCCGCCACATACCCCGAGAATAGAATGTCCGAGCTGACGCACTCTCAAAACTAGCCAGCACCAAACCAGGGGGTAACAATAGAAGCCTCATCCAAGAAATTATGCAGAATCCATCAATCTCTTAAGAAGAAAAAGTCCTGGCCATAACAGGTTAGGATCAAGGATGGATGATTCCCATAGTTAACTATCTCAAAATAGAAGCGCTCCCCACAGAGGAAAAGGAGGCAAAGAGGTTGAAACGGGAGGCACAATACTACACTATCATAAATAATACTCTATATAGAAGAGGGATTTCAATACCATTGTTAAAGTGTGTACCGACTTCTAACACAAAGGAAGTTCTAGAGGAAGTACACAGTGGCATTTGTGGCAATCACCTCGGAGCGTAAGCACTTACCAAAAAAGTACTTCAGGCAGGGTTTTATTGGCCAACTCTACAAAAGGAAGCCACAGAGTTCGTAAAAACATGTCCATCATGTCAGAAACACGCCAACTTTCACATCGCCTCACCAGAGGAGCTCATCAGCATGACCTCATCTTGGCCATTCGCAAAATGGAGACTCGACCTTCTTGGACCCTTCCCTTAGGGATCGGGACAAGTTAAATTCCATATAGTGGGGATAGACTATTTCACAAAGTGGATCAAGGCAGAACCCCTAGCTAATGCCACTGCTCAAAGAAGTTGAACATTCCTATATAGGAACATTGTCACAAGATTCGGGGTTCCATACTCCATCACCACAGACAATGGCACCCAGTTCACAGATGCAGGCTTCAGAAAGCTAGCGGCCGATTTGAATATAAAACAACAATTCACTTCCGTAGAACATCCCCAAGCCAATGGACAAGCCGAAGCTGCCAACAAAGTCATACTGGCTGGGCTGAAACAGAGATTACAGGACGCAAAGGGAGCCTGGGCCGAGGAGCTCCCACAAGTCCTATGGGCATATCGAACAACTCCACATTCCACCACAAAGGAATCACCCTTCCGATTAGTGTACGGAATGGAGGCAATGATCCCAGTAGAGATTAAAGAAAGGTCGCCAAGAGTGATCCACTATAATGAAGAAGCCAACTCCCAACTTCAAAAGGAAGAACTCGACCTACTTCCGGAAGTCCGAGAAAGAGCTCGGATTAGGGAAGAAGCATTAAAACGACGAATGGCTGCGAGATACAATCAAAAGGTAGTACAATGAGTTTTTGCTGAGAATGCCCTCATCCTAATCCGAAATGATATCAGAACAATTCGACCTAGAGAAGGAAAGCTGGCAGTAAACTGGAAAGGACCCTATCGAGTCATAGAAGTACTTGGAAAGGGCTACTACAGACTGTCCGAACTCGATGGGCGAGAGCTTCCTAGGTCATGGCATGCCTGAAACCTAAGAAGGTTCTATAGTTAGGGATGATAAAGGATCTTAGGATAAGACACACTCTTTTTCCTGAAAAGGTTTTTTAATGAGGCGCCAAGCCAAGACCTACAAATCACCCGACTTAGAGGATTAACCTCCCGCATGTATATATTTGCATTTTCTTTTGAATAAAATCTGTTTTAGATCTTTTATGAATGCTCAAGCTGCATTAATCTGAAACATTCATCGTCCGATTATAAAGCTACAGATCGACATAAAGTGAAAATCAAATTCACTACGCGATCACAGTAATGACCAAAGATGAAAACTAAATTCATTAAAAGGTCGACCAAATGAGGGTTAAACCCAATCTCTACAAAATCGGCAAAGATGAAAACAGAATAATGCAAGAAGTTATAGAAAGTGATCCATATAAAGAACCAGACGAGGTCCTAATAAAATGGATTGCTATAAAATGACTTAAAGACTGACCGACGTAAAAAAGTCGGACCAGTCGCAATAACCAAAAGTTATAAGTAAATCCCTGGAAAGAGGTCTGGCCAGCCCTATAAAAGAGGATTACTATAACTTAGAAAGGCCCGACATGACAAAGTCGGCCCAAAGCATAAAAGTTATAAAAGTAATCCCTGAAAGAGACCTGAATAAGGTCCAAGAAAGAGGATTACAGAAATAATTTAGAAGGGCCCGACATGACAAAGTCGGCCCAAAGCGTGAAAGTTATAAAAGTAATCCCTGAAAGAGACCTGAACAAGGTCCAAGAAAGAGGATTACAGAAATAACTTAAGGGCTCGACATGACAAAGTCGGCCCAAAGCGTAAAAGTTATAAAAGTAATCCCTGAAAGAGACCTGAACAAGGTCCAAGAAAGAGGATTACAGAAATAACTTAGAAGCGCCCGACATGATAAAGTTGGCCCAAAGCGTAAAAGTTATAAAAGTAATCCCGGAAAGAGACCTGAGCAAGGTCTTAGAAAGAGGATTACAAAATAACTTAGAAGGACCCGACGTAATGAAGTCAGCCCAAAACATAAAGCTACAAAGTAATCCCTGAAAGAGACCTGAACAAGGTCCAAAAAAGAGGATTACTAACAACAACTTGGACAAAACCGACGTAATGAAATCGGCGATCTCAGTGTTATACAAAGAAATTCCTAACAAAGACCTGAACAAGGTTTGAGCAAAACGAATTGCTGGAAATAACATCAGGCGAAGGAATCAAACCAATCCAAATAAGTCAGAGAATGAAAAGTTCCAAACCCCCAAGAACCGAAAGGTATCAAGATAAGTGCAGACGGACATGATATAAAATCTACCAGTTATAATAATAGCAAGCTTCAGAGGCCACCAAAACCAACCCCAAAAGCTTGGAAACTACTTTGTTTTTCAAAATAAAGTTGCTAAACAAGCAACTAAAAGAGTGTCAATAGTCAGCAAACACCATTTACAAAATAAAATGTTCAAAGCCCACAGGCAGGGCCATACGCCAATATATCGAGAATAACTAAAGAGGATCCAGAGGATTCCCAGTAGCTGCATCAACATGGGATGAAGGAGGGTGAGTTTGGAGAGGCACAACATCCACTGTCTTATCCTCTCGGTTCAAGATCTGACAGTCAGGTTTTGACTCAACTCCGGTTGAAGGAGCTGAAGAAGTCGGCACGACAGAAGCCTTGGCAGCAGGTGCAGGAAGAGGCTCATCATCATCATCATCAGGGTCGTCAGGAACAATCTTACCATCCCTCACAATGTTGTTAAGGCTAAAGAGGGTAAGGTCGAGCTCGGGTACAAGAACCCAAACCTGTTCCTTTAAGTTCTCATAAGCAGCAGTCACGCTGCCCATAAGGTGACCCTTGAGCTCGGCATAATCATCCCAGGCAGTCTCCAAATCACCCCGGAGATGAACCACTTCTTTGTAGGCCGAAACATAGCTCTCCTTGTGCTTCAACGCAGTGTCTTCGACCAACTTCACAGAAGCCGCCAAGGCTACAAAACTAACCTTTTCACCCTCTAATTCTTTCCCCACTGTCACCAACTTTACCTCTAGCTCCTCCTTCAAACCTTTTATCCTATCAAACTTTGACTTAGCATCCATCATGAAAGATTTTGTAGCATGGACCGGGATACCTTGAGCAGTTCGAAAAGAGCCATGCCCATATGAGCCATCTTCACACTACTTTTAGTTATGAACTCTATGTGATGAAGAATGGACACATCATCCATTAAAAGACCTCCATAGGGGGCAATCTGCTGGACAACAAACTCGACGGCATCAAAATCAGGGACATCAAGGTTAAAGGGCTCAGACGTTTTTTGCTTTTTTGGAGGAGGAGCGCCAGAAGCAGTAGCTGAAGTTTGTGGAGGGTCATCCAGATGAACCCGGGGAGTAGGGATCACCCTCCTCGGCCCAGGTGAGCTCGGCACGGACGGCTTCACCTGAACTCGAGAAGATCCCTCTCCTGACGCTTTGGCCAATTTGTTTTAAGCAGCAGCAGCCTTCCTTGCCTTTTTGAAGGCCTTCATGGAGTCATTATTTTTAGACATCTCTGAAAAAATAGAATCAACCACAGTAAAGGGTTACAATCGCAAAATAAGAAGAAGTAAAGCTAAAAACAAAGGATAAAAATAAGTCAGACAGTATCCAACGCAGTTCGGACCAGGGACGGGTTTTTCAGAAACTTTTTTGTATCAAGGTGGGGAGGTTCCCCCCATAGGTCCTCTAGAACAATCACAAAAGCCCGCTCAACCTCGTCAAGCATATCCCATGAATATCGAAACACAGTCACATTCTTTTTCTATTCCAGAGGAAAAGCAGGCTCATCATTTTCATCAAGAAAAAAGGGGCGGGCCCCCTCAACGGCTCAAAATCTAAAGAAATAGTTCTTAAAGTCCTTAAAGGACTCATTATACATGGCAAAAACTTTATGTCCCTGGGCAGATCTAAAAGAAACTCAAGAAGCTTTCTTTTTGGAAGAAGCCCTAGGCTTGGCCGAAACGAAGAGATAAAGAAAGAGAGTCTGAGAAGGTTTGATGCCTAATTCATGACAAAGCAACTAAAAAATCTTGATAAAGCCCCAGGAATTCGGATGGAGCTGGGATGGGGCAACATTACACGACCACAACAAGTCGGTCTCAAAAGCAGTAAAGGTAAAAGTAATGTTCAATTGGCTGAAGAAATATTCATAGGCGTAGAAGAAAAGACGCTCCCCCTCGACCAATGTTGGAAAGCAAACCCTCTCGTCAGAGTCAGGCGCTATAAGCTCATAATCCCTCTCATGGGCACCGCTACCACAAAACCTATGATGTTTTCTCAGCTTTACACAAAACTCAGCATTCACCACAGAAACACACATTAAGACAAGGGAGTCCAACCAGTCAGACATTCCCTCTGAAACTTTAGAAGACGTCTCTACAATATTTTTGTGAGAAGACATGGCCAACTAGTCCTTCAATCAAAGAAAAGATGGATTACTAAAACTACTCGAAGTACTAATCAAACACCTCGGGCAAGTCAACAAAGAGCAACTCGGGCATAAATGGATACAACTCAGCATAAAAGCACGCAAATGATGAAAAGTCAGGTATAGCAAACAAAACGAAACCTCGGAACTTATGCCAAAAGATCCAGGGGTATCCTTTGGAGGCAGTAAAGGAATAAGGACTCAGGAAAATTTTCAAGTCTACATCCTGGCATCTCTCAAATGGAAAAAACCCTCCTTCAAATGACAACATTTCAAAATAAAGACAATCATAAAAACATCATCAAAAGAGATCATCACCCAACAGCCTATCAGCAAGTGGAATTATCAACATCAAACATGCAAAGTAGAAAATGATCAAAAATGTAATCTTTCTCAGAATCAAGCAAGTTTGTTTCAAACCAGAAGGCACAATCAGGAGCAGTAACAAAAACTCAAAGCCCTAAGAGCAGCAAGTATCAAAAAATGACGAAAGGTCATACAAATTGAGGAAGCCCCAAAATGGCGCAGATTGCAGAAATGATCAGCCACAAGCAAGCAAAAGAAAGATTCAAACTTTCTAAAGTAAAAGATCGAAACTTTCTCAAAATCGGATATAAAAACAAGAAAAGAGGAGAAGAGAAAGAAGGCTCACCTGTAGTAGGAAGGAGATGACAAATACTGAAAGATGGAGCGATGAAAGTCGTTCCTTGAAGTAAAACACCAACGAAAAATCGAGACAAAGCGTCACAGAGAAGAACAGGGAAAAAGAAGGGAAGTTACGGAAAAAAGAAAAAAACCGTCTCTCAAAGCATCAAATTTGAAATAAAAGCCAAGAGAAATGGAGCATCAAAAACCAATTAATAAGGGCATTAAAACCCTCACATATTCCCAAGGCTAGGACGCTAAATACAAAAGCGCGCGCTTTCAGAGGAAACGAAAGAAGAAACGTTCCACATTCAAAAAAGAACTCTACAAAGACAAAATTGACAAAGTGCTCGAGTTCGGCTTCACCCGAGAAGGTTTGAAGTTCTAAAACTAAGACTCAACCTCCAAATATAGACCGAGCTCGAGCAGGGGCACTGTTCATACCCTGGGTCAAGCTGTCCGACCTGGGATGTTTGGCGACAAAGCGACCGACCTCTTCGGGTCAGACTATCCGACCTCTTCTCAAAGAGCTCGGCCAAATTGCCAGGAAAGCCCAGAAAAGGGCCCAAATAGAGGAACATGACGCAAATCCAAAGGGAGCCCAGGCCTATAGAGATAAGGGCAGTTCCCTTGAAGATAAGCTGACCCCACCCAAAGATAAGATAAGATAAGATAACTAACTTATCTTATCTAAAAAGGTCACTCCACACCATTATAAATACGCTGGAGCACCCAGGTATAACTCATACTCTGATTCTACTGAAAACCTGTTTAATACCCTTGCTAACTTAAGCATCAGAGTCTCTTGCAGGTACCACCACCCTCCGGTTACAAAGGATCAGCAGCATTTGCAGTCCAACAAGTCGGACGCAGCAGCTCCGGCCATCACCTACACGCCGGACACGTCCTCTCCGACCAGCACAGAAGATCTCGATCGAGATGACCTACAGTTTTAGGTAACCCCCGGAACAGTAAGGAAATCCCAAAAGAACCCAACTGACAAAATACAAAACCTGTTTCTCCAAAATAACCTCTAAGAGAAGTCAATACAAAATATATATACAATGGAGAATATAAGTATCTAAACAAGTATATAAACCAAAATAAAATCCCAAGATACTAAGGGCCTTCGCCAAAAGGAAGTCTTCTGCATGCCTGATGAGCGGATAATTTATACGCGTTTTGGCATTGTTTTTAGTATGTTTTTAGTATATTTTAGTTAGTTTTTAGTATACTTTTAATAGTTTTTAGTTAAAATTCACTTTTCTGGACTTTACAATGAGTTTGTGTGTTTTTCTGTGATTTCAGGTATTTTCTGGCTGAAATTGAGGGTCCTGAGCAAAAATCTGATTCAGAGGCTGAAAAGGACTGCAGATGCTGTTGGATTCTGACCTCCCTGCACTCGAAGTGGATTTTCTGGAGCTACAGAAGCCCAATTGGCTCGCTCTCAACGGCGTTGGAACGTAGAAATTATGGGCTTTCCAGCAATGTATAATAGTCCATACTTTGGCCGAGATTTGATGGCCCAAACCGGCGTTGCAAATCAGCTTCAGAATTCCCAGCGTTTAACGCTGGAACTGGCATAAAAATTGGAGTTAAACGCCCAAACTGGCATAAAAGCTGGCGTTTAACTCCAGAAAAAGTCTCTACACATGAAAGCTTCAATGCTCAGCCCAAGCACACACTAAGTGGACCCAGAAGTGGATTTTTACGTCATTTACTCATTTCTGTATACCCTAGGTTACTAGTTCACTATATATAGGATCTTTTGACATTGTATCGATACCGGATGACACTTTACACGTTTCTTTGTGTACTTCCTACGGCATGAGTCTCTAAACCCCATGGTTGGGGGTGAGGAGCTCTGCTGTGTCTTGATGGATTAATGCAATTACTACTATTTTTCATTCAATCATGCTTGCTTCCATTCTAAGATATCACTTGTTCTTAACCCGGATGAATGTGATGATCCGTGACACTCATCATATTCTCAACTATGAACGTGTGCCTGACAACCACCTCCGTTCTATCTTAGATTGAGTAGATATCTCTTGGATTCCTTAATCAGAATCTTCGTGGTATAAGCTAGAATTGATGGCGGCATTCAAGAGAATCCGAAAGGTCTAAACCTTGTCTGTGGTATTCTGAGTAGGATTCAATGATTGAATGACTGTGATGAGCTTCAAACTCTTGAGGGCGGGGCGTTAGTGATAGACGCAAAAGAATCACTGGATTCTATTCCGGCCTGATTGAGAACCGACAGATGGATAGCCGTGCCGTGACAGGGTGCGTTGAACATTTCCACTGAGAGGATGGGAGGTAGCCACTGACAACGGTGAAACCCTTGCATACAGCTTGCCATGGAAGGAGCCTTGCGTGTTTGAAGAAGAAGACAGTAGGAAAGTAGAGATTCAGAAGATGGAGCATCTCCAAAACCTCAACCTGTTCTCCATTACTGCAAAACAAGTACTTATTTCATGTTCTTTCACTTTTCATAATCAATCCTGATAATTATTGATATCCTGACTAAGATTTACAAGATAACCATAGCTTGCTTCAAGCCGACAATCTCCGTGGGGTCGACCCTTACTCACGTAAGGTATTACTTGGACGACCCAGTGCACTTGCTGGTTAGTTGTGCGGAATTGCAAAAGTGTGATTGCAATTTCGTGCACCAAGTTTTTGGCGCCGTTGCCGGGGATTGTTGAGTTTGGACAACTGACGGTTTATCTTGTTGCTTAGATTAGGACTGTTTTATTTTTGTTGGTTTAGAGTCTTTTATTTGAGTTTAGTTTTATATTTTAAGTTTGGTGTCTTCTTTGTGTTTTCCTTTAAGTTTTCGAAAATTTGTGTTTGATTTTCTAAAAATTTTAAGTTTGGTGTCTTTTGAGCTTTTATTCACTTAAAAATTTTTCAAAAATTTGTTCTTGGTGTTCATCTTGATCTTCAAAGTGTTCTTGGTGTTCATCTTGACATTCAAAGTTTTCTTGTTTGTTCTCTTTGTTTTGATCTAAAATTTCTAAGTTTAGTGTCGTTCTGTTGTTTTTCTCTTTCCTCATTAAAATTTAAAAATAAAAAAATATCCTTTCCTTGTTTTACTCATAATTTTCGAAATTTTGCATTAAATTAGTCAAAGATTTTCAAAATCATATCTTTTCAATCATTTTTATTTGCAATCATATCTTCTCAATCATATCTTTTTCAAAATAATTCTCAATCATATCTTTTTAATTGCTAATTCCAAAATCTTTTTAATTAATTAATTAATTTAGTTTTCAATTTACTTTGATTTTATTTTTTGAAATTTTATTTTATTTTCCATTTATTTTATTTTATTATTTTCGATCACTTTTAATTAAAAAAAATATAAAATAAAAATAAAATAATATCTGCATCATTTCCCTTTCTCCATCATGGACCTAAGTGGAATTGAGCACTCCAGAAGGACTCTGGGGTCATATGCTAACCCCATTACAGCTGCATATGGGAGTAGCATCTGTACACCTCCCATCAAAGCAAGCAGCTTTGAGCTAAATCCTCAACTCATTATCATAGTGCAGCAAAATTGCCAGTATTCCGGTCTTCCACAGGAAGAGCCTACTGAGTTTCTGGCACAGTTCTTACAAATTGCTGACACAGTACATGATAAAGAGGTGGATCAGGATGTCTACAGACTATTACTGTTTCCATTTGCTGTAAAAGATCAAGCTAAGAGGTGGTTGAATAACCAACCTACAGCAAGCATAAAGACATGGAAACAGTTATCAGACAAATTCCTGAATCACTTTTACCCTCCAAAGAGGATGACACAGCTAAGGCTGGACATCCAAGGCTTTAAACAAGAGGATAATGAATCCCTTTATAATGCCTGGGAGAGGTATAGAGGTATGCTAAGAAAATACCCCTCTGAAATGTTTTCAGAGTGGGTACAGTTAGACATCTTCTACTATGGGCTTACAGAAAAAGCTCAGATGTCTTTAGACCACTCAGCTGGTGGGTCTATACACATGAGGAAGACAATTGAAGAGGCTCAAGAGCTTATAGACACTGTTGCTAGAAATCAATATTTGTACTCTAGCAATGAGTTCTCCCCAAAAGAGGAAGTCATGGCAGTAGCCACTAATCCCAATCCTCAAGAACAGATGATTGAGCTTAATCAACAATTGCTCCTTATGACAAAACAATTAGCAGAATTTAAAGAGATGCTCCAAGACACTAAAAATGCTAACAAAAACATGGAAGCACAATTGAATCAGACAAGACAGCAACTATCTAAACAGATAACAGGAGAATGCCAAGCTGTTAAATTAAGGAGTGGGAAGACATTGAATGTATCAACTCAAAGCAGCAAAAAGCTAAGAAAGGAACAACTGACAGAGGATGACCAACCAACTACCCAAAATCCCTCTGAGGACAGTAAGAGCCCAGAGAGGAATGATTTTGGCGTTCAAACGCCAGAAAAGGGTAAGAAAGTGGCGTTAAACGCCCAATGGGTAGCCACTTCTGGCGTTCAAACGCCAGAAAAGGGTTGCAATCTGGCGTTAAACGCCCAAAAAGCACCCAATCCTGGCGTTCAAACGCCACAAAGGGGTCAGACACTTGCAAGTGCTGATAACAACCCCCTTAAACAGGCTTCTCCATCCACTTCTGTAGGAAATAAACCTGCAGCAACTAAGGTTGAAGAATATAAAGCCAAGATGCCTTATCCTCAGAAACCAAGCGGAACAGGATAAGCAATTTGCCCGCTTTGCAGACTATCTAAGGACTCTTGAAATAAAGATTCCATTTGCAGAGGCACTTGAGCAAATACCTTCTTATGCTAAGTTCATGAAAGAGATCTTAAGTCATAAGAAGGATTGGAGAGAAACTGAAAAAGTTTTTCTCACTGAAGAATGCAGTGCAGTCATATTAAAGAGCTTACCAGAGAAGCTTAAAGATTCTGGAAGCTTTATGATACCATGCACATTAGAGGGTACTTGTACCAAGAAAGCTCTATGTGATCTTGGGGCAAGTATCAACCTAATACCTGCATCCATTATCAGAAAGCTTGGCTTGACTGAAGAAGTCAAACCAACCAGGATATGTCTCCAACTTGCTGATGGCTCCATTAAATACCTATCAGGCATAATTGAGGACATGATTGTCAAGGTTGGGCCATTTACCTTTCCCACTGACTTTGTAGTGCTGGAAATGGAGGAGCACAAGAGTGCAACTCTCATTCTAGGAAGACCTTTCCTAGCAACTGGACGGACCCTCATTGATGTCCAAAAAGGGGAATTAACCCTGAGAGTCAATGAGGATGAGTTCAAGTTGAATGTTGTCAAAGCTATGCAGCATCCAGACACATCAAATGACTGCCTGAGCACTGATATTATTGACTCTTTGGTGGAGGAGGTCAATATGACTGAAAGTCTTGAATCAGAGCTAGATGACATCTTTAAAGATGTTCAGCCTGATCTGGAGGAACTAAAGGAAATAAAAGAAATTCTGAAAATTCCTCAGGAAGAAGATAAGCCTCCTAAACCCGAGCTCAAGCCACTACCACCATCCCTGAAATATGCATTTCTGGGAGAAGGTGACACTTTTCCAGTGATCATAAGCTCTGCTTTAAATCCACAGGAAGAGGAAGCACTAATTCAAGTGCTAAGGACACACAAGACAGCTCTTGGGTGGTCCATAAGTGATCTTAAGGGTATTAGCCCAGCAAGATGCATGCACAAGATCCTATTGGAGGATGATGCTAAGCCAGTGGTTCAACCACAAAGGCGGCTAAATCCAGCCATGAAGGAGGTGGTGCAGAAAGAGGTCACTAAGTTACTAGAGGCTGGGATTATTTATCCTATTTCTGATAGCCCCTGGGTGAGCCCTGTGCACGTTGTCCCTAAGAAGGGAGGCATGACAGTGGTTCATAATGAAAAGAATGAACTAGTTCCTACAAGAACAGTTACAGGGTGGCGCATGTGTATTGACTACAGAAAGCTCAATATAGTCACCAGAAAGGATCATTTTTCTTTACCATTCATAGACCAGATGCTAGAGAGACTAGCAGGTCATGAATACTACTATTTTTTGGATGGCTATTCAGGTTACAACCAAATTGCAGTAGATCCTCAGGACCAAGAGAAAACAGCATTTACATGTCCTTCTGGAGTATTTGCCTACAGGAGGATGCCTTTTGGTCTGTGCAATGCACCTGCAACCTTTCAGAGGTGCATGCTCTCTATCTTCTCAGATATGGTAGAGAAATTTCTGGAAGTCTTCATGGATGACTTTTCAGTATTTGGAGACTCATTCAGCTTCTGCCTTAACCATCTAGCACTTGTTCTGAAAAGATGCCAAGAGACCAACCTAGTTTTAAACTGGGAAAAATGTCACTTTATGGTGATTGAAGGAGTTGTCCTTGGGCATAAAATTTCAAACAAGGGAATAGAGGTGGATCAAGCTAAAGTTGAAGTAATTGAAAAATTACCACCACCTACCAATGTTAAGGCAATCAGAAGCTTTCTGGGACATGCAGGATTCTACAGAAGGTTTATAAAGGATTTTTCGAAAATTGCCAAACCTCTGAGTAATCTGCTAGCTGCTGACACGCCATTTATCTTTGATAAGGAGTGTCTGCAGGCGTTTGAGACCCTGAAAGCTAAGCTGGTCACAGCACCAGTCATCTCTGCACCAGACTGGACATTACCATTTGAACTAATGTGTGATGCCAGTGACCATGCCATTGGTGCAGTATTGGGACAAAGGCATGGTAAGCTTCTGCACGTCATTTATTATGGCAGCCGTATTCTAAATGATGCACAGAAGAACTACACAACCACAGAAAAGGAGTTACTTGCAGTGGTTTATGCCATTGACAAATTCCGATCTTATTTAGTAGGATCAAAAGTGATTGTGTACACTGACCATGCTGCTCTTAAATATCTACTCACAAAGCAGGATTCAAAACCCAGGCTCATAAGATGGGTGTTGCTTCTGCAAGAGTTTGATATAGAAATAAGAGACAGAAAAGGGACAGAGAATCAAGTAGCTGATCACCTGTCCCGGATAGAACCAGTAGCAGGAGCATCCCTCCCTCCTACTGAGATCTCTGAAACCTTTCCGGATGAGCAATTATTTGCTATTCAGGAAGCTCCGTGGCTTACAGAAAGTGCAAAATATAAGACTCAATGTTCCTCTTCTGTAACCAGGGAAAGGAAGCATGAAGAGCTTCTCTCAAAACAGAGTCAAACAGAGCCCCCACAGCCAAACTCTAAGTTTGGTGTTGGGAGGCCACAACCAACTTCTAAGTTTGGTGTTGAACCCCCACATTCAAACTCTAAGTTTGGTGTTGGGAGGTTCCAACATGGCTCTGAGTATCTGTGAGGCTCCATGAGAGCCCACTGTCAAGCTACTGACATTAAAGAAGCGCTTGTTGGGAGGCAACCCAATGTTATATTTATTATTTTCCTTTGTTATTTTATGTTTTCTATACGTTGATGATCATGGAAAGTCACAAAATCAATTGAAAAAGCAGAAACAGAATGAAAAACAGAAAGAAAAATAGCACACCCTGGAGGAAAACTTGCTGGCGTTTAAACGCCAGTAAGGGCAGCAAATGGGCGTTTAACGCCCAGTCTGGCACCATTCTGGGCGTTTAACGCCAGAAAGGGGCATCAGACTAGCGTTAAACGCCAGGAATGGGCACCAAGCTGGCGTTAAACGCCAGAAATGGGCACCAGCTCAGCGTTTAACGCCAGGAATGGCAGAAGGAGCATTTCTGCTCGCCACTTGGTGCAGGGATGAATTATCCTTGACACCTCAGGATCTGTGGACCCCACAGGATCCCCACCTACCCCACCACTCTCTCTCTTCTTTCTTCTTTTGCTCGAGGATGAGTAAACCTTCTAAGTTTGGTGTGGTAAAAGCGTTGCTTTTTGTTTCTCCATAATCATTTATGGCATCTAAGGCCGGAGAAACCTCTAGAAAGAGGAAAGGGAAGGCAAAAGCTTCCACCTTCGAGCCATGGGAGATGGAGATATTCATCTCAAGGGATGCACTTTCCTCCACAAAACTATTGGGATCAAATCAACACTTCCCTAGGAGAATTGAGTTCCAACATGGGACAACTAAGGGTGGAGCACCAAGAACATTCCATCCTCCTCCATGAAATTAAAGAAGATCATAGAATCATGAGAGAGGAGCAACAAAGGCAAGGATGAGACATTGAGGAGCTCAAGCACTCCATAAGATCTTCAAGAGGAAGAACAAGCCGCCATCACTAAGGTGGACCCGTTCTTTAATCTCCTTGTTCTTTATTTTCTATTTTTCAAATTTTTATGCTTATGTATATCTATGTTTGTGTCTTATTACATGATCATTAGTATCTTAGTGTCTATGCCTTAAAGCTATGAATGTCCTATGAATCCATCACCTCTCTTAAATGAAAAATGCTTTAATCACAAAAGAACAAGAAGTACAGGATTTTGAATTCATCTTTGAAACTAGTTGAATTAGTTTGATGTGGTGACAATACTTTTTGTTTTCTGAATGAATGCTTGAACAGTGCATATGTCTTTTGAATTTGTTGTTTTAAGAATGTTAAAATTGTTGGCTCTTGAAAGAATGATGGAAAAGGAGAACTGTTATTGAGGATCTGAAAAATCATCAAATTGATTCTTGAAGCAAGAAAAAGCAGTGATTAAAAAAAACGAAAAAAAAAGAAAGAAAAGAAAGAGAAAAAGAAAAAGAAAGAAATAAAGTTGTGATCCAAGGCAAAAAGAGTGTGCTTAAGAACCCTGGACACCTCTAATTGGGGACTCTAGCAAAGCTGGGTCATAATCTGAAAAGGTTCACCCAAGTATGTGTCTGTGGCATGTATGTATCCGGTGGTAATACTGGAAGACAGAGTGCTTTGGGCCACAGCCAAGACTCATACACTAGCTATGCTCAAGAATCATTATACTTAACTAGGAGAATCAATAACACTATCTGAGTTCTGAGTTCCTATAGATGCCAATCATTCTGAACTTCAAGGGATAAAGTGAGATGCCAAAACTGTTCGGAAGCAAAAAGCTACTAGTCCCGCTCATCTAATTGGAGCTGAGTTTCCTTGATATTTTGGAGTCTATAGTATATTCTCTTCTTTTTATCCTACTTTGATTTTCAGTTGCTTGGGGACAAGCAACAATTTAAGTTTGGTGTTGTGATGAGCGGATAATTTATACGCTTTTTGGCATTGTTTTTAGTATGTTTTTAGTATATTTTAGTTAGTTTTTAGTATACTTTTAATAGTTTTTAGTTAAAATTTACTTTTCTGGACTTTACTATGAGTTTGTGTGTTTTTCTGTGATTTCAGGTATTTTCTGGCTGAAATTGAGGGTCCTGAGCAAAAATCTGATTCAGAGGCTGAAAAGGACTGCAGATGCTGTTGGATTCTGACCTCCCTGCACTCGAAGTGGATTTTCTGGAGCTACAGAAGCCCAATTGGCGCGCTCTCAACGGCGTTGGAAAGTAGAAATCTTGGGCTTTCCAGAAATGTATAATAGTCCATACTTTGGCCGAGATTTGATGGCCCAAACCGGCGTTACAAATCAGCTTCAGAATTCCTAGCGTTTAACGCTGGAACTGGCATAAAAATTGGAGTTAAACGCCCAAACTGGCATAAAAGCTGGCGTTTAACTCCAGAAAAAGTCTCTACACATGAAAGCTTCAATGCTCAGCCCAAGCACACACTAAGTGGACCCAGAAGTGGATTTTTACGTCATTTACTCATTTCTGTATACCCTAGGTTACTAGTTCACTATATATAGGATCTTTTGACATTGTATCGATACCGGATGACACTTTACACGTTTCTTTGTGTACTTCCTACGGCATGAGTCTCTAAACCCCATGGTTGGGGGTGAGGAGCTCTGCTGTGTCTTGATGGATTAATGCAATTACTACTATTTTTCATTCATTCATGCTTGTTTCCATTCTAAGATATCACTTGTTCTTAACCCGGATGAATGTGATGATCCGTGACACTCATCATATTCTCAACTATGAACGTGTGCCTGACAACCACCTCCGTTCTATCTTAGATTGAGTAGATATCTCTTGGATTCCTTAATCAGAATCTTCGTGGTATAAGCTAGAATTGATGGCGGCATTCAAGAGAATCCGGAAGGTCTAAACCTTGTCTGTGGTATTCTAAGTAGGATTCAATGATTGAATGACTGTGACGAGCTTCAAACTCCTGAGGGCGAGGCGTTAGTGACAGACGCAAAAGAATCACTGGATTCTATTCCGGCCTGATTGAGAACCGACAGATGGATAGCTGTGCCGTGACAGGGTGCGTTGAACATTTCCACTGAGAGGATGGGAGGTAGCCACTGACAACGGTGAAACCCTTGCATACAGCTTACCATGGAAGGAGTCTTGCGTGTTTGAAGAAGAAGACAGTAGGAAAGCAGAGATTCAGAAGATGGAGCATCTCCAAAACCTCAACCTGTTCTCCATTACTGCAAAACAAGTACTTATTTCATGTTCTTTCACTTTTCACAATCAATCCTGATAATTATTGATATCCTGACTAAGATTTACAAGATAACCATAGCTTGCTTCAAGCCGATAATCTCCGTGGGATCGACCCTTACTCACGTAAGGTATTACTTGGACGACCCAGTGCACTTGCTGGTTAGTTGTGCGGAATTGCAAAAGTGTGATTGCAATTTCGTGCACCAATGCCTTAGCGAGGAACCTCACGTCCTGCATCTGAAAAACCACAAAATCCGCATGGGTGAGAACCAAAGATTCTCAGCATGGTAACAGTGCTCAAATATCTAACATGTAATGTCCTAAAAAGCTGAAGGCAATCCTAGAACTTCCAAATTATAATCAAAATGCATAAACATGCAAAACCATAAGAAATATAGGTAGGCGACTAACTTAAGGATCTTAAGATTAACTAACATCCCATTTTCAATTCCTGCAAAACTCCCAATCACCAACAGTAACAGATGCAAGCACAAGTATATCAAACAAGGAAATGCATAAGTAGGAAGCAGATAAGACAATTAAGCAGGTAGCAAGTAATGATGCAATCAATTAGGCAATCTAGATAAACCACATATAATGTATATGATGCATGCTTGTCCTAGTGGCTGATGAGTCTCATCTGTCGGTTAACTAGCCAACCCGACGTGTCCGGTAGCTAACCTGGGCACAGTCTCTCTGTTGCACCTTAATATCATTAGAGGATATATGCACCCTGTCACCATTAGAGGGTATCTGCGCACTGTCGCCATTTTACCATTAGAGGGTATACGCGCCCTGTTGGCACTTTACCATTAGAGGGTATACGCGTCCTGTCGCCATTAGAGGGTATCTGTGCCCTGTCACCCATTTACCATTAGAGGGTATTGGTGCCCTGTCACCCTTACAACCAGAGAAAAAGAAAACAAACATACTCACATCCAATCTTTTCATTCATTATTCATTTACTACATCCATCCATGAATTATACATGCATTTACCCTCAGCCATGACTCAACATTCATCTCAGCCATCCGGCTTAAGTTTATGATTCACAATCAGCCATTCGGCTTATAACATACACAGCCATTTGGCTCACAACATGTACAGTACTCCACCATCCTCATCTACAACTCATACCATCATCATTCATTGTACTCATCATAACTCAGCACAACATCCCCTTTCTTTCTCCACAAGTTACCCTCTTTACTAGCCTACTTTCATTCACTAGGCATTTTACATCAAATTAAGATTTAGGGGATGAAATTTGGGGGTTTATAAGTGTGATATAACATCTCGGAAGGTTATAAGCTTGTTGGGAATGTGAAAAGCTTGAAAACAAAGTTTTTGAAAAGAACTGGGTCGCATGCGTACGCACAGGGGTGTGCGTACGCACGCCTAGAAATAATTTTTATCCTGTGCATACACACAGGCCTGTGTGTACGCACAGAAAGTAAAATTTTCAGGGTGGGGCGTGATGAGCGGATAATTTATACGCTTTTTGGCATTGTTTCTAGGTAGTTTTTAGTAGGATCTAGCTACTTTTAGGGATGTTTTTATTAGTTTTTAAGCAAAATTCACATTTCTGGACTTTACTACGAGTTTGTGTGTTTTTCTGTGAGTTCAGGTATTTTCTGGCTGAAATTGAGGGACCTGAGCAAAAATCTGATTCAGGCTGACAAAGAACTGCTGATGTTGTTGGATTCTGACCTCCCTGTACTCGAAATAGATTTTCTGGAGCTACAGAACTCCAAATGGCGCGCTCTCAATGGTGTTGGAAATTAGACATCCAGAGCTTTCCAGCAATATATAATAGTTTATACTTTATTTGAGTTTAGACGATGCAAACTGGCGTTCAACGCCAGTTCCATGCTGCATTCTGGAGTAAAACGCCAGAAACACGTCACAAACCAGAGTTAAATGCCAAAAACACGTTACAACTTGGCATTTAACCCCAAGAGAAGCCTCTGCACGTGTAAATCTCAAGCTCAGCCCAAGCACACACCAAAGTGGGCCCCGAAAGTGGAATTCTGCACTTAGAATTATTTCTGTAAACCCTAGTAGCTAGTCTAGTATAAATAGAACTTTTTACTATTGTATTTTCATCTGGGATTTTACATATTTGATCACATTTGGGGGCTGGCCATTCGGTCATGCCTGGACCATCACTTATGTATTTTCAACGGTAAAATTTCTACACACCATAGATTAAAGGTGTGGAGCTCTGCTGTACCTCGAGTATTAATGCAATTACTACTATTTTCTATTCAATTCAGCTTATTCTTGTTCTAAGATATTCGCTGCACTTCAACATAAAGAAGGTGATGATCTGTGACACTCATCATCATTGTCACCTATGAACGCGTGACTGACAACCACTTCCGTTCTACCTTAGAACGAGTGAATATCTCTTAGATTCCTTAATCAGAATCTTCGTGGTATAAACTAGAATTATTGGCGGCCATTCTTGAGAATCCGAAAAGTCTAAACCTTGTCTGTGGTATTCTGAGTAGGATTCATGGATTGAATGACTGTGACGAGCTTCAAACTCGCGATTGTTGGGCGTGGTGATAGACGCAAAAGAATCAATGGATTCTATTCCGACATGATCGAGAACCGACAGATGATTAGCCGTGCTGTGACAGAGCATTTGGACCATTTTCACTGAGAGGATGGGAAGTAGCCATTGACAACGGTGATGCCCTACATACAGCTTACCATAGAAAGGAGTAAGAAGAATTGGATGAAGGCGGTAGGAAAGCAGAGATTCAACAAGAACAAAGCATCTCCATACAGTTATCTGAAATTCCCACCAATGATTTACATAAGTATCTCTATCTTTATTGTCTGTTTATTTATCCTTATATTCGAAAACCATTATTACCATTTGAATCCACCTTACTGAGATTTGCAAGATGACCATAGCTTGCTTCACACAAACAATCTCCGTGGAATCGACCCTTACTCACGTAAGGTTTATTACTTGGATGATCTAGTGCATTTGCTGGTTAGTTGTGCGAAGTTGTGAAGAATGTGAGTGAACCATAGTAGTGTGCACCAAGTTTTTGGAGCCATTGCTAAGAATTATTCGAGTTATGAAAAGTGTAAATCACAATTTTGCCTATCAAGTTTTTAGCGCCGTTGCTGGGGATTGTTTGAGTTTGGACAACTGAAGGTTCATCTTATTGCTCAGATTAGGTAATTTTATTTTCAAAGAGTTTTGAAAAATCTTTTCAAAATTTTTCTTCTTTTTCATTTTTCTAAAAATAGTTTTCGAAAAAATCCAAAAAAACTTATAAAATCATAAAATCAAAAATATTTTGTGTTTCTTGTTTGAGTCTAGTGTCAATTGCATATTTTTATTTTTCTAAAAATTTTCGAAAAAAAATTTATGCATGTGTTCTTCATGATCTTCAAGTTGTTCTTGGTAAGTCTTCTTGTTTGATCTTCATATTTTCTTGTTTTGTGTTTTTTGTTGTTTTTTATATGCATTTTTGCATTCATAGTGTCTAAGCATTGAAAATTTCTAAATTTGGTGTCTTGCATGTTTTTCTTTTCTTGAAAATTTTTCAGAAATAAGTCTTGATGTTCATCTTGATCTTCAAAGTGTTCTTGGTGTTCATCTTGACATTCATAGTGTTCTTACATGCATCATGTATTTTGATTCATAATTTTCATGTTGTGAGTCATTTTTGTGCTTTTCTCTCTCATCATAAAAAAATTCAAAAATAAAAAATATATTTTCCTTGTTTTACTCAATAAATTTTGAAATCTTTGGGTTGACTTAGTCAAAAATTTTTAAAATAAGTTGTTTTTTGTTAGTCAAGTCAAGATTTCAATTTTAAAAATCTTATCTTTTCAAAACTTTTTCAAAAATCAAATCTTTTTCATTTTTCTTTTATATTTTCAAAAATATTTTTAAAAAAATGATTTTCAAAACCTTTTTCTTATCTCTACTTCAAAATTTCGAAAACTTTACTAACAATTAATGTGATTGATTCAAAAATTTGAAGTTTGTTACTTTATTGTTAAGAAAGGTGCAATCTTAAAATTCTAGAATCATATCTTTTAGTTTCTTGTTAGTCAAGTAATCAAATTTTAATTTTAAAAAATCAAATCTTTTTCAAAATATCTTTTCAATCATATCTTTTTAATATATCCTTTTCAAATCTTTTTCAACTAACTAATTAACTTTTTGTTTGTTTCTTATCTTTTTCAAAACCACCTAACTACTTTTCTCTCTCTAATTTTCGAAAATCCCTCACCCTTTTTCAAAATTCTTTTTAATTAACTAATTGTTTCAAATTTTAATTTTAATTGTATTTCTTATCTCAATTTTCGAAAATCACTAACCAATTTTTTCAAAAAAAAATTTCGAAAACTTTCTCTCTCTCATCTCTCTCTATTTATGTATTCATTTACTAACATTGCTCTTCATCTCAAAAATTCGAACCCTCTCTTCTCTTCTGTGTTCGAATTTTTCTTCTATTCTCCTCTTTTTCTACTCACATAACGGAATCTCTAATTGTGACATAGAGGATTCCTCTTCTTTCTTTGTTTTCTTCTCTTTCATATGAGCAGGAACAAAGAAAATAGCATTCTTGTTGAAACTGACCCTGAACCTGAAAGGACCTTGAAGAGGAAGCTAAGAGCAGCTAAAGCACAGTACTCTGAAGAGGACCCAACTGAAATTTTCGAATAGCAAAAGGAGATGGCAGCCGAAAATAATAACAACAATAATGCAAAGAAGATGCTTGGTGCCTTTACTACACCAAATTCCAAATTACATGGAAGAAGCATCTCAATCCCTGCCATTGGAGCAAACAATTTTGAGCTGAAGCCTCAACTAGTTGCTCTAATACAATAGAACTGCAAGTTTCATGGACTTCCATTAGAAGATCCTTTTCAGTTCTTAACTGAATTCTTGTAGATCTGTGATACTGTTAAGACTAATGGAGTAGATCCTGAAGTCTACAGGCTTATGCTTTTCCCTTTTGCTGTAAGAGACAGAGCTAGAGTATGGTTGGACTCTCAACCTAAAGATATCCTGAACTCTTGGGATAAGCTGGTCACGACCTTCTTGGCCAAGTTCTTTCCTCCTCAAAAGCTGAGTAAGATTAGAGTGGATGTTGAAACCTTCAGACAGAAAGAAGGTGAATCCCTCTATGAAGCTTGGGAAAGATACAAGCAGTTGACCAAAAAGTGTCCTTCTGACATGCTTTCAGAATGGACTATCCTGGATATATTCTATGATGGTCTGTCTGAATTGTCTAAGATGTCATTGGACCACTCTGCAGGTGGATCCATTCACCTAAAGAAAACACCTGCAGAAGCTCAAGAACTCATTGACATGATTGCAAATAACCAATTCATGTACACCTCTGAGAGGAATCCTGTGAGTAATGTGACGCCTCAGAAGAGAGGAGTTCTTGAAATTGATACTCTGAATGCCATATTGGCTCAGAACAAAATGTTGACTCAACAAGTCAACATGATTTCTCAGAGTCTGAATGGATGGCAAAATGCATCCAACAGTACTAAAGAGGCATCTTCTGAAGAAGAAGCTTATGATCCTGAGAACCCTGTAATGGCAAAGGTGAATTACATGGGTGAATCCTATGGAAACACCTATAATTCCTCATGGAGAAATCATCCAAATTTCTCATGGAAGGAACAACAAAAGCCTCAACAAGGCTTTAATAATGGTGGATGAAACAGGCTTAGCAATAGCAAGCCTTTTCCATCATCTTCTCAGCAACAGATAGAGAATTCTGAGCAGAGCCCCTCTAGCTTAGCAAACATAGTCTCTGATCTGTCTAAGGCCACTTTAAGTTTTATGAATGAAACAAGGTCCTCCATCAGAAATTTGGAGGCACAAGTGGGTCAACTGAGTAAGAAAGTCACTGAAACTCCTCCCAGTACTCTCCCAAGCAATACAGAGGAGAATCCAAAAAGAGCATGCAAGGCCATTGATATAATCAATGTGGCCAGATGCACAAAGAAGGAGAAGGACGTGAATCCCAGTGAGGAAGACCTCCTAGGACGTCTCCTAGACAAGAAGGAGTTCCCTATTGAGGACCTAAATGAATCTGAGGCTCATATAGAGACCATAGAGATTCCATTAAACCTCCTTCTGCCATTCATGAGCTCCGAGAACTATTCTTCCTCTGAAGAGGATGAAGATGTAACTGAAGAGCAAGTTGCTCAATATCTAGGAGCCATCATGAAGCTAAATGCCAAGTTGTTTGGTAATAAGACTTGGGAAGGTGAACCTCCCTTGCTCATTAGTGAACTAAATACATGGGTTCAGCAAACTTTACCTCAAAAGAAACAAGATCCTGGTAAATTCTTAATACCCTGTACCATAGGCACTATGACCTTTGAGAAGGCTCTGTGTGACCTGGGATCAGGTATAAATCTTATGCCACTCTCTGTAATGGAGAAGCTGGGGATCTTTGAGGTACAAGCTGCAAGAATCTCATTAGAGATGGCAAACAAGTCAATAAACAAGCTTATGAATTGGTAGAGGACATGTTGGTAAAGGTTAAAGGCCTTTACATCCCTGCTGATTTCATAATCTTAGACATTAGGAAGGATGAGGATGAATGCATCATCCTTGGAAGACCCTTCCTAGCCACAGCAGGAGCTGTGATTGATGTTGACAGAGGTGAACTAGTCCTTCAATTGAATGGGGACTACCTTGTGTTTAAAGCTCAAGGTTATCCTTCTGTAAACATGGAGAGGAAGTATGAAAAGCTTCTCTCAATACAGAGTTAAACAAAGCCCCCACAGTCAAACTCTAAGTTTGGTGTTGGGAGGCTACAACCAAACTCTAAGTTTGGTATTGAACCCCCACATTCAAACTCTAAGTTTGGTGTTGGGAGGCAACCCAATTTTTATTTATCTATATTTCTATTGTTCTTTTGTGTTTTATTAGGTTTATGATCATGTGGAGTCACAAAATAATTGCAAAAATTAAAAATAGAATCAAAAAATAGTAAAAGATAAAGCACACCCTGGAGGAAGAGCTTACTGGCGTTTAAACGCCAGTAAAGAGCATCTGGCTGGCGTTCAACGCTAGAACAAAGCATGAATCTGGCGTTGAATGCCAGAAACAAGCAGCAATCTAGTGTTTAAATGCCAGGATTGCACCTTGAGGAAAGCTGGCGTTTAACGCCAGCAACAAGCATCAGGCTGGCGTTAAACGCCAGAAACATGCTACATTTGGGTGTTTAACACCAGAAACAAGCTTCAGTCTGGCGTTAAATGCCAGAATTGCATGCAGAGGGCATTTTTACACGCCTAATTGGTGCAGGGATGGTAAATCCTTGACATCTCAGGATTTGTGGACCCCACAGGATCACCTCAGGATCTGTGGATCCCACAGGATTCCCACCTACCTCAACTCACCTTCTCTCTTCTTCACCCAATCCAATAATACTCTTCCCCAAACACCCTTCACCAATCACCTCAATCTCTCTTCCCCATCACCTCTTCACCACTCACACCATCCACTCTTCCCCATAAACCCCACCTACCTTCAAATTCAAAATCTCTTTCCCACCCAAACCCACCCTAAATGACCGAACCCTATTCCCTCTCCCTCCACTATATAAACCCCTCCATCCTTCTTCATTTTCACACAACACAACCCTCTCTTCTCCCTCTTGGCCGAATACACATCTCTCTCCCCTCCTCCATATATTCTTCTTCTTCTTCTATTCTTTCTTCTTTTGCTCGAGGACGAGTAACATTCTACGTTTGGTGTGGTAAAAGCATATCTTTTTTGTTTTTTCATAACCATTTATGGCACCTAAGGCCGAAGAAACCTCTAGAAAGAGGAAATAGAAGACAAAAGCTTCCACCTCCGAGTCATAGAAGATGGAGTGATTCATCTCAAAAGCCCATCAAGACCACTTCTATGAAGTTGTGGCCAAGAAGAAGGTGATCCCTGAGGTCCCTTTCATGCTCAAGAAAAATGAGTATCCGAAGATCCGACATGAGATCCAAAGAAGAGGTTGGGAAGTTCTTACCAACCCCATTCAACAAGTTGGAATCTTAATGGTTCAAGAGTTCTATGCCAATGCATGGATCACTAGGAACCATGATCAAAGTATGAACCCGAATCCAAAGAATTATCTTACAATGGTTCGGGGGAAATGCTTAGATTTCAGTCCGAAAAATGTAAGGTTGGCGTTCAACTTGCCTATGATGCAAGAAGATGGACGCCCCTACACTAGAAGGGTCAACTTTGATCAAAGGTTAGACCAAGTCCTCAGGACATATGTGTGGAAGGAGCTCAATGGAAAAAAGACTCAAAAGGCAAGCGGGTTCAATTGAGAAGACTAGACCTTAAGTCTGTGGCTAGAGGGTGGTTGGAGTTCATCCAATGCTCCATCATCCCCACTAGCAACCGATCCGAAGTAACTGTGGATCGGGCCATCATGATCCATAGCATCATGATTGGAGAGGAAGTAGAAGTTCATGAAGTCATCCCTCTATAACTCTACAAAGTAGCCGAAAAGCCCTCCACCTTAGCAAGGCTAGCTTTTCCTCATCTTATTTTCCATCTATGCTACTTAGCTGGAGTTGTCATAGAAGGAAACATCCTCATTGAAGAGGACAAGCCCATCACTAAGAAGAGGATGGAGCAAATAAGAGAGTCCATTCATAGATCTCAAGAGATGCATGAGGAAGCTCATCATCAAGAAATCCCTGAGATGCCTCAAGGGATGCATTTTCTTCCAAATAACTATTGGGAACAACTCAACACTTTCCTAGAAGGATTGAGTCATGACATGAACCAATTAAGGGTGGAACACCAAGAACAATCCATCATTCTCAATGAGATTAGAGAAGATCAAAGAGCTATGAGAGAGGAGCAACAAAGGTAAAGAAGAGACATAGAGGAGCTCAAGAACACCATTGGTCCTTCAAGGAGAAGGCGCCACCATCACTAAGGTGGATTCATTCCTTAACTTCCTTGTTCTTATTTCTCTGTTTTTCGGTTTTTAAGCTTCATGTTTGTCTATGTTTGTGTCTTTATTACATGATCATTAGTTTCTAGTGTTTATGCCTTAAGGCTATGAATAATTCCATGAATCCTTCACCTTTCTTAAATGAAAAATGTTTTTAATTCAAAAGAACAAGAAGTACATGAGTTTCGAATTCATCCTTGAAATTAGTTTAATTATATTGATATGGTGACAATACTTTTTGTTTTATGAATGAATGCTTGAACAGTGCATATTTTTTATCTTTTTTTTATGAATGTTAAAATTGTTGGCTCTTGAAAGAATAATGAAAAATAGAAATGTTATTGATGATCTGAAAAATCATAAAATTAATTCTTGAAGCAAGAAAAAGCAGTGAAGAACAAAGCTTGCGAAAAGAAGTGGCGAAAAAAATATAAAAGAAAAAGAAAAAGAAAGAAGAAAAAGCCAATAGCCCTTAAAACCAAAAGGCAAGGGTAAAAAGGATCCAAGGCTTTGAGCATCAATGGATAGGAGGGCCCAAGGAAATAAAATCCGGGCCTAAGCGGCTAAATCAAGCTGTCCCTAACTATGTGCTTGTGGCATGTAGGTCCAAGTGAAAAGCTTGAGACTGAGTGGTTAAAGTCATGATCCAAAGCAAAAAGAGTGTGCTTAAGAGCTCTGGACACCTCTAACTGGGACTTTAGCAAAGCTGAGTCATAATCTGAAAAGGTTCACCTAGTCATGTGTCTGTGGCATTTATGTATTCGGTGGTAATACTGGAAAACAAAGTGCTTAGGGCCACGGCCAAGACTCATAAAAGTAGCTGTGTTCAAGAATCAACATACTTAACTAGGAGAATCAATAACACTATCTGAACTCTGAGTTCCTATGGATGCCAATCATTCTAAACTTCAAAAGGATAAAGTGAGATGCCAAAACTGTTCAGAAGCAAAAAACTACAAGTCCCGCTCATCTAATTAGAACTAATATTCATTGATATTTTGGGATTTATAGTATATTCTCTTCTTTTTATCCTATGTGATTTTTAGTTGCTTGGGGACAAGCAACAATTTAAGTTTGGTGTTGTGATGAGCGGATAATTTATACGCTTTTTGGCATTGTTTTTAGGTAGTTTTTAGTAGGATCTAGCTACTTTTAGGAATGTTTTTATTAGTTTTTATGCAAAATTTACATTTCTGGACTTTACTATGAGTTTGTGTATTTTTCTGTGATTTTAGGTATTTTCTGGCTGAAATTGAGGGACATGAGCAAAAATCTGATTCAGGCTGACAAAGGACTGCTGATGTTGTTGGATTCTGACATCCCTACACTTGAAATGGATTTTATGGAGCTACAGAACTCCAAATGGTGCGATCTCAACGGCGTTGGAAATTAGACATTCAGAGCTTTCCAACAATATATAATAGTCCATACTTTATTCGATTTTAGATTATGAAACCTGGCGTTCAACGCCAGTTCCATGCTGCATCTGGAGTAAATTAAAATGCCAGAAACACATCACAAACCAGAGTTAAACGCCAAAAACATGTTACAACTTGGCGTTTAACCTCAAGAGAAGCCTCTGCACATGTAAAGCTCAAGCTCAGCCCAAGCACACACCAAAGTGGGCCCCGGAAGTGGAATTCTGCACTTAGAATTATTTCTGTAAACCCTAGTACCTAGTCTAGTATAAATAGAACTTTTTACTATTGTATTTTCATCTGGGATTTTACATCTTTGATTACATTTGGGGGCTGGCCATTCGGTCATGCCTGGACCATCACTTATGTATTTTCAACGGTGGAATTTCTACACACCATAGATTAAAGGTGTGGAGCTCTGCTGTACCTCGAGTATTAATGCAATTACTAGTATTTTCTATTTAATTCAGCTTATTCTTGTTCTAAGATATTCACTGCACTTCAACATGAAGAAGGTGCTGATCTGTGACACTCATCATCATTCTCACCTATGAACGCGTGACTGACAACCACTTCCGTTCTACCTTAGAACGAGTGAATATCTCTTAGATTCCTTAATCAGAATCTTCGTGGTATAAGCTAGAACGATTGGCGGCCATTCTTGGGAATCCGGAAAGTCTAAACCTTGTCTGTGGTATTTTGAGTAGGATTCACAGATTGAATGACTGTGACGAGCTTCAAACTCGCGATTGTTGGGCGTGGTGACAGACGCAAAAGAATCAATGGATTCTATTCCAACATGATCGAGAACCGACAGATGATTAGCCGTGCTGTGACAGAGCATTTGGACCATTTTCACTGAGAGGATGGGAAGTAGCCATTGACAACGGTGATGCCCTACATACAGCTTGCCATAGAAAGGAGTAAGAAGAATTGGATGAAGGTAGTAGGAAAGCAGAGATTCAACAGGAACAAAGCATCTTCATACACATATCTGAAATTCCCACCAATGATTTACATAAGTATCTCTATCTTTATTTTCTATTTATTTATCCTTATATTCGAAAACCATTATTACCATTTGAATCTGCCTGACTGAGATTTGCAAGATGACCATAGCTTGCTTCATACCAACAATCTCCGTGGGATCGACCCATACAACACCATATGTTTTACCAACCATTATCACTGTTACTCATATATTCCACTCAATTCAACTCATCCAAACAATTACATCAACATTTCACACTCCACCAAAATACATACTGGTGCACGAAATTGCAATCACACTCTTGCAATTCCGCACAACTAACCAGCAAGTGCACTGGGTCGTCCAAGTAATACCTTACGTGAGTAAGGGTCGATCACATGGAGATTGTCGGCTTGAAGCAAGCTATGGTTATCTTGTAACTCTTAGTCAGGATATCAATAATTCTCAGGTTTAATTGTGAAGAGTAAAAGAACATGAAATAAATACTTATTTTGCAGTAATGGAGAACAGGTTGAGGTTTTGGAGATGCTCTATCTTCTGAATCTCTGCTTTCCTAATGTCTTCTTCTTCATGCACGCAAGGCTTCTTCCATGGCAAGCTGTATGTAGGGTTTCACCGTTGTCAATGGCTACCTCCCATCCTCTCAGTGAAAATGTTCAATGCGCTCTGTCACAGCACGGCTAATCATCTGTCGGTTCTCAATCAGGTTGGAATAGAATCCAGTGATTCTTTTGCGTCTGTCACTAACGCCCAGCCTTCAGGAGTTTGAAGCTCGTCACAGTCATTCAATCCTTGAATCCTACTCAGAATACCACAGACAAGGTTTAGACCTTCCGGATTCTCTTGAATGCCGCCATCAATTCTAGCTTATACCACGAAGATTCTGATTAAGGAATCCAAGAGATATTCACTCAATCTAAAGTAGAACGGAGGTGGTTGTCAGGCACACGTTCATAGGTGAGAATGATGATGAGTGTCACGGATCATCACATTCATCAAGTTGAAGAACAAGTGATATCTTAGAATAGAAGCAAGCGTGATTGAATGAAAAACAGTAGTAATTGCATTAATCCATCAAGACACAGCAGAGCTCCTCACCCCCAACCATGGGGTTTAGAGACTCATGCCGTAGAAGATACAATAAGAAATGTGTAATGTGTCATGAGGTAAAGATACAATGTCAAAAGGTCCTATTAATAGTGAACTAGTAACCTAGGGTATACAAAAATGAGTAAATGACGTAAAAATCCACTTTCAGGGTCCACTTGGTGTGTGCTTGGGCTCAGCATTGAAGCTTTCATGTGTAGAGACTTTTCCTAGAGTTAAACGCCAGCTTTTGTGCCAGTTTGGGCGTTTAACTCCAATTTTTGTGCCAGTTCCGGCGTTAAACGCTGGGAATTCTGAAGCTGATTTGCAACGCCGGTTTGGGCCATCAAATCTCGAGCAAATTATAGACTATTATACATTGCTGGAAAGCCCAGGATGTCTACTTTCCAACGCAATTGAGAGCGAGCCAATTGGGTTTTTGTAACTTCAGAAAATCCACTTTGAGTGAAGGGAGGTCAGAATCCAACAGCATCTGCAGTCCTTTTTTAGCCTCTGAATCAGATTTTTGCTCAGGTCCCTCAATTTCAGCCAGAAATTACCTGAAATCACAGAAAAATACACAAACTCATAGAAAGTCCAGAAAAGTGAATTTTAAATAAAAACTAATAAAAACATACTAAAAACTAACTAAAATGTACTAAAAACATACTAAAAACAGTGCCAAAAAGCGTATAAATTATCCGCTCATCACAACACCAAACTTAAATTGTTGCTTGTCCCCAAGCAACTGAAAATCAATTAGGATAAAAAGAAGAGAACATACTATAGACTCCAAAATATCAATGAAACTTAGCCCCAATTAGATGAGCGGGACTAGTAGCTTTTTGCTTCTGAACAGTTTTGGCATCTCACTTTATCCTTTGAAGATTAGAATGGTTGGCATCTATAGGAACTCAGAATTCAGATAGTGTTATTGATTCTCATAGTTAAGTGTGATGATTCTTGAACATAGCTACTTTATGAGTCTTGGTTGTGACCCAAAGCACTCTGTTTTCCAGTATTACCACCGGATACATACATGCCACAGACACATAACTGGGTGAACCTTTTCAGATTGTGACTCAGCTTTGCTAGAGTCCCTAATTAGAGGTGTCCAGGGTTCTTAAGCACACTCTTTTTGTCTTGGATCACTTTTTATCTCTCTCATTTTTTTTCTTTTTTTTCTTTTTTTGTTTGAATTCACTGCTTTTTCTTGCTTCAAGAATCAATTTGATGATTTTTCAGATCCTCAATAACATTTCTCGTTTTCCATCATTCTTTCAAGAGCCAACAAGTTTAACATTCTTTAATCAACAAATTCAAAAGACATATGCACTGTTCAAGCATTTATTCAGAAAACAAAAAGTATTGTCACCACATCAAGCTAATTCAACTAGTTTCAGAGATGAATTCGAAATCCTGCACTTCTTGTTCTTTTGTGATTAAAGCATTTTTCATTTAAGAGAGGTGATGGATTCATAGGACATTCATAGCTTTAATGGCATAGACATTAAATTTTATTAATCATGAATTAAAAACAAGACTCAAAGATAAACATAAGATAAGACTAATAGTAATAGAAAACAAAAATTTAAATGACTCTAAAATAAACTCCTAATGATAGAGGTTATCATAGAGTTAGGACTCAACAACCTTGATCTTGAGAAGTGGATGCTCCCTCAACTTGTGGGGTATTTGACCCTTCAAGGGAGAGCTTCTGGTGCTTCAGCTCCTGTAGCTCACGCCCCTGCTTCTCTTGTTCCTTCAGTAATTTGCAGAGCATGCAGTTTTGATTCTGTTGTTTTTCCTTAATTTGTTCCATAGCTTCTTGCAGCTTAGCAACAGATGCTTCTAGGCGGGTCCAGTAGTCAATTTCAGGGAGTTCAGGGAGGAACTCCTGCGCCCTCCTTTTGATAGAATTATCTTGCATTTGTCCTTCCATTGACTTCTTGGTGATTGGATGTTCAATTGGGATGAATTCATCTATTCCCATCCTCACCCCAGCATCTTTACATAGCAAAGAGATTAAGCTTGGGTGAGCCAGTTTGGCTTCAGTGGAATTCTTGTTTGCAATTGTGTAAATCTCACAAGCAATCAGATGATGAACCTCCACTTCTTTTCCCAGCATAATGCAATGAATCATCACTGCTCTTTTGATAGTGAGCTCAGAACGGTTGCTAGTGGGCAATATGGAACGCCCAATGAAGTCTAGCCAACCTCTTGCAATTGGTTTGAGATCTTCCCTCTTGAGTTGGTTTGGGACACCTTTTGAATTGGTTGTCCACTTAGTTCCAGGGAGGCATATGTCCTCTAGAACTTGATCCAGCCCCTTATCTGCTCTCACCATTCTCCTATTAAAGGATTCAGGATCATCTTGCAGTTGAGGCAATTTGAAGACCTCTCTTATTTTGTCCAGATGGAAGTAAATAATTCTCCCTCTGACCATGGTTCTGTAGGTATGAAAAGCAGTTCCAGTCATTCTCTGCTTATCTGTCAGCCACAGATTTGAGTAAAATTCCTGAACCATGTTTCTTCCAACCTTTGTCTTAGGGTTGGTTAGAACTTTCCATCCTCTGTTTCAAATTTGCTCTTGGATCTTCGGATATTCATCTTCTTTCATATCGAATTTAACTTCCGGGATCACTGACCTTAGACCCATTATTTTGTGGTAATGGTCTGCATGTTCTTTGGTTAAGAACCTCTCTTGACTCCAAAGATCCTTTGGAGCATTCTCTTTCTTGCCTCTAGAATTGGTTTGTTTTCCTTTGGGAGCCATGATCTTGATGAGCCTTAGCTTAGTGATCACGAAAAAGCACACCAAACTTAGAGGGTTGCTTGTCCTCAAGCAAAAGAAAAGAAAGAGGAGAGAGAGGAGGAGAGCAAATTCGAATGGTGGGAAAATGGGAATGGCCGAACTTATATTTATAAGGGAGGAGAGAGAGATTTCGAAAATTTTGAAGGAGATTTGAGAAGATATGGAAAGAAATTGAGAGATATTTGAGTTTTTGAAGAAGATTTGGAAAGGATTTGAAAGAGATTTGAAGAATGATTTTAATTTTTAAGATTTGAAGGTGAATGATGAAAGTTTGAAATGTGTTTATGCAGAAAATTATGGATCAAAACAAGAAAGTTTGAAAAAATTTGAAGTGGAAAGCAAAATCTCTGTCCCCCACCTATCTGGCGTTAAACGCCCAGAATGGTATCCATTCTGGCGTTTAACGCCCAAATGTTGGCCAATATAGGCGTTTAACGCCCAGCCAGGTACCCTGGCTGGCGTTAAACGCCAGAAACCCCTTTATCACTGGGCGTTTTGCTAAACGCTTAGGATGCTGCACACCTGGCGTTAAACGCCCAGAATGGTGCCCATTCTGGCGTTTAACGCCCAAAATGGTACCTTTACTAGCGTTTAACACCCATAGTACCCCTTACTGGCATTTTTTTTCGCCAGCAAGCTCCTTTTCTCTGCTTTTTGCACTGAATCCTTTTGTAACTCTGTGAATTTCTTCAATTTTGATGATTGCCCTTTGAGAATATGTATCAAACTTTTATTAAATAGAACAGATAACCTACTAATGACTGGGTTGCCTCCCACCAAGCACTTCTTTATTGTCTTTAGCTGGACCTTTTACTGAGATTCATTCAAGCCTCAGCTTTGAGCATTCTTGCTCAAAATTGCTTTCAAGATAATGTTTGATCCTCTGTCCATTAACAATGAACTTTTTATCAGAATCAATATCCTGAAGCTCAACATATCCATATGGTGACACTCTTGTAATCACATACGGACCCCTCCATCGGGATTTAAGTTTTCCCGGGAATAGTCTGAGCCTATAGTTGAAGAGCAGAACTTTTTGTCCTGGTTCAAAGACTCTGGATGACAACTTTTTGTCATGCCACTTCTTTGCCTTTTCCTTATAGATTTTTGCATTTTCGAAGGCATTGAGTCTGAACTCCTCTAGCTCATTTAGCTGGAGCAATCTTTTTTCACCAGCTAACTTAGCATCCATGTTTAGGAATTTGGTTGCCCAGTAGGCTTTATGTTCCAGTTCTACGAGCAGATGACAAGCCTTCCCATACACAAGTTGGTATGGAGAGGTTCTTATAGGAGTCTTGTATGCTGTTCTGTATGCCCACATAGCATCATCCAAGCTCTTTGCCCAATCCTTTCTACGGGCAATAACAGTCCGTTCCAGGATTCTTTTTAGCTCTCTATTAGAGACTTCAGCTTGCCCATTTATCTGTGGATGATACGGAGTTGCTACTTTGTGGCTAATTCCATATCGAACCATAGCAGAGTACAACTGTTTATTGCAGAAATGAGTGCCCCCATCACTGATTAGTACACTGGGAACACCAAACCTGCTGAAGATGTGTTTCTGGAGGAATTTTAGCATGGTCTTGGTATCATTATTGGGTGTGGCAATTGCTTCTACCCATTTAGATACATAGTCTACTGCCACCAGAATATAAGTGTTTGAGTATGATGGTGGGAAGGGACCCATGAAGTCAATTCCTCATACATCAAATAATTCAATCTCTAAGATCCCTTGTTGAGGCATGGCGTAACCATGAGGCAAGTTACCAACTCTTTGACAACTGTCACAATTACGCACAAACTCTCGGGCATCCCTATAGAGAGTAAGCCAGTAGAATCCACATTGGAGGACCTTAGTGGCTGTTCGCTCACCTCCAAAATGTCCCCCATACTGTGATCCATGGCAATGCCACAGGATTCTTTGTGCTTCCTCTCTAGGTACACATCTGTGGATTATTCCGTCTGCACATCTCTTAAAGAGATATGGCTCATCCCATAGGTAGTACTTGGCATCTGAAATTAATTTTTTTCTTTGCACTCTGCTGTACTCCTGTGGTATGAACCTCACAGCTTTATAGTTTGCAATGTCTGCAAACCATGGAGCTTCCTGAATGGCAAAGAGTTGCTCATCTGGAAAGGTCTCAGAGATCTCAGTAGAAGGGAGGGACGCCCCTGCCACTGGTTCTATTCGGGACAAATGATCAGCTACCTGGTTCTCTGTCCCTTTTCTGTCTCTTATTTCTATATCAAACTCTTGCAAAAGCAACACCCACCTTATAAGCCTGGGTTTTGAATCCTGCTTTGTGAGTAAGTATTTAAGAGCAGCATGGTCAGTGTACACAATCACTTTTGACCCTACTAAATAGGATCTAAACTTGTCAATGGCATAAACCACTGCAAGTAACTCTTTTTCTGTGGTTGTGTAATTCTTCTGTGCGTCATTTAGAACACGGCTAGCATAATAAATGACATGCAGAAGCTTGTTATGCCTCTGTCCCAACACTGCACCAATGGCATGGTCATTGGCATCACACATTAGTTCGAATGGTAATGTCCAGTCTGGTGCAGAGATAACTGGTGCTGTGACCAGCTTGGCTTTCAGGGTCTCAAATGCCTTCAGACACTGTGTGTCAAACACAAATGGTGTGTCAGCAGCTAGCAGGTTGCTTAAAGGTTTTGCAATTTTTGAAAAATCCTTTATAAACCTCCTGTAGAATCCTGCATGTCCCAGAAAGCTTCTAATTGCCTTAACATTGGCAGGTGGTGGTAATTTTTCAATTACCTCTACCTTTGCTTGATCCACCTCTATTCCCTTGCTTGAAATTTTATGCCCAAGGACATTTCCTTCAGTCACCATAAAATGACATTTCTCCCAGTTTAAAACTAGGTTGGTCTCTTGGCATCTTTTCAGAACAAGTGCTAGATGGTTAAGGCATGAGCTGAATGAGTCTCCAAATACTGAAAAGTCATCCATAAAGACTTCCAGAAATTTCTCTACCATATCTGAGAAGATAGAGAGCATGCACCTCCGGAAGGTTGCAGGTGCATTGCACAGACCAAAAGGCATCCTTTTGTAGGCAAATACTCCAGAAGGACATGTAAATGCTGTTTTCTCTTGGTCCTGAGGGTCTACTGCAATTTGGTTATAGCCTGAGTAGCCGTCCAAAAAGCAGTAATAATCATGACCCGCTAGTCTTTCTAGCATTTGGTCTATGAATGGTAAAGGAAAATGATCCTTTCTGGTGGCTGTATTGAGCCTTCTGTAGTCAATACACATGCGCCACCCTGTAACTGTTCTTGTAGGAACCAGTTCATTCTTTTCATTATGAACCACTGTCATGCCTCCCTTTTTGGGGACAAGTTGGACAGGGCTCACCCAGGGGCTATCAGAAATAGGATAAATAATCCCAGCCTCTAGTAATTTAGTGACCTCTTTCTGCACCACCTCCTTCATGGCTGGATTTAGCCGCCTCTGTGGTTGAACCATTGGCTTGGCATTATTTTCCAATAGGATCTTGTGCATGCATCTTGCTGGGCTAATGCCCTTAAGATCACTTATGGACCACCCAAGAGCTATCTTATGTGTCCTTAGCACTTGAATTAGTGCTTCCTCTTCCTGTGAGTTTAAAGCAGAGCTTATAATCACTGGAAAAGTGTCACCTTCTCCCAGAAATGCATACTTCAGGGATGGTGGTAATGACTTGAGCTCGGGTTTAGGAGGCTTACCCTCTTCCTGGGGAATTTTCAGAGGTTCTTTTATTTCCTCTGGTTCCTCCAGGTCAGGCTGAACATCTTTAAAGATATCCTCTAACTCTGATTCGAGACTCTCAGTCATATTGATCTCTTCCACTAAAGAGTCAATAATATCAGCGCTCATGCAGTCATTTGATGTGTCTGGATGCTGCATAGTTTTGACAGCATTCAACTTGAACTCATCCTCATTGACTCTCAGGGTCACTTTCCCTTTTTGTACATCAATGAGAGTTCGTCCAGTTGCCAGGAAGGGTCTTCCTAGGATGAGAGTTTCACTCTTGTGCACCTCCATTTCCAGCACTACAAAGTCAGTTGGAAAGGTAAATGGCCTAACCTTGACAATCATGTCCTCAATTATGCCTGATGGATATTTAATGGAGCCATCAGCAAGTTGAAGACATATCCAGGTTGGTTTGACTTCTTCAGTCAACCCAAGCTTTCTGATAGTGGATGCAGGTATTAGGTTAATACTTGCTCCAAGGTCACATAGGGCTGTCTTGGTACAAGCACCTTCTAATGTGCATGGTATCATAAAGCTCCCTGGATCTTGAAGCTTCTCTGGTAAGCTTTTCAGAATGACTGCACTACATTCTTCAATGAGAAACACCTTTTTAGTTTCTCTCCAATCCTTCTTATGACTTAAGATCTCTTTCATGAACTTAGCATAAGAAGGTATTTGCTCAAGTGCCTCTGCAAACGGAATCTTTATTTCAAGAGTCCTGAGATAGTCTGCAAAGCGGGCAAATTGCTTATCCTGTTCCGCTTGGCAGAGTTTCTGAGGATAAGGCATCTTGGCTTTATACTCTTCAACCTTAGTTGCTGCAGGTTTATTTCCTACAGAAGTGGTTGGAGAAGCCTTCTTAGAGGGGTTACTATCAGCACTCTCAGGTGTCTGATTCCTCATTGGCGTTTGAACGCCAGGATTGGGTGAGGAATGGGCGTTTAACGCCAACTTTCCCCCCTTTTCTGGCGTTTGAACGCCAGAACTGGGCAAGGAATGGGCGTTTAACGCCAACCTTCCCCCCCCCCCCTTTCTGGCGTTTGAACGCCAGGAGTATTCCTCTCTGGGCTCTTACTGTCCTCAGAGGGATTTTGGGCAGTGGTTTGGTTATCCTCTGTCAGTTATTCCTTTCTTAGCTTTTTGCTACTTTGAGCAGTGTTATTCAATGTCTTCCCACTCCTCAGTTGAACTGCTTGGCATTCTTCTGTTATCTGTTTAGATAACTGCTGTTTTATCTTATTCAACTGTGATTCTATATTCTTGTTAGCAATTTTGGTTTCTTGGAGCATCTCTTTGAATTCTGCTAACTGTTCTGTCATCAGGAGTAATTGCTGATTAAGCTCAACAACCTGTTCTTGAGGAGTAGGATCAGTAGTTACTGCCATGGCTTCTTCTTTTGTAGAGGGCTCACTGCTAGAGTACAAATATTGATTTCTAGCAATAGTATCTATGAGCTCTTGAGCCTCTTCAATCGTCTTCCTCATATGTATAAATCCACCAGCTGAGTGGTCTAGAGACATCTGAGCTTTTTCTGTAAGCCCATAGTAGAAGATGTCTAACTATATCCACTCCGAAAATATTTCAAAGGGGCATTTTCTTAGCATACCTCTATACCTCTCCCAGACATTATAAAGGGATTCATTATCCTCTTGTTTAAAGCCTTGGATGTCCAGCCTTAGCTGTGTCATCCTTTTTGGAGTGTAAAATTGATTCAGGAATTTGTCTGATAACTGTCTCCATGTTTTTATGCTTGCTGTGGGTTGGTTATTTAACCACCTCTTAGCTTGATCTTTTATAGCAAATGGAAACAGTAATAATCTGTAGACATCCTGATCCACCTCTTTATCACGTACTGTGTCAGCAATTTGTAAGAACTGTGCCAGAAACTCAGTAGGTTCTTCCTGTGGAAGACCGGAATACTGGCAGTTTTGCTGCACCATGATAATGAGTTGAGGGTTTAGCTCAAAGCTGCTTGCTTTAATGGGAGGTATACAGACGCTACTCCCATATGCAGCTGTGATGGGGTTAGCATATGACCCCAGAGTCCTTCTGGACTGCTCAATTCCACTTAGGTTCATGATGAAGAAAGGGAGATGATGTGGATATTATTATATATTTTTTTCGTTTTTAATTAAAAATGACCGAAAGTAATAAAATAAATGGAAAATAAAATAAAGTAAAATTTCGAAAACTAAAAGAAAATAAAATCAAAGCAAATTGAAAACTAAATCAATTAATTAATTAAAAAGATTTTGGAATTAGCAATTAAAAAGATATGATTGAAAATTATTTTGAAAAAGATTTGATTTTTGAAATGAGGAAAGAGAAAAACAACAAAATGACACCAAACTTAAAATTTTTAGAAAATCAAACACAAATTTTCAAAAATTTAAAGAAAAACACAAAGAAGACACTAAATTTAAAATATGAAACTGAACTCAAATAAAAGACTCTAAACCAACAAAAATAAAACAATCCTAATCTAAGCAACAAGATACACCGTCAGTTGTCCAAACTCGAACAATCCCCGGCAATGGCACCAAAAACTTGGTGCACGAAATTGCAATCACACTCTTGCAATTCCGCACAACTAACCAGCAAGTGCACTGGGTCGTCCAAGTAATACCTTACGTGAGTAAGGGTCGATCACATGGAGATTGTCGGCTTGAAGCAAGCTATGGTTATCTTGTAACTCTTAGTCAGGATATCAATAATTCTCAGGTTTAATTGTGAAGAGTAAAAGAACATGAAATAAATACTTATTTTGCAGTAATGGAGAACAGGTTGAGGTTTTGGAGATGCTCTATCTTCTGAATCTCTGCTTTCCTAATGTCTTCTTCTTCATGCACGCAAGGCTTCTTCCATGGCAAGCTGTATGTAGGGTTTCACCGTTGTCAATGGCTACCTCCCATCCTCTCAGTGAAAATGTTCAATGCGCTCTGTCACAGCACGGCTAATCATCTGTCGGTTCTCAATCAGGTTGGAATAGAATCCAGTGATTCTTTTGCGTCTGTCACTAACGCCCAGCCTTCAGGAGTTTGAAGCTCGTCACAGTCATTCAATCCTTGAATCCTACTCAGAATACCACAGACAAGGTTTAGACCTTCCGGATTCTCTTGAATGCCGCCATCAATTCTAGCTTATACCACGAAGATTCTGATTAAGGAATCCAAGAGATATTCACTCAATCTAAAGTAGAACGGAGGTGGTTGTCAGGCACACGTTCATAGGTGAGAATGATGATGAGTGTCACGGATCATCACATTCATCAAGTTGAAGAACAAGTGATATCTTAGAATAGAAGCAAGCGTGATTGAATGAAAAACAGTAGTAATTGCATTAATCCATCAAGACACAGCAGAGCTCCTCACCCCCAACCATGGGGTTTAGAGACTCACGCCGTAGAAGATACAATAAGAAATGTGTAATGCGTCATGAGGTAAAGATACAATGTCAAAAGGTCCTATTAATAGTGAACTAGTAACCTAGGGTATACAGAAATGAGTAAATGACGTAAAAATCCACTTCCGGGGTCCACTTGGTGTGTGTTTGGGCTGAGCATTGAAGCTTTCATGTGTAGAGACTTTTCCTAGAGTTAAACGCCAGCTTTTGTGCCAGTTTGGGCGTTTAACTCCAATTTTTGTGCCAGTTCCGGCGTTAAACACTGGGAATTCTGAAGCTGATTTGCAATGCCGGTTTGGGCCATCAAATCTCGAGCAAAGTATGGACTATTATACATTGCTGGAAAGCCCAGGATGTCTACTTTCCAACGCAATTGAGAACGCGCTAATTGGGCTTCTGTAACTTCAGAAAATCTAATTTGAGTGCAGGGAGGTCAGAATCTAACAGCATCTGCAGTCCTTTTTCAGCCTCTGAATCAGATTTTTGCTCAGGTCCCTCAATTTCAGCCAGAAATTACCTGAAATCACAGAAAAACACACAAACTCATAGTAAAGCCCAGAAAAGTGAATTTTAAATAAAAACTAATAAAAACATACTAAAAAACTAACTAAAATGTACTAAAAACATACTAAAAACAGTGCCAAAAAGCGTATAAATTATCCGCTCATCACATACATAATAACACAACTCACATCATCCATTATTCACCTCAATATTTCCAAATCTTATCCTAGGGCCACTAGCCTACATTTTCACAACCACATTACATTTTAGATATAGGAAACCGAAATCATACCTTGCCCGACTCCCGTTCCACCGGGAACACTCTCAAATTCAACTTCCAAGGCTTCCAAAGCCTCACCAACAGATTTCCAAGCTTGGAGCTCCACACCAAAACTTTCCAAAATCACCAATCAAGCTCCAAAATACACATATACAATGCCTAAGCCACAATATCACACCCAAACACAATAACTTAATCACTAAATCACAAAATCTCAAGTCTTTAGCTTAGGGTTGAGAATCTCACCTTACCCAAGGACCAAGGGAGCTAGGACAAGCCTTCCCTTCAAGTTAGTTTGATCTTATAACACAAAGAAACTCAAAATCTCAACATTTTTGCCCATGAAATTTGAAAATAAGGGCTGAGAATCAAAGGATAAAACGTAGATTACCTCAAGAATCTTGGTATGGATTTTGTAGAGCTTGAATCCATGGTCACGTGGCCACAAACGGTGCATCAATCGGAGTCTCAGATCAAAAGTTATGATCAATGGAAGATTAGAAGAGAATAGGAGCAAGGGTTTTATTTTTCCCCCTTCCCCTTGTGTGTTCAGCATGTGTTTGTTCATGGAGGAGAGAGGGAGCTGAGTTTCATTCATTTAATGAAGCTTGGCGGGCCCTTGGTCCCAACTTGGATTCGGTTGGTCCGGTTTGGCCCGTTTGGCCCAATCTTGGGCTAATTTCTTTAAAATTAGTGTCAAAATTCTCGTTTCGAATTTCTCTACCACATAAAATCATAAAAATTTCATTTATCACTTTCTAGAATATATTTTAATTTATGGGTTAATTAGCCATAAAGTAATCGGGTTTTACACCCTTCAGCCAATCTATATCCAAAAAACACTCCACGTCCCTAAACGAAGTACAAGAATGGGCTGAAAAATACATCAATATGGATGAAAACTCTCGGCTAGGGGAAGCCTCCAAAATCGGATTCTCCTATCCCTCCCGGGACAAAGACAAAGTTCCAAGGAAAAAGGAGGACCAGCCTACAGAGAAGCCCAGAAAATACCATAACTACACCACTCTTCGGGTATTTTTAGTGGATGTCTACAGGAAAATATGCAACACAGAAAAGATCCCACCCCCTGACCAATCAAGGACAAAAGGGGAGAAAGTCATAACGAATACTGCGAATACCATAAGATCTACGAACATCCCACTAACGAATGCTACGACTTGAAGATTTTCATCGAGAAGCTGGCCCGAGAAGGAAGGCTGGATCGATTTCTAGCCAGCAGATCGGGCGAGCCTAAGAACAGAAGGAGGGATGAAGAGGGAGGATGGGCCAATCATCCCCCTCACACCCTGGAAAGGCATGTCCACATAATCAATGGAGGATTCGTTGGAGGAGGGATCTCAAAGTCATCCCGCAAAAGACACCTCAAAGAAATATACCACGTCGGAGAAGGGAGCAAGTTGCCCGACCTCTCCACCATCTCCTTTACCAAGGAGGACGCCGCTGGTATCATCCCTGGGCATGACGATCCTATGGTCATTACCATCATACTAGCCAACGCCAACCTCCACCGAACACTGGTCGGCCAGGGAAGCTCGGCAGACATCCTATTCAAATCTGCCTTCGACAAGCTCGGACTAAAAGAAAAAGAGCTAAGAGCATATCCCAATAGCATATTCGGGCTAGGAGACGCCCTGATCCAGCCCCTCGGGTACATCCCACTACACACCACCTTCGGGAAGGGAGCCCGATCCAGGACGATAAGCATAGACTACATCGTCGTCAACGTGGACTCCGCATACAATGCCCTTATAGGCCAGACATCCCTGAACCAGCTCGATGCAATAGTTTCCACATCCCACCTGTGTATGAAATTTCTAACCAAAGAAGGAATAGCTACCATTAAAGGAGATCAGAAACTCATGCGATGATGCTATAATGAAAGCCTAAACCTAAAAGGTGATCCCAGAGGAAAAGAGGCCAATACCATCGAACTCGGAGGAGCCCGGGTTCGGGAAAAACTTCGCCCTCAGCCAGAAGGCGAGACCGAAGAAGTGCAAATCAGAGACACCCAAGATAAAACAACAAGTATAGGTGCAAATCTAAAAGAGGACCTAAAAGAGCTGTGAATAAAGCTCTTAAAAGAGAACTCCGACCTCTTCGCATGGAAGGCCTCGGATATGCCCGACATAGATCCCGGCTTAATGTGCCACAAACTGGCAGTATACCCTGGATCTCAACCAATACAAAAAAAAATGCACAAAGCTCGGTCTGGAAAGATCACAAGTCATGGAGGAACAAGTACAAGCCTTGCTAGAGGCAGGGTTCATAACGGAGGTGAAGTACCCATTGTGGCTGGCCAACGTCGTATTGGTAAAAAAGCTAAATGGAAAGTGGCGGATGTGTGTAGACTACACTAACCTCAATAAAGCCTGCCCAAAAGACCCTTATCCCCTCCCGAACATCGACACCCTGGTCGACACGTTGTCGGGATACAAGTACCTTTTCTTCATGGACGCCTACTCAGGGTACAACCAGATCCCAATGCATCAACCCGACCAAGAAAAAACCTCATTCCTAACCCCGAAAGCAAACTACTGTTACGTAGTAATGCCGTTCGGACTGAAGAGCGCGGGGGCCACATATAAGAGGTTAATGAAAAAAGTATTTGCCGGCCACATCGGGAAGCTGATGGAAGTCTATGTAGACGACATGCTAGTAAAAACCCAAAAAGAGGAAGCACTACTCCCCGACCTTGCCGAAGTATTCGGTACCATAAGAAAGCACGGGATGAGGCTAAACCCCACGAAATGTACCTTTGCGGTAGAAGTCAGAAAATTCCTAGGGTTCATGCTTACCTAGAGAGGCATTGAGGCAAACCCAGACAAATGCCAAGCCATACTCAACATGAAAAGCCCGACCTACGTAAAAGAGGTACAACAGCTAAATGGAAGACTAGCGGCCCTGTCCAGGTTTCTATGCAATACTAAGGAAAGAAAAGAAGTTTGAATGGACCCCAGAGTGTGAAAAAGCCTTCCAAGACTTCAAAACATTCCTGGGGCAACCACCCATCCAGACCCGACCTCGACAAGGAGAAGAACTAATACTATACCTCGCCGTAGGAAGTCGGGCGATAGCATCCGCACTAATCAGAGAAGATGACAAGGGACAACAACCCATCTACTTCATCAGTAAGGCTTTACACGAGGCTGAGCTGAACTACCAAAAGATAGAAAAGTTCGCTTACCCCTCATACTCACCTCCCGGAGATTTCGACCATATTTTCAAGCCCATACCATCAAAGTACGGACTAATCAACCCATGAAAGGCATCTTGCAGAAAACAAACTTGGCTGGAAGAATTCTACAATGGGCAGTCGAGCTGTTCGAATTCGACCTCAAGTACGAAGCTCGCACTGCCATCAAATTCTAGTACTTGGCCGACTTCGTTGCAGAGTACACAGATACCCCAGGGACCCCCATAGAATGGAACCTCTACGTTGACGGTTCATCAAGCAAAGCCGAAAGTGGAGCAGGCGTTATCCTGAAAAGCAACCAATAGACCCAACTCGAACTCTCCTTAAGATTCGAGTTCCCCGCCTTAAATAATCAAGCAGAGTATAAAGCCCTACTGGCTGGCTTGAAGCTGGCTAGGGAGGTCAGAGCACAAAAGCTTACTATCTTTAGCGATTCACATGTAATCACCTCACAAATAGAAGGAAGCTACCAGGCAAAGGATCCCACTATGAAAAAGTACCTGGAAAAGACCAAAGAAGTGAAAGAACAGCTCGGGAACTTCAGAGAATATGAGATCCGACATATACCTCAAGAGCGAAATGCCCGAACTGACGCACTTTCAAAATTAGCCAGCACCAAACTTAGGGGCAACAACAGTAGCCCATCCAAGAAACCCTACAGCACCCATCGACTTCAAGGGAAGAGAAGGTCTTAAGCATATCAGACCAGGACCAAGGGTGGATGACCCCTATAATCAACTACCTCAAGTCCGAAACACTTCCCACAAAAAAGAAAGACGCAAAGAGGCTCATACGGGAGGCACAATACTACACTCTGGTACACGACGTCTTGTACAAGAGAGGAGTTTCCACACCTCTCCTAAAATGCGTCCTGTCTTCTGCCATAAAGGACGTTTTGAAAGAAGTCCACAGCGGAATGTGCAGTAACTACCTCAGAGCACGGGCACTGTCCAAAAAGATACTCCGAGCTTCTACGGGCCAACTCTGCAGAAGGAAGTGGCCGAGTTCGTCAAAACATGCCCTCCATGTCAGAAGCACGCCACGTTGCCCCACCCGAAGAGCTCATTTGCATCACCTCACCCTGGCCATTCGCAAAGTGGGGGCTCGACCTCCTCGGACCATTTTCCTAGAGATCAGGACAAGTCAAATTCCTCATCGTAGGAATAGATTACTTCACAAAGTGGATCGAGGCAGAGCCATTGGCCGCCGCCACTGCCTAGAGAAGTCAGAAGTTCCTGAACAGAAACATCGTCACAAGGTTTGGGGCTCCCCACTCCATCACCACGGACAATGGGACTCAGTTCACCGATACAGACTTCAGAAACCTGGTAGCTTATCTAAAAACCAAGCACCATTTCACTTCAATGGAACACCCACAAGCCAACGGACAGGCGGAGGCCGCCAACAAAGTTATATTGGCCAGGTTAAAGCGTCAATTAGGACGCAAAAGGAGCCTCGGCTGAAGAGCTCTCCCAAGTCCTATGGGCATACCGAACAACACCACACTCCACCACAGGAGAATCACCCTTCCGACTCACTTACAGAATAGAGGTAATAATCCCCGTAGAAGTAGATGAAAGATCCCCTAGGGTGATCTTCTACAACGAGAACACCAACTCCCGAGCACAAAAGGAAGAACTCGACCTGCTTCCAGAAGTTTAAGAAAGAACTCGGATTAGAGAGGAAGCCCTGAAGCGTCGAATGGCCTCAAGGTACAACCGGAAGGTAATTCAACGAAGCTTCGCTACCAATGACCTCATCCTAATCCGAAATTATATCGGATTAGGTCGATCAGGAGAAGGAGCTAGCAGCCAACTGGAAAGGACCATACCGAATTACAGAAGTACTAGGAAAAGGTTACTACAATACGGCCGGCCTCCAAGGGTGTAAGCTCTCGAGGTCATGGCATGCCTGTAACCAAAGAAGGTACTATAGCTAGAGAAAGGTCTTGAGCCAAGGTGTGCTCTTTTTCCACTAAAGGGTTTTTTAATGAGGCACTAAACCAAGACCTGAAGGTAGCCCGACTTGCAGGGTAACCCCATACATGTATATACTCTCATTTACATTTTTCAATTCATTGCATTTTATTCTAAAAAAACAGAGATTCCCTAAAAAGTTTCCTACCAAGGCGCATTAATTTATGCTCGAAAAAACGCAAAAATCATCACCCAATCAGGAAAGGTCGGCAAGGTGAAGCGACGAGGTCCAAATTAATGTGAGAAGTTATAAAAGCAACTCGTATAGAGAGACCTGATAAGGTCGGATAAAAAATAGGATTGCAAAAAATAACTTGAAAAGGCCCAACAGAGAAGTCGGACCAGCTAAAGGATCACTAAAAAGGGAACAATGCCTTCCTAACCATGCAAAGGTAAAAAAAAGGTTGAAAAACCTAGTGTCAAAGTTGCTAAGCTAGAAGGTAGGAGTCCGAAAAGGACGCTACTTAAAAGGCAAAGGCAAAAGATATGATCTCACCCACAAAAGATATGGAAGCAAAGACCCTTTGATTTCAAACAAAATACAAAAACGAAAACGAAACGGTGAAGGAATAAAGTCCCAATTAAAAGGCTTTTAAAACACTTGCATGAACCCAAGAAACTATTACGCTCGAAAATGGTGCGGCACTTAAATGCGAAACGCTTCACGTTTCGAAGGAAATTAAATGCGCAAAACCCACCCAAAAAGAAATAACCAGGGGGTGACCAAACAATGCTTGAGCTCATACTTCCCAAAGATGTCGAAGCTCAGGACAAGCACAATCTCATGAGGAGGGTGAAGCTCAAACAGTGGCACTGTTCATACACTGGTCCCAGCTATAGGATCGGGCTGGTCAAAAGCAAAGGTACCGACCTCATGAAAGGTTGGCCCGCTACCGACCTCTTTGTTTAGAGCTCGGACAATCTCTCCAGAGGCCCAAGAAGGCCCAAAGCGAAGAACCACCACCTACTAGAAGGCGGTTGGCCAAAGATATGATCTCAGCCACAAAGGATAAGATAAGATAACAAACGTATCTCAAAGAAAGATCGTCGAACACCACTATAAATATACTGGAGCACCCAGGTATAACTCATACTCCAATTTTACAAAAAACCTGCCTAAAGCCCGTATTGACTTAAGCATCGAAGTCTTTTACAGGTAGCATCCCTCCCCCAGTGATCGAGGACTAGCAGCACCTCAAGCTCCAACAAGTCGGACATGGCAGTCTCGACCAAACCAGAAGATCTTGTCCGAATTCAACCTTCCTGTTTCAGATAACCCTCGGAACAGTATGCATGATTGGTTCAAAGCAAAATGTTAATAAAAAAATTTTCCGTACAACTAATATACATTTTTCACTTTTTATTTAGATATTTTATTATAACGTTAATAAAAAATTTTTAGTACAACTAATAATTTTTTAAAAAGAATTTAGTTTTTATGTATTAATAACTTAAATAAGAGGAATAATGATAATTATACAAAGTATTATAATTACATAAAATATTATCAATTATAATTATGCATTCATATAATAATAATAGTTGTTCTACTTTAAAGTAGAAAGAAAAATGTTTAATTAATTCAAAATTAACTTATTATTTATTTAAAGAAAAAAATAATTTTAATTATGTATGATTGTTATATAATCGAATTAATATATGACCATTTTTTTTTAATGATAATTTTTTTCATATTAATATTTCTTAACAGTAATTATTTTACTTAATTGAATTAAAATAATTCTTTATCCATACAATATAGTACACTACAACAAAATAGCATTTTGGCGACGTTTTTTTTTTTAATGTTTGGTGACGGTTTTAATTGTCACTAAATGGTTTTGCAACGGTTAAAAAAAGCGTCACAAATTTGAGCGTCGCCAGCTAACATAGTGACGGTTTTGGACAACCGTTGATAAGGAGTATCGCTAAATTATTTGTGACGGTTTTTAAAATATAAAACTGTCACTAATTTGTAACACTTATGAAGGTGTTTTTTATACTGTATTTTGCGATGTTTTGAAACTGTCGTTAAATTACTAAATTCTATGACAATTTTTTCTTATAAATACCATAATAATCACCTTATTCTTATATACCGAAAAAAATATTTATTTTTGATAAACATTAAAAAAAGTGTCTCTAATAATTTATATATGGCGTTAGTGTGTGACTGGACCTAATAAGATATGGTGTAGGTGAAACAACATATAAAATATATTTTTTTATTTGAAATAAAAGTTTTTCAATTTAATATTTGGCACATAAATTATCCACTAACCTGTATATTAATAATATTTATACACAACACCACTCAAGTCAGAGCTACTCACCATCCATTGTCTCTAACCGCTTTCATTCTCTGCTGAATCGATCACAGTTCGTGCGTGGTAGTTGATATTGGAATGTGATTTCTTATTGGTAGTTATTGTTTTCGGTTCACCACACCTTATAAGTTCGGTTTGGTATGCAGAGCTATACGAAGATTGGTATATATGGAGAGAATTTTATGGTGAACCAAAATCATAATTACGGTGAAACAATTATATAGTGCTTAGGAAAGAAAATAGAACATATTGGTCTAATTTTTTTTAGACTCCTTTCTGCGGACCGAACCGAAAACATGAACGTGATGAACTACTTTTTTAGTACTTACCGAACCGAAAAGTTACTCACATATATTGAGAGTTACTCACAGTTATTGACACTCACAGTTATATATTATCAATTCAATTCAATTCAATTCAGATGTAGATCACCTCAGGCCATTCAATTCACTTCAAATAAAATTAGCAATTTCATTCCATTAAATTCGATTTAGAATTCAATAATCCAAACCTCATTAAATTGATGCGTTTCAGAAGAATCATCAAAATCGCACTCATTCAACTCTGATTTGAAGTTGATTCATTCATTGTTTCAATTTAAAAGTGCAAATCGAAGAAGAAAACGAAGAAGAAGATGAATGACGAAGCTAATTGCGTTGAATCAATCCAAATCCATAATGCAGAGAAGAAAAACGCGAAAGAGGAGAACAATGAATTTAATTAGATTGAAGAAGAGGCGCGTGTAAAACAAATAGGGGAGTGGGACGTGGAGTAAAAGTTGCTTGGATACCATCCATGTAATTTTTACATGGATGTAGAGCTTTTTTGATATACATATACTATAAATAATTTTTAATTAACTATTTTAAATCATTATAATTAATAATTAATGACAAACGGAAGAAATAGAATGCCGTTTTCATGATCATAGGCATAAGATAAAACACGTGATCTCTTTGGTCTTTACTATACATTAGTCTAATTTTTTATTTTGATAAATTCTGCCCTATGATGCAAACAAACGGAAGAAATAGAAAGCCGTTTTCATGATCATCATCTATCCATCCTAAAGTCCCACCACAAAGATTCCACCGCCAATAGGCCACTGACATTCGTTACCTTTATTTTTTTATGGTAGATAACTTTTAAGGGAAAAACGATAAAAAGGAAATGTCAGCACTCTTTACTAAGTTGATGACCATCTTGGAGATAGCAAGAACTAAGAGGCTTAAATTAAAAACATGAATATGCTTAGAGAAAGAAGACACAGTTCAGTGAGAATAGCTACACTACTAAGCTCAAATTGTTATAGTGATAATCATGGGGTCCTACTTCTCCTTCTTTTGTTACTACTACAGATTTCATCTCAACTTGCAAACTGTGGCAGCATAGTGAAGTTCCTTCCAGGGTTCCAGGGACCCCTTCCTTTTGTTCTTGAAACTGGGTCTGTTACACTTTATGCTGTAGCCTATGGTTTTTTTAATTTATGGGATTTGGATCATGTACTTAACAACTAACTTTGCACGCATGCATGTCTCAAATTAATCAGGTATATAGGAGTGGGTGAAAATGAAGATGTGCAGGCTTTCTACTATTTCGTCGAGTCAGAGAACAATCCTAAGGTGGATCCTCTCATGTTGTGGCTCACCGGTGGTCCTGGATGCTCTGCTTTCTCTGGCCTTGTCTTGAAATTGGTAACACACTCACACGGTTACTCCTATCTGAAATTTTCATGCTTTTAGTCTTTTGCATAGTCTCAGTCAAAATTAGGTGAGTAATAAGGAAAGAGGCAAAAAGAAAATTTGTTTCTATCTGAGCCTTTAGTATCTTCTGAGAAGATTGTAATATCTATGAGACTATGACAAGGATTGCATATAATACATAGCTGAATTTATGTGTTTAATAATGTATTTGAGGTGTTGCATTTTAGGACCACTTGGATTTCAAAATGAGGAATATAATGGGAGCTTGCCTAATTTGGTCTACAGGCCATACTCATGGACAAAGGTGTGGATTATCTGCATTTATTTGCTGAATATATAGTTTGGCATTCATTTTGTTTATTTTATCAAATCCTTTTAGATTTTTCTTTCAGTAATTTTTACATCTTTGATGGTCATTCACTGCTAATTATTGCAATTTTGTTTCGTTGTAGACAAGTAGCATTATATTTGTAGATTTACCTGTTAATACAGGCTTCACATATGCCAGATCAGAATCTGTCACAGCGCGAAGCGACTCATTGCTAGTTAACCAAACTCATCAATTTCTTAGGAAGGTATATCCCTACAACTTTATGGTGTTTTTACTGCATATTCACAGATGGTTCCCTTTATGTCTACTAAAGTAAACTTTTATAATCTTGTTAAAAATCTTTGCAGTGGCTAACTGAGCATCCACAATTTTTCTCAAATGAATTTTTCGTTGGAGGCGATTCATACTCCGGTATTCCTATTCCAATAATTGTTGATGAAATTTCACGAGGTATAAAACTCATTGATCTAATGCCTAGTTATAGACAACTATTTGAGTAATGTATGTGTGTGATAAATGAGATCTAAAGTAACTTAGACACAGTTTAATTCTACTCTCTATTGCCTTGTTTACAGAAAATGAAGAAGGAGTCCAACCTTGGATAAATCTTCAGGTTTCATTTTTAATCATTTTTTTGAACTTTTTTAAAGGTTGTCTTAAATACACCACAATCTAAAGCAATCTTAATAATGCTTTTGATCTTCTTTAAGAGCTTCTTCCATGTGGAATTTGAATATCTCCAGAGTTGGCTAACTTTAAAAAGAATTATGTATTTTCTATATATATAAAATGATTCTTCTATGTGATTAATTAAGTTTACCATGAGAAATCTTTTTCTTCAGGGGAACCTTCTGGGGAATGCTGCAACAACCCGAGTTGAGAAAAAAACTATCAAATCCCATTTGCTCATGGAATGGGACTAATTTCTGATGAACTATACCAGGTAGTTAAGTTCACTTGTAAAGTTTTTCTTTAAATTGGTATTGCAAAAATAAAATGCAAATACTAAATGATGTCTGCAATTTACTCAATGAAACAGTCACTGCAAACAAATTGTAGCGAAGAATATATAAAAGTAGACACTAGAAGTGCATTATGTTCAAGAGATCTCAAGTCCTTTGATGAGGTATCAATCATCTATTGTTATTGTTAAATCTTTTTATGTTCAATTTCTAGTTAGAAACCATTGTACTTTTCTGCAGATGACATCAGGACTCAATAAAGCCCATATTTTGGAACCCTCATGTGAATTTGGTTCACCTAAACCATTGAAGGCTTCTTGGAGGCGATCTATAACCGAAAACTATCCTTTGAAGTTTGTCAGCAACACTCGTCTCAGATTATCACCCTTGAACTGCCGGGTAATCCACATGTGACATGCCTTGTTGAATAAGATATGTTTCCTTTGTGCTATTATCAAATTCTTTTTGTTTTGACTTCTGTTCTTCTCCTTTCCAAAATCAGACTTATGGATACTTCCTTAGTAGTTATTGGGCCAATGATGACAAAGTACGGAATGCGCTAAACATACAAAGGTATAACTGAAACACATCAAAAATGTTTCTTGAAATTCATGGTTAATATAACAACTATAACTTGAAAGGGATTGTCTCCATTTGTGTTTCAGGGAACAAAAAAGAAATGGCAACGCTGCACCTATAATATACCCAACAAGGAGGATATCCCTAGCAGCTTTCCATATCATGCAAAGCTCAGCAGAAAAGGCTATCGTTCGCTGATATACAGGTAAGTGTTCGCTGTATGCTCGAATAGTCGAAATCCACGGGAGATAGCACAAAGGAACTTGTTTGTTATTTTCTTTTTTCTTTTACTTAAAAATGGAGAAATAAATCTATGTATTTCTAACAGCGGCGATCATGACATGAATATCCCTTCCATGGCGACTCAAATGTGGATAAGTTGCACGGTATTCCCCTAACTATATATAGTTATGTAAATATTAAATTTCTATTTTGGTTACTCAGATTTACGGGATTATTCATTTTGGTCCTCGAAATTTAAAATTACCTATACTGGTCTTCTAGATTTAAGTCCAGGCACCAATGTGGTCCCTTGATTCTTTCCAGTGATGACTAGATACATGAAGTGTGAGATGGCCCTACCACACTGAATGATGCGTAAACGACATCGTTTACCCTTCGCGCCCAAGCAAGTTAGAAACGTCGTCTAAGTAAACAACTCTTTTAAACAAGTCAGACTTTTGAAGTTCTACTACCAATGTTATGTATACATATATATATCAATAAAAAAGTGCTATTTGTACACAAAAATCAGCCACTAAAACCAGTCACCAATGTATTTGTGTATAAATATATGTATGGTTTAATTTATTTTCAATATATATTTATATTCTAACATATATTTTATACTGGTAGCTGACTTTGGTAGTTGATTTTGGTGTACACGTAGCATAGTCCTATGAATAAATAGTATATCCATTTTCCAAAGCTACTATACCACGGAGCAGATTTCGTTCACCATAAAACAGTTGAATCATCTATGTATTCTCAATATATGTATTGTGTAACACCTAGCTATCAAAATGTCATGCTTCCGACTACGCCACTTTGATTGCTCGAGTATTACGACAACTCTTAGGATATATAATGCTAAAATATGAGCCTACTTAACACTTAAAACCGCATAACCTTTCATAAACACTTTTGCGTGAAAATATAAGCATACATGTACATACAAACCAGATACAATACTTAGTATATATATATATATAACACTAGCTTACAAACATACATATCACAATCTCCTATCCCTCTTACAACTCAATAAAGACAAAGGCGAGGGAAAAATAAAAGTTAAGATAATACAAAAATAATGAATATACAGAAAAAAAAAAAGAATATAACTCTTCTGAAGTTTCGTCGTCCATATCCTGAAAAGGGATAACCTGTAGGGGAGTGAGAACGTCGTCTTCGTTTTTTCTTACTATAGGATTACAGAAATTACTATAACAAGATACATAAAATAAAAACTATTCTTAGAGTACAGTGATCATTGCTCGTCTTACGAGTCTTTCCAAAAACCTTGGGTACACATTCGAAATCCAGAAAATTCTTTTTTTTTTTTGAAGACTTGGTAAATTTCTCAAATGATTTAAAATAGAACCTTTTTACTTTCTTGTAAAATCTGAAAAGTTTTTCCTAGATAGTATGAATGACCAACATGTCCCAAACATAGGTTCCACTAAGTCTATGTTGTAAGAGTTTGATTTTTCATACTTTGCTAGACCACAACCATGAAAGCAGTTACCTACGCGGTATAAATGACCATCCTGTTCAAAACATAGGTTCATTAAGTCTATGCTGAACCGGTCAGATACTTTATACAAAATAGAACTCAATATACCAATCACGGCCTCAAGCCCATCTAATCCAACACGGTCCCCGGCCCAAACAACTCAATCATCAATCAATTCATCACAAACCAACCAATCAAACACAATCACAAATAATGTAGTTCAAACACCATCCATAGCAATTACAACAATTTTAACAGTTAGCAATTAACATAAGTATTCACATAAGTAAACAAATTACAATATGCACACCCAAGCAATGTCACATAAATGCAAATGATGAATGCTTGCCCTACTGGCTGTGATATCACATTGTTGGTTCAACTGCCAACCCGACACATTCCCATGGAGATGTTGCCCTTCGGAATCATAGTGTGGGAACTCCCGAGATATAGTGCTTGGATCACTATCCAGGGTTTTGCAGCTGTACGCTCTGATGATCCGAAAGGATGCAAGCGGGATCTATTGCCACCGACCTCGCATCTAAGCGCAAGCAGGATGAACCATCGTCCTTACGTCGCCGCTGCTACCTTGACAGGCGGGATCCAACCTCGGCCCCTGCCGAACGCATAACGTCTCATAATATCAATATAAAACATTAGTTCAGTGGTTTTTTAGGAAACAGTTTTCAACACATCAATCAGGCTCAATATCTTACTTCAAAATCATTCTTGACCCATTTAATTTTAAATAACAATGGTATTTAATTCAAGAATCACTTTTCAAAACGGAGTTACTTTCCACGTCTTTCCAACACTTCCAAGCAATCACAAAATCATGCCAAATTCAAAATCTCTTTAAAAGACTCAAAATCATTCATTTCTAAATCAAGATTTGGTCGTAGAATTCCTCAGCAGAGTCTCAAGACTTCAGGGGAGAATAACCTAACTCATTTCTTAAATTCCTTGAAAACCTTCCGAAACTTTAACTTCTTGAGTTGAATAAATAGAATAGAGTTTAAACCAAAACCAAATCATTTTTAAACCGAAAACCAATTTCAGTTTCATTCTTAAGTCTGTTACCAAATGCTCGAAAAGTGTTTCAATTTTAATAAATCAAAGTTTCAGAAAATACTTCAAGCTCTTCCTAATCGCAACATACAATAATCAGGACTCGACCCCACGTTATCCAAACTCACATTCATTAACTAAACACAACAGAATACTAACGCGAAACTTTCTGAAACATAAATACTTACTGAACTGGCGAAACGAAGCAACCGCAAACTCCGAGCACGTCATGCAAGCATCGATACACAACCCTACGACTGATAGTGCCACAACACCTCAGCCTAAATTATCAGAACAATAATCTAAAGGGCTTTCAAATCGAAAACGCTTAATGAACGAAGAAGGAATGACTGAACCGAAACAGCGGCGGTCTCTGAAACTGGTTCGGCGACAGACCGGTAGCCACCTCAAGTGGCAGCGGCGACCCGGACTTCGGCAATGGTGACTGAAACCCACATATAGAGACGATAAAGCTTCCGGAATCTTAAACGAATGGAAATCAAATTCAAAACCCTTACCGGCAGAGTTTTTCGGCGACAGCAGTAGCATTTTTCGGCGGCCAGGCACAGCGGTGCGACCCAACCCAGAACCAGACAGAGCGGCGGCAGCCTCTAGCAACTCCGGTGAGCTTCCTCAATGAAGGTGATGGCCGGAGCTTTGAGGGTGCTAATCGAGACTTGACGGTGACAAGAACGGTAGTGATAGCTTCGCCGCAGCACGGCGCCGCGGCGGACTAGAGGTGATGGCAATGCTGGTGACGTGAAAGGGCTCCGACGCGGTGGTTGGACCTCAGCTCGGCCTCAGATCCCGCTCTCCTTCGTGCGTCTCTCCTCTTCGCACGGCCTCCTCGGCGCTGGTGCTAACGGCGACGTGACGCGACGACGGTGGTGGCGATCTGGACGTATCACAGCGACGACAACTCACCGGCAGCAGCAGTTACCTCTCGGTGTTGCTCTCTATCCCAACGTCCCTCTCTCTCCTCTTTGTGAACAATGGTGGTGAAGCGTGGCTAGTGATGAGGGCTGGACGCGGTCACAGCGTAGCTCCTCCCTCTCTTTTTCCAGCGTGACTCTCTTCCCTCTCTTGTCGGTTCCTCGCTCTCTCACCCTCTCTGGCGCAATGCGGCGGCGCGGTGGCCGTGACACCCGCCGGCGCCATCCCTTTTTTCTCTTCTCAGGCCGGTAGTCCCTTTCACAGCTCCCCCCTTCTTTCTTCTTTTCTTCTTTCACAAAAGGAAACCTTGTGTGCGTTGCTGCTGAGTTTGGGGAAGGGGATTTTTGACGGCTACTAGGAGTGGGGGAAAAGGGAACCGGGTCGGGTAACGGGTCGCTAGGTTAGGATTTCGTTATTTTGAAAATTAAGGTTAGGGGTAGTTTGGTAATTTCAAATAAAAGTAGGGATAATATAAAAATTGAAACCTAATTTAAATCTAACACTAATTGTATATAAAAAATACTATTTGCTCATCAATTTTATAAATTATTTTCAATAAAATGTCCAAATCAAATAATTAGAAATAATATAATTAAATCCCTTATTTTTTCAAAACACTAATATCAATATTTTAAAATATTAATTATTTAGTCCAAATCATATAAAAATCCTGATAATTTCACCGTTACCAACTTTACAATTTAAATATATAAAAAACTCAATAATCGTAGATTTAGATAAAATCTTAATTTAAATAGCCCAAATTTTGAATTTCTAAAACTTTAAATCATAAATAGAAAAATAATCCAAAAGTATAAAATTTAGAAAAAAATCTTAATTTATTTCAAATTTAATTAATAAAGATTATCTTAAATTATTTTTAATAAAATAATTTTTTTAAAATAAATTGTAAATAAATATATGATTTGTTTAAAATAGAATTTTTCAAAAGTTTTGAATCTTATATATTGTAGATGCACATCTGATCTTAAGATTTGGTGTGGATTAAAATAGTAAATAAAAGAGACTTTGAGATCTCATTGAATGCTACATTCATCAATATAACATATTAGCATATTGCCATGTCTTTAAATTAGGATAAGTGGTATGCTACTTAAAAAGTGGCGTCTAATTTGTTAAAAAATATTAAAATTAATATTTAATTTAAAAAATATTAAAATTAATTATTTTTAATTATTTAAAATTTATTATAAAAAATAAATTAGATAAAATTTAAACGCTAAATAATAAATACTATAAAATTCACCTTAAATTAGTATATTAATCTTTTTATTGTACAACCACGTAAAGAATTCCTTTGCAATCTTCATCGATAAAGTAACATTTTTAGTACTTAGTAATTTATTTTTAACTATACAAGCATTAAATTTTAAATTATATTTATTAGGTTTTCTTAAGATAGACTATATCTATCTATTTATCTATTAGAAATGTATTAAAATAGAGTTTAAGATAGTCTTTAGATATATTATTAATTTTTTAACTTTTTATTATTATGCCACATCAATTTGAGCGGTAAATTCACATAATTTGAGTATAATCTTCTATCTTTATATTTAGCATAAGATTCTTAATATATTTTTTATCTACTCATCATAATAACCTATCTTCATATAATATTATATAATTTTTTTAACTTTAACTTTTCATATTCTCTAATCCTTTATTTTTATGTAGATTACACTATTGCTTTTAATGTTAATGTTAATTCTCTTTAATAAATATAAATTTAATTAAAAGTTAATTCCTTTTCTTCTCCTTTCGTACTCATCAATCATTCTTATATTTACTATATAAATCAATATTCACTTCACGCATTTTCTTTATCTCCTACTCACATAATCTCATACATATGTTTCTTTCTTTTTCTCCTTCTCTATTCTTATTACTCACATAAAACGTGATTTTCAGGATGAGGAAGGTAGATGTTTGTGATGTTGGGCCATCTTGTAGTGTCAGCATAGTCCAGTAGCTCCTTTTTTTGGACGAACTTGTGTCACCGGCACATGCGAATCCTCCCGATATGTAGTTCATGACCTTTCTTGGTGGATGAGGTTGACTAGCATTCTGCCACTGGTCCTTTTCTGAGTTTAGTGTCTGATGATCTGTGGCTTCCGAGGTTGATGAATTTCATTGTATTCGGTTGTTGACGTATTTGTCTAACAGTCTCTACCGTGCTAGTCATTACAGGAGATCTTTGGCTACTACACATTCATTAGTCGTACACCCAAACTTCTGATGAAATGCGCAGTGTTTGGTTTGTCTACGTATTTTTGGTCCTGATAAGTTTTCGCCTTACTTGGTGGCTTTATTAGTTTATTATGAAAGATTTCTTTGATTATGTTTTCTCTCTTTGTGTTGAATTTTGTGTAGGTGTTGAACTTCGGTGTCAATTTGAAAGGTTTTTTTAGTTCTTTGTTGGTCTGGGACCTAGGCTGCCTTTCTTCATCTCGGTGGGATTGTTGTTTCTCCATGCACTGAGCTTCTTGAAGTTCTTTAATCTCCATTTGACCCGAGACTTTTTCTCTAAATTCTACCAATGTCTTTGGCTTAGTCACAGCTATAGTTTCTTGAAACTTTCCAGGGCAGATGCCACTTTTGAGTGCATGCAAATGGACCTCGGGGCTGAGGTCCGGGATTTTCATAGTTGCTTTAGCAAATCGTGTTATGTAGTCTTTGAAACTCTCATGTTGTCCTTATTTGATAGTACTGAGGTAGTCGGATCTGTGTACGTATATCTTTGAGGTAGTGAAATATTCAATGAAGGATCTGGCCAATTCCTTAAAGCAAGAGATTGAACCTGCATGCAACTTGAAAAACCAAAGTAAAGCAACACCATCTAAGAAAGTTGAAAATGATCGATAAAATATAGGATCAGAAGCACCGTTAAAGAACATCATTGATTAGAACTTAGTAAGATGGATACGAGGGTCTCCGAACCCTTCATACGACTTCAACGTGGTAGGCAATACAAAATTCTTTAGCATCTAGAACTTCACAATATTCTTCAAAAAGGGGTTGGATATTGTCAGTTTTTCCTTCGGAGGAGTAATCTCTTGGGGGTCTGCCTCCCAGGATCGTACATCATTTGAAAGTGCATTCTTAGAATCCCCAACATTGAGCTTGTCATTTTTGGCTAGTAAGTCTGCCATCTTTTTAACTTCAGCCTGAAGAGCGGCGTTCATGGTTACTAGTTTGTCTTGAGTTAGGAGAGCTGGTTGAGGCACGGCAACATCAGCCACGGTTCTGCAAAACAATATTAAAAGATCACAATGGGGTTATTTAATTCTAGCCCCATGGTGGGCGTCAAATGTTCTGGTCTGGAACTAGACTTCGAGATATAAATCATCCGCAGCTAGAAGAGCACTAGCAACGTTCTCCTCTTACGCGCTGCACCACGAGTTCCTCTTTCGTCCGAACAATGGGGAGAACCTGCAAAAAGAACTCCAATACTTAAGTCAGTTTACAATCTCAAAATTATAATACTTAAATTTGGAGAGCTCTATTTTATGACTTGTATGTTCTTTTTGTTTAGATCATTTTCGTCTGCTATTTATCCTTGAGAAATGCATCCGTTTTGATTATGAAATTCATGGGACCACTACAGAGGTATATCACAGATCTTTCTCATTAGTTTAGTTTAACAGACTTTGACCTAGTAGTTCTGAGATATAACGTCAACCCCGAATTGGTTTGGATATGGATAAATACTATTATTTAATTAGTATATACCATTAATTAATTATTTTACAACTATTTTTAGTTATAAGAAAATTAATACTAATTAATTTATGAGTAATTATTCACTCATGTAAAATTTTGTAATTTTATTAAGTAACAAAAAATTGATTTGTAAAATTTCTTATAACAATTTTATGTGATAATTAATTTGTCTAACGAAATAAAATTTTAGTAACTAACTTAATAATCAAAATTTATTAAACATTAAATTTTTCAGATAAAAATATTTACAAAATTGACTTAATGTATAACTCTTATTATATTGTTTTGTGTATAATAGATAAATAATTAAACAATAATACATTGTTTGAATCATCAACTGTACCGCATAAAATGAGGGATTGTGAGGGTCATAAAGTAGTTTTTTGGTTATTTATTATTATTATTATTATTATTATAAAAATTAAACATAAAAATAATACAGGCTCAAAATTTAAATTTAAATTTTAATTTTAATCGTATTTGACTATTAAAAAAATAAATAAATAACTATTGTATTAAAATAAAATAATTTAAAGTATATTTAGTAAATAATAAACAGTAGAATAGGGAGAAATACTTTTAAGATTAAAGAAAGTTAAAAGACCACCTAAACAACAACGACCAAGCTGAATTTTTAAGATTTAAAATTTTAAAGTTCGCTTAATTTTTAAGGTAGCTTTTGGCAGAAAGTTAAAGTAACCACGAAAAAGTCCAGCATAACTTCTCACTACTTCTATTTATGGTGTTGTCTAACTCCTACTTTCTGCAGTACCTGAAAGCACTTTCTTTAACCACGTATATTATATGAGCCTTATCATATGATATAGTATTCTCCAAACTTAAAATATCAACTTTTTCTTTCTTCATTTTGGTGTTATTTATTGATTTTTTTAGCAGATTTTCTTGTGAAACAAAAACGTAATAATTTAGGAGAGATCCTTTTAGCAGAACTACGACAACTACAAAATGTCAATAACAATGAAAAATTTAAGAAAGGTTTGAATAAAATAAGTCTCAACCAATTGCACCTACTAGAAAAGATTATAACGACCCTTTAGTTGTGAATATCAAAGGTATATGCAATTTCAATTTTTTTACGAAATTTTTTAAGTTTTAATATTTGGTTTATTTCTTTTATTCAATTTTGCATTTGGTTGTACACACTTCTACGGGACAAACTACAACGTGCAAAATGACGGCAATTCATGTTTGACATTTGAAAAAGGATGAAAAAAAGTCATGATGGAACTTGATGGCAATGGACAAGATCGAGATAATGTCGCAAACTTATTGGTACGGTTTCTGGGTGTAGTGGCCCGTAGAGCAACGCTGTAAATTGAAAAAAATTTTGGTGCTGAAAATGTTGGGCGTGCTCGTGGTTTTAGTAGTGTTGTATATCCAATAGGTTTTGGCAAAGTCTAAATGTATTTTTGGGTTGTAACTGGTAGAATATCCAGCAACCTATCTCAGCAACATGTGATAAATTTAGACAAGCTGGTTGAAACTTTAGAAAAAAAGTTATGGATATAAAAAAATTAAAATTTAGTTGACAATTCTACACAAATTTTTGTTATTAAAATATGGTGATGAAGTGTCTAGTATATCCAGTGATATGTTAAATATTTAATTGGTGTATTTAGTAAGTAATAATTGAAATTTTAAATATATTTACTCTAGAAGATGTTAAAATTTTTTTATTTATGTTAATTTTTTTATTTTTTATTATATACAAATTTAGACTTGTCTTATTATTTATTTATTTATTTATTTATTTATTTATTATTAATCCTTATTAGTAATTTTTATGGAAAATGTTAAATATTATATATTTAAAAGTTTGATTTTTTATTAATGTTATATATATAAATATAATTTTAATTTAATAAAACTATTTAATTAGAGTAAATTAGCACAAATTAGCTACGGATTATATGTGAAAAATTAATGCGAGATAGTCATGAAAATAGTGTGATTAGATAACCCGATGTTAGCCACGAAAAAAAGTTGTGATTAAAAAATTCGACCTGCTCAAATTAGTTACGAATGAAGTATGGTAGAATTATACTTTTTGATTTGATTATTCTTATTTAGCCACGGCATTACGCGTGGGCAATGATATATAAATCGTGACTCTTTGAAGTGTTAGGAAATTATTTTAATTTCTTAATTTATTTGTGGACAATACTATATTAATTATAATCACAAATTATGCTATTTCAAATTCATTGGCTTATATAATTGTGATCTCATTATTGTTATAAATGCTAAATTGAATAAGTTATAATTACTTTTAATTTGGAATTAAATGAGAATAAAACTAGATACTATCTTTTGTTCTTTAGATAATTATCTTTTGGATTTTAAATTTAATATCTTTTGGACTTTAGATACTATTTTATTTGGGTTTTAGAGTTTAAAAGGTGACATATTCAAATATAAATAGTCTTTCAGGGTTTCGGTCCCCAATATACCAAAAGCCACCTTTATTGCTCTTTTCCTATCAGAAGAGACCTAATTCAGCCCTATTAGAAACACAGAAGTTTTAATTAAGGAAGATCGAAAGAACTACAAGACTGAGACAATCCTTCTATTAATTTCTGATTCCTATTTTCTGATTTATATGAATGAAAGTACACTTTTACAATATAATATATTTTTAGTGATTCAATATGGATAATTTAAATTAATAAAATAATTTATTCTAACAAATAGTATCAGAATTATTCATAATTTAATCATAAAAATATCAATTTTTTATTATTCTTTTAATCAAAATATATATGTGTATGTGTGCGTCATATATAACTAGTACTGATGCACGAAAACAAGAATTAATTTTTTTTAATGTCAATGCCCTGGATTGCAATTCTTTATACATATTCGTGTATTATGTGTGTGCTACTCTGTGTGTATATATGGCTTTAGTATGGCTTTAATATTATTGCGTGTATATACATATTATTGGCCGCGCATATATATATTTTACTGTATTCAATTTTTTTAATTTGATATAATAATTGATTTATTCTAAAATGTTAGTAAAAGTATTATTATGATTGTTTTAGATTTAATTATGCGTGTCATTAATTTGGTGTAAAATTAATTAATAATTTTTTTTGGAATATAAGAATTATTGTATATGTAATTTATGTGAATATTAATCGATCTAAAAGGAGATTTATATTTGGCCAAGTTATATGTACACATTAATAATATTTGAGTAATAAAAAATAATGTTCATTATTTATGCAAATAATAATTGGCTCAAAGGAAGTTTATTATTTGGCCAAATAATAAATATTATACACTTTTGTTTATTTTCTATTAATTATGCGGTCAATAATCGATCCAAAGAAAGGTTATTGTTTGGCCAATTAATAGAAAATATATGCGGTAATAAATAGGTTGCAAAGTTTAAATTTATATGTGCGCATTAAGTCGGCCCAAAGAAAGGCTTAATGTGTGACAGAAATTTTGACAATATTTGATTACTGCAATGAGAGTATCATTTACAGTTAATTTTTCTATCCAAAGATTTAAAATTAATGTTGTTCTAGATATCTCAATATGGATTTTTTTTCTTTATTTAACTAATGTTTACTGCATGTTTTTTGTTCTAATCTAGAAACTATGATTTCAACTACCAATATTTCTGCACAAATTAGCAGTATTCCTATACTGAATGGTTCAAACTTTAAAGTTTGGAAGGATACTGTGAAGATTGTCCTCGGTTGTATGGATCTGAATATAGCTCTTCGAGAGGATAAAATCACTTTCACTCCAAAAAATCTCAATGAGGTTAAAACAGAGAAGTGGAGAGACCCAATCGAATGAGCACTATGATCATGAAACACTCAATTCCTGAGGCGTTTCAGGGCTCAATTACTGAGGATAAAGATGCCAAACGGTTCCTGAAAGATATTGAAAAATTCTTTGCTAAGAATGAAAAGGCAGAGGCAAGTAACATTTTGAGCAAACTTGTCTCCATGAGGTATAAAGGTAAAGAGAACATAAGGGAGTACATTATGGAAATGTCTCATCTTGCTTCAAAATTGAAAGCACTAAAGTTAGAGTTGTCTGAAGATTTACTCGTGCATTTTGTTTTGATCTCCCTTCCTGCATACTTTGGGCAATTCAAAGTGAGTTATATCACTCTGAATGACACTTGGTCCCTAAATGAGCTTATATCTCACTGTGTGCAAGAAGAAGAGAGGCTACAGTAAGATAAGACTGAAAGTACTCACATGACTTCATCTTCTCAGTATAAAAAAAAGCATGATACTACTGCGGATGTGCCTTCTCAGTAGAAAAAGGCTAAGAAACAGGATCAAGTTTCAACCTGTTTCTTCTGTAAGAAGGTGGGACACACGAAGAATGATTCTACAAAATATGCTACTTCACGTGTAAAGAAGGGTATGATTCTTACTTTCATTTGTTCTGAGACAAGTTTAAGTTATGCACCTGTTGATACTTGATGGGTAGATCCTGCTGCTACTACTCATGTAAGTGTTACTATACAGGGTTGCCTGTGGAGCCGACCACCAAATGATGCTGAAAGATACATCTATGTGACAGACGGCAATATAGTTGTAGTTGAAGCTATAGAAACCTTTAGATTATGTTCCACGAGTGAATTTTACTTGGATTTATTAGAGACATTTTATGTACTATCATGTAGACAAAATTTATTTTCTGTTTTTTGTTTGGACATATCAGGTTATTTTTATTCGTTCGAAAACAATAAAGTCAGTCTCTTTTATAGTTTGAATAATATTTGCTCTGATCGTTTGGTGGATAATCTATATAGGCTTGATTTGAATTCCTATAATAATACTGCAAACAAGTACAAAATGAAAACTAAATGAGAATTCGGCATCGTTATGGCATAAACGGCTAGGTCACATCTCTAAATAGAGAATTCAGAGGCTTGTGTCAAATGAAATTTTTGGACCCTTAAATTTGGCGGACTTTAAAGTATGCATTGAGTGCATAAAGGAGAAAAGGACAAACAAAAAGAAATTAGGTGCCGAGAGAGCTAAAGATGTCTTAGAACTAATACATACCGATATATGTGGCCCATTCCCTACTGTCTCTTGGAATGGACAACGGTATTTTGTTACGTTCATAGATGATTACTCTTGTTAAGGGTATCTATATTTAGTTCATGAAAAGTCCTAAGCCTTTGATGTTTTCAAGTTTTTCAAAGTTGAAGTTGAACTTTAACTTAGGAAGAAAATTAAAGCTGTCAAATCTGATCGTGGTGGTGAATATTACGAAAGATATGACGGTTCAGGTGAGCAATATTCTGAGCTTTTTTGCTCTTTTTCTAGAGAAGTGTGGTATTGTTCTGCAATACACCATGTCAGGTAAACCTAGCATGAATGGTGTTGCAGGACGAAGGAAACGAACTCTTAAGGACATGGTGAAGAAATATGATTAGTCATTCTTTTTTGCTTGAATCATTTTGGGGAGAAAGCCTTAAAACCTGCAGTGTACATTCTTAATAGGGTGCTAAGTAAAGCAGTATAAATGGTATCAGAAATACCATTAAAGAGATCCAACAGAAAAAAGGAGAAAATTCATCTATGATCTCAAACAAGCTTCCCGTCAATGGTATCACAAGTTTCATCAAGTCATTACCTCATATGGTTTTGAGGTAAATATTATAGATGAATGTGTATACCACAAGTTCAGTAGGAGTTAATACCTTTTATTCTGTCTTATATGTTGTGATGTTCTACTTGCTAGTAACGATATAAGCTTGTTGCATAAAACTAAAAAATTTCTATCGAACAAATTCGAAATGAAAGATCTGGGTGATGTCTCTTTTGTATTTGAAATCGAGATACTTAGAAACCGCTCTCAAGATATTCTTGGGTTATCACAAAAGAACTATATCAAAAAATTTTTAAGTAGATATGCCATAAAAAGTTGTAGACAAATGGACACACTGGTAGCTAAAGGAGACAAGTTTAGTCTCAAGCAATGTCCCAAAAATAATCTTGAGAGGACAGCAATGCATGATAAACCTTATGCATCAACACTAGGGAGTTTAATGTATGCTCAAGTCTGCACACGTCCCAATATATCATTCATAGTGGGAGTGCTGGGTAGATACTTGAACAATCTTGGCATGGATCATTAGATAGCTGTTAAAACGTGTAATGCGTTATCTAAAGAGAATAAATGATTACATGCTTATTTATCAAAGATCAGAAAATTTGGAGATCATTGGGTACTCTGACTCCGATTTCATGGCATATGGTTACGAAACTTTGTCACTGAGTTTCATATAGTAGATGACAATGAAAGACTATTAAAGATATTTTGTGACAATAAGTCAGCAGTACTATACTCCAATAACAATAAGAGCTTGACAAAATCAAAGCATATATACATCAAGTTCTTAGTTGTCAAGAAGAAAGGTTAAGAAAAACAGATTTTCATAGAACGTATAGGAACAGAGTATATGCTAACAGACCCATTAACCAAGGGATTGATCTCTAAAGTCTTTTATGAGCACACTGCTCGGATGGGTGTCAATATTTGTGATGCCTTGGTTTAGTGGGAGTTTATTTTATGCTATATGTCCTATGACAGATATTGAATTATTTTTCTGCAGAATTAAGTTGATGGTTTATTTCATGTTATGTGAAATATTCATTTTACAATATTTGTTTTGTGCTTGATCTCAATAAAGTTTTAAAGTTGGACCAACTGGAAATAAACATGCATGAGATCACTTGGCACGTAATTTCCATATTACTCATCCAAATTTGATCTATGTCGTTAAATATATTAGGATGGTGATTGTCGTGGTTCAGTCACGATATTAATGTGATAAAAGCTGCGGTGATTCCATTTTTAATATATGATACGAATCAGATTGTTAAAGTAATAAGGGAAATTAATTATTGTTATTTTTATTTTTTCGTTATATTAGTAAATAATATTTAGAACGAAAAAAAAGATAATTAATTTTTTTAATTTGAATTAAAAAATTTTTGTAAATATATCCAATTTTTATATACTAAGTATTATAATATTAAATAATATAGTATTTATTATAATAATGACTCAAAATATTAATTCAAGATATATTTAGGCCTAGTGAGACCTCAATGCAAGTAAGATCAATCTTAAAGGCCCATTGTTAGGGTCCCAAATTCGACTTAGGTTTATTACCTTAAAGCCCCAATGCAGATGAAGTCCATGCGTCTTCTTTCAAATCGGCTCATATTGGATCTCCGTTGCTAGTTAGGTATGGTAATGGGTATTCAGGAGAGTGTGACAAGCTCCCAGAGAGAGAGAGAGAGAGAGAGAGAGAGAGAGAGAGAGAGAGAGAGAGAGAGAGAGAGAGAGAGAGAGAGAGAGAGAGAGAGAGAGAGAGAGAGAGAGAGAGAGAGAGAGAGAGAGAGAGAGAATTCAAATTGGAGACAAGAATTAGGGTTATGAAATTCAAGAAATGAATTTATTTAATTAGGATTTATTTATATATAAATTAAGATAAATTAGTAATTTTATATCCGCATGTATTTAATAGGTTTTATGAGACAGACACTTATGTCGATGTTCTCATTAGGGATGGTAAATGGGAAAGCTCGCCCTGTCCCCCCAAAAAGTTGCCATCTGGTAGATTGGACCGCTCCATCCCGCCTAGTGAGGCGGTCCTGAATTCTTCCCCCGCCCGCCTAACGGTAGGCTGGTAGATTGGCGAAGCCAAACCCGCCAAATGTCTCTTTTTTATATAAATTTAAATATTAAATAATATATATAATTTTACAACCATTTCAATAAATTTATAATTTCTAAAGATATAAAAAATTATAATTTCTAAATTCATAAACATTAAAGTCTTTATAATTATAAATATATAATAAACATAATTATAAACCAATTTTTTTAAAACAAAGCAAAACAAATATTATCCAAAATATATGATTAAACATCTTCAAATTTATAATCAATCAAATATAAAATATAATCCAAAATATAACTTATAATATCTTTAATTATCATTTTTATCCTCTTGTAGATCAATAACATCATTGAAATTTGTAAAAAAATGGCCCTAACAAAAAAATGCTTGGCCCGACAAGGAAGTCTGCCCCGCCTCGCCCCACCGAAACACGCCAAAACCCATGAATTAGGTGGTACAGGGTAGGCGAACTTTTTAAATTTGGCGGTCTCAAATTTTCAGCCCATCCCGCCTTTTTTGGCAAGTAATGCGGGCCGGTCTGATGGATTTCAACCCGTTTGCCACCCTTAGTCCTCATCCATTTTTACGGGTTTTCCAGGTCCCCATCTAACCCTAAAACACGAGTAATTCCTGCAAATACATGTTTCGGCTATTTTTGTAATTATCCTTATTGCTAGCATTCGTTGGCTCGTGACGTGGAGCTATTCCAGCAACTTAATAAATTCTCAGGTAATCAAAATCTAGGATATATCCCTTTTTATAAAGTCACATATATCCTTGTTATAAGGATACTAATAGGAGATAAATGGATAAACACTAAGCTATTATTTGGATATAAGATGGAAAATAAGAGGAAAAAAAAGGAAAGAAAGAAAGTGAGAGAAAAAAATGGAAAGAAAATATATTTTTTTGTGTTGTTTAGATGAAAAAAATGAATGAAAAGAAAATAGAATAATTTTTTTTTCTTGGATAGAAGAAAAAGTAAAAAGAGTATAAATTATAATTCAAAGGGTAATTCTGTACTTTTATCCATGTTTACACTTCTCCATCAATTTTTTTTCACAACTTTGAAGAGAAAAAATTTACATGAACTCCATATATACCTTTTTTGTTTTCCATTCAATTTATTTGTTGATCCAAACAATGAAAATTGATTTTTTTATCCATTTTCTTCTCCAATATTTTATTTGCGTACAAATTCTTTTAATTCAAACAATACGCAAATAAGTCACATTTTTCATATGAATAACAATAACTAATATCATATATTATAACTTGTGAAATTATAATATTTTGAGAAGTGATGTATAGATAACTTAAATATTTATAAGTCTAAAATGTTTTAAAATAATAAAAATATAAAAAAATTGCATGTTGATCCATAATTTTTTTAAAAATTTGTCCATAGTCTACGATTAATAACTTTAAAATTATATAAATATTAGTTATCTTATATATTTTTTATTTTATAGAAACTTAAAAAAAATTTTATCGGCGATATTAGGGGTTACAAAGAGATTTTTACTTTTAAATAAATTTATAAAAAAATTAAAAACAAAATTGATTACGATTTTTTTTACAATTCATTTAGTTTTTAGTTTAAATTAAAATTAAATTATATATTCAATTTATATTTGTTTGTTTATCTTAATGATTGTATATAATAGATAATATATTTAAGTATGTTTTGAAAGAAACTATTGAATTTTAATATAATTGAATTTTCATATAATTTTATAAATAATATATTTAAATTTAAATTTTTATAAATTAATTTATTTTTGTTAAAGTGAATTACGCAATAAAAAATTCATATATTAAAGTAGAAAATAATCTATTTATAAATAAAAAATTAAAAAATTATTTTTAAAAGTTGAATATGCAGATAAAAGAATAAATTATAACTTACAAAAATTATTTCTAGAATTTATTATAATAAATAGTAAAACTGTAAAAGTCATATATTTATATAAATTAAATTATATTAAATTATAAGATATAGAAGATCAACCTAATTAATTTGTTATATAATGAATTTGATTTAATAATTTAAAAAAATTTGAATAATCCTTTTTAAAAATATGCCAATCCAAATAACATAGATTGAAAATAGAAAAAATATAACGAAATTATATAATACAATATAATATTTTTAGAAGTTTGTTTTATAGTAGATCTAATACTAAGATATTTATCATTATATGTGGTATAATCTAATTTCGCAATTATTCAAACGTTGTTTTTATGAAAAAATCGTATTATTTACTTTGGGAAAAAAAATATTTGCTCAGCATTATAATTTAAATAAAAGATATTAAACCAATTTATTTTAATAATTACTCAATCACAGATATTCATCAAAGATATGAGATTTAAGAACATATAAAGTAAATATAACCCCTACAACTTTTACACTATCACGATAAGATGATTATCATAAGTCTTTTTAGCATAAATTAAACAGAACAACATATAATAATAAAGAAACAATCAAATCCAAAAAAGTTATAGAACACCTATGGTATATTATGACTATTAACATTGAGGAAGCTTTAACCATTTTTTCTTTCATTAGCTATTTTTTTATCTACTTTGTACTTTATCTACGAATATGGACTAAACCTATCCTTCAACTTTTTAAAATCTCATATATTCTTGCCGAACACAATATTATTATGCGTTGTCCATATTTACCAAAAAACTGAAAATAACAAAAGCATCTATATGTTCTTTATAGAAACTATTGAATGGAAGAATCGTTGGTAAAAAGATAATGTTTTCTTATAATATATATATTTTTTTATGATGATAAAATAAAAATAAAAGGCATGGAATAATATTGTATATATTTAAGTTAATTTTAATCCTTTTTAATAACCAAATTTGTCATGACGTATTTGATAAATAGTGACAGTTAATACAGATTATAATTATATATATATATATATATTTTAAGTATAACATATATTTTATGATTTTGTAGGAAACAATATTAGTTTTAATTTATATATTTATTATTGGATATTAAAAATAAAAGTATTTGTATTATTAGCACTTTTCTAACATTTCTCAACTCCGACCGTGATTAGGTCTAAAAGGTTACCCACCTTGTCGGAAATAAATATAATGTAATCAATCTTCATCTGATAATGCTATATATTGGCATAATTATAGGAGAATTAACTTTAGCGAAATAACAATATGGTATTTAGTTACCACATGAATACTTTTATATATAGAATTATCAATCAATTATGTATTGCTTCTGATAAAAATAATATATTCAACATGAATATTGTTTGTTAGGTAAAAGATAACAAATTAACAAAAAAAATTAATTACAATGGATATATTCATTATAAGAAATATTTTTCTATGTAATACTATAAAAAATATCATGGTCACCCTGAATTACTACGGGTTTAACTTTCATCAGCAGCGGTAAAATGCTTAAATTGAGACATTTTCGGACTATAATATTTGTCAAACAAACAATTAATGAAACACTCATCCATACCTTCTCATTTTAAATATATTTATACATAAAAAAAAGAAGAGTTAAAATAGTAAAAACGATAAAAATGATGATTCTTATAATTTTGTGTGGCTATCTATATATAAAAGATCAGAAGACTATGATTATCTAACAAAATTAATTTATATTTATTGTATTCAATTTAAATAGGTAAAAAATTATCTTATTTTAATTTAGTCCTTAATTCACATGATTTGAATTTAGCTCAATATATTTGATTTGATTTGATTTGATTATTTGTAAAAAATATTTGGAGGGCCTATTTTATTCATAGATTTATTATTTTAATAATTAATAAATTAATCTAATTAATTAATTAATACAGATAATTAGTATAATTAATTTAGTTTAATAAATTAAAAAATATTAACAGAACATTAAAAGAAATAAATTAAAAAATACTATTAAATCAAATTGATATAAATTATAATATTATGTGATACTTAAATATCTAATAAAATCAATTAGTTGATATAGTTAATTTATCATCACAAATTGTATTTAATGAGTTAAAAGAAATAAATTGCTAAACACTCTCAAAAGTATGTCACGTCAACTCCATTATTAAGTGCAGAAATCTGATTTTTATATAATAAAATAGATAATAAATTGAATAGATGAGAATATGATATGTGACATATTTTAATTATAAAATTGGTAATATATAATAGAAACCTGATTTTTTTTAATTATAAAATAGAAACCTGATTTTTTTTATGAATCCTTATTGCTTGTTCGTTGCTAGTTTGTACGTAATTACTTAATAATTTTCGCTTATGAAACTATCAACTACCTAATATTATGATTTAGTTAATAAGAATGATGACATTAATATTTTTTCATAAGTCTTGTTATTATTTATAATTAGGAAAGAGCCATATATAAATTTATTTCCTTAATGAATATTAATTTTGTTGTAAAATTCTATACTACCTTTAAAATTTTAGCGTATTTGAGTCAAATTTTTACATTTTCAAATGAATTTGCTTAAAAAATTAATATGTAAATTATATTAGTATTATAAAATTACTTTATTAATATAATTAGTAGTGCTTATTTGAACCATTAAATTTAGCTTCTAATAATATTAAAGTCAACCTATTTTATTATCTTGTGTCTTCAAAAAATTTACGCGACTGACATAAAAGTCTAATAATTGAAAAAAAAATACATTACAATGAGTATATTCATTTTAACAAATATTCTTCTATCTAATACTATAAAAAAATATATTGTTCACCTTAAATTACTACAGGTAAACTTCCATCCACAGTTGTAGAATGCTTAAATTGAGATATATTCATCAAACAAACAATTAATAAAATATCATTCGCACTTTAATTTTTCATTTTGGGTACATTTATACATAAAAAATATACATAAAGAAAAAAAACAGAAAAGAAGAGTTGAAATAGCATTTGCGATAAAAATCACGATTCTTATATTTTTGTATGGCCATCTATATATAGTAGATCAGACGACTATGATTATCTAACAAAATTAATTTGTATTTATTGCATTTAATTTGAATAGGCAAGAAATCATCTTAATTCACATTATTTGAGTTTGGCTCAATATATATAATTTGATTTGATTTGATTTGATTTGATTTAATTATTAGTTAAAAATATCTCTATTGCCTATTTTATTCATAGATTTATTATTTTAATGACTAATAAATTAATTAAGAGAAAATTTCACTCCCCTCCATGTGAGATGCTAAAATGACACTCCCCTCCCCTCTATTTTATAAATGTACATTTTCCTCCCTTCTAACTTTTAAAAAACCTCATTTTTAATCCATTTTAAACTTTTTGTGTTAACTAATGTTAACTTTATCCATTTTTTAAGAAAAAAAATTATTTTTTAAAAAAATATTCATTAGCAAAAATTTTATTTTTTATTATTAAATTTTGCTTAATAAAATATTCTTTAATAAATTATTTTTTTATTGATTAAATTGTATTTTTAAAAAATTTAATAATTATGTTATTTTTTAAATACCCTTTAATAATTTTTTAATTATTAAATTATAATTTTACCAAAATTTTTGTTAACAATTTGTTTATATTTTACTATTAATTTTTCGATATCTATATATTATTTTAACATTAAATAAAAAATTTTAGTAAGATTATTTTTCAATATCAATAAATATTAATTGTTATACATATTACCAGTGGTAAGATTTTTTTATTTAATATTAAAATAATATATATTAATATAAAAAAATTAATAGTAAATATAAAAATAATTGTTAACAAAAATTTTAGTAAAATCATAATTTAATAATTAAAAAATTATTGAAAAATAGGTATCTTAGAAAAAAATAATTTAATTATTAATTTTTTTGAAAATATTTCGTTAAAAATACAATTTAATTAATAAAAGAATAATTTATTAAAGGATATTTTGGTAAGCAAAATTTAATGATAAAAAAATAAAATTTTTGTTAATGGATATTTTTTCAAAAATAATTTATTTTTTTCATAAAAAATGGATAAAGTTAACATTATTAACACAAAAAATTTAAAATGGATTAAAGAGGAGGTTTTTTAAAAGTTAGAAGGGAGGAAAATATATATTTATAAAATAGAGGGGAGGGGAGTGACATTTTAGCATCTCGCAGGGGAGGGGAGTGACATTTTCTCATTAATTAAATTAATAAATTAGTACACACAATAAATTTGGTTTAATAAATTAAACGAAATAAATTAAAAAAATATTAACAGAATATTAAAAAAATAAATTAAAAAATACTACTAAATCAAATTTATATAAATTATAATAAATTATGTAATATGTAAATATCTAATCAAATCAATTAGTTGATATAATTAGTTTATCGTAATAATTTGTATTTAATGCGTTAAAATAAATAAATCGAGAAATATTCTCAAAAGTATGCTACGTCTGCATCATTAAGTGCAGAAATTCGATTTTTATATAATAGAATAGATAGATAGCAAATCAGAGAGTCAAATAGATAGGGCGAAAGCTAGTGCACTCCAGGTAAAGTAGGGAGTGCAGCACTCTTTAAAAGTTAACCTACTATTAAAAGTGATCAGGTAAATTAAATTTATTTATTATTATTATTATTTTTTGTTATGGGGTGAACAAACAGACCGACACTAATAAAAAAAACTAATTCGCTCGTTTAATAGAGGACTATCTTTACACCAAAAAAATACTCAGAAAAATTTAATCGAATTCCTCCGTTATTCTGTTATTGTTGATGTGATGTCTTCAAGCATTTTCACTGTTTTGTTTACTAGCAGGTGTTTTTACTATTATTCTGTCTAGCCATAGATTTTGACGCTCTTGAACCCACTCCATTCCACCTCTATCATAAATGGACCTTCAAAGCCGAAAAAATTGCCGCCATAGAAAAGGAAGACGCTGTCTGTCGCTGCTGTTAGTTGGCTAACTCCAAACTGATTCTGTAGAAGAACCGGTTTCCATGAAGGCGCCATGATTCTTAGATGATGACGCAGTCAAAGCACACAAAATACATGACAGTTATAACAAGTTCATTATCTTTTATTTCAAATTATCCTCAACTTGTACGTAATAGAATGAAAAATTAAAATATAATTTTATTTAAACAATTATTTGTATTATTTTTATTAATTTATTCAAAAAATAATTAAATTTTGAAGCTAATTGGTATAAAATATTACAGATATAAAACTAAAAAAAAATTTTATTTGTATAAAAATGAGCCTAATAAATAATTATTCTATTTAAATATAATTAAGAGTATTTCTTTCTTTGTCAATGAGTTATAATTCAAATGACATAGTCTCTATATTCACCTAAAAGTTAGTAAAAAAAATACTTCTTTTTTTTATTAACTTTTTTAAACATTAATTATTTATTTTACATACTATATAGAAATAAATGAATATAATATTTATTGAGTAGACACAGTTACATAAAAAAATTTTATTGTCATAGTATTTGAACCAAAGAAAAGAAAGTATTATTTTAAGAAAAACTAACAATATATTTTTAATAATATTCTTAATACAAAATAATAAATTTTAAATATTTTTTTAAATAATATATATTAACTAAAATAATATAATTATCCCAAATAATATATTATAAATATAGTAAAAGGACATATTTCAATAAAAAAATTGTTAATAAAAAATTATATGAATTTTTGTTTCGCACAAAATAAAATTATTATATGTTTGTTTGCTTTTTATGTTATATATATGATTTTTTTAATTAAATTAATATAATACAAAATCTTTTATTATTCTATTCATATTTAATGTTTTAATTTTGTTTTTCACAAAATAAAATTATATATATATATATATAACACAAAAAATTTTATCATTGTGTTTATATTTAATATTATAATTTTATTTCACATAAAACAAAATTTATTTAAATTTTAATATTATATACATAAAATATATATATAACACAATTTTTTATCATTGTGTTTATATTCAATATTATAATTTTATTTTACACAAAACAAAATTTATTTAATTTTTTTTTAGATTTAATACATGAATTTTTAACTTATTTTTTATGTATTATTTATTTTAATTCTAAAGTCCAATAATTTTTTTTACAGACATATTGTTTTTAATATTTATATACTATTTTTTTATTTTGAATTTCAGCCTGAGACTTATAAAAAAATTCTAAAACTTGTAAAAAATTATTAACCTGATTAACAGGTTACCTTTTTAAATTCAGACCATTCAAATAAAATATAATAAATAAAGAGTTTAGATTTAATAAATTCACAAGGTGTGCAACACTCCATACTTAGCAAGGAGCATTTAAGAATGAGCCAATAGATAGTATATTTTTCGAAATAAAAAGAAATCATTAAGAAACTAAGACTTGTTGCTTCTTTCAAAGTCTAATGTTAGTTTAGGCTAATATTAATCAATTTTATATTAATAATATTTGAATATCATTGAATACAAACAATAAAAGGAACAACTGAACATGGGTACATATATATGAATTTGAACGAATGAAACTTAAGCATCCTCAAGTATTGTCGACTAACGAAACCCAAAATATGTATCTAATATCTACGCTCTAGTAGTACTATGCTATTCTATATAGGATGAATCGGATCTGTTATAAAATTATTAAGATTAGAGAATCTTGCATGTTGAGAGCTTCCACAAAAATATGAAGTAATTTTTTAAATTAAGTTTAACTAAGTTTTTTTATGAGTCTTCTTTTTTTTGTTTTAACTAGTTTTTTTTGTGTTAATAAATTACTAGACTAATTTAATTAAATGTAATTACCAAGATAACTTGACATGTAGTATTACCAATTTTTTTTAATAGGTTGCAGTCAATAGAAAAATAAGTCATCAACTAATGTGAATTCTGTATATTTAAAAATATTTATTATTATATCGATGATCTCGGGTAATGCATTCTTTTAATAATGATTAAGGTATATATAATTGTGGCCACAAATTTTAACTAAACCAAAAGATAGAACACAAATGAAATATTAGGGGTTTCCCCCTCCAAATAAAATAGAAATCTGATCCGCATCTAATCCTTTCATTTAGCCGAAAAGTTTGGACTCGAATATGTGATTTACTCCCATTAAATAATAGTGTTAGGAGATTAGTATATTTTGTGATTTATAGTCATCAATTAATTATCATTAATAATTTTAATAATGTGAGATTATATCTAATAATATAAAATTTTACACTTTTTTTTATGGTTAATTTTTTTTTTCAAAGACGGTCATTTTATTAAATGGAATAATTGGGTTGATCCTCAAAAGGACAACATAACTGAAGAGATGGCACTCGCCAAAATAAATAATTCATTGACTAAAGAGCACTAAGAAAAACCTAAAAAAAAAGAATTAAAATTGAGAACTAGCAGAAGATAACTCCGCAAATTCGTCTCTGGCTCTAATGGCAGCTTGAGCAATCTCCAAGCTTAAGGAGTTTTTGTCTTCAAACACCTTTAGATTTCGAGCTATCCAAATTTGCTAGAGGGTTATTGCAGCGAGACATTTTTTTTGAATACCACTATTGCCTGAACCCATATTCTTCATATTCAAGACCCACCATTTCCACAACTCGTCGTAATCTCCAAGTATGTTAGCAATTCCAATTTCTGACCATACATGAGTTGAGTGTTGGCATGTAATTAAACAGTGCAGAACAGTTTCTTCCTCAATTTGACATTTGGGACAATTTGATGGGGCTGTAGGAATTCTAACTTGCAGATTCTTCTTTACAGGTATGCCACCATGAACCGCTTTCTAGAGAAAGAGCCTGATCTTAGCTGGACACCTAATCCCCCAAATTGAGGGCCATAGCTCCTTCTTGTGAAAATTTTCTGGAAGGTACTCCTGAGCTGGATGGAAGAATTGGAAGCTAATCTGATAACTGGTATTTACTAAGTAAGAGTCCTTTTTTTCCTTCCCCTATGTCTTGTTCACCAATTCTATGAGTGTGCAAGATGTTTTGAGCTACGGTATCTGTGAAAGTGTTACAGATTAGGTCTTCATTCCATGTGTCATTAGGAAGTATTAGCTGATATGATTGACCCATGTTAGGATATTATTTAAAACATTTATTGATTCTCTCTGAATTCTGCCTTTATTGTTTTCCCAAACATCCTTATAGATACGGACCTGGGTACCTTGTTCGATTTGCCATTTCAAACATTTTTCGAGCACGTTTCTGCCTTCAAGAATGCTCCTTCAAGCCTAAGTGGGGTTCTGACAAATCTGAGCATTCATGAAGGAGGAATAGGGAAAGTATTTGGCTTTGTAAACTCGATGTAGCAAAGAATCAGTTTTTTTAGTATCCTCCAACTTTGCTTTCCCAACATTACCAAATTAAATGCTTTCAAGTCCTTGAAATCCAGTCCCCCTTGATCGTTATTTCTGCACACAGTGTCCCACTTAATCCATTGAAGTTTTCTTTTATTTACCCTCAGACCCCACCAAAACTGCATCATTTTTCTTTGTATGTTGTTTATGAGTGATTCTGGCAGTTTGAAGCAGCTTAGGGTGTATATAGGCATAGCAGAATCCACAGCCTTAATAAGAACTCCTCTACCACTAGCTGATAATAATGATCGCTTCCATTGATTAAGCTTCTTGGTTACCTTATCTTCAATGTAGCTAAAGGTAGTATATTTTTTATCTGTTCACAACTGTAGGGAGGCCTAGATATTTATCCTGTGAACCAACGTGTGGAACTTGCAAAATCTCTGCAATCTCATTCCTCATATCCTCAGGCGTGTTTTGGCTAAAGAAAACTGAGGATTTGTTCAGGTTAGTAACTTGACCACTAATCTCACTATACTTCTGAAGTAGTCGAAGTAGATTTTGACATATTTGAGCGTTGACTTTTTCAAATAGAATAGAATCATCTGCGAAAAACAAGTGACTAATGGTAGGATACCGCTGGTTTAACTGTAGAACTGAAAACTCATGTTCTGCTCACCCTTATAGAGCAGATGAGATAACCCTCTGCACAAAGGAGAAATAGATAGGGAGAAAGGGGGTCTCCCTGCCGCAGACCTCTAGTAGGCTTGAAAAAGCCGTCAGAGAACCCATCCACAAGAACTGAGTAGAAAACTGTAGTCACACACACCTGCATCCAGCCAATCCACTTCTGATAAAATCCCATCCTCTTGAGCATTTTCCAAACAAAACTCTACTCAACTCGGTCATAGGCTTTACTCATATCCAACTTCAATGCTATATCAAAATCACCTTAATAAATGCACTTTGATTCATACTGATGATTTTATCCATACAAAACTGAATTTTATGAACCAGAAGTTTTGAAATTACTTTGTAAAATACCGTACTCAGACTAATAGGTCGAATCTGAGTCATAAAATCAACACCTGTAATCTTCATTATTAAAAAAATTTGTGTGTGGTTTAGGGAGTGAATCATTTTACCTCCAGAGAAAAAGCTAGCACATGCTTAAAAGACTTCATTCTTGATAACCTCCCAATAGAATTAGAAAAACCTTGCTGTGAACTAATCCTCACTTGGTGCTGAGAAAGGATTGACAGAGAAAACAACTTTTTTAACCTTTTCCTCCGTGATGGATCTAGTGAATATGCGGTTCATTCTATCATCTACCTTCCTTTCTAAACCTTCTAGAGCATCTTCGGAGTTTTATAATTCGAAGTAGAAAAGAGCTTCTTGAAAAAGGATTCGGCTACCTCCCAAATACCTTCCACATCAGTCCAGTATAGCTCGTTCTCGTCCTTCAGTTTCTCTAACCTGTTCAGTCTATTCCGAGCATGAAACTTTGCATCGAAGAACTTTGTATTTTGGTCACCCCATCATAACCATTTCACGTGGGACTTTTCTTTCCAATATCTCTCCTCCTTCTCATAAGCCTCTTAGAGATCATCTTCTAGATTTAAAATGAGGCGCTTATCTATTACCTGACCTTTCTGTTTTTCAGCTTCCAGCTTCTGATTAAGCTCCAAAATTAGCCTAGCCGAGTTATTATGATTGGTATGTTGGCATTCAACAAGTTTATGACGCCAGTTTTTCAATTTGCTGAATAGAATGTACATCAGTGACCCTGAGAAACTTTGTTGCCAAGCTTCCTTGATAATGTTTTGAACCTCCTCCAACTCACACCACCTTTCTTGGAATTGGAAGCGTCGCTTCTGTTTCCAAACTTGTTGATCGGTCTAAATAATGATTGGACAGTGGTCAGAACCCATATCCTCTAGGTGTAGAGCCCTTGCATTAGGGTACTCCGCCAACCATCTGTTAGAAACTAAGCATTTGTCCAGCCTCTCTCTTATTAGATTTTTTCCAAATTGTCTATTTGATCAAGTAAATTTGTAGCCTTCATAGCCAATGTCTCTTAACCTGCCTGCATCAATGAAATCGTTAAAACCTGTTCCAGAACATGCGGATTTGTGCCTGCCTCCTTCTTTCTCATGCTGAGCCGAAATTGCATTGAAGTCTCCAATCAGTAGATAATGTTCCCCAATGCCTTCAAGTTGCCGAAGAATTTCCAAATATTGGGCATTACGTTGCTGTTCTTTGCTGTGAAGGTGGACAACAATAACTACCCACGATATATTACTCCCTTTATCTAGCCAATGAAAATGAATAAAGTAACTTCCTGCATCAATAATTGTTACCTGAGCGTCAAAAGTCCATGCCAAGACTAATGCACCCGCCATACCTTGCGGTTCCACGCAAAAAAATTTTTCAAATCCAAATCTTTCACATTGCCTCCTAACAAACGAAGAAGTATTTTTTGTCTCACATAAAAATACAACCTCGGGAGAATGGGATCTTTTGATCCCTTGTATGTTATGAACTGTCAGGGTCTTCCCCAAATACCGACAGTTCCACACCATCATCTTCATTGGCTTTAGAGTGCCAATTGCGGGTTGGCACTCTCCCCTGGTTCAGCCATATTCAAATCTTTAGCGTCTTCCTGCCTCCACCAAGTTTCATCCTCAGCTTCCTCTGACCTCCTTTTAACACCCACTGTAACGTGAGAATTAAAATAATTCTTCCTAGCCAAGTGTTTAATTTTTGGCTTTTTGCTAACTGGCCCGACCTTCAAATTGGTTCCTCCGATCTGCTGACAATTATGTACATCAATAATAGAATTTTCTTCTCTTTTACTCTCCAGAGAACTTCCAACACACACAATTGGCTACTTCTCCCTATTATTCTCTTCATCATCATTGGCACAATTCAATTCTACTAGAGGCTTTGTGGCAGTAATCAAAATCTCCCCTCTACTTGTTCTCGTTTCTTCCATGTCAGCGTTGTTCTTGTTTTTCTTATCTTTTACAGATAATGCTACCATACTCCTAAGAAGATTAACTGGAGCGGGATTTTTGGACTTATTCCTCCAGTCACTTGAGTTTGAACCCTGATTCGTTTGGGGTTCTCTTTCAAGTGTGTAACCCTTTTACCTATTTGTTCTGCCTTCATTCATTCTCCCCAGCATTTTTCTACCTTCTCTCCCTTCACCGTGTCATATAGCAGTGTGTTGCAGTCTCTCACCTCGTGCCCCAGATGACCACAATAGAAACAGAAACACCCTATTCGCTCATACTTCAGATCTACCTCTATAACCCGGCCATTTACTCCTGCAATCCTCACAGATTTTCTCAATTTCTGAGTGACATCAAGGCTAACTTGCATTTTCACAATCCTTGATTCTCTTCCTTTCATTGTAAACACTCTCACATCCAACACATCACCAATAGCTGCACCAATTTTTCTTCCCAGTGAAATTGTCTTACAATACTCTGGGAGGCCCCATAGTTGCACCCAAATCGAAACAAGGGAAAACTCTTCAGCATTAATACACATCTCCTTGTTCTATCTTTTGATATTGAGTATGTAGTTTTTGAGAAGTCATGGAACCTCTTTCTCCACCCTAATTAAATTCTTTCGTTATCAAAGAAGAATTAGAAGGTGTTGTCTCCATAATCAATGACATGAAAACCTTTAGGCTATCACTATATAGCAAATATAGTAGGTTCAATTGTGCCAATTGAGAAGGATTATCAGACAGAATTCGACCTACCAGGCTTTTTCCACATACCTCCAACCCTTCCTTAATATCATTATCATCGAAGAACACCACTCCATTATCTTTTGATCTCTCTCGATCCTCCCTTCCCCTATCTCCTACTCCTCTTTCTTCCATTGATTATAAAAACACCAACCAAGTGAGAACTTAGCACACGGAAGTGCAAAATTAGGATTTCCCACGCAGGAAAATCTTAAAGCACCAAAACCCTAGCAGAGCACCTTAAACCCTGTTTGGACCACATAATTATGCCAATTCAAATAGAATGTTATTATAATTTAACATTTTTATTGATGGTTAATTGCTAGATAAATTTTAATAAAAGTGCCGGCCCTTAGACTTTCTCCCCCTAAAACATACCTATAAATACCAATAAAGCATTATAAGTATACAAGAGTAATTACCCAAATAAGTTCCTAAGACTTTCAAAATCGAACACTTTAATCCTTCAACTTTTGAAATATAAAAAAATTCTTCCACATTTAATTCCGACGGACAAATTAGTTCTTGGCCTTGTTTCTCCATCAATGACAAAGAAAAAATGTTAACATGGTGGTTTGGACTAGTATATGTGGCAGTTAGTTATCTACTTGTGCAAACAAGGCAAATTAGTCCCTGGACTTAAACTGTGTCATTTTGAACAATGATGTATGTATATCCCCATCATTTTTCTCTATTGAAAATGAAAAGACTCCAAACTCTACTCTCTCTTTGCCAATTTATAGAGAGAATCATAACCGATCTTCAATGCTAAACCCCCACATTGTTGTCCACATCATCACAATTACCCACTTTCATTCGTGTCACCTTCAACCCTCATTATCCACATTCATACGTATCACTTCACCATTTCATTCGTCATTGTTATCATTAGCACCGAGTCATACACAGCGAACAAGTGGATGTGACCACTAGAGACTCGCATTGAAGAATGTTAGAAACTCATGTTTATTTTTAGTTATCATTGTAATAATAGTAATTATTAGTTTATTATTCGACCTAGGGTTTAGAAATTTGTGATGGAATATTGTAATAGTTTTGTTCTTGTGATTATTATAACATAAAATGAAAAAATGAACCAATAAGTAGGAACTTTATTGAATTCTATTGTGGTGCTTGTTTTTAATAAATTGTTCTTTATTATGTTTAGAGATGGAGGATTTTGTGATCCCTATGTTCTACCATGGTGGTCATTTTGTGGGGGATAACAATGAAGGATTTCATACTTGTCCAAGTATATGTGGATGACATTGTATTTGGATCGGCAAATGAAACCTTGTGTGAGGAATTTGAAAAACTAACGACTAGTGAGTTTGATATGAGTATGATGGGAGAACTCACATTCTTTCTTAGACCCCAAATCAAACAAACTTCTAGTAGAATTTTTGTACACCAAGGTAAGTATGCCAATGAGTTAGTGAAGAATTTCGATTTTAAAAACTCCATATAAATGAGTACTCCAATGCATCCAAATACCAAACTTGACAAGGATGAAAATGAGAAAGATGTTGATGAAACTCGGTATAGAAGAATGATTAGATCTCTCATGTATCTAACATCCTCTAGACCGGATATTGTTCAAAGTGTGGGTGTATGCTATAGGTTTCAATCTCACCCAAAAAATCCCATCTTTTAGCTGTAAAACAAATCATTAGATACATCAAAGGCACATCTGATTTTGGTCTGTGATATCCTAAAACTGTTGAATTTTGTGTAGTTGGGTATTGTGTAGTAGATTTTGCGGGTGATCATGTGGATAGAAGAAGAACTTCAGGAATTTACTGCTTTCTTGGACAATTCTTGAACATTTGATCGAGCAAAAAGCAAGCTACTATTGCTTTGTCAACAATTGAGGAAAAATATATCTCTCAGTCTCCTCTTGTTGTTCTCAATTAATTGGTTCAAAACTCAGTTTGCCGATTACAAATTGTAAGTCAATAGTATCCCTTTATTTTGTGACAACTTAAATGCCATAAATATTTTTAAAAAAATTCTATTTTACACTCAAGAACTAAGCACATTGAAGTCAGGTTTCATTCTATAAGAGAACATGTACAAAAGGGAACAATTGATATTCAATTTATAAAATCGGAGGATCGATTGGCTGATATCTTCACTAAACTTTTGTGTGAAGATAGGTTTTGTAAACTGAAAACTGCACTAGGAATGGTTGATGTTGAGTCTATGAATTAAAAATGCTTAAAATACTTTCTGATTGTTTTTGTCTCTCAAATCCCACGGAGACAAAACTAGGCAGATAATGACTTCCTCTGGTTTTCATGAGGATCAAACAAAGCACTGAATATTTTATGTTTCTGAACTTAAACCAAATCCATGGTGGCATTTTATGTTTTCTGAACACCACCGCTAGGCCCATATGAAAAAGATTTTGTTTAATGAAATAGGCCTCTTGCTTGTTTTGATCATTAAAATAAAAAAATGGGGAGTATTTGATTTTGTAGTATTTCAAGTCAAATAAGTCAGTTACTTTTCAAAATTCTTTGATGTGTCTTTTCTAAACTGCCTGTATTAATTTTAAATTTTAAAATTCTTTGAATAAAAGATTTATTCATTTCTTAATGTGATTTTCAAAGAAACCCTGAGCCTTTAAAGCAGTTTTTGATTTGATAACCTCTCAGATTTTCTATAACTCCACTCCATCTTACTCTCTTACATCTAGCCTCCTTTTATTTTCTTTCAAAGAAAGTTGCAACTCACAGAGGAACATGAACTATTCGTCCTCCTCGTAACCCTCCTCCTCCCAGAACTTAGTCTCACACTCACATACATATTCACTCACACTCCTCTTCCTCACACTCCTCTCAACCATCGGCTTCTATTACGAGAACCAAGACTACACATCGCAGGCCATCATCGGCTCCACAAAAGGCTGGCTCTTCGAAGGCTAAAGGAGCAAAAGGCTAAAGGACCATGATAGAAGAATAATTTCCATCTCCTCCTCCTCCTCGTTTGATTTCTTGTCCTCCAAGACGGCCAGTTCCTTCCTCACATCTATCCAAAGGTAACGAAAGACCTTTTCTTCTCTCTATCAAAGAACCTATTTATCCAAATCCTGTTGCTTTCAAAGCCCATTTTGGAAAATGTCCTCATTCTCATTTTGATCCTCTAAGATTTTCTTCTTGTATGGACTTTGAATTTCACAGAGACAATGTCACAAAAAGACCTCTATGTTCTTCTTATATTGCTTATTTGAATTCATTGGCCACAAAAGGAATAAATTTTGTTGAAAATTTTTTAGCCTTAGATTGGAAAAGGCTATTTAAAATAAAAAAACCTGTTTATCCTGACTTGGTCCAAGAATTTTATGCAAATATGCAATATAGTGAGGGTTCTGTTCACTCCTATGTTAAAGGTTATCAAATACTTTTAAATCATGAAACCATCAGTGAATCCCTTGCTTACACAGATGTAGGAGTTAATGCCTATGTCTCTAAAAAGTGGGATAAATGATGTTCGGTTTCTTGTACGGTTTAGAATTTCCTCAATTGAATAAAATCTTGTTGCAAGTATAGTTCTAAACCAACAAGAATCCTCACATGCAAAAATATTAGTTGTCACAAGTACAAACCCCAATAAAAATTAACCGAAGTATTTAAACTCCGGATCGTCTCACAAAGAATTGTAATGAAGTGATCAATTATTCAAGAAGATAAATGATAAGAAAGGTAAATGAACAATTAATAAATAAAAGAAAGGAGAAAATACTCTTGGCTAGACATAGGTAATTTAGATCACCATCCTTGTCTACAAACCATATATTGACAATTATGAGGAACCAAGCTCATTGAATCTACCTCCAAGAGCTTTAAGTACGTAATATCTACTCTTAAGCTTGAGGTACGTCAAATGGCTTGATCAACATCAACCCATAAGTCCCAACCTATCTACTAATTAGATTAGTAGTGGGCTAGTATCAATGGGTATCAAATTGATCACCAATGGCTCTCAAATCACCAATTCATTGAGACCCAATGACTCAAGGTCATTCAATTCCCTTAGCATAGGCCAAGAGTAAAGGAAACTACTCAAAAACTAGAGGAAACATTTCATCAAACACCTAGTGTGCAATAAAAGTAAATATCAAAAAATGCAAGAATTAATGAAACCCATAACTAATACAAGCAAGAGATCAACAATAGCAATTAAGGTAAATATAAAAAAACATAGAAACATGAAATTGCATTGAAGGAAAATTAAAAACAACAAGAGTTCATAACCATAAAAATGGAAAAATAAGAAAATTAGCAACAAGAACTAGAAAAACAAAGGTGTAACAACAAGAAATTCAAAGAGAAAACTAAATCAAAACAAGAATTGAAAGATGAATTTGAGAGAATTAAACCTAAACTACCCTAAATTCTAGAGAGAAAGGAGAGTTTCTCTCTCTAGAATTCTACCCTAAAATATGATGAAAACTAAACTATGACTACTTGGTTCATCCCCCCTTCACTCCTTGGGATCAATAGCATTAAAAATGAGTTGGTGATGAGCGGAAAATTTATACGCTTTTTGGCATTGTTTTTAGTATGTTTTTAGTATATTTTAGTTAGTTTTTATTATATTTTTATTAGTTTTTAGTTAAAATTTACTTTTCTGGACTTTACTATGAGTTTGTGTGTTTTTCTGTGATTTCAGGTATTTTCTGGCTGAAATTGAGGGTCCTGAGCAAAAATCTGATTCAGAGGCTGAAAAGGACTGCAGATGCTGTTGGATTCTGACCTCCCTGCACTCGAAGTGGATTTTCTGGAGCTACAGAAGCCCAATTGGCGCGCTCTCAACGGCGTTGGAAAGTAGACATCCTGGGTTTTCCAGCAATGTATAATAGTCCATACTTTGCCCGAGATTTGATGGCCCAAACCGGCGTTGCAAATCAGCTTCAGAATTCCCAGCGTTTAACGCTGGAACTGGCATAAAAATTGGAGTTAAACGCCCAAACTGGCATAAAAGCTGGCGTTTAACTCCAGAAAAAGTCTCTACACATGAAAGCTTCAATGCTCAGCCCAAGCACACACTAAGTGGACCCCGGAAGTGGATTTTTACGTCATTTACTCATTTATGTATACCCTAGGTTACTAGTTCACTATATATAGGATCTTTTGACATTGTATCTGTACCTCATGACACTTTACACGTTTCTTTGTGTACTTCCCACAGCATGAGTCTCTAAACCCCATGGTTGGGGGTGAGGAGCTCTGCTGTGTCTTGATGGATTAATGCAATTACTACTGTTTTTCATTCAATCATGCTTGCTTCCATTCTAAGATATTACTTGTTCTTAAACCGGATGAATGTGATGATCTGTGACACTCATCATCATTCTCAACTATGAACTTGTGCCTGACAACCACCTCCGTTCTACCTTAGATTAAGTAGATATCTCTTGGATTTCTTAATCAGAATCTTCGTGGTATAAGCTAGAATTGATGGCGGCATTCAAGAGAATCCGGAAGGTCTAAACCTTGTCTGTGGTATTCTGAGTAGGATTCAATGATTGAATGACTGTGACGAGTTTCAAACTCCTGAGGGCGGGGCGTTAGTGACAGACGCAAAAGAATCACTGGATTCTATTCCGGCCTGATTGAGAACCGACAGATGGATAGCCGTGCCGTGACAGGGTGCGTTGAACATTTCCACTGAGAGGATGGGAGGTAGCCACTGACAACGGTGAAACCCTTGCATACAGCTTGCCATGGAAGGAGCCTTGCGTGTTTGAAGAAGAAGACAGTAGGAAAGCAGAGATTCAGAAGATGGAGCATCTCCAAAACCTCAACCTGTTCTCCATTACTGCAAAACAAGTACTTATTTCATGTTCTTTTACTTTTTACAATCAACCCTGATAAATATTGTTATCCTGACTAAGATTTACAAGATAACCATAGCTTGCTTCAAGCCGACAATCTCCGTGGGATCGACCCTTACTCACGTAAGGTATTACTTGGACGACCCAGTGCACTTGCTGGTTAATTGTGCGGAGTTGCAAAAGTGTGATTGCAATTTCGTGCACCAAGTTTTTGGCGCCGTTGCCGGGGATTGTTCGAGTTTGGACAACTGACGGCTTATCTTGTTGCTTAGATTAGGACTGTTTTATTTTCGTCGGTTTAGAGTCTTTTAGTTGAGTCTAGTTCCATATTTTAAGTTTGGTGTCAATTGCATGCTTTTGTTTTTCTTCTAATTTTCGAATTTGCATGTCTTTAGTCCCTTTTTGATCCGTAAAAATTCTAAGTTTGGTGTCCTCTTTGTGTTTTTCCCTTAAAATTTTCGAAAAATTAGTGTTTGATTTTCTAAAAATTTTAAGTTTGGTGTCATTTTGTTGTTTTTCTCTTTCCTCATTTCAAAAATCAAATCTTTTTCATAAAATTTTTCAATCATATCTTTTTAATTGCTAATCTCAAAATCTTTTTAATTAACTAGTTGATTCAGTTTTCAATTTGCTTTGATCTTATTTTCTTTTAATTTTCGAATTTTTATTTTATTTTCCTTTTTTTTTATTTTTTTTTTTCGGTTAATCCAAAAAAAATATTTTTTTATCTACTTACAATCCATATCATTTTCCTTTATCCATCATGGACCTAAGTGGAATTGAACAGTCCAGAAGGACTCTGGGGTCATATGCTAACCCCATTACAGCTGCATATGGGAGTAGCATCTGTACACCTCCCATCAAAGCAAGCAGCTTTGAGCTAAATCCTCAACTCATTATCATAGTGCAGCAAAATTGCCAGTATTCCGGTCTTCCACAGGAAGAACCTATTGAGTTTCTGGCACAGTTCTTACAAATTGCTGACACAGTACGTGATAAAGAGGTGGATCAGGATGTCTACAGACTATTACTGTTTCCATTTGCTGTAAAAGATCAAGCTAAGAGGTGGTTGAATAACCAACCTACAGCAAGCATAAAGACATGGAAACAGTTATCAGACAAATTCCTGAATCACTTTTACCCTCCAAAGAGGATGACACAGCTAAGGCTGGACATCCAAGGCTTTAAACAAGAGGACAATGAATCCCTTTATAATGCCTGGGAGAGGTATAGAGGTATGCTAAGAAAATGCCCTCTGAAATGTTTTCAGAGTGGGTACAGTTAGACATCTTCTACTATGGGCTTATAGAAAAAGCTCAGATGTCTTTAGATCACTCAGCTGGTGGATCTATACATATGAGGAAGACGATTGAAGAGGCTCAAGAGCTTATAGACACTGTTGCTAGAAACCAATATTTGTACTCTAGCAATGAGTTCTCTCCAAATGAGGAAGTCATGGCAGTAGCCACTGATCCTAATCCTCAAGAACAGATGATTGAGCTTAATCAACAATTGCTCCTGATGACAGAACAGTTAGCAGAATTTAAAGAGATGCTCCATGAAACTAAAGTTGCTAACAAGAACATAGAACTGCAGTTGAATCAAGCAAAACAGCAGATATCTAAACAGATAACAGAAGAATGTCAAGCAGTTCAACTGAGGAGTGGGAAGACATTGAATAACACTGCTCAAAGTAGCAAAAAGCCAAATAAGGAACAATTGACAGAGGATAACCAAACCACTGTTCAAAATCCCTCTGAGGACAGTAAGAGCCCAGAGAGGAACACTTTTGGCGTTCAAACGCCAGAAAGGGGAGGAAAGCTGGCGTTAAACGCCCATTCCCTGCCCAGTTCTGGCGTTCAAACGCCAGAGAAGGGAGAGAAGTTGGCGTTAAACGCCCAATCCTCACCCAATTCTGGCGTTCAGACGCCAAGGGAGGATCAGACACCTGAGAGTGCTGACAGTAATCCCTCTAAAAAGGCTTTTTCAACCACTTCTGTAAGGAACAAACCTGCAGCATCTAAGGTTGAAGAATATAAAGCCAAGATGCCTTATCCTCAGAAACTCTGCCAAGCGGAACAGGATAAGCAATTTGCCCGCTTTGCAGACTATCTAAGGACTCTTGAAATAAAGATTCCGTTTGCAGAGGCACTTGAGCAAATACCTTCTTATGCTAAGTTCATGAAAGAGATCTTAAGTCATAAGAAAGATTGGAGAGAAACTGAAAAAGTATTTCTCACTGAAGAATGCAGTGCAGTCATTCTAAAAAGCTTACCAGAAAAGCTTCAAGATCCAGGAAGCTTTATGATACCATGCACATTAGAAGGTGCTTGCACCAAGACAGCCCTGTGTGACCTTGGAGCAAGTATCAATCTAATACCTGCATCCACTATCAGAAAGCTTGGGTTGACTTAAGAAGTCAAACCAACCCGGATATGCCTCCAACTTGCTGATGGCTCCATTAAACATCCATCAGGCATAATAGAGGACATGATTGTCAAGGTTGGGCCATTCGCCTTTCCAACTGACTTTGTGGTGCTGGAAATTGAGGAGCACAAGAGTGCAACTCTCATTCTAGGAAGACCTTTCCTAGCAACTGGACGAACTCTTATTGATGTACAAAAAGGGGAAGTAACCCTGAGAGTCAATGAGGATGAGTTCAAGTTGAATGCTGTAAAAGCTATGCAGCATCCAGACACACCAAATGACTGCATGGGCGCTGACATTATTGACTCTTTGGTAGAAGAGATCAATATGACTGAAAGCCTAGAATCAGAGCTTGAGGACATCTTCAAGGATGCTCAACCTGATCAAGAAGAACCAGAGGAAACAAAGGAATTTTTGAAAATTCCTCAGGAGGAGGATAAGCCTCCCAAACCTGAACTCAAACCACTACCACCATCCCTGAAGTATGCATTTCTGGGAGAAGGTGACATTTTTCCAGTGATTATAAGCTCTGCTTTAAATCCACAGGAAGAGGAAGCACTGATTCAAGTGCTAAGGACACACAAGACAGCTCTTGGGTGGTCCATAAGTGATCTTAAGGGCATTAGCCCAGCTAGATGCATGCACAAAATCCTGTTGGAGGATAATGCCAAACCAGTGGTCCAACCACAAAGGAGGCTAAATCCAGCCATGAAGGAGGTGGTGCAGAAAGAGGTCACTAAATTACTAGAGGCTGGGATTATTTATCCTATTTCTGATAGCCCCTGGGTGAGCCCTGTCCAAGTTGTCCCCAAAAAGGGAGGCATGACAGTGGTTCATAATGAAAAAAATGAACTGGTTCCTACAAGAACAGTCACAGGGTGGCGTATGTGTATTGACTACAGAAGGCTCAATACAGCCACCAGAAAGGATCATTTTCCTTTACCATTCATAGACCAAATGCTGGAAAGACTAGCTGGTCATGATTATTACTGCTTTTTGGATGGCTATTCAGGTTACAACCAAATTGTAGTAGATCCTCAGGACCAAGAGAAAACAGCATTTACTTGCCCTTCTGGCGTGTTTGCCTACAGGAGGATGCCTTTTGGTCTGTGTAATGCTCCTGCAACCTTTCAGAGATGCATGCTATCCATCTTCTCTGACATGGTGGAGAATTTCCTGGAAGTCTTCATGGATGACTTCTCAGTATATGGAGACTCATTCAGCTCCTGTCTTAACCACCTAGCACTTGTCCTGAAAAGGTGCCAAGAGACTAACCTGGTTTTAAACTGGGAGAAATGTCACTTTATGGTGACTGAAGGAATTGTCCTTGGACACAAAATTTCAAGCAGGGGAATAGAGGTGGATAAGGCAAAGGTAGAGGTAATTGAAAAATTACCACCACCTGCCAATGTTAAGGCAATCAGAAGCTTTCTGGGGCATGCAGGATTCTACAGAAGGTTCATAAAGGATTTTTCGAAAATTACAAAACCTTTGAGTAACCTGCTAGCTGCTGACACACCATTTGTGTTTGACACACAGTGTCTGCAGGCATTTGAGACCCTGAAAGCTAAGCTGGTCACAGCACCAGTCATCTCTGCACCAGATTGGACATTGCCATTTGAACTAATGTGTGATGCCAGTGACCATGCCATTGGTGCAGTGTTGGGACAGAGGCATAACAAGCTTCTGCATGTCATTTATTATGCCAGCCGTGTTCTAAATAATGCACAGAAGAATTACACAACCACAGAAAAAGAGTTACTTGCAGTGGTCTATGCCATTGACAAGTTTAGATCCTATCTAGTGGGATCGAAAGGGATTGTGTACACTGACCATGCTGCTCTTAAATACTTACTCACAAAGCAGGATTCAAAACCCAAGCTTATAAGATGGGTGTTGCTTCTGCAAGAGTTTGACATAGAAATAAGAGATAGAAAAGAGACAGAGAACCAAGTAGCTGATCATCTGTCCCGAATAGAACCAGTAGCTGGGGCGTCCCTCCCTTCTACTGAGATCTCTGAGACTTTCCCAGATGAGCAACTCTTTGCCATTCAGGAAGCTCCATGGTTTGCAGATATTGCAAATTATAAAGCTGTGAGGTTCATACCCCAGGAGTACAGCAGAGTGCAAAGAAAGAAATTAATTTCAGATGCCAAGTACTACCTATGGGATGAGCCATATCTCTTTAAGAGATGTGCAGACGGAATGATCCGCAGATGTGTACCCAGAGAAGAAGCACAAAGGATCCTATGGCACTGCCATGGATCACAGTATGGAGGACATTTTGGAAGTGAGCGAACAGCCACTAAAGTCCTCCAATGTGGCTTCTACTGGCCTACTCTCTATAAAGATGCCCGAGAGTTTGTGCATAACTGTGACAGTTGCCAAAGAGCTGGTAACTTGCCTCACGGATATGCCATGCCTCAACAAGGGATATTAGAGATTGAATTGTTTGATGTATGGGGAATTGACTTCATGGGTCCATTCCCACCATCATACTCAAACACTTACATTCTGGTGGCAGTGGACTATGTATCTAAGTGGGTAGAAGCAATTGCTACACCCACTAATGATACCAAGACCGTGCTGAAATTCCTCCAGAAACACATCTTCAGTAGGTTTGGTATTCCCAGAGTACTAATCAGTGACGGGGGCACTCATTTCTGCAATAAACAGCTATACTCTGCTATGGTCAGATATGGAATTAGCCACAAGGTGGCAACTCCGTATCATCCACAGACAAATGGGCAAGCTGAAGTCTCTAACAAAGAGCTAACCCAGTCATTAGCAGGTTATATGTTTTGTTTTTACAAAGGCAAGCATCAAAAATGAAGGAATTCACAGAGTTACAGAAGGATTCAGTGCAAAAAGAAGAGAAAAAGAGCTTACTGGCGAAAAAACGCCAGTAAGGGCCATTCTGGGCGTTTAACGCCAGTAAAGGTGCCATTTTGGGCGTTAAACGCCAGAATGGGCACCATTCTGGGCGTTTAACGCCAGGTGTGCAGCATCCTGGGCGTTTAGCAAAACGCCCAGTGATAAAGGGAATTCTGGCGTTTAACGCCAGCCAGGGCACCTGGCTGGGCGTTAAACGCCCACAATGGGCAACAAATGGGCGTTAAACGCCAGAATGGATGCCATTCTGGGCGTTTAACGCCAGAAAGGTGGAGGTTCATCATGTGATCTTGTGAGATCTACACTATTGCAAATAAGAATTCCACTGAAGCCAAACTGGCTTACCCAAGCTTGATCTCCTTGCTCTGTAAAGAGGCTGGGGTAAAAATGGGAGTAGATGAATTCATACCCATTGAACATCCAATCACCAAGAAGTCAATGGAAGGACAAATGCAAGACAACTCTATCAAAAGGAGGGCGCAGGAGTTCCTCCCTGAATTCCCTGAAATTGGCTACTGGGCCAGCCTAGAAGCATCTATCACCAAGTTGCAAGAGACTATGGAGCAACTTAAGGAAGAACAGCAGAATCAGAACTGCATGCTCTGCAAATTACTGAAGGAACAAGAGAAGCAGGGGCGTGAACTTCAAGAACTGAAACGCCAAAAGTCCTCCCCTCAATTTGAGGGAGCATCCACTTCTCAAAATCAAGGTTGTTGAGTCCTAACTCTGTGAAAACCTCTATCATTAGGAGCCTATTTAAATTTTTTGTTTTCTATTTTTTTAGTATCATCTTATATCCATTTTTGAGTCTTGTTCTTAATTCATAATTAATAAAATTTAAAATTCATGTCTTAAAGCTATGAATGTCCTATGAATCCATCACCTCTCTTAAATGAAAAATGCTTTAATCACAAAAGAACAAGAAGTACAGGATTTCAAATTTATCTCTGAAACCAGTTGAATTAGTTTGATGTGGTGACAATACTTTTTGTTTTCTGAATGAATGCTTGAACAGTGCATATGTCTTTTGAATTTGTTGTTTTAAGAATGTTAGAATTGTTGGCTCTTGAAAGAATGAGGAAAAAGAGAACTGTTATTGAGGATTTGAAAAATCATCAAATTGATTCTTGAAGCAAGAAAAAGCAGTGATTCAAAAAAAATCGAAAAAAAAGAGAGAGAAGATATAGAAGAAAAAGAAAGAAATAAAGTTGTGATCCAAGGCAAAAAGAGTGTGCTTAAGAACCCTGGACACCTCTAATTGGGGACTCTAGCAAAGCTGGGTCACAATCTGAAAAGGTTCACCCAAGTATGTGTCTGTGGCATGTATGTATCTGGTGGTAATACTGGATGACAGAGTGCTTTGGGCCGCAGCCAAGACTCATGACATAGCTATGTTCAAGAATCATTATACTTAACTAGGAGAATCAATAACATTATCTGAGTTCTGAGTTCTTATAGATGCCAATCATTCTGAACTTCAAAGGATAGAGTGAGATGCCAAAACTGTTCGGGAGCAAAAAGCTACTAGTCCCGCTCATCTAATTGGAGCTAAGTTTCCTTGATATTTTGGAGTCTATAGTATATTCTCTTCTTTTTATCCTATTTTGATTTTCAGTTGCTTGGGGACAAGCTACAATTTAAGTTTGGTGTTGTGATGAGCGGATAATTTATACGCTTTTTGGCATTGTTTTTAGTATGTTTTTAGTATGATCTAGTTAATTTTTAGTATATTTTTATTAGTTTTTAGTTAAAATTCACTTTTCTGGACTTTACTATGAGTTTGTGTGTTTTTCTGTGATTTCAGGTATTTTCTGACTGAAATTGAGGGTCCTGAGCAAAAATCTGATTTAGAGGCTGAAAAAGACTGCAGATGCTGTTGGATTCTGACCTCCCTGCACTCGAAGTGGATTTTCTGGAGCTACAGAAGCCCAATTGGCGCGCTCTCAACGGCGTTGGAAAGTAGACATCCTGGGTTTTCCAGCAATGTAAATAGTCCATACTTTGCCCGAGATTTGATGGCCCAAACTGGCGTTGCAAATCAGCCTCAGAATTCCCAGCGTTTAACGCTGGAACTGGCATAAAAATTGGAGTTAAACGCCCAAACTGGCATGAAAGCTGGCGTTTAACTCCAGAAAAAGTCTCTACACATGAAAGCTTTAATGCTCAGCCCAAGCACACACTAAGTGGACCCAGAAGTGGATTTTTACGTCATTTACTCATTTCTGTATACCCTAGGTTACTAGTCCACTATTAATAGGATCTTTTGACATTGTATCTGTACCTCATGACACTTTACACGTTTCTTTGTGTACTTCCCACGGCATGAGTCTCTAAACCCCATGGTTGGGGGTGAGGAGCTCTGCTGTGTCTTGATGGATTAATGCAATTACTACTGTTTTTCATTCAATCATGCTTGCTTCCATTCTAAGATATCACTTGTTCTTAACCCGGATGAATGTGATGATCCGTGACACTCATCATATTCTCAACTATGAACGCGTGCCTGACAACCACCTCCGTTCTACTTTAGATTAAGTAGATATCTCTTGGATTCTTTAACCGGAATCTTCGTGGTATAAGCTAGAACTGATGGCGGCATTCAAGAGAATCCGGAAGGTCTAAACCTTGTCTGTGGTATTCTGAGTAGGATTCAATGATTGAATGACTGTGACGAGCTTCAAACTCCTGAGGGCGAGGCGTTAGTAACAGACGCAAAAGAATCACTGGATTCTATTCCGGCCTGATTGAGAACCGACAGATGGATAGCCGTGCCGTGACAGGGTGCGTTGAACATTTCCACTGTGAGGATGGGAGGTAGCCACTGACAACGGTGAAACCCTTGCATACAGCTTTCCATGGAAGGAGCCTTGCGTGCTTGAAGAAGAAGACAATAGGAAAGCAGAGATTCAGAAGATGGAGCATCTCCAAAACCTCAACCTATTCTTTATTACTGCAAAACAAGTACTTATTTCATGTTCTTTTACTTTTCACAGTCAACCCTAATAATTATTGATATCCTGACTAAGATTTACAAGATAACCATAGCTTGCTTCAAGCCGACAATCTCCGTGGGATCGACCCTTACTCACGTAAGGTATTACTTGGACGACCCAGTGCACTTGCTGGTTAGTTGTGCGGGATTGCAAAAGTGTGATTGCAATTTCGTGGACCAGTATATCAAGTATCACAATTAATGCAACAAGTCACAGAGCACCAAAATAATACAAGAGATTCTCAATAATAGAGTAAAAGAATTCAACACCATTATTAAAATAAGAAATTTAGAAAAGAAACTAAAAGCAAGTTATAAGAACAAAAGTAAAATGCAATGGATGATAATATGCAAATACAACATATAAAAGAAAATAAAAATAAGAAAAATAAAAAGTGGAATTTTGAAAAGAGAAGAAAAAGAAAGGTAATGGAAGAAAGAAGATAGAAGAATGAATTGAAGTAAAGAAAGAAAGAAGGGCACCCATGTGTAAAAATTGCATCAAGCAACCGACGCGCGCGCGTATTGTACGCTTACGCGTGGGTGTGCAGAGGAGAAAGGGACGCGGAAGCGCCAGGTACGCATATGTGTGGATGGAGATGTGGGCAGGGGCGCAGACGCGTGACGTACGCGTCCGCGTGGGTTGGTGGACGAAATTGTGATCACATCAATGTAGTATTTTTTGTTGTTGTATGGAATCATTATTATGGCACTTATGTGTGGACACAACTCCGTTCAACTAACCAGCAAGTGTACTGGGTCGTCCAAGTAATACCTTACGTGAGTAAGGGTCGATCCCACAGAGATTGTTGGTATGAAGCAAGCTATGGTCACCTTGTAAATCTCAATTAGGCAGATTAAATAGTTTTGGGTTTCGAAAATTAATAATAAAAAGAAAATAAAAGGGATAGAAATACTTATGTAAATTAATAGTGGGAATTTCAGATAAGTGTATGGAGATGCTGTGCTCCTCTTGAATCTCTACTTTCCTGTTACAGTCATCCAATCCTTCCTACTCCTTTCCATGGCAAGCTGTATGTAGGGCATCACCGTTGTCAATGGCTACATCCCATCCTCTCAGTGAAAACGTTCCTATGCTCTGTCACAGCACGGCTAATCATCTGTCGGTTCTCAATCAGGTTGGAATAGAATCCCTTGATTCTTTTGCGCTTGTCATCACGCCCAGCCTTCAGGAGTTTGAAGCTCGTCACAGTCATTCAATCCCAGAATCCTACTCGGAATACCATAGACAAGGTTTAGACTTTCCGGATCCTCATGAATGCCGCCATCTATCTAGCTTATACCACGAAGATCCTGTTGGGGAATCTAAGAGATATGCGCCCGGCCTAGAGTAGAACGGAAGTGGTTGTCAGTCACGCGCGTTCATAGGTGAGAATGATGATGAGTGTCACGGATCATCACATTCATCAAGGTTAAGTGCAACGTATATCTTGGAATAAGAATAAAAGAGAATTGAATAGAAAGTAATAGTAATTGTATTGAAACTTGAGGTACAGCAGAGCTCCACACCCTTAATCTATGGTGTGCAGAAACTCCACCGTTGAAAATACATAAGTAAAAGGTTCAGGCATGGCCGAATGGCCAACCCCCATGATCTGAGAACTAATCGTCCCAAGATGTCTAATACACTAGTAAAAAGTCCTATTTATAATAAACTAGCTACTAGGGTTTACATGAGTAAGTAATTGATGCATAAATCTACTTCCGGGGCCCACTTGGTGTATGTATAGGCTGAGCTTGATCTATCCACGAGCTGAGGCTTTTCTTGGAGTTGAACTCCGAGTTATGACGTGTTTTGGGCGTTCAACTCCGGATCATGACGTTTTTCTGGCGTTTAACTCCAGACAGCAGCATGTACTTGGCGTTCAACGCCAAGTTACGTCGTCAATTTCCGACTAAAGTATGAACTATTATATATTGATGGAAAGCCCTGGATGTCTACTTTCCAACGCCGTTAAGAGCGCGCCAATTGGAGTTCTTTAGCTCCAGAAAATCCATTTCGAGTGCAGGGAGGTCAGATTCCAACAGCATCAGCAGTCCTTTTGTCAGCCTTTTTCAGAGTTTTGCTCAAGTCCCTCAATTTCAGCCAGAATTTACCTGAAATCACAGAAAAACATACAAACTCATAGTAAAGTCTAGAAATGTGAATTTAACATAAAAACTAATGAAAACATCCCTAAAAGTAGCTTGAACTTACTAAAAACTACCTAAAAATAATGCCAAAAAGCGTATAAATTATCCGCTCATCACAACACCAAACTTAAATTGTTGCTTGTCCCCAAGCAACTGAAAATCAATTAGGATAAAAAGAAGAGAATATACTATAAATTTCAAAGTATCAATGAATATTAATTCTAATTAGATGAGCGGGACTTGTAGCTTTTTGCTTCTGAACAGTTTTGGCATCTCACTTTTTCCTTTGAAGTTCAGAATGATTGGCTTCTCTAGGAACTTAGAATTTTGGATAGTGTTATTGACTTTCCTAGTTAAGCATGTTGATTCTTGAACACAGCTACTTATGAGTCTTGGCCGTGGACCTTCATGACACAAGCACATGGTTAGGGACAGCTTGATTTAGCCGCTTAGGCCTGGATTTTATTTCCTTGGGCCCTCCTATCCATTAATGCTCAAAGCCTTGGATCCTTTTACCCTTGCCTTTTGGTTTTAAGGGCTATTGGCTTTTTCTACTTGCTTTTTCTTTTTCTTTCTATATTTTTTTTCGCCATTTTTTTTCAAGCTTTTGCTTTTTCACTCCTTTTTCTTGCTTCAAGAATCAATTTCATGATTTTTCAGATCATCAATAACATTTCTCCTTGTTCATCATTCTTTCAAGAGCCAACAATTTTAACATTCATAAACAACAAGATCAAAAGACATATGCACTGTTCAAACATTCATTCAGAAAACAAAAGTATTGTCACCACATCAATATAATTAAACTAAATTCAAGGATAAATTCGAAATTCATGTACTTCTTGTTCTTTTGAATTAAAACATTTTTCTTTTAAGAGAGGTGAAGGATTAATGGAATTTATTCATAGCTTTAAGACATAGTTACTACATACTAATGATCATGAAGTAGAGACACAAAACATAAATAGACATATAACATAAAAACCGAAAAGCAGAAAGAAATAAGAACAAGGAATGAATCCATCTGAGTGAGGGTGGCGCCTTCTTGAAGATCCAATGGTGCTTTTTGAGCTCCTTTATGTCTCTTCCCTGCTTCTGTTACATGATTCCTAGTAATTTTGGTGTTCCTATCCTTAGTTGCTCCCAATAATTGTGTGGAGGACAATTTATCCCCTGAGGTATCTCAGGGATCTCTTGATTTGCAGTCAAATGTTCTACCACTGAGCTATAAACCCTTTACATGAGTCTTTCCATCTCCCATGACTCAGAGGTGGAAGCTTTTGTCTTCTCTTTTTTTTTTTTGAAGTTTCTCTGGCCTTAGGTGCCATTAATGGTAATGGAAAAGCAAAAAAGCTATGCTTTTACCACACCAAACTTAAAAGATTGCTCGTCCTCGAGCAATAGAAGAAAGAAGAGAAGAAGAAGAAGAAGAAGAGAATATGGTAGAGAGGGAGAGATGTAGGTTCGGCCAAGTGAAGAAGAAGGGGTTGTGTTGTGTGAAAATGAAGTAGAATTGAAGGGTATTTATAGGGAGAGGGGGGAGGTTGCATTCGGCCATTTAGGGTGGGAATGGGTGGGAAAAATGTTTTTGAATTTTGAAGGTAGGTGGGGCTTATGGGGAAGAGTGGATGGATGTGAAGGATGAAGGGTTTTGGGAAAGAGTGTTTATTGGGAAGAGAGATTCAGAGATTGAAGTTGTTGGGAAGTGTGACATGGGGAAGAGTAAAATAAGATTAGGAGGTAAGGTGGGAATATGGTAGGTGGGGATCCTGTGGGGTCCACAGATCCTGAGGTGATCCTGTGGGGTCCACAGGTCCTGAGGTGTCAAGGAATTCCATCCCTGCACCAAATAGGCATGTAAAATGCCTTGGCACACCATTCTGGCGTTTAAACTCCCATTGGTGCACGTTCTGGGCGTTCAACGCCCATGTAAAGCATGTTTCTGGCGTTGAACGCCAGTTTCATGCTTGTTACTAGTGTTCAGCGCCAGCTTTTCTTCTCTGGGCACATTCCTGGCGTTCAACGCCAGAATGTTGCTTGTTTCTGGCGTTCAGCGCCAGAATGGTGCTCTGTTCTGGCGTTGAACGCCGGCCAGATGCATCTTACTGGCGTTGAACACCAGCCTGTGCGTCCTCCAGGGTGTGATTTTTTTCTTCTGCTGTTTTTTGATTCTGTTTTTAATTTTTATGATTTTTTTCGTGACTCCTCATGATCATGTACCTAATAAAACACAAAATAACAATAAAATAAAAATTAGATAAATAAAATTGGGTTGCCTCCCAACAAGCGCTTCTTTAATGTCAATAGCTTGACAGTGGGCTCTCATGGAGCCACAAGGTGATCAGGTCAATGTTGTATAGTGCCAACACCAAACTTAGAGTTTGGATATGGGATCTGAACACCAAACTTAGAGTTTGGTTGTGGCCTCACAACACCAAACTTAGAGTTTGACTGTGTGGGCTCTTCTTGACTCTGAACTGAAAGAAGCTCTTCATGCTTACTCTCTTTTGTCACAGAGGGATGGCCATGTGCTTTAAACACACGGTAGTCCCCATTCAATTGAAGGACTAATTCACCTCTGTTGACATCTATCACAGCTTCTGTTGTGGCTAGGAAAGGTCTTCCAAGGATGATGCATTCATAATCTTCCTTCCTAGTGTCTAAGATTATGAAATCAGCAGGGATGTAAAGGCCTTCAACCTTTACTAGCACGTCCTCTACTAACCCATAAGCTTGTCTCAATGACTTGTCTGCCAATTGCAATGATAACAAGGCAGGTTGTACCTCAATGATCCCCAGCTTCTCCATTACAGAGAGTGGCATAAGATTTATCCCTGACCCTAGATCACACAGAGCTTTTGCAAAGGTCATGGTGCCTATGGTACAATGGATTAAGAACTTGCCAGGATCTTGTTTCTTTTGAGGTAGAGTTTTTTGAATCCAAGGATCCGGTTCACTAATGAGCAAGGGAGGTTTATTTTCCCAAGTCTCATTACCAAACAGCTTGGCATTCAGCTTCATGATAGCTCCTAAATATTGAGCAACTTGCTCTCCAGTTACGTCTTCATCCTCTTCAGAGGAAGAATAGTCTTCAGAGCTCATGAATGGCAGAAGGAGATTTAATGGAATCTCTATGGTCTCTATATGAGCCTCAGATTCCTTTGGATCCTTAATAGGAAACTCCTTCTTGCTTGAGGGACGTCCCAGGAGGTCTTCCTCACTAGGATTTTCGTCCTCCTCCTCCCTAGTGCATTCGGCCACATTGATCACATCAATGGCCTTGCACTCTCCTTTTGGATTCTCTTCTGTATTACTTGGGAGAATACTGGGAGGAGTTTCAATGACTTTCTTACTCAGCTGGCCCACTTGTGCCTCCAGATTTCTAATGGAGGATCTTGTTTCATTCATGAAACTGAAAGTGGCCTTTGACAGATCAGAGACTATATTGGCTAAATTAGAAGTGTTTTGTTCAGAATTCTCTGTCTGTTGCTGAGAAGAAGATGGATATGGCTTACTATTGCTCAGCCTATTGCGTCCACCATTGTTAAAACCTTGTTGAGGTTTTTGTTGATCCTTCCATGAGAAATTTGGATGATTTCTCCATGATGAGTTATAGGTGTTTCTATAAGGTTCACCCATGTAATTAACCTCTGCCATGGCAGGGTTCTCAGGATCATAAGCTTCTTCAGAAGCTGCCTCTCTAGTACTGTTGGATGCATGTTGCCATCCATTCAGATTTTGAGAGATCATGTTGACCTGTTGAGTCAACACTTTGTTCTGAGCCAATATGGCATTCAGAGCATCAATTTCAAGAACTCCTTTCTTCTGAGGTATCCCATTATTAACGAAATTCCTCTCAGAAGTGTACATGAATTGGTTGTTTGCAACCATATCAATGAGTTCTTGAGCCTCTTCAGGCGTTTTCTTTAGGTGAATAGATCCACCTGCAGAATGGTCCAATGACATTTTCGAAAATTCAGATAGACCATAATAGAATATATCTAATATGATCCATTCTGAAAACATGTCAGATGGACATCTTTTGGTCAGCTGCTTGTATCTTTCCCAAGCTTCATAGAGGGATTCACCATCTTTTTGTTTGAAGGTTTGAACATCCACTCTCAGCTTGCTCAGCTTTTGAGGAGGAAAGAATTTATCCAAGAAGGCAGTGACCAGCTTATCCCAGGAGTCCAGGCTATCCTTAGGTTGTGAATCCAACCATATTCTAGCTCTGTCTCTTACAGCAAAAGGGAAAAGCATGAGTCTGTAGACTTCAAGATCAACTCCATTCGTCTTTACAGTCTCACAGATCTGCAAGAACTCAGTTAAAAACTGATAAGGATCTTCAGATGGAAGTCCATAAAACTTGCAGTTTTGTTGCATTAAAGCAACTAGTTGAGGCTTAAGCTCAAAATTATTGGCTCCAATGGCAGGAATGGAGATGCTTCTTCCATCAAACTTGGACGTTGGCTTTGTGAAGTCACCAAGCATTCTCCTTGCATTATTATTATTATTTTCGGCTGCCATCTCCTTCTCTTGTTCGAAAATTTCTGAAAGGTTGTTTCTGGATTGTTGTAATTTAGCTTCTCTTAATTTTCTCTTCAGAGTCCTTTCAGGTTCTGGATCAATTTCAACAAGAGTGCCTTTTTCCCTGTTCCTGCTCATATGAAAGAGAAGAAAACAAGAAAAGAAAGAGGAATCCTCTATGTCACAGTATAGAGATTCCTTTATGTTAGTAGAAGAAGAAAGGGGATAGAAGAATGGAGATGGAGATTCGGATTTTTGGATGATGAGAGGTGAAGAGAAGTGTTAGTAATTAAATAATTAAATAGAAGAAGAAAAGAGAAGGGAAATTTCGAAAATAATTTTGAAAAAGAGGTTAGTAATTTTCGAAAATTAGAAATAAAATGTAATTAAGATTTAAAACATGAAACAATTAGTTAATTAAAAAGAACTTTTGAAAAAGGGGTGAGATATTTTCGAAAATTAGAGAGGGAAAAGTAGTTAGGTGGTTTTGAAAAAGATAAGAAACAAACAAAAAGTTAGTTAGTTGATTGAAAAAGATTTGAAATCAAATTTGAAAAAGATAAGAAGATAAAAAGTTAGATAAGATATTTTGAAATCAAATTTTTAAAAAAGATAAAATTTTTGGAAAAGATAAGATAAAAGATAAAAAGATCTAATTTTTAAAATGACTTGACTAACAAGAAACTACAAGATAAGATTCTAGAACTTAAAGATTGAACCTTTTCTTAACAAGAAAGTAACAAACTTCAAATTTTTGAACCAATCACATTAATTGTTAGCTAATTTTCGAAAATATGATATAAAGATAAGAAAAAGATTTTGAAAATATTTTGAAAAAGATTTTTGAAATTTTTGAAAATTAAAAAAAAATGAAAAAGATATGATTTTTGAAAAAGATTTTGAAAAGATAAGATTTTTAAAATTGAAATTTTGACTTGACTTGTAAGAAATAACTAATTTTAAAAATTTTTGACCAAGTCAACCCAAAATTTCGAAAATTTGGAGGGAAATAAGGAAAATATATATTTTTTATTTTTGAATTTTTAATTATGAGAGAGAAAAACACAAAAATGACCCAAAACATGAAAATTTTGGATCAAAACACAAGATGCATGCAAGAACACTATGAATGTCAAGATAAACACCAAGAACACTTTGAAGATCAAGATGAACATCAAGAACATAATTTTGAAAAAATTTTGATGCAAAGAAAACATGCAAGACACCAAACTTAGAAATCTTTAATGCATGGACTCTAACAAACGAAAAATGCATATGAAAAACAACAAACAACACAAAACAAGAAATCATCAAGATCAAACAAGAAGACTTGTCAAGAACAACTTGAAGATCATGAAGAACACTACGAATGCATGGAGTTTTCGAAAAATGCAAGAAAAATTTTTAAAGCATGCAATTGACACCAAACTTAAAATTTGACTCAAGACTCAAACAAGAAACGCAAAATATTTTTTATTTTTATGATTTTCAAATTTTTTGTATTTTTATTTTATTTTTTTCGAAAATATTCTTTGAAAAAAAAACGAAAATTAAAGAAAAATTTTTGAAAACTTTTTGAAAAGAAAATTACCTAATCTGAGCAACAAGATGAACCGTCAGTTGTCCATGCTCGAACAATCCCCGGCAACGGCGCCAAAAACTTGGTGGACGAAATTGTGATCACATCAATATAGTATTTTTTGTTGTTGTTTGGAATCATTATTATGGCACTTATGTGTGGACACAACTCCGTTCAACTAACCAGCAAGTGTACTGGGTCGTCCAAGTAATACCTTACGTGAGTAAGGGTCGATCCCACAGAGATTGTTGGTATGAAGCAAGCTATGGTCACCTTGTAAATCTCAATTAGGCAGATTAAATAGTTTTGGGTTTCGAAAATTAATAATAAAAAGAAAATAAAAGGGATAGAAATACTTATGTAAATTAATAGTGGGAATTTCAGATAAGTGTATGGAGATGCTGTGCTCCTCTTGAATCTCTACTTTCCTGTTACAGTCATCCAATCCTTCCTACTCCTTTCCATGGCAAGCTGTATGTAGGGCATCACCGTTGTCAATGGCTACATCCCATCCTCTCAGTGAAAACGTTCCTATGCTCTGTCACAGCACGGCTAATCATCTGTCGGTTCTCAATCAGGTTGGAATAGAATCCCTTGATTCTTTTGCGCTTGTCATCACACCCAGCCTTCAGGAGTTTGAAGCTCGTCACAGTCATTCAATCCCAGAATCCTACTCGGAATACCATAGACAAGGTTTAGACTTTCCGGATCCTCATGAATGCCGCCATCTATCTAGCTTATACCACGAAGATCCTGTTGGGGAATCTAAGAGATATGCGCCCGGCCTAGAGTAGAACGGAAGTGGTTGTCAGTCACGTGCGTTCATAGGTGAGAATGATGATGAGTGTCACGGATCATCACATTCATCAAGGTTAAGTGCAACGTATATCTTGGAATAAGAATAAAAGAGAATTGAATAGAAAGTAATAGTAATTGTATTGAAACTTGAGGTACAGCAGAGCTCCACACCCTTAATCTATGGTGTGCAGAAACTCCACCGTTGAAAATACATAAGTAAAAGGTTCAGGCATGGCCGAATGGCCAGCCCCCATGATCTGAGAACTAATCGTCCCAAGATGTCTAATACACTAGTAAAAAGTCCTATTTATAATAAACTAGCTACTAGGGTTTACATGAGTAAGTAATTGATGCATAAATCTACTTCCGGGGCCCACTTGGTGTATGTATAGGCTGAGCTTGATCTATCCACGAGCTGAGGCTTTTCTTGGAGTTGAACTCCGAGTTATGACGTGTTTTGGGCGTTCAACTCCGGATCATGACGTTTTTCTGGCGTTTAACTCCAGACAGCAGCATGTACTTGGCGTTCAACGCCAAGTTACGTCGTCAATTTCCAAATAAAGTATGGATTATTATATATTTCTGGAAAGCCCTGGATGTCTACTTTCCAACGCCGTTGAGAGCGCGCCAATTGGAGTTCTGTAGCTCCAGAAAATCCATTTCGAGTGCAGGGAGGTCAGATTCCAACAGCATCAGCAGTCCTTTTGTCAGCCTTTTTCAGAGTTTTGCTCAAGTCCCTCAATTTCAGCCAGAATTTACCTGAAATCACAGAAAAACACACAAACTCATAGCAAAGTCCAGAAATGTGAATTTAACATAAAAACTAATGAAAACATCCCTAAAAGTAGCTTGAACTTACTAAAAACTACCTAAAAACAATGCCAAAAAGCGTATAAATTATCCGCTCATCATGGGTCTAGATCTGGGCCAGAGGCACAAAGTTGGCCCAGACTTGGCACAACTCTCGGGTCCTTGACATGGATGCTGCAGCAGTGCATCGACGCGTATGCGTCATGTGCACGTGCGCGTGCATCACCCTCTCTTCTCTCTCTTTTTTTTTAAAGAAGCTTAGAACAAAAACAGGGCACTCTCCTAATCTACAAGCATTCTAAAACAATCAAAAATAAATTTAACAACAAATCTTTTTTTTTGAAACTTTTTTAAATACAAAACAAACAAAATTCTACACCTCAAGCAAAATACAACTTAATAACAACTACTCTAATCAAAACATGAATTTCACAAACAACCTATCAATAAAAGCAAAATGTATAAGAGTATAGAAAATAAGAAAAACTACCTACAATGGCAACTCAATTCATTCATTGATTATATTTACAAGAGAATGGAAAGAGTTTACCATGGTGGGGTGTCTCCCAAATTCAAAATCAATGGCTCCAAGCTTTGATGAAGTCCTACACAAGCTAAGGGCTCCCACAAGTGATCTTCATATATACTCGGATCCCAAATCTTGTTTCTACACCCATCTTCAAGTTGATCAAGACAATTCCATTTGGGTGGCAAGTGATCCGAATTCTCAAGTAAACACCAAGGCATCCTCCTAGACCCTTTTAGTTGAGAATTATACCAACCATTGCACTTAGAATTTAAATTTCTAACCATAAAGAACCTTGATTGGCATTTCCACCCACTAATCAATTTTGCTTTTGCTCTTAACCCCACAAAGAGCTCTAAATTGCCCATCCATCTCAATCAAACCATATTCAAGTGGAAAAGTAAAGATTAAAGATAAGAATTTTACCCACTTGAATATTATGTTGGATGATGTTTATACCCTGGGTCGAGCTGACCGACCCGGGATGTTTAGCGACAAGGCGACCGACCTCTTCAGGTCAGACTATCCGACCTCTTCTCAAAGGGCTCGGCCAAATCGACAGGAAAGCCCAATAAAGGGTCCAAATAGAGGAACACAACCCAAATCCAGAGGCAATCCCAGCCTACAAAGATAAAGGCGGTTCCATTGAAGATAAGCTGACCTCACCCAAAAGATAAGATAAGATAAGATAAGATAACTAACTTATCTTATCTAGAAAGGTCACTTCTCACCATTAGAAATACACTAGAGCACCCAGGTATAACTCATACTCTGATTCTACTCAATACCTACTTAATACTCTTGCTAACTTAAGCATCGGAGTCCCTTGCAGGTACCCCCCACCCTCCGGGGACAAAGGAATCAGCACCACCACCAAGTCCAACAAGTCGGACACAATAGCTCCGGCCGTCTCCCACCAGCCAAACACGTTAGCATCGACCAGCATAGAAGATCTCATCTGAGATCGACCTCCAGTTTCAGGTAACCCTCGGAACAGATGGTGACTTAGGAACGGACGTCACCAATGGTCTTGTAAGTTCCACTCTCTTGTGCTCTTCTTTGATTACCTCCACCTCTTCACAAGCTTCCTCAATTTCAACCTCATCCTCTTGGTAGCTTCCTTCAAATTCAGCCTCTTCTTCATTGCTTACCAAGGGCATGGGAGGTTGTGCATCTTCTTCTTTGATCTCAATTTCAAGCCCAAGAGGAGAGGATTCAATTATAGATAATAAATTCTCAATGATTGAATCCATCTCTTTATCAACCTCTTCCAATCTTTTATCACTCATAATATGCCTTGGAGGTTGTGCACTATCCTCCTTAACATCAATTTCAAGTTCATTGGAAGAAGGTTCAACAACTTCCATAAAATCTTCAACAACATCACTTGGTGTAGAAGTGTTCTCATGCTTGAAATTCACCTCTTATTCAACTTCGCCTAGGTCTTCAACCACTTCTTCTTCGTTCACAATCTTTTCCTCTTCCACTTGTGACAATTCTTACTTCAATTCCTCTTCTTCACCTTGAAGCTTCAAGTTCACTCCCTCACTAAGCTCTTTGGTTACTTTCCCACATTTAACAATGGAAGTGCCTTGATCGTGTAAGCTTAGGAAGGATGAGTATATGTTGCTAACGGCTTCCGCCATGGTAGCCATCTTGGCTTCTAACTCCTTGAACTCCTTTTGATTCTCTTCTTGCCTTCGAATGTAACAACTAACACATTCTTGGAGAGAATCATCCATTGGAGGTGGTGTGGAAAAAGAAGGTTCATTGTTTGGGAGGGAAGTTCCATAATTGGAAGTTGGTTCATCTTGGTAAGGGTATGGAGGTGGTATATATTGAGGTGGTTTTTTAGATTAATTATGTTGGAATGGTGGTGGTTCCATGTATGGTTCATATGGTTCGTAGGGTGGTTGGTATGATGGATAAGGATTAGGGTCATATGGAGGTGGTTGGTGGTAGGGGGCTTGTGAGTAAGGTGGTTCAAAATTATGTTGGGGAGGTGGTTCATAGGCATATGGTGGTGGTTGTTGACAATCACAATAAGGGTCACCACATCCATTAGATTGATATACATTAGGATTGAAATTATACCCATAAGAAACCGGAGGTTGTGGTTGCCAAGAAGGTTGATCACTCCTTTGAGGCTCCTCCCATCTTTGATTGTTCCCAAATCCTTGATGTATGTTGTCATTGTAGCTTCCATTCCCTACAACATAATTTGAACCAAACTCATAGCCAAAGTGGTGAGAATTCATGATGGCAAATAAAAACAAATGCTAACAAAATAAGCAACAAGTCCTAAACCTAACAAAAACTAGCACACAAGCAAAAGACAAATATATTCACATATTCACAATAGCCAATAACATAACACCATTGTAATTCCCCGATAATAGTGCCATTTTAATGTTCAGTTTCTTGTACGGTTTAGAATTTCCTCAATTGAATAAAATCTCATTGCAAGTATAGTTCTAAACCAACAAAAAATCCTCACATGCAAAAATATTGGTTGTCACAAGTACAAACCCCAATAAAAATTAATCGAAGTATTTAAACTCTGGGTCGTCTCACAAAGAATTGTAATGAAGTGATCAATTATTGGCTATGAAGATGCAAGGGGGGGTTTGATTTTCAATGGGCAAGAAGATAAATGACAAGAAAGGTAAATGAACAATTAACTAATAAAAGAAAGGGGAAAATACTCTTGGCTAGACATAGGTAATTGAGATCACCATCCTTGTCTACAAACCATATATTGACAATTATGAGGAACCAAGCTCATTAAGTCTACCTCCAAGAGCTTTAAGTACGTAATATCTACTCCTAAGCTTGAGGTACGTCAAATGGCTTGATCAACATCAACCCGTAAGTCCATACCTATCTACTAATTAGATTAGTAGTGGGTTAGTGTCAATGGGTATCAAATTGATCACCAAGAGCTCTCAAATCACCAATTCATTGGGACCCAATGACTCAAGGTCACTCAATTCCCTTAGCATAGGCCAAGAGTAAAGAAAATTACTCAAAAACTAGAGGAAACATTTCATCAAACACCTAGTGTGCAATAAAAGTAAACATCACAAAATGCAAGAATTAATGAAATCCATAACTAATACAAGCAAGAGATCAACAATAGCAATTAAGGTAAACATAAAAAGACATAGAAACATGAAATTGCATTAAAAAAAAATTAAAATCAACAAGAGTTCATAACCATAAAAATGGCAAAATAAGAAAATTACCAATAAGAACTAGAAGAACAAAGGTGTAACAACAAGAAATTCAAAGAAAAAACTAAATCAAAACAAGAATTGAAAGATGAATTTGAGAGAATTAAACCTAAACTACCCTAAATTCTAGAGAGAATGGAGAGCTTCTCTCTCTAGAATTCTACCCTAAAACATGATGAAAACTAAACTATGACTACTTGGTTCATCTCCCATTCAATCTTTGGATTCAATAGCATCAGAAATGAGTTGGATTGGGCCCAAAATGAGCTAGAAATTTCTGGCCACGAGTTGCTTAAAGTGGACCCACGTTGATCCATCGACGCGTGTGCGTCATGTGCACGTACGCGTCTCTAGAGGTCAGGAAACTATGTCAAATTTTATATAATTTTGAAGCCTCGAATGTTAGCTTTCCAACGAACTAGAACCGCCTCATTTGGATCTCTGTAGTTCAAGTTATGATTGATTGAGTGCGAAGAGGTCAGGATTGACAGCTTTGCGGTTCCTTCATTTCTTCATGAGTTCTCACACTTTGCATGCTTTTCCTTCATTCCTTCAATCTAATCTTTGCCTCCTAAACTTGAAATCACTTAACAAACATATCAAGGCATCGAATGGAATTAAAGTGAATTAAATTTAGCTATTTTAGGGGCTAAAAAACATGTTTTCACACTTAAGCACAAATTTAGGGATAATTACAAAACCATGCTATTTCATTGAATAAATGTGAGAAAAGTTGATAAAATCCCCCAAATTAAGCACAAGATAAACCACATAATTGGGGTTTATCAATAATCATCTTAGAGTTTCTCACCAAGATGTTCTAGCCAACATTTGTGAAAACATCTTCCTCATGAATGGTGTCACTCCCACTCATAAAGCTCTAGGTCCTTCCCATGCACAACTTCACCATATCATCATACATATCTTGCTGCCCTAAAGTAGTTCTTATCAAAGGATCATCCTCAGTGATACCTTGGTTCTATATGCCATTCTCAACAAAATTTAAATCTCTTTTGCTTATCTAATGATGCACCACATGTTTGATTGCATTAAAAGTGATAAGAATGTTTTACTTCCATATGGAATGTTTTTGACATGCATCTTTGAATATTTTGGTGTTGATCTAAGCAATGAGCCTGAGGAGAATAAAATTTCATCACTTAAAGGTGGTGGTGTAGTAAAGTAATCCAAAGGAAAAAGCTCTAAAACCACCAAGGATACGGTCATGGAAGAAACTGAAGATGAAAGCATCCCTCCTCATTCGGTTGCAGGCACTTTTAGCTCACACAAATACTTGATTAATGGGATTGTTAAAGATGTGCTTCAAGAATTTGTTAATATGACCAAACAAATGGTCAGTTCCAGCCAACAATCTCGGAGACTTGCACTCCAAAATGAGAAATCTTTGCTAAAGTCTCAAAGTAGAGTTGAAGTACTTCTAAAGTACTTTGACTCACTAGATGAGGATCAAGTATTGACTGAGCCAGAGGAAGAAAATTTGGAAATTGAGGATGGAAGCTCTGATGCCTAGTATTTGTCCCCTGCTGCTGCTAAAAGACTAATATGTTGTTGTTATTTTTGAATTTCATTGAAACTCTACTTTACTATTTTTTAGCTTTCTGGACACTATTTTAAATACTATCTATTTTGGGTTAATTGTAATAGCACTAGATTATTAACTCGGTCATTAACATGATTGCTCAGTTGCTATTTTGGTCTGCTTGTTGATCTAATTCTTGCAGGTTACCCTCCTTGATAACAAAAGGTGGAGATAGAAAAATAAATTGAAAGTGACTGTCTAAAGTGGCTACCTCGGTTGCCTCTGATTCGTGAATTGTGATAAACTATTTGAAACATGAGAGCTGCTTAGAATATGATGGATGAAGCTGCTGCTTATAATTTGAAATTTTCTTGAATTCACAGCTTGACATTTATTAAGATATAATAGGATTAGCTTAGATTTATGCTTGTTTTCAAGACTGATTGATAAATTGGATAAAAGCCTTGAAAATATTTGAATGTTTGGCATTTTTTGTGAATAATATCTTAGTATCAGGTTGCAAAAAGCTAACATTCAGGGGGAGCTTGGAAATCAAAAGAAAGGGGGAGCCTCGTGATACTGAAAATATCAAAGGAAAGTTTTCTAAAAACCCCACTCATTTTACTTTCAATTCATTTTAATGTTTGTCATAAAGGGGGAGATTGTTGAGTTTAGTCAACTAAACCATGATTAAGATGATGAATAAATATTATTGGGTTAATTATTAATTATTTAATATTATTTAATTTAGTGTACAGGAAATTAAAAAGTTAGCCCAAGAAGCTAATACCCAAGTCCAAATGCACACACAATGGTCCAAGAAAATAACTCTGCTATCATCACAATTTCTTCCGTTAGAAATAAATCAAGCCTCTAGTCAAATGAAGGAAGTTAAATCTGGCCCAAATAAAGTTCCAAGCCCAATTCAGTGGCCATACCTAAATCAATCTCACTTCAACCAAGTCACTAATCGGGTAAACAAATTAAAATTCATTTGAAACATTTTTCTTCACCCACCAAACCAAATTCTCTCTTCTCTCTCTTTCTTTTCTTTTCTATCACATCACTCTTTGTACCAAGAAGAAAGAAAAAGAAAATCTCTGGAGCTAGGGTAAAGAGAAGAACGAAAAACTTGTTTCTATTCATAAGCAAGAAGAAAAAGAAAAATGGACTACAATCGAGGAAGATCTCAACGTAACAGAAGATCACAAAAGGTTTTTTTTTCATTTGTACTTCACCAAGAAACCGCGAAAGAAATTCTCTGAGTCTCGAGCACCATTCAAGAAACTATAAAGATAGTGAAGTCAAAAGCATGCAGTGGTTCATCAATGGCCAAGAAACAAACTTAGGGCCAAAGCAAAGATCAATGGCCTGAATTCAAGAAGATTGAAGAAAAAAGATGAAAGAGAAAGGTACGGTTGCATGTCAATGCCTCGGTCTTCTCTCTCTCCTCTGACCATGCTGTTGTGAATCCTGATTGTTGAAGAAGAAGACAAACTAAGTGCTAAAGATGGTTCAAGCCCTGGAAGCTTCACTCCTCTATAATAGGGGTGAATGGCCAATGATTGATTGCAAGAGAGAAAGAGCAATAGTTTTGGTCTCTATACCTCCCTGAGCTATTCTTATTCTTCTCCTTCATAGTTTTCATTTTGTAGTTCTTTTTCTCAATTTAGTCTGTCTGAGTTTCATTGAAAAATAAATAAATATGGTGAGGTTTGTAAGAAAAAACCAATGATAGAAAAAAGGCAGAGAGCTAGACTTGGAGAAGAAACCTAAGTTATTTTAAAAAATCCTTTGTTAATATTTCTGTTTTGTGTCATGATCTTGAGGAGATTTTCTTACAAGTTAGGTTAGCACTTTACAGTTGAAAGTTATGGTGAGTCCTAGTCAAGTTCAGGTTGGGTTAGAATCTGGACATGTTCCAGATAGGATTGGGGTATATCCTAGGGAGAATTGGTGATTGTAATCTATTAAAAAGATAGTGAAAATTCCATCATTGTTGTGATGGATACTGGATGTAGGTTACATTGCACTGGGTAGCCGAATCAGGATACATTTATGTGTCGTTCTGTACTCTTTTCTTTGTTACTAGTTCTGCAATACAGAAGACAAAAATAAAGTATCTACTGAATTGTCTACTCAGACACGTTTCATTATAACAATTCTTACAAACAACTCTGTTTTGACTCCTACCACGCTAGGAGACAAAATCTAAGTATCTCCTGTGTTCACTCTAAAGGAAGCAAAGGTACAAGCCAAGTTAAAAGGAGGCCAACATTCAACCCTCCTTCTCTTAGCCATTGATTATCATGTTGATGATATCTAAAATTGCACTTTGACACTTGTTAGTGTTGTAGTAATATTAGAGAGACAATAATTTAAAATTACTTTTTAATTTAATATTTATAAATTTATGTATGTAATCAGGCACGGACCCAAACTTATGAATGGGGGGCACTTGCCTCAGTCTCATTTCATATTTTTAAACCAATATATATATATATATATATATATATATATATATATATATATATATATATATATAATATGTCCCGATTTTAAATTTTAAATGACTCCACTACAAATAAACTAAGCCCAATTATTAAAAGTCCAAACCCATTTTATCATTTTATCTTCTTCTGTTTTCAAATCCTAGCCGTCACTCATTTATTCTCTTAAACCCTTTTCTTAGTTTCATGATTTCAACCTTCTTTCTCTATTCCTTGTCTAGTGGTCATCTTAGGGATGGCAACGGATCCCCATGGGGGCGGGGACATGCCCCGACCCCGCCCCCACCCCCAATATCTGTCCCCGTCCCCATGATGGGTAACGGGGACCCCATATCCGCCGAGGACTTGGGTCTCTGTGGATATCCACGGATTTTTATAAAAATTAATAAAAATTGAAAGAAATAAAAAAAATTAGAGAAAATCAAAGATAATCCTCAATTGCCATTACAAACATAATATCCATAGTTTTTAAAGACTTAAATAACAATAACAACAAACATAAACATCCAAACATATCCACAAACAACCAAATATTACATAAACAACCAACCATATTCATAAACAACCAAATAAAGTTCATGACATCATAAAAACATAATTCCACCATCTCAATTTTCCTTTCATCCTGTAATGGTAGTGATGGTAGATTTCGACTTACTTGAATCCTACATCGACAAGAAAATAATTTAAAGTTAAAATCATATAATAACTCAATAAGTCAATAATATAAAATCACTTTAATTCCAATCATGAATCAAAATATTCTCAATCATGAATCAAAATCACTTTAATTCCAAATCAAATAAAATAAAATCTGTGAGTTATAAATCATGAAATTAACAATTGCTATTCATGTAACTGAAGAGATGGATGAATATTCCTTAAGCATACTTCAAAGAAAATCAACAGAATTAGAAAATCAATAAATATATATGTTATTAATCTCGTCAACATTATGTTTATAATGCCTACTTTGATGCTAATTTTCTTTAGACATGACAATCCATCATTATAATTAGTAGTATTAGAAGAGTGCACGCTAAAAGACAAACACTCCACATGACTTTTGGCTCAACTAAATTTAAAGTTTCTATCTAATCCACATATATAAATTATTACAAACGAACTATTTAAAAAAATAAAAATTAGGCATTCAAATAACTATTCATCTTTATGAATCAAAATCACTTTAATCCCAAATCAAATAAAATAAAATCTGCGAGTTACAATTGTCAAAATCACTTCAGAAGACATAAATGCTAAAATTCAAAATTGATACATAAAATTAATAATTGCTATTCATGTAACTGAAGAGATGGATGAATATTTTTTAAGCATGCTTCAAAGGAAGTCAACAGATTTAGAAATTGCATGTCGATAATTCGATATCAAACCAGGGTGAATGTTGCAAATTTTTTAGATTCAAAAATCACATTGATCTGGTAATAATCACCAGAAAATTATAAAAAAAATTAAAATACCAAAATAGAAATTAGAATCACAAATTTAGAACTCAGAACCTAATTATCCAAATTTAAAAATTCAGAATCAAATAACCCTAAATCGAAATCAGAATCAGAAACCTAATTGCCCTAAATCAAAAATTTAAAATCAAATCAACCCTAAATAGAAATCATAACCAGAAAATTCAGAACTCTAAACTTAATTACTCTAAATCAGAAATCCAGAATCAAATCAATCCTAAATAGAACTCAACAACAAAAATTTCAAAGTCACAAGACTGACTTACCTGACGGAGAAAAAGAGCAGACCAGTGAAGAGCTGAAGACCAGCGATGAGGAGAGGACGACGTGGCCACCACAGTGAGATCGAGACCTGCAATGAGCGATCGAGCCACTCAGAGGTTGGGAGGCGGCGCTGAGGAGAGGAGACACGAAGGAGAGGAGAGGAGAGGGTTCGGTGATATTCAAGAAGGAGAGGAGAGGAGACGCGGCAGTCAGCGGTCGGCGGTCGGCGATGTTCAAGGAGATGAGACGAGACAAGATTGATGGTTTCACGGTGAAGAGTGAAGAGGAGAGGAGTTTTTGGTCTCTGAAGCAGCAGTAAAGTGTGAGCACTAAGCAGTGAGTATAATGTGACGATGGCTAGGTTTTCTTTCTCTAACAATGAATCACAAATGTTATATATATACTAAGGGCATTTTTGTCTTTTCATATACACGGAGATTAAACGGGTCTCCACGGGGCAGGGACCTTTACCTCCGCCCCCGCCCCGTTTATTATACGGGGCCCCGTCCCCCGTCCCCGCGGGTAGAAATTGCCCCCCATACCTGTCCCCTGATGGGTAAATTCCCGCGGGTACCCACCCCGCTGGGAATTTTTGCCATGCCTAGGTCATCTTCTCTTTATCAAAAGGTAAATTTTAAATTCTCTATTTTATTTTATATAGCTCTTTATGACTTTATGTATCTTTCAATTTCATTGTTTCTCTTTTTAATATTTTCAATTGCAAATTTTAATTCAAACAATTATAGTTTAGGTATTAATCTATTTTTTATTCTCTTTATGAATTTATATATTTTATTTTATTCTCAATTTAGTGATCCTTATTATTTATTTGTTTCTCTTTCGTTCTATTCTATTATATGTAATTATATTGCATATAAATTTTTAAAAGTGAATTGATCAATTTACTAATTAGAATATATATATATTTTTTTTAGAAATAATAATGGAAAAATATTTCAAAAGAAAGCTATCACTAGAATCTGAACTCACTCCATTAGTATCTTCTAATAAAAAAAAGTTCTTAGAACTCAATGTGAAAAATTTGGTAACTGATCCTGGATAACGACCCAAAATTTCAAATTATGATCCAAATGACAGAGATGAAGTTAGACGAGCTTATTTGCAAAAAGGCCTTTGTCAACAAAGAGAACATGATTTTTCACAAATATATTTTGAAACTTCTCTCCGTAGATTTAATGCTGGTTGGTTTGATGAATTTGGCAATTGGTTGAAATATAGTATTTTAAAAGATGATATCTTTTGTCTATGTTGCTATCTTATGAAACCTGATAGTGCGAGTGGTGATGCTTTTGTAAAAGAGGACTTTTCAAATTGGAAAAAGAATAAGCGATTACAAACACATGTTGGAAATCATGATAGTGCTCATAATCAAGCTCAAAGAAAATGCGAAGCACTCATGAAGCTAAAGCAACATATTAAAGTTGTTTTTCAAAAGCATTCAGACCAAACTAAAAGAGATTACCGAATTCACTTAACAGCAACAATTGAGTGCATTAGGTTCTTATTGCGACAAGGATTGGCCTTTCATGGTGATGATGAATCGCATAATTCAAACAATCAAGGTAATTTTTTGGAGCTTCTTGACTTTCTCATAATACAGAGATTGATCGTGTTTTCAAAAATGCCCGTGGAAACCTTAAGCTAGTAGCACCTAAAATTCAAAAAGATATTGTTAGAGCTGCTGCAAGTGAAACTACTAAAGTTATTATTGATGATCTTGGAGATGATTTATTTGTTGTTTTAGTTGATGAAGCTCGAGACATTTCTGTTAAAGAGCAAATGGCTGTTTGTTTGTGGTATGTGAACAAAGAAGGGATTATAATAGAGTGATTTCTTGGCCTTGTCCATGTTTCTAGAACAAATGTGTTGTCGTTAAAAGTAGCTTTAGAATCTTTATTAGCAAAGCATAATTTAAGCTTAACAAAGAATACATGGACAAGGTTATAATGGAGCTACTAATATGCAGCGAGAATTTAATGGCTTAAAAAGTTTGATAATGAAAGAAAATGATTGTGCTTTTTATGTTCATTGTTTTGCTCACCAACTTCAATTAGCACTTGTGGTTATTGTAAAGAACGGGTCGAAATTGCACTACTTTTTAATTTGCTTGCTAGTTTGTGCAATATTGTTAGAGCTTCTTGTAAACATAAAGACATGCTTCGTGAAAGTCAAATACAAAAGACAATTGTTGCATTATAAAATGGAGATGTTTCTAGTGGGCATGGCTTAAATCAAGAAACAACATTGAAAATGGCAGTGATACTCGATGAGGCTCACATTATGGTACAATACTTCGCTTGATTTCTATTTTTTCTTCCGTGGTAGAAGTTCTTGAAGTCATTGAGGAAGATGGAAATAATCCTGAACAAAAAGCTGAAAGATGTCAATTATTGAATCATATTCAATCTTTTGAATTTGTATTCAATTTATATTTGATGAAAAATATATTAGGAGTTACTAATGAGTTGTCTCAAACTCTACAAAGAAGTAATCAAGACATTATAAATTCTATGACATTGGTTAAAGTGTCCAAGCAACGATTGCAAAGTATAAAAGACGATGGTTAGTCCTCTTTGCTCAATGAAGTTTCACTATTTTGTGATAGTCACAATATTCTTGTTCCAAATATGAATGACATATTTGTAACACAAGGAAGATCAAGGCGCAAAATCCAAAAGGTCTCAAACTTGCATCATTTTTAAGTTGAATTATTTTATATAGACAACTTCAAGAGCTTAACAATCGTTTTACAGAGGTAAATATCGAGCTACTTCTTTATATAGCTTGTTTGAATCCAAGTGACTCGTTTTTTGCGTTTGATAAGGAGAAGTTGCTTCGTTTAGCTGAATTTTATCCACGTGAATTTTCTTCTACTCAACTTTTGGCACTTGATAGTCATCTTGAGAATTTTATATTGGATATGCGTCTTGATGATCAATTCTCAAACATAAATGGAATCAGTGGACTATCTCAAAAGTTAGTTGAGACAAAAAAGTATATTGTTTATCCATTGGTATTTCTTCTGTTGAAATTAGCTTTGATTCTACCTGTAGCAACGATATCAGTTTAGAAAACATTTTCTGCTATGAATATCATAGAGAGTCGACTTCGTAATCGGATGGAAGATGAGTGGTTGAATGATTGTTTGATTACATATATAGAAAGAGAGACATTCAATCAAGTTGATAATGAAACAATTATTCAACATTTTCAAAATATGAAACAAGAAGAAAAGTACCTTCAAGATTTGAAGCGAAAAAAGTTAGCAGCTAATGTAATTTTTGATTTTTTTGGTATTCGAATAATTAATGTGCACTTTTATATTTTTAAATTTAAATTTATATATTTTAATAATAATGTGTATTATTTTTGCCTCCTGAACATAAATTTTTTTAGGTCCGTCATTATTACATACGTGTTATGTCTAATATTACTTATTTATTATAACAGTACAAAAATAATTAATAAATATAAAATAAAATATTTTTGAGCTAATATGGATTAATTTCTATTTCTTCACAAATATTTTTACAGTTTTATTATGACCAATCCGATAATATATTTATGACAAGTGATATGTGGCACACCAATATACTAAGCACTATAAAAAAAAAGTTTAAAATGGCATTTGTATTACGGCGGTTTCATAATATTTAGATATTGCGTCGTTTCTTGTTGTTGCCATAATTGATTCGTATTTTGTGGCGGTTTTCGGTAATTCTGGCGGATTTGAACCGCCATTGTCATTAACTATATTTAAAATGCAAAAATTGACCAAACCCTCATTTCAAAAACGCTAACCTGTATCACCGTGTTCGAGCAAAAAGTTGAAACACTACATGATCTCCTCCTGCGTTCTCCTTCGACGGCGATCTTCTCTGGTGATATCTCTTCCAGCGAAGATCTCCTCCAACAGCGATCTCCTCCGGCGATGTCTGCTCCAGCGACGATCTCCTCCTGCGACGTCTGCTCCAGCGACGATCTCCCTCCTCCGACGCCTCCTCCAGCGACGATCTCCCTCCTCCGACGTCTCCTCCAGCGACGATCTCCTCCGGCTTCCTCCTTGTCGTCCTGTGTCCTCTCTGCCAAATCTTCAGTGTCTCCCTTTTGTTCTGGATCAGCAGGTCAGCTCGCTACTTTTCACATTCTAGGGTTCAAAAGTATGAATTATTTCTCTCCTTTGCTAGATTTTTTACAAATTCGATTGAAACATGAGAGTGTGTGAATACGTGGATATAAATTCCTTGTGATTTTCGTTGTTATTCATTTGGTACTGGTTTTTAAGCTTTTTTGAATTTGTTATTATTGGAGAAAAGTAAAACTGTGTATTTTGATTTTCTTATTTTTTTCAATGTGCTGTGAGGTTTTGGTAGTGTGTTTGTGTTTTAGGTTGTAAATACTAAGTGGAGTATGTGAGAATGGCGCAGGGAAGTGGAAAAGCTTTGGTGTCACTTATAAACCAGGTATTAGATCTGGCAAAGATTGAAGCTGGTAAGCTGGAGCTTGAACCTTCGCTGTTTGTCGTGCATGCTGTTTTGGATGATAAAATATACATTAAAATATACAACAATATTGTTATTACCTGCTTTAACATCCCTTTTTGGTTGTCTTCTCATCCTTGCAGAAGAAATGGACTGGGACAATAATGGACAAGTCACTATCAGGGAGTTCCTCTTCGGTTTCATCAAATGAGTTGGAATTGATGCAGATGAATAGATGCATGATGCATTGTGTAAGAACAGATATACTTCTAAGAGGATTGCTTTAATTTCTATGATGCTGAATGTTTGAGTGTAAAGTTTTTCATTTTCTTAAAAGTGTGTTGGATAGATACAGAATTTGATTGTGGCAATGAATCAAGAAAAAAAAAGAAAAAGGAAAAGGATGTGTATAGATAGATATATGTAGTCTGAGTCCTGCTTCATCACAAAGTAACACTGATACATCAAACTTTCTGTTATATACAACCTTCATAGACAATAAACTTACAGAATAGATAAAACATGGAGAGACAAAGAAGAAAATGTATGTTTTACGAAATTTAGTTTCCATTTTGGTTACTCCATTGTGTTCTGTAACTTCTTACTGTATTCCTAGAGCTTGGATTCTTCTAATGAGTGACAAAGAAATTGCATTTCTTTCTCTCCATTCTTCCCTGCTCTCTTTGTTCAGTTCGACGAGTAAGCTGTCCTTGCCATCAAGGATGCTTACAATTTGCCTCATGCTTGGCCTTAATTGTGGGTCACAGCGGGTGCATGCGATTCCCAGTCTTATCAATCTCAGCAGTTCTTTCTCATTGTACTCTCCATTGAGTCTTTTGTCTGCTAATTCCTTCCAATTGGCATAATACCACCATTTTGAAACAGTTTGATGTCAATTAGATCGCCGAACCACATGGCGCAGCCACTGCCTCCTCCTCTTATGTCTGAATTGGCATAAGCCATACAAGAGCAGTTCTTCAAACACAAATTTCTGCATTCATCTAAATTAATATTCTCATGCAGCTTAGTATGCTGAGTATCTGGCACTTTCAAGCCTGTATATTTAACAAACACATCAGTGCTTGTGATATTGCAGCTTAATGGATCGTCGCGAATGCATCCTTGTGAGGAGTTGTTTGAGTTCCATTCTTCTGGTGACTTTGGACAGAACCCTTTAAAGCATTGGCAAACATGCTTTGATTCTGCTACACTGCAATAAGCATAGGCTCCACAAAGATCATATTTATCACACACATCACCTGGCGTTGATCCAGAAACTATCCAATTCTGAAGATTGTCATCCCATAAATAACTTGTAAGAGATTGACTTGTTTGGCTTATTACACATCTTCCAATGATAGAATCAACCTTGGTGTTATAACTATAGGATATCTCATCCTTGTTTGTGACAAAACTGTCTTAAAAAACATATGTAAAGGACAGATCTGGGAATCCACTGAAGTAAAGACCATTCCAAGGTCCAGAGCGATATACTTTTTGTGTGCCATTCATCATGTAATAGACTGGATAATCCCTTACAAGTCAACTAAACCAAGAGAAAAGTCTCCAGGGGATGGATCATTTGGACTCTTCCAACAAGTTATGCGCCAGTCCAAACCTTTTCGGAGGTCCCTTCCCAACTTCATGGTTGGCAAGAATGTATCTGTAGGATAATCAAAGCTTTGCCACAAATAGGCCTTTGGATTTGATTCCCCTTCATTTCTTAACACAAGATTGCCACTGTCCAAGAGCTTCAATACCGGATTTTTTTAATTTAGAAGGATTCTTGGTCTCGGAGCTCGATTTGGGGTCTATGAAATCATCACTGCCTTTTATAAGGGTAATTCCTATATTTTTTCTGCAAATCAATTGTGTGGTAAATAGCATTTTATGATTCAGCTTTTTAGGAAATACTCACAAAAGAAACTAGTATTGCTTTGTTCGAAATGACTATATGTCCCTCTTCATAAAACTAGTCTTCTGCACAGGTATTTTACCCTCTTACTCTCTTTCTTTTTGTTTATATATTGATATATAGATTTACTTCTAACTCACAAGCCAGGGCATTCATAATTGAGCTATTAAATTTGAAATCTTTACCCGGAGCCAGTAGAAAAAGGTCTTTGTGTTCAAATGTATTGCCGATGCCTGATTGTTTGGTTTTTGATAGTCACTCCGCTATCATTCATTGAACACATAAACATTGCCACTTAGTAGGATAAAGCTTGGTTTTTGAATGTTGATTTTTTGCAAAGTTTTGGTTTCAATTTTGTCCACCATTTCTCTAGTTTGGTCATTATAGAAATTTGTGATCTGAACTTCAAACATTTTGTGCTTGGTATTTTTTTATTTTTGACTCCCAATTTAATCTTCAAACCCTGGATTGTCAGCTTCAGTTGCTGCTGCGGCTTCTCATGCCTTTGATACTACAAGAACTAGATCACAGTGCACTGTGCTACCAAAGGTATGTTTCGCTTCAATTGATGGATCTGCTGTGTGATTTTTCCTGCTCCACCGTGTTGTCCTCTGTGAAGCTTCCCCTTCTCCATCTTCGTTGAATTAGGTTTATATACAAATTCACATTCTCTTCTTTTAATTACTCATATTGTGTTTTGCAAATTGTTACTACTTCTATTTCTGTAATTTTAGGTTTTGATTTTCTTCCTTGTTAGCAGAGATTGGGGTAAGGTCTTCATGTAATTTCTTCGATTTTTTCTTACATACATGTATACAAATTTGCATTCTCTTCGCGGTTTTGATTTGTAAATATGCTCTCGGTTGGTGCTTTACTGATTTGCATAGCACGTGTTTGATGAATTGCTTGAATACTTATTTTTTTGTCTATGCATTTATTCAATCATTGTTGTATGTGGCACGCATATCTCTTTTGCAGACATATCAACAAATTCTTTTATTAGCTTGAAACTTGTTTTTGTGCTTTGTTAAGTTATTTGCTTTAGAGAACAATGAAATTGTTAACAATGAGGTTGTTTTATGTGCAGGTGATGAAGATAAATTGATTTGGAACTATTTAGAAGATGGAAGCTACTTAAATAAGAACCAGTTGAAGATAGACATCATCTTTTCATTCATCTGGTGAGTATTAACATGCGGAACTTAAATAGTGCTTGTGACCTTGAAATAATTAGTTTAAATTTAGTATTAGCATGCAGTTTTCTTATAAGCAGAGGTTGCTGGAGTAGCTGTAAGAGCTTTAACGCCAGAGTAACATGGTCCTGGTGGTTTACCACTTTCAATCACCAAGTAACTCACACAAGGCTTTAGGTTCTTAATCACATCACTGCATGATGAAATTGTAGCCTCAGAACTAGTTACCGAGGTCACTAAAATCATAAGAACACATGTATAGCAGCAACTGAACCGCGGGGATAATGAGATAGTTTTTTTATTTCTGCTATTATTTTTAGTTGTTATTTCTTCAAGAATTATATATGATTTTACGGTTCATATAAGTTTAATTAGTTTGCGATGATGATTTGATGATTAGATTAAAAGTTATATAGATTCATAATAAAATAGAATTGTTTAATTACAGCATAAGTTCTACTACTACTGCTTTCTGCACTGTCAAAATCCCAAAAAGTTGATTTCATATATTGTGACACCAAGTCAAAGCTGTGCTGTTCGTATATATAATCTTATATACATATCATGCTTCTATGCTATGTATTAATGTTCGTATATATAATTCTATATATATATATGTGACGCAATAAATAAATTAAAATTAGCTATGTATTAATTTTCTTTGCTTCTATGTTATATTTTGGCATCTGACTAAGACTGTTAGTATGTCTATGTCATCATGCATTCATGCTCATTATATACAAATAATAATCATCCATCAATATACATAGTATTGTTTATATATGTTATTGGCCAGCATCCGTTTGGAATAGAGTCATTTATTTTATGCGAAATGCCATTATTAGTATCTAAAATAACCTTATGTTGTTCAGTGTTCAGTGATGAAGAAATTTTGGCTCCCATTCTTTTTCTTGTACACAGATTTTCTGACCCAATTTCTCAAAGCAATTTTTTTTTAACTAGTATATTAAATCACAGGCTACTTTTATATTTATATGTATCTATATCTTGATCTATACATTTTGCTACTTTTCAGTGTAAAGAGATCCTGAATTTTGTGGTAACACCAAGCTAAACAAATTATTTTCACTGTAATAAGGTGAGAATATAATATGATTAACACTTAATTAGTTATCTTTAGGGTGGAACTTTTAAAGTTCATTTTCTAGATAATTAAGAGCGTGTAAATATTTGGCATTTTGGCTTAATTTACAACCAGTAATAGATATTTACTTTTTCTGAAAAATCTGGTTATTATTAGTTGTGAATTCTGATGATACTTTAACAGGCTTAATTTGCTTCCTTTCCAATCAGTGTAGCAAATATTGGAGCTTTATTTGTTTTGTTGAGCTGAACCCTTTATTAACTCGAAGATGGGTTATTTCTTGATGAATGGAGGAACTCAAGAAGTGGTTTTCTTTTCAGTGGAGGGGATGAGATTGAAGGAGATGGAAGCCAACTTGACATGGAAGTGCTCGACTTCAACAGGGTCAAGGCTTCGGTGGGCAAAGGAAGGGAAGGAAAAAGCACCAAACACTTTGCAACTGAGAAACAAAGAAGAGAGCAACTGAATGGCAAATACAAAATCCTGAGGAGTGTTATCCCAAGCCTCATATTTCAGTTTTTTAATAAATTTTCTCGACTCTTTCTACCAATCTAATTTTATTTTTTCTCTTTATATTATTTGACTAGTTATATATTGTTTCTAATGACATCTTTTTATTGTTATAATTTCAATTTATTACAACCGGTTTGATAAAAATTTCCTGACAGGCGAGGTTCCTACAAATCTTTGTAAGAGATGAGTTTGGATGATGAAGTTAGAGTGTTGGAGCAAGAAACAAAGATGTTGGAGCGAATTTCCGGAATGAAACTCACACAAGAGACCAAGAAACTAAGGCAGGCTTGTTTTAAAGTTAATTACAAAAGGAGGAAATTTTTGACCTCCAAATTTTATTCATCATCACTTTGCTAAGCTACTTGTCTTGTATATTCATATTCTTAGTAAAAACAGCACTTATTAGATGGTTAAAATACATTAGATATTAACATAGTTTAGGAAACTGAATGATAGATTTGATTGATTTGATTGATTAGTGTTTATTGCAATGCTTGTATTTTGGTAAGTTTAGTAACACAAGGTTTTGTATTAGAGTTATTACTTTTGATTTTCAATAATAAAAAATTATATATTATATTAATATTTTGTTTGAGTTATATAATATTTCATTTATGGATTATAATTTTTTGTTATTGTGAAATTTTAATCACAAAATTATTTATTTAAGGCGATAAAAATGACGGTAAAAATTATTTTTTTAAATGATAAAAAATGTCACTGTCAGAGTAAAACAGCGGTTGAAAAATGTCATTTTAACCAACCAAAACGCTACTGTCAAGGTAAAAATGGCGGTTCTAAAATGCCATTTTAACCAACCAAAATGCCACTTTATCAGGGTAATAATGGCAGTTCAAAACCGCTATTTTAACCCTAGAAATAACGGCGGTTTAAACCGCCGTTTTATCCAACCAAAACGCCACTCTGTCAGGGTAATAATGGCGGTTCAAACCGTCGTTTTAACCTATCTAAAAAATGTCATTTTAACCCTGAAAATAACGGCAATTTGAACCGCCGTTTTAATCTATTCAAAAATCGCTATTTTAACTCAGGGAATTGTGACAGTTTTTAAAAAACCGCCGTAATAACTAGAATGACACCCAAAATTACGTCGCTTTACGAAACCGCCATTATTAATGGCGGTTCAAACCGTCGTAAATACAAAAAAGGCCGTTTTTACCAAAAATTTTTATAGTGTAAGGCACTATGACATGAAACTAAGTTTCATTGGCACAAGCCGTGTGTTATGAATATATTTCACATCTCACATATCACTTTAGACATTAAATATGCATTTTGAAAAATAAGAGTTTAAATAAATAGGAACTTCTACGGTGCTAATAGCAAAAATAAATATGTGATAATGTCTTTGTGTGTCATTCTAAAAATGTAACACGTGACTATTGATCTCACTCATTGTTACGATTTTACGGAATACGGAGTAATTAGTAGGTTATGTTCTAATTCCTTATTTAAAAGATAGTCTCTCATTTTTTATAGATTAATTATGTGATTAATTAAATGAGATATTTGGACCATATTAAAAATTTAGCAAAAAGTTGCACTGGTAACAAAAAAATTAATATAAAAGTCATGTATTGTACCAAAAATATATTACAAAAATTTGCTTTATTATTTGTTAACGTATATAGTAGAATATAATTATAGAAAATTTCGAATCTTATTATTAGCTATATATCTATATGCAAGATAGAATTGGTTGGTAATATTTATTTAATTAATTAAATAATATTAAAGGGTTCTTTTTGGTTTAACAAAGACCGAACTGCATGGTATATAATATATAAATAAATTACACACATGAATATAAATATAATCATAAGTAGGAAAAAAATTGTAGGGTTAGAAAAATGTTATTTATATATTAGAATAATATAATAAACAATTATAATAAAAAAGTTAAATTTATTTTAAAAAAAAAAGGGTTTTTGTTCAAGAATAAAATTAGAATATTATATTTAATTTATTCAGTTTTGAATTTAAATATATGTCTTTTCATTTATGTAGATTATTTAATATTAGCTATTTTTAAATGTGTTTGTTATTCAGTTGTAATTATTTTTCTTATATAATAATAAAAAATAAATATAAAAAATAAATTTTTGAAATAGTTAATATTAATTATTTTATTATAAAATTATTTTTTTAACTCTTGTTTTAAGGAGGATACAAAGTTTATACTTATAATTTAAGATTTATAATTTAAATTTTAGAATTTAAAATTTAGAATAAAATATATTTTTTATCTTTGAAATTTGTCAAAAATTTTAAAAATGCCTCTAAATTTTATTTTGTTTTAATATACATCAAATATATCCCTTACAACAAAATTTTTAAAAATTTTAGAACTAATCCATTAATAATATATAATAAATATGTCTGACTTATTTATGTTAAAAATTTTTCTTGTAAAATTATTGCTGAAATGGTCTTTTGTAAAATTATTGCTGAAATGGTCTTTTAAGTTTTTTGACAAATTAATCATCAGTGATATATTTGATGTAAATCGAAAGATTCTGAAACAAAATAAAATAGTATATTTTTAAAAGGTTTAGCAAATTTTAAGGACAAAAATATACTTTATTCTAAAATTTAAAATTTAATATTTAATATTTAAAATAAAAATTAATTTTGGCTAAAAAATGGATTCCCTAATTTAACTCAATAATAACTTAATTAATGTTAACGAATTATAACTCAAATGACATAATCTTTTCATACTAAGATAAAAATTGTGAATTTAAATTTCACTTCTAAGTTCTAACTTTTTTTTGGAAAAAATAAACTTAGTTAATTGACGTAGTTAGTATTTAATAAATATTATCAATTAATTTTATCTTATATACTCTATATGTATCTAATAAAATTTAAATTTTTCCACAATTATGTTCTAATATATTATATTCTAATATATGCTAGTGTCATTTATCAAATAATAAAGTAAGCTTTTGTAACTTTTTTTAGTACGCTACATAAATTTTATATTCATTTTTTTGTTTAACTAATAGCTCAAATACCTCATTTAATTAAACATATAATTATATTTAATAACTAGCAGCAAAAAATGAGACTTTTTTTTCAAACAAGAAATGGGAACTTAGTTTACTAGTTATTCCGTAACAATCAATGAGATCAATAGCCATATGTTGCATTTTTATAGTGACACACAAAAACATCATCACATGCTTATTTTTGCCAACAGCACCGTAGAAATTCCCTAAATAAATTATAGTTACAAAGTGGATGATCAAATCGAACTCATCAAATTATTAGGTTGATTTTGCAAAATCAAGTGATGACTCCTTTCCATGATGAGTGTTGGTAAAGAAGTTGTTCATATAATCTTGGAACAAAACTCTTCTATAACGAGCCACCCCATCTTTCTTCACAAGCTCTTCCAATGGCCCAATTTTCAATGTAGGTTTTGGAAAATTAAACAGTGCAACTGATACCCTCGATTTAGAGCTTGTCCTTACTGCATGTTCAGCACTCTTATACTTTCCATTGCTTAGTATCTTACACCAAGCACAACATTATTAGAAAAGAGAATAAATAAAATAAAATTATATATATAATTGCTATGTCTAAAGTAAATCCACCGAAGAAGGTTCTAAAAGAAGAAAGAATTAGAATTCTCTAATATTTATTTTTAAGCGAGATTTTAAGAACTAAATTAGTAATAATTAAACCAGTAAATTTAAAGATTTAAAATTTTAGAAGCTCAACAAGATTCAATGAAAATTGAATTAGATATAATAAAATAATATATTGTTAAATATAATTATATATTTTTAGCCATTTTTTCTTACTAAATAAATTGCATTGTCAATCAATTTTTTTTATTGAGCCAGATTGATCAAGTAATATAGTTAACTTTGAATCATAGAACCATGTTTGCAAGAGTAGTAAACATAAATTTCATCACCAAACAAATTAAAGAATACAAAGAACAAAACAGTTTTTTATTAGATAAATCCATCCTACATCATTGATAAAAAGATCGGAGATATATAATAGTGTTCTAGTTTTATTACATGTTATGAATCTTATAAAACTAATTTAGCACTTGTTCTTAAATAAAAAGGAGGAATTTATTAATATAAAATGCTAAGAGATCAAAATAACTTATCCTCTATTTTTATTTTTATCTTTTTCAAAGAGACAGAATTAAAAATTTATTCTTATTTTAAATATGCTTATGTATGTCAACTTGCGATTTAAGCGAGAACACAAGAATAAAAAGGGATGAAGGAGAGTAGTTGTGACTTAATAATATAATTAGTCTAAAATAATAATTATTTCATATGTACCTCAATAGTATCACCAATGTTGATGACGAGAGCACCAGGAATTGGTGGAATTTCAAGCCACTCTTTCTGATTATTATTATTATTATTATTATTATTATTATCTTCATCAAGTTTGACATATAAACCACCAATGTCATCTTGAAGAAGCACTGTGATGGCTCCAACGTCTGAGTGGGGCCCTACACCAAGAGTGAGATCTGGATTTGGGCATGATGGGTAATAATTCATTTTGACTACCTTCATACCACTGTGAATATCAACTATTGACTCTTCTACTTTCACTTCTAAGCTCTCTATCAACACTTCTAATATGTCCCTTACCAACTTGCTTGCGGATTTCAAATAATCAAGTGCAGCTTCCCTGATATTGGATTCAGATGGATATTTTGCTCAAAAATGATTCATTATGTGTGTTGTACGAAATTGAGGACGCTGTAATTTTTATTTCTTAACGAGTAAAGTATACATCGTTTTTGTCCCTAACGTTTGGGGTAAGTCTCAAAATTATCCTTAACGTTTCAATCGTTATTTAAGTTCCTAACGTTTCAAAATTGACTCAATGTTGTCCTGCCGTTAGGGATCCGTTAACAGAATTGACGGGGGGACAAATTGAGACGATTTTGAAACGTTAGGGACTTAAATAGGACAAAAACGTTAGGAATAAAAACTATATATAAAAATAAACTTTAATTTAATTTTATCTTTCAATAATATTAATTTTTTACTGTACATAGGATTCAATTATTTTTTAATTATATCTAAATAAATTACACTTAATCACATTCATTTTAAATAAATTTATTTTTTTATAATTTTAAAAAATTTTGATACATTAGAGACAAAATGTATAATTTATATTTTATTATATATATATATATATTTTTTTTCTTTTCTACAAGATTATATACTAGTCATTCTAAAAATATTTTATAATAACTAAAAATTTTTAAGAGTAAAATTATAAAAAAATTAATTTATTTAAAATAAAAATAATATGATTAAGTGTAATTTACTTAGATGTGATTAAAAAATAATTGAATACTATATATAGTAAAAACTTGATATTATTGAAGGATAAAATTAAAATTTATTTCTATGTTTCATTTTTGTCCCCAACGTTTTCGTCCTATTTAAGTCCCTAACGTTTCAAAATCGTCTCAATTTTGTCCCCCCGTCAATTCTGTTAACAGATCCCTAACGGCAGGACAACATTAAGTCAGTTTTGAAACGTTAGGGACTTAAATATGACGATTGAAATATTAGGGACAACTTTGGGACTTATCCCAAACGTTGGGGACAAAAATGATACTTTACTCATTTTTAATTCGTTAAAATTCTATTTCAATAATTAAAAAAATTATAAAAGTAAAACGGTAGTCCCGTTTAGTAGTTTAATAATTTTTAAAATCCAAACAAATATTTTTTAATAAAAACGTCAATGCCGTTTTTTTTTAATTAATTAAAAAAATGTTTAGACAAAACGTCAATTTATCTTCTGAAAAAAAAATCATAGCAGAATTAAATTTACCTAAAGTCAAATAACCTGATGTAATACATATTTTTATTCAACATTGAAAAAAATTAGCCTTTCTGGTGAATATTTAGATTTTTAATTGCAACTTCAGTCCATGAGAATGGTTCTCATTTTAGTGGGACACATTTAATATGTGTTAGTTGTTTGTGAGACTTTGTAACCAATTATTAATTTAACTTTCAATGTAATCAAATTCAAACATACTGATGGAAAAATGCAAGAAAGTAATTAAAGAGAAGTTCATACTTGCATTGATTAGGCCAATATTGTAGAGCATCTTGATCGGTGGTATACCCCAGACTAATAGAGTCTCTCCATTCTAATGTTGTTTCTTTCTCAGGTGCAAAGCTAGTGGCATACTTCACTTTTGTACTTGGACTCACCCCAGGGCAAAATAGAGATTTCTCCTTAGGTGACAAGTTGAAGAACCTGTGTGATGAATCTTTGAGTGATTCCAACAACTCCAAAGGAACACCATGATTCACCACCTGGAAGAATCCAATTGTCTCGGCTGCTCTAACTATTTCATCCACCACCTTCTTGTGATCTGGACCCTTCAGTTTTGATAGGTCAATTGGTGGAATATTATGTTTTCTTGTTCTTAATTTATTGATTCTTTTTTCTTCGGGTTGGACGTACCTATAAAATATTTACATCAATTAGCTGATATAATTTTAAGGTGTTATCTAATTATCTAAATTAACATTTTTTTTTGCCCAAGGCTATTTTCAACCTCCATGTATTGGGTTTGAACCGCATTCATATTATTTTCTATATTAATTTTGGAATTATTTTTTCTTTTTGTTTAATTTAAAATACGATCTACTGAATTTTTAGTCCCTTTATACGATTTTTGAATCCGCCTTTGTAAGGTTAAGGCAAGACTCAAATTATTTAAAGAAGAAGGCCGTTGTCACATTCTCTTAACTCCCCTGATTATATTAAAAAATTAATCAGAAATATCCAAACCAATGTTTTATTATATTCTTGCATATGGATATAACGGTGAAATTACGTAAAGTATCAATATTGCATAACTTCATACCTTTCTGGCACCTCTGATAAACCCGAGTCTACTAGGCCTTTAACACCATTTCCCTCTTTGACAACAAATTCATAAAGTGAATCTGAAGTGCTAAAAGTTGGAGCCATTATGGGTATTAAGTGAAATTTGTGTTTGATATGCTCTGATGCAAAAAGCATGGTCCCTATTTATATTGCGGGTTAAGTTAGTAGGTCCGTCTAATTATGATTTTTGAAAACATAAAAATGAAAATAATAATTAGGGTGTCCTATTAACTACGTACTATCTAATTCTATCAACCATTAAATATTGACATTTTTGAATAATGTGTGAATAATATAAATTAATAGAGTTAAAAAAATAAATTTAATGAGTAGTATTAAATTATGATATAATATACTTATATTTAATTAATGATTATTCATATTGTTTAAGATAATCATTATTTACTTAACACTTTTTTTAAATATTTAGGTAGACTAATCAGAGAGGTCAGGCTGGCACTTTAATTTGGTACACAAATTTTATAGAAAGAGAATACAATTTTTTTTTTGCAGACTGCTGTTGTGACTTGTGAGGCTCATTTCTTTTTATATTGAAAACGTGTTTGTTATGCTTGGTTATGGACATGAGGGTACAATACAGGTATATGGCACAGTTGTATTTGAAATTTAGAAGAGAAAAATTGGATTGTTCGATTTTTTTTGTTATGAAATTTTGAAGTCACAAATCGAATTGTTTAATTTATGTGGAGGAAAAATTTTGAATTTTGGACATTGTAATCGGATCGTTCAATTTTAGTAGGATTAATTTTTTTTTTGTGAAAAGCAAATTGATCCATCTAATTTTAGAATAATATAAAATATTTTAAGGGACAAATAGAAATCGGGTGGTACAATTTTTTATATTTATAAGTGTATAGATATATCTGTGTGCCACTGAGTTTTTGAATCTCTTCTTCTCCTTCGAACTGTTCTTCTTCTTCTTTAAAGTGTATCTCCATTATTTCAGTTGAGTGTTAAAAAACTGAGAGTGAAATTTATATTTATATAAGTGAAAAATATGAATTATAACAATTTTTAGATCACCAACAATTATAATTACTAACTAACTATTAATAACAACTAATAACTAAATAAATCTAATTTTTATTTAACTAATAATATTTCACTTATTAAATCCTCAATTACAACAATATATTTATATCAATTTAAATATCTAACAATAAATAACTAATTATTACCGTAACAAAATAATATATATCATATTTTTTTGGTGACTAAAATAATATATATCATATAATACACAAAACCTAATTCTTAACCATCATTCCCAAAATTATTACAAATAATTAGACTAAACGTAACTGACTAAACATATAATCTTCAAAATTATTACAAGAAGATCTAAACATATATTTTTCACTAACCAATCACATTAATCTAATTCAAACATTATTATTCATTACAACTAACTAAATCTAAATATATATATTTTTAACTAATCCTTAAATATACATTTCTAAACTTCTAATAATAATAATAAATCTGTAATATTTCTAATAATAATAATAACATAAATTTTGAAATATAAAAAATTTAAAAAATTAACTTACATAATTAAAATAATTGAGATAATTAATAATATGTAGTTCAGGACGATCAATATTTTTATTTTTATTTTTTTGGCATTGTAATTTTTTTTACAATAGAAGAAGAAGAAATTATAGTAGTAAGATGAAGAAAAAGAGAAGAAATGGTGAAAATTGAGTTGCAGATAGTAACTTCTGAAGGAGAGTGGAGATTGAAGGGGAAAAATGGCATAGAGGAACACCGCTGTTAGAGAGGCTGCATGCTCGACACTTGACCTGAAAGTGACTGAAATACTCAAATTAGATGATTCGATTTGTGTCTTTCTAATCGGACCGTCCAATTACCAACTCTAAATTCAAACTGTTTGATTTCAGTTCCCCTTATCCCACACTCATGTATAGCACTCATGTATTCCATATTCACATTCTACATTAATTCTAACTCCATAACAAAATTAAAAAGCGGCCGTTGTGACATATTTGTTGTAAAATATGTGGACTCTAGCTCTCTATGAAAAAATTAAATTGGATTAGTCGTGTCAAAAGCTTTAAATTTTATCTTTATAGATGTACCTATTCATTAGTTAGTGATACTGTAAGCCACAACAACAAAAAATATCTCTACTGATAATTAAGCTTATTAATATCATTGACTTGAATACATAACCATCCATATGGCCATGTTAATGTCATTAGTAAAAAATATCATTTTTCTAACGTGGTTTGTTCTAGTAAACTAGTCATATATATGATAATTAATAAATATTCATTGAGTTTTTTAAATTTTCTGCGGTGATATGTAAAATAAAAAATTTTTACTCACAACTTTTATATGTTAATAATATAAATTATTCTGATAAAGATGTTTACAATATTTTCTTAAAGATATTTTTTATAACTAAAATTTAATATATGTAATCGATTAAATCGTGTTATTTTTGTTAAAATTAGGTGAGACAAACTAATTTGACCGAAAAATAGTGAATCAAATTTTGAATCGATATAAATTAATATTATTTTTTATAAAAAATAACTACAATACCCCTATTATAGAAAATTACTAAAATACTCATATTATATATATTAATAATTTTGAGAATCTTAAATTCTAACATTTTTTTTCTCTGTCGTCATAGGGTTAAGATTTAGAATTTTCAATATATATATATATATATATATATATATATATATATATATATATAAAATAGAAGTATTTTAGTTATTTTTTATAAGAGAAATATTGTAGTTATTTTTTATAAAAAATATTAATTTATACCGGTTCAAAATTAAATTTATTAATTTTTTGGCTAAATTAATTTGTCCGATCTAATTTTAATAAAAATAACATATTATATATATTAAATTTTAATTTTTAAAAAATAACTTAAAAAAAGTATTTTTTGACATCTGTATCTAAGTGACTCCCTAATAGTATTTATATATTATATTTTTGGATATTCTATAAATATAATATGGCATAATCATAGTAAAAAAATTTTATATAATAAATTTTGAATTAATTATTTAAATATAATTAATTAAAATAATTGTAAATTTAATACTCATTGTTAAGAGAATATTTATCAAAGACAAACTATATTAAAGTAGTGAAGATAATATTAAGATTAAATAAGTCGTTTTTTAATTTAAATATGGAAGTAAGAATGGTGTTGGACTCGGTTATGGAAAAGAGAGATGCTTCACAACGTTGTGGTGTCAGTGGAACAAAATTCGGACTCTTCTCTCACACTAAACTGACAGTTCGAGTTCTCTCTCATAAAAAAGAAAAAATAATTACAAGCAACACGGAGGGTCTGATTTCCATCTTTCGAAATTCAAATTTCTCCAACTGCAAAACGGACTATGCGATTTGTTATGTAAAATTTTAAAATCAAAGAACTCGCATAGTCTGAGTTTTTCTACCTCACACTCACAAAAAGTTGTCCCACATATTTGTCTTGTACTCCATGAATCTATACCACGGCAGAACATACAAGCCTTCCATATTCAAAAAATTGACCCTAAATAAACATGTGTGAACGAATGAAATGAAAAAAAAATACTTCAATCTCAAATAGAAAGAATACTTTTTTACATAAATTTATTTTTGATTGAGAATTTTAATTTAAAATATTAATTAAAAATATTATGATTATATTTCAAGAAACATTTTTATAATATATATAAAGTATACAAAAAAAATATAATAAAAGTTTAGTTGTGAAGTGAGATTATAAAAAAAAGTAGATAAATGAAGTTTAAACTTAATAAGTAAATTAACATCGTTTATATCTTTTTATAAAAAATATTTTTATTTATCCAACCATTTAACTATAATCACGTATTATTAAAATTAAAATAATTTTGTTAAAATTGAATTTTAATAAAACTATAATCTCCAACTTAAATGTATGTATGTTATAAAATTTATAATGCTATTAATTTTGATATAAAAAAGGATATCTTAAATAATTTGTAATTATATTATATTTTGGGTAAATAACTTGGTTATAACTCGGCTTCTACCAGTTGGTACCGAGCTATTGTCCTCAACGTCGAGTTAAAGGTTTTGAAAATCTCAATTTTTTGTCCAGAAGGTATATCAGGTTGTGAAGAGAATAAAAAAGAAAGATTGTATCTGTAAAAGACATTCTGATATATACTTAAGTTAATATTGTGTATTTTTTTTGTTATCTTTTTAGAGATAAGATGTCGTACCTTTTATACATGAAGTAGAGCAGAACGGTTACGTTTTTTGCAATCATTTTCATTGAAGGACAATAATACCGTATTAGGTCGTTATGATACCTATTTTATGCGAATCCGAATTATGACGTTTAAATGTCATAACGTACAGGGTCGAGTTATAACGCATAAAGCCGATTTATTACTTTTTGGTTAGATTTTACCGATTATATCATAGCCCCCAAACTTAGCCTGTCGATGTTTTAATAGAGCAGGTTGAGCTTTTTGGTGAGTTATAACTCGGTTAATGCAGTGGTTATGGAACTCCAATTAAACGTGCTTTATTAAAAATTGTGAAATTGAAACTATAAATGATTAAATGTAATTAAATAAAGAAAGAGAGAAGCATTTAATGTTGGAATAGAAAAATACGTGTTACCTGTTCACTTATCCAAGTAACTTGAACTATTAAGTGTGCTGGTTTTGAATGGTTGTGATTCACTTCATGGATCCCAAACGATTTCATTAACTTTTATCTAATTACCTTTTTTAATCCAAGTGGCTTGCTTCATTTCACATTCACTGCGTTGGAAACATCATGAGTAAAAGGGATAAGTTCTTTCCCTTTTCTTAGTTCGCCTTTTCCTTCTCTTATTTTTGTCTTCTTTCTTGTTGGTTTTGTTTGGGATAGTGATGGATAAAGAGAAAAGGAAAGCAAGTACAGAAGCTAGTGGAGGATGGTACATATAAGTGGGTCAGTGAGGATGTAAAGATTAGAGGTTCAATTTTTGTGGATAAAAAAAGCGTGGGTCAGATAGATGTCAGTAAGTTGTTGAGGGTGGGTTCTGGGTTGCGTATTAAATTGCTGCCTTGTTCTAGGTTTGATAGAGTATTTCATAGGAGGAATGACTTCGAGTTCTTCTACATGCATAGTTGTGTTAGAGGAGCTTCATGTTAAGTTCCCTTTTACTCAATTTGAGTGTGATATTTTGAAGCAATTAAACTGTGCTTCGTCTCAACTACACGCAAATAGTTGGAGTTTTTTGCGTTGTTTTGAGATATCGATAGAGTATTTGGAAGTAAAACCGACCTTAGAGTTGTTTTTTACTCTATTTCAGGCAAAAAGGGTGTGGAAAGGTAGTTTGGGTTAATATGTCGACATTTATTCAAAAAATAATTGAGTGGTAAGAGTTATTATATTTATATTTTAATTTAATGTTATTAATTAAATTTAAAATTAATTTATTCACATTTTAATTTAATATTACTAATTAAATTCAAAATTAATTTTGATCCGTCACCTTATAATTCAATTTTTATTGTACATTATGAGTTATAAATTGGCGTTAACTATCATTTATTCTTTACTTATAACCAACATCTTCATTACCGACTTAATGACCATTATTTCCATCTTAATGACCAAACGGTCATAACATGAATATCATTCATCAACTCTATGCCTATAAAAGGCACTAATTTCTATATCTTAAGAGACAAAATAACATAACACATGATAACTTCTATTTTATGTCTTACATTCTATATTCATAGAATTATTTATTTTTATACCTCTTAAACACTTACTAACTTGAGCGTCGGAGTGTCTTTTGCAGGTACACACCCCCTTGTTCTCTCCTTGCCGACGTATAACTCATCCCGACGAGAAGTTTGAAGACATTTATCGACGGACGAGCTACACACCGGCCAAACTCAGTAAGAACAATTGGCGTCGTCTGTGGGGACGAGTAAAATAATTCCCACTCTCCTTAGGTTCATAAAATTTAATTTACATTCAAATTTTTGAACCAATCTTAACAATCTTTTTTAAGATTTTATTTAATACCTCTTATCAAAATATAATCTATGGTAACTTTTCATAAAGTATGTACTTTATACATTTAAATTGGGGATAAGTACTTTTTTCGTCCCCAAGGTTTGGAGTCAAAATCAAAATCGTCTCCGACCTTTTTTTTTTATTAAAATCATCATCAACGTTCCAAAACGTTAAAAAATCGTCCTTTTCTATTTTTTTGGACCAAATTACCCTCATCATCATCATTCTCCTCTTCACCTTCACCACCACAAACACAAAACACCACTCCTTCACCCCTCACCTCACCCCCACCCCCTCACCCTCACCCCTCACCCCTCCTCACCTCCTCACTGTAACCCCCCTCACCCACTCCCTCATCCCTCACCTCACCCCCACCCTTCACTGCCTCCCCCTCACCCCCCACCCCTCACTGCCTCCCCCTCACCCTCTCACCTCACCCCCCACCCTCACCGTACCCCCTCACCGCACTCCCTCACCGTACCCCCCTCCCACCCCTCACCCCCTCACCCCTCACCCCACTCGGTCATCATCATCATCATCATCATCATCATCATCATCATCATCATCAACAACAACAAATTTCATCAAAAATTCAGAAATTTAAATTGTCAGTCATAACAAATTTTATCAACAACAACAAATTTCATCAAAAATCTAGTTTACAGAAGAAAAAAAAGAATAAGAAGAAGCAGAAGGTAGAAAGCAAAAGCAGAAAAGCAGGGGCGGTGGACTGGACGCAGAGGCGGCGGCGGGGGGCTGGACGCAGGGGCGGCGGGGGCTGGACGCGGGGCGGCGGCGGGTTGGGGGTGATGGAGTGATGGAGTGAGGGTTTGGGGATGAGTGTAGGAGGAAGGAAAATTGGGGGGGGGGGGGGAGGGGAGAGAGACGAAGAAATGGGTGGATTTTTTTTAATATTATTTTTAATTTTTATTAATAGTTAAGGATAATTTGGTCCAAAAAATAAAAAAGGACGATTTTTTAACGTTTTGGAACGTTGAGGATGATTTTAATAAAAAAAAAGGTCGGGGACGATTTTGATTTTGATCCCAGATCTTGGAGACGAAAAAAGTACTTATCCCTTTAAATTGCTTTATTTTTATGTATCATAATATTTCACATCTCATAATCGATCAATGAACCCATCCGAAAACAAATTCGGCTTTCAATCAATTCGAGAACAAACTCGATTTTCAATCAATTTGAGTACAAACTCATTTATCAAATTTGCTTACTTTTTCAAAGTTCTCTATTTACACAAGTAAAATTATATATTTTATTCAACATACTTTTGCATTTATGTTTTGTGTAACTAATATTTATTGATTTATTAGTTATATTCAAATCTCAATACATGTTCTATACAATAATTGCATATAAACAACCATGTCAATTGCATTTTTATTTCATTATATATTATATTTTTATTGTTTAATGATTTCATTTATACAATTAAATGATGGTAATGATGAGTTCAAATCTTAAAATTGAATTCCATCAAATATTAATTGTACACTATTCATTTTATGCTATTAAATTTTATTTTACTATTTGTTTAATGCAGAAAGTTATTAAACAAAAAATTATTACAAACATGCAAATTTGTTACTTTTGCACAAGGAATATATCTCATAGCTAAACAAAATTTATTATATTATTATATGAATGTTATCTTATTGCTTTATTATCAAATTAAAGCATGTCATATAAAACAAAATTCAAATATTCACATTTGACATGTATGACATTCATATAAGTCATATTCTTCTCTATAACTATCAACTTTCAAGGTATATTTTTTTACTTTGAACTCTTTTACTTTTACAATATATATTATTCAATATACGTTGCGATTTTGTACATATTTACTTTCTCAATTTATCTTATTCATGTTAGACCTTCGCTATGAATTATAAATATTCAAATAACTAATTGTTTTGAGCGAGAAATTCATCAATAAGCTGTTGTGAGCAGAAAAAATTTCCAAGACAATTAACTATTATATCCTCGGATCATACAATCGATTCCATCAATAGATAACTATCTCTAAACTTTTCAGTTCACATACAATCAAATGCTAAAATTGTTCTTAAGCGAAAAATTATCCCCCACGCAACTATCTTGATTTAATGACTCTTATCACTCAATTATTTTTTGAATAAGTGTCGATATAATAACCCGACTAAACTTGGGGCTCACTATATCATTATTCAGTTATCTTTTAACCGAGTTATAAATCATTTTATATTCTAAGCTTAGCCTGAATCATATGATCGGCAGACAAAGTTTGGGAGCTGTGATCTGTTACCTTATAACTCAGTCTTTATTGTACATTATGAGTTATAACCGGCGTTAACTATCATTCATTCTTTACTTGTAACCGATACCTTTATTTACCGACTTAGTAACCATCATTTCCATCTTAATGACCAAACGGTCATAACATGAATATCATTCATCAACTCTATGCCTATAAAAGGCACTAATTTCTATATCTTAAGGGACAAAACAACATAACACATGATAACTTCTATTTCATATCTTACATTCTATATTCATAAAATTATTTATTTTTATACCTCTTAAATACTTACTGACTTAAGTGTCGGAATATCTTTTGCAGATATCCACCCCTTTGTTCTCTCCTTACCGACGTATAACTCATCCCAACGAAAAATTTGAAGACATTTATCGACAAACGAACTATACACCGGCCAAACTCAACAAGAACAAATTTATTTTTTTAACTCTATTTAATTAATTTACAGTGTTCACACATTATTTATTAGTTATTTATTAGTTATCTATATTTATAGTGTTGTTAATTACCTATATTTTTTCTATAAAAAAATATATAGAACCAACTAACAATCAGCCAAGAATGGAATAACATAATTAATTATAATTAATTTTATTAATTTATAATTTAATTTATTTGTTAAATTATTGTTGATCGCGTTAGTGTTAGGAGAGAGAATCACGGAACAAATATTTTAATTATTCATTAGTTGATTCCATATAATTAATTATGTTTTATTAATGCGTAACACATGAAACATAAAAATCATATCCAAAATCATCCAATTTACACAAAAAAAAACATCCATGTGCCTATTAGTAACAACATTGGCTAATTCTTACCTTTACCAATTGGCTTATTCTTACCTTATATAAAATTAGTTCCTAACATTGTTGTTTTTCTATTGTTTTAACATCCGTTCCGTTGAAAATTGTATTTTATGACGTGAACAACAAAGTTGGCCACCATCAAGCTCTGCAGTTTAGGATGAACCACCACCCAATGAAAACTAGTTCGGTGCAAAATCATGCGAATCGAGGAGCAAATGATCGACACAATTTCGCGTTCCCAGGACAGGAGGTTCATTCAGAGAGAGGGCGTAAATCATTAGTTTTCAAACCCAAACCACTATTTTCCCATTCACACCCATTTTGATATGGTAATCTATATATTCTTTTCCCATTAAGCATACACCACAATATAACATGGAATTTAACACGCGTGTTACAACTCAATAGTGACAAGACAATGCTATGGGAAGTTCTTCAAGAAGCTCGACATGGACACTAGGAAATATTTATAACTTTACCTTGGATTATTTGTATGAACTATAAAGCAACATAAAAAGGAAATAGCAAAACCAAAGGCTACATGTTGATGATCATGTATGAGCTGGATCAACACCAACAGACTTGAGAGTTTCGATACGAGGCTTATAAGCATAAGCATCTCTGCGGATAGAATCAGGAATGAGTTCCTTATCAGGGTAGCTACGATCCTGCACGTGAGCCACTTTTCTGAAGAAGGAGCTCTTGAAGAAGTGGTCAGATTCCTCAGCAACGTGCTCAGGCTCCACCACCTCAGGGAGTGTCTCCCTCCTCTGCTTCTTCACACGCACCGTTGGAGAATTCCTCAGCTGCTGCCATGCTGTGTGCAGGCCTAGCCCTGTTGACAACGCTATCATCCCTATCGCCACATACACCGGAACGAAGTCCCCTTTTAGTGTCTTCCTATGCTGTTGCTTGTGGATGTATCCATAATCAGCCGAAGGAGCATGTGCCTTCATCTTCGGCACTGTTGACCTTGTGCTATATGCAGCCCCGCTTGCTCCTCTTAACAGTGCTATCCATTGACCCATCTGCACCCACCATGGAACACTAGAAATGCATTAGATATAAATACAAACGAGAATTCAGTTCAATTCCCTTAAAAGAGAAAAGACTATACCGTAGGCCTGAAAGCCATGATTGCTGATGGAATTGCGCTCAGAACTGAAAAGTAGTGGTAGTTGTATTGTTACTCCAAGGAAGTAATCCTCCTTTGCTTCGTGCCCTTCTCTATAAGCGGTTCCCTAGTGCCTTGCTTATATTTTCTGAGGCTGTAGGCGGTAGAGAAAGCAAGTTTACTTGCTGTCAGCATAGAGAGAAGCTTCCGGAGCCACGTAGCAGAATGTGGAGTCCTTGGTACACGTGTCACTCTCTGTAATAAACACGTTATCCATAGAAGCCTCCGGAATTGCCACGCACTGTTTTGTGGGAATAATAACTAATAAACAAAGAAATAATTACTGTTATTGAGGTGTGATGTAAGTTAATCGGTTAATCCAGTCATCCAGCGCCAGACTACTAGAAACCAACCATCTTGGTTTCGGTTATATATTTAAGAGTAATTTTTCACATACAAGTGATTTTTCGTATAACTCATACAAGTTATTTATAAATACGCCGTTTTATATTTTTTTTGTCTCTTTTTTTTTTCTTCTTTCTTCGTGCTTTCTCTTCCTATTCCTCTTTTTCTTCTTTTTTTTATCTGTGTCTCTTTTTCTTCTCTTCCTCCCTCTTTTTTTATTGAAATTTCTTCTCCTCTTTTCGTTTTTTTTTCTCCTTCATCAAAATTAGCAGAAAAAATGAAGAAACATTATTCAAGGTACGTTTTTTGCCTTCTCTTTCTCCTTCTTCTTCTTCTTGCTACACGTTCTTCTTCCTTTTCCTGTTCTTCTTCTTCATTTACATGCTTTTCTCTTTGTTTTCTTTCTTCGTTATTCTCGGTTTCCATTATTTTTTGACATCAAGCTCTGAAATCGTTTCTGAAGAAGAAGAAGCAGCAGTAGAAGATGAGGAGGAAAAAAAGAAAGAGTTATGAATTATGCATAAGGTGTACTTCAACGAATTTTGGGTATATTTCTTAAATTCTTTGGGTGTATTTTTGTAATCCTTTGGGTGTATTTCTATAATTCTTTGGGTGTATTGATTTCAAGAAGAAACATACTGTCTCTCCCTATCTCCCTATATTGGGTGTATTTCTGTAATCTTTTGGGTGTATTTCTGTAATCGTTTGGTTTATTTCTGTAACTGTTTAGGTGTATTTCTATAATCCTTTGGATGTATTTCTATAATCGTTTGGGTGTATTTTTGTAATCGTTCGGATGTATTTCTGAAATTCCATCATCTTCAAAACAATTTCAACGCTTGATTTCAGAAACCATGAAAATTGAAAAAAATAGAAGGAGATCGAAAGTAAAGAGAGAACGCTTTTTCATACAAATCATACAAATTATTTATATTCACGCTTCTTCTTCTGTAACGCACATGTTAGACCCAACTTTTTCTTCTTCTTTTGTAACACACATGTTAGGCCTAATTTGTAAGACTTGTAAACAAAAATAATTTATATATATAACATTCCTCTATATTTAAAAAGAAAAGAAAGAAAATTCTAGAAAATAATTTCCTAAAGTTGTTCTTAATGTCATTCAATAAGCTCTCCAGCCGATTACAGAGCTGACAGTTTCACATTGACACTATCATATGCTTTATGTTTACGAATCTTGGAAAAAAAATTGCAAAGATGTGAAACTCTGCTGTACAGCTTGTACTCAATGCTTCTATAAAATGGGATCATATTGGGCTCTACAAATCCACTATTGGGCTGCCACTGCTATCATACTCATTTTTTTGGGTTCGCTTTTTTCTTTCTCGGGTAAGGTAGTATTATCAGTTTATCCCAGTATCACCAGTATCACCACATCGCTTCTATTTTCCAGCGAATGTTCGGTCACCGGCGGCTGAAACTGTACCGAGAGTCGGCCCCTGGCTCCCAGCAGCAGACTTCGAACAACCTCGTCTCATTTCAAAACCCTGATGCGTTCCCTTTACTACGGTTCCCAGCATCTCCCCCAATCCAAAACGCTATTGGCTTCATCCCTTATCTGCATTTCTCTTCATTTTGTTTTCGTTAAACTTTCTGTCTCATTTCGGTTTAGAACAAGGTCAAAGCACTTAGAGTGCTGTGTGCAAAGCTATACGAAACGGAAAAGTTCAGAAATGCGGAAGACCAGAGAGTGTGCCTTATTCATGCACTCCTTTGATGTCAGTGTTAGTTTACGTCATCCAATCTGACTGAACTGAGGCCATTAATCTTCTTGGCCCTCCTGTTGGCACCGAATGATCGCCTAATTTTAGCTAAATCATCCCATTGCTCTGTATGAGCATAAATATTAGCCATTACAGAATAAACCCCGCCATCCTCAGGCTTTATCTTCATGATTTGCTGTGCTGCTTTCTTTGCAACCTCAACGTTTCCATGGATCCTACACCCACCCAGCAACCCACCCCACGCAAACACATCTCCACCACTTGGCATCCCTTTTATCATCTCAACAGCCTCTTCAAGCAACCCTGCTCTCCCCAACATATCAGCCATGCACCCATAATGCTTGTGCTCTCTACCAACCCCATACACACTTTCCATGTCATTGAAAAGCTTTCTTGCTTCATCAACCAGACCTGCATGGCTGCACCCCACCAGAACACCCAGGAAGGTGATCCCATCTGGCTTAACTCCTGCAGCAATCATCCTAGAGAAATAATCCAGCAAAGTTGAACCTTTACCATGAATTGCAAGCCCAATAAGCATGGCATTCCACGTGAACACATCTTTATCATTGCATGACTCGAACGCATCCCTTGCGTTCTCAAGACAGCCACACTTTGCATACAGGTCCACCAACCCAGTGGCCAGATACGAATCAATCCGAATCCCATTCCTTATAATGTAATCATGCACTATCCTACCCTGTTCCAACTCTCCCGTTTGAGCACAAGCTGAGAGAACATTTACCAGAGCTATATTATCTGGGCTAATCCCCAATCTAATCATCTCATTAAACAAATCAATGGCTTCATAACACAGCTTCGCGTTGCTATAACCGGCAATCATGGTGCCCCAAGACACAGAATCTCGTTCTGGCATTTCGTCGAACAGTTCCCGCGCGCGCGTAGTCTCACCAATTTTAACGAACCCATGAACCATGGCATTATAAGAGACAACATCCCTGTGAGAACTCTCGTTGAACAGCTTATGGGCATCGTGGACGCGGCGATGGAGGGAGTAAACACATATGAGGGCGTTGAGGGAGAAAGGATCGGCAAGAAAGCCGAATTTGAAGGCCTGGGAGTGTAGCGAGAGGGCGATGGAAATGGAAGAAGAAGAAGGGAGGAGGGAACATGCCTTGATCGCAAAAGGGAATGTGTGGAAGTCAGGGGCGAGGGAGAGGCGGCGGAGGGTGACGAAGTTGTAGAGGGCGGAGGAAGGGGAGGAGAGGAGGGTGTGGATTCTGATAAGGTTGTTGTAAGAGTATGTGTTGGGGTTTGCGATGGAGTGGAAAAGGGAGAGTGCGTAGGTTAACGAAGAAATGGAATCGGAACAAGTGTTGGCGTTGGGGATTAAGTTTGTGAGGCTGACGAGGATGTTGTTGAGGATGGTTACGGGGTTTAGGGGCAATGCTCCGGTGGTGATGGTGTAGGCGTGGACCTGCTGGAGTTGTCTTATGTTTCTGCATTGGTTGATCATGGCTAATGCTGTTGCATTCCGTCTTGGTTTCGTCATTCATGGGATTGGGAGGAAAAGCGAAAATACATTGCAAGTGGATGTGTCTGTCCTGAGGGAAAAAAACGTGAACAGCAGAATTCGAATCTGCGCGAGCAAAGCCCACATGATTTCTAGTCATGCCCGATAACCACTCCGCCACGTCCACTTATTTAATATTTTATTAAAGTTATGCCTTAATTTATCTTTGTAGTTCTTACCATAGTCTCTGTCCAATTCTCATAACTAAACTTTATTTTGCATCATGATTCATGAAAGTATCAAATTGTCGGGTAATTCTGAATATGTGATTACATCAAAAGTTCTAATTATACCAGGAAAATCTTGCTGAATTACCTGTTTGATTTTTGTGTAATGGTAAATAAATCTTTGATCTAGAATTTTTTTCTTAGGCTGCGTTTAATTTTTGGACGAAGAGTGTTGGAGAACATGTTTTATAATTTATAGTTATTAATTAGTTATTATTAATATTAGTATTTTTAATGGTATAAAATTATATCTAACTAATAGTGTGAGATTACTTATTTTTTTATTGGTTAAGTATCGATCATTTTAATAAAAGTACTGTTCTCTAAATTTTTTCTTTTTGGAATTGGACTGACAGAATTAGGAACTAAAATTTCAGTTTCTTCAATATTTTTTAGAAAGTAGAGATACAAAAGATTAAAATCTTTATTGACGGAGATTAAAATTTTTTTAATATTTATTTCTAAAAATACTCTCATTTAATTTTTCAAATTTTAAATCTACTCCTCAATTTACATATTTATTTTAAGGGAGCTACTCGGATAAAAATGTCTAAAACCTTTTTTTAAGATGTTTTTTAGTAATTAAAATTTAATACATATAATTGATTAAATTGTGTTATTTTGTTTAAAATTAGACCAGACAAATTAATTTGACTAAAAAAATAGTGAATCAAATCTTGAACTGATCTAAACTAATATTATTTTTTTTAATAAAAAATGACTATAATACCCTTATTAAAAAAATACTAAAATACTTATATTATATATATTAATTTTGAGAATCCTAAATTCTAGTCGTTTACTTTTCTGCCGCCGTCATAATCATAAGGTTAAAATTTAGAGTTTTCAATATATATAATAAGAGTATTTTAGTTATTTTTTATAATAGAGATATTGTAGTTATTTTTTATAAAAAAAAATATTGATTTAGACGGATTCAAAATTTAATTTATTAATTTTTTGGCTAAACTAATTTGTTCGGTCAAATTTTAATAAAAATAATATAGTTTAATTGATTATATGTGTTAAATTTCAATTATTAAAAAATATCTTTAAAAAAATACGTTTTTAACATTTTTATATGAGTAATTCGTTATTTTAAATATACATGGTATTAAAATATAAAATTTAATATAATATATTTCACATCAAATATAATACAAAAATTTAATTTAATTTAATTTCTATTTTTCAGTTTCAGTCGAAGTCTTCCTTCCATTAGATTGAAGAATCATACAGTCACCAAAAAAAAAATAGATTGAAGAATCATACATTACTTATCACAGAAGATAGCACACACAGTTTGTACTTTGTTGGGTTAACCAAAGTATTGCTACTTGCTAATAAAATTTTAAAGGAAAATGTACTGAAGACATCGCCAAAGTGTTCATCCAAAAAAAAAAAAGAAAAAAAAAATCACCAAAGTGGCAATGTGTTTTCTATATATAGTGGAGACAAGCAAAGCCTAGTCATGGCACTTGGTGGAGGCTTTCTTCATTTGTTCCAATATCATATAATAACCTATAACAATCAGGAAAGCAAAGCATTTGCTGTAAGCACAAGAGAGAAGCAAAACAAAACAAAGCTTTAAAGTTAAAAAGCATACCAACAAGGAGTCAAGGAGATGGAGCTGACCACATAAGATATATTATTATGTTTATGATGAATAGTACCACTAATTGCTATTCCTCTCTTAATAATCATGATAGAACGTGAGATTCCAGTAATAGAAGTCAAATTAATCTTTTAATCCTTGTGCTAGTTGTCGTACTCTTGAAGAAAAGTTAAGAAACGTTTGATGAATTTATTTTGCATCGTATATTAAACTCATCCCTAACTCTGCGGTTTTCACTTTAAGTAAAACCATACACAATTTAATAATAACAAAATGAAAATTTATTTAGTATACGATGCTAAATGAGTAAAATTCTCGTTACTCTTCTTTAAATATCATGCACTAACTTGAAGATTTTACCAATCCCACTAATAAAGAATTAGTGCAAATTGGGAAGTTTAGAAAGCATTTGGTCCTACCAATTGGACGGTGCCAACCCATTGTTCCCCATATATAAAAGGCCTAGTGCATATCTACTCCCAGCTTCTATCTTTACACTTGTCAACTTCTTTGTTTTATAATAACTGCTTTTAACAACCTTTTTATTACTATACCATTTTGATTATCAAAAATATTATATATGTATATTAAAAATTAACTATCAAATCAATTATTATAAATTTATAAATATATATGTTGTTTAATTAATTTTTAATATATATTTTATATTTTAATTGATTTTTTGTACATAAATAATAACGTTGCTTTTTTTCAACCTTTGTTTTCTCAACCTTATCCAGTCTACACATGGAGTAACGTGGCTCAATGGCCTCTCTTTCTCCCACCCTCGATAAAAAATGTTGTTTAGAATTTGTCCAAAGCAGAAGAACAATAATATTCTTAATTTATCAGTGATAAGCATCAATGACCTTGAGAGGAAAATTAAATGTGATTCTTTCCATTTTATAATCATGTGTTGCTGCTGATCTGTTATCTTTTGTCTGCTTTTTTCTTGCCCCAAAATTCTGGAAGCCTAAGCTTTAGAATGCATATAAATGCATGAATATGAGAGACATCCATTGCCCTTCTTCATTCCAAGTCCACAAAGCTAATAGCTACCACCCTCAAGGATATGGAGAAAGAAGAAAATGAAGAAGATGAAGATGGATAACTGGAGCAGTTTCAGTTTGACCATGATGCTGCTCTCTTTTTGAAGAGAGAGGTATGAACAAGGCAAGTCATAGGATGATGCTAAGGGAAGGCAAAGCCTTTCTTCCGGATTCAACTCATGAAGCTGCTGCACCATTCTGCTGCAGTTTCACCCTACAATCAATGTTTGAAATGTTGATTGGTATGGGGCTTTTATTTGGTGTTTTATGTTTCTCTTTTCTCCCCATTCTTTAAACTCTAATCACTTTGCATATGCTTGCTTGACTTAGAAGCCACATCTATTTATGTGTGAGTCAAAGAAGGCAAGCAGCAGAAACAATAGGAGGGTAGTGAATGATTTTATGAATAGGGATTGTGATATTTGCCTTTGTTTTTGTTGCAAGCCATCAATAAAAGATGTAATCTATTTCTTGGGTTCACTGTCCATGCTTATCTGTTTTTATCTATCGAGGCATGCCCATGATTAAGTTTGTTATTTTATTTTATTTTCTAATGGTTCCATATTTTGTAACGTAATTTAGGCCCAGGGTATGCCAAATAGAACAAGGTTTTTAAACTTAAAATTTTACCTAAATGCATAGTTTTTAATAACTTGTAAGCATGGTTCATATTATGTATCACTAATCTGTAAGTCCATGTAAATCCGAACATTTTGATACTATACAGCTGACCACGCTCCCAATATGATGTGATGGGGAAAACAATAATTAACTCATTATGCAGGGCGCACCAAATACTTACACAGACTAAAAGCCAACAATGAGGGGTAGATATTAGACAATTCAGATAGTGACACTGGGAAATAAAAATGTTCAGTTAGTGTTTCGTTATGGCATTATAAAGTGCGGTCATAAGTGCTTTAAAAAAAGGATAAATGAATGAGGTTCTTTTTCATATTATTCTTGGTTCACCAGACCGGAATTCCAAACTCTCATATTTATTTGCATGAAATCTAAGAATGTTAAGTGTTAGTAGTCTCTATCTTTGCATAACCAAATACATTACAATAGAAACGAATCTGACCAATTAAACATTCACTGTTAAGACCATAAGAACTCCTCAGATGAAAGGATAAACATATCTTCATTTTTTACCGTGGGAAAATGGATACTGGACAAAGTATAGTAGAAAAATATCATTGTTACATTTCCTCTGATCTGAAAAAAGAATAATTTGATAACTTTATCTAATCATATACCGCAGTAAACTATATGATAATAAAAGATCATATTGCCATATCTCATATAAGGCAACAAGCAAAGCCTTAGTTCAGATAAGCATGGGGAAAAACTTTCTGACTACAAAATCGTGTTTTAATATTATCCTCACAAGAATGGCTATATATGTAATAATGCCTAAGGATTAGTGTATATCTCTTATCAATTTCGTCACCATCAACCATCTAAAGGTTCCCTATAATACTTTGATATTAGCTCAATTGTCTAGGCAATATAACTAACAACTCTACTCAAGATCCAGACTCTTCTTCATACTTTCATAAACCATATAAGTAATGCTTGCAGCAGGCACAACTTTGAGGAGATTTGGAATAAGTCCCTTGTAGAAGCCTCGGAAGCCTTCATCCTTGAGGGTTTTCCAAAATACATCAGACATTCCCTTGTATGCTGTGGAACTGTTGGAACGTTGTGCCTGCAGTCTGAGATGCATGATCATGTAATGTCAGCAAGGAGCATACAAAGAAAAAATGAAAAGACTAAATCTTGTTTTCTATTTTATTTCCTGCTTTCAGTTTTTCTTCACAAAGTTATAAAAACGAACAACAAAAATGAAACCTGATACCTCGTACGAATAACCTGCAGCGGATAGACACAAGTAGCTCCAAGAGCTCCTGAAATTGTCCCACATCCCAGTTGTACTAGAGGACCAGGCTCTATCAAAGGGAAAAGATGATAAATAATTACATCTGGTATATAGAACAAAGCATAATAATTTGCAAGTTCAGAAGTTAATGCAGCTGTAATATCATACCACTATCAACAAGAATATATCTCTTGGATATCTCTTTCAAGGTGTCATAAGCAGTGAGATCAATGCCCGCATAAGGAATCATCCCAAGAAGGGATGGAACAAGACCTCTGTAGAAAGCCCGAGGTCCCTCTTGAACCCAAATATCCCTTGTAAGTGTTCCCAGCTTCGGAACCCTTCCGCCTTCAGAAGCACAAGTCTGCAACCTAGTTTTGACAAGATCCATGGGATAGATAGCCATCTGTGCAATTGCACCGGCCGTACCACCTGCCAGAAGTCTTCCAGCTGTACCAATATCTGACTTGTTCTCGTTGCCGTTACTTATTACATTTTTCAGCATCTCATAAGCATAGAACTTGATGGCACTTTCTGGTGCTACCTTCACAACATTCAATCCATTACCTCTGAAAAAACCTAGCCAACCATCTTGTTTCCATATCTTCATTATTGCAGGCATAATTGAAGCACGTCCAGTCTCAATTTGTAAGACCACCTTCAGGCGATCAAGAGGAGCAGTTGCTGTGCGAGAAGCAGCTCCCGCTATCCCCCAGCAATGAAATATTTGCTCCTATGCACGTGCTTGCTAATGCCTTCGGGAATGACTGCTTGTTCTCCAATGTCAACAAGGCAAACCCTTTCCCAATGCTGGTATATGTTTTCGATGGTAGCTTCATGAGGATAAAGTAGAAGAAAGTCTCTCCATTCTTCAAAAGTGATAATCCCATTATTATCCTTATCGACATGCTCCACAAAGCGAGCAAGCTCCTCCTCATCCAGTTCAATACCTGCAACACGGAAGCTGCGTAGGCTTATGATAAACACTACGAGAGAACCATAGAACAAAAGGTGGTAAATGCTCCCACAAAAGGCACAAAGGAATGCCACCCTGGAAACTTGTAAAAATTATAAAGACCTAGTAGATTCTCCCATGGAAAAAGTGAACCAGTCTCCATTAATCCCAAGCACTATTCAAACCTAAAATTATTGCCAAATTTCTTCATTAGAAATATTGTATAAAAGGGTTCACCAGTGAATATATCTACACTTCCCACATGCCCGGTCAAGTGAATGATCCATTCCCCCAGGATCTCAACCATTTTCCTACATTAATCCTTGTGAGAAATACCACCCCCCCCCCCTTTTCCAAAAAACAAAATAAAGAAAAACTCCTTGTCAGTTGTCACAATCGCATAATCCACCTATCCAATTACAGCAACTCTAAACTTCCATTACTAAACAAGGTTTCAAAGACAGTGCAGAGTTTAATTTAGTGTGATCAAAATGTCAACTAGCATTGGCCCACACCCAGAAAAGGAAAACGGTAACCAACAGTAGGCAACAACAACAACATCACTAGCAAAAGTACTAATAAGGAGAGAGCATAAAAGAAAATCAAAATGAGAGGCTAAGAATAAGTACCAGCCTTAACAAGTGCATCCCAGAGCTCTTCAGGGAGAATGCAGCCATTGTGCTCAACATCAATGGCTTGGAAAATTCGATAAAGCTCCAACTCCTTGTCATCCATGTAACGCCTGAAATCATGGTAATCGATCCTTCCATCCTTATCAGCATCGCAAACCTTGAAGAGGTCCTTGGCGTACTTGTACTCCGGCGGTATCTGAAGTGCCGACAAACCCGCCTCAATCTGCGCATAATCCAAGTAACCATTGTTAGCGCCATCGAAGAAATTGAAGAGGCTCCGAATCCGAAGATCCCTCTCTTCCTTCGTCTCGCGCAGTGCCAGAAGCACGTGATCCATTGATACCGGACCCTGTTTCTTTGCCGGGTTGGAACCGCCGTGAGCCGCCGTGGATTTTGCCTTCGGAAAACCCACGTGCTCCATGTCTATGGCTTGTCCTGCCCCAGACATGACCTTTTTTCTGATTTTCTTTTTTCGGGTTGAATTTTTCAAGACTGATGGGAGACCCAATTGAGCATTTGAGTTTGGAAGTGGAGAAAGATTCCAACTTTGGGTTCAGATCTGAAGTAGAACTTTGTTGGGTTTGATGGGTCAAAATCTGGTAGTCGTAAAAGACCAACCGAAAGAGAAATAAGGGATTTGAATTGTATAGAAAGGTCAAACGATATAGAGAATAAAAAATAATTAAAAAAGAAGAAGAAGCTAATAGTGAAGAAGAAGAAGGAGGAGGAGAAAACGGAAGGTACCTGATGAATGAAATTGAAGCTGAATTTGGCGATGACGGTTTCAAGTTATGCATCGAAGACTAATATCGTCGTCGTCATCAATTTTTTATTATGTACGTGGTGGTTTGTGTGTGTGAAATAAGGAGAATGCGTTATGCGTTGGTAACTAAGGAATTAATATTTTGAAATGAAATCAGAATAATTAAAAAGGAAGTGTGGCGTTTAGGAGTGAGTTGTCCGATAAGGAAATAAAGCCAAGTTGAATTTGTGAAATAAATAATTGTAATATCATTATGTCATATATCATATATGAGTCTTTGATAATGGGGTTGGGGGGTTGATGATGGAGCTAGCTAGAGAGAATGAGAGGGGGATATTGGATATTCCTCTCCAACTATCTGGACTACTATTTTCTCCCAAATCTTTTTCAACTTTTAGCTCTTACTTTTTTTTTTTTTTAACTACAATTTCCTTTCTTATCTTTTCTTTAGTTATTATTTTTTTTGGTAAGTTCCTTTAATTATTTATCTTTTTTCATTTTAACTATCTTCACACTATTGATAGTTTGGACTTAGGTTTAGATTTATTGTATATAACACTGTCCAATGATTTTTTTAAACAAGATGAATATCGAGATCTAAAATTAGTTCAACTAAAGTAAAATATACTACATTTTAAATTATACACCTAAATTTTAATATTAGAATAACTATCCGTACACTTAGTAAATTGAACATCTGATATATTTATTATTCACATTGATTAATATTTTTATTGTCTACCTATACTTTTTTTTGTATATATATAACTTTATGACTTATGAGTGAGAAGCGAGATATGTTGGGATCAATAAAAAATTTAATAAAACTAGTCGTTCAAAAAATTTTTGAATTAAATCACCTATATAGTGCACTTTTTTTTTCTCTTTCGTTATCTTTTTCTGTTGTCTAATTTCTTTTGTAATGTTGTTGTTATTGCTACCACTATTGTCGTTATCGTCGTCTATAATTTTATTATTGTCGTTTTTATTATTGTCGTTCTTGCTATTACTGTCTTTTTTTTGTTCTCATCCTCTTTTATTATCATAATCATTATCATTATTATCGTTATCTTCTTTTTTTCTTTTATATATGCTTCACAAAGATATTCAACATAAAATCTTAATACAAAATATAAAAATTTTGGTGTATAACATAAAAAAAAATTGATACACAACAAAAATATTTTTGTGCTATATTAAATAAATTTTTATATTATGTACAAATATTTGTATATTATACCTATAAATTTATGTGCTATATATAAAATTCATTATGATATATAAAAATTTATGTATTCTGTAATAAAATTTACGTGTTCTATAATAAAATTTCTATACCAAAAAAGCACAAAGATAAAAGATCACATAATGAACGTGGGTGCGATATATTTTTTTTCTGCGCTTATACTAAAATTTCTATACTAAAATAGCACAAAGATAAAATATCGAACGTGGGTGCAAAATTTTTTTCTGCGCTTATACTGACTTGATTTTCAAAATCGCTTATACATATAATATGGCGGTAAAAAATTACATATTTTTATCAAATTTAAAGTGGTAAATTTTTTGGATAAAGATAAATTAGTGCTAGAAAAAATATCTTTTCTTTTTAAACTTTGAAATACTCCAACTAAATTATATATCTAACAGGAATAGAATAGGATAATAAGATATGAGAGGATATGATAAAAAAAAAATAATAAAACGTATTCTATTTGACAGATAGAAAATGCATATAGTTGTACCAAAAAAAATTGATAAACCTATAATAAATTAATAATAGTTAACAAAATAAGTTGGGGAAAACAACTTTAAAAAAATATTAAATATATTTAGAGAAAGAAGTTAACTAAAACGTGAAAGAATCAAGTTTTTTAGATTTAAATTTTGATACGTAATCATATTAAAATTCAAAAAAAAAACTTATCAATTATATATATATATATATATATATATATATATATATATATATATATATTCTACACGATTTAATAAATTTATCCAACAAATTGAATACTTATGAATTATTATAATAAGGGAAAATATAGGAAAAATTTTTTTATAAATAATTTCAACTCATTTTTAAATATTTTTTCCCTTAACCTACGTTTATTATAAAAATTGACGTCCATTTTAAATTTATATTATTTTCAATTTTTGTTGCTCATCCTTCCAAAATAAAAGGTACGGTACTTTTTATTAATTAAATATAATTCTCTATTTATTATATTTTATATTAATAATTTAAATTTATAATTTATAATTTATGATATTTTATTTTGAATTTTAAATTTTTATTTTTTATTTTTAATTGTAAGTTATTAATTAGAGAGCAGTACACTCTTTACTTTTTAGTTTCTTCCATAGCATTAGTATTTGTCAATTTTTACCACATTCGATTCTCTATTTATTAATAGCATTTACAAATTTAGTGACTATAAAAAATGTATTTTCATGCTAAAGAAAAAGACGAAAAAAATAAATACAATAAAGATCATATAAAAGATAAAAGACATCGAAAAATACAACAAGAAAATAAATACAATAAAGATCATATAAAAGACAGAAAATATCGAAACATATAAGTGAAAAATACAATGAAAAAGACAAAGACAATGAAAAAGACGCAAAAGACGAAGAAGACAAAAACAACAACACAATATCTCGCTTCACTCTTTTAGCTTTTTTCGTTATGTCAGAATTTGAATTTTGAATGTTTCGCAATATTTTTTAATGTTTCTTTTTAGAAAAATTTTAAATTTTTGTCCTGTTTTAGTTCTCGAATGTTCATTTAAATAGTTAGTTTTTGTTTAGATGACATGTTGATGTTACGAAGAATAGAAGAACTAGCTTTTTCGATCAGTCATGAATCATGTTGTTGAAGAAAACTTACACCGACACTTTGATATTAAATTGAAGAGTGCTTAAGTATGTCTAGTGTAATCCTACTTACTCTTTTCTGGTTGATCCCTTCCTTTATATAATCTAGTATCATTATCGAGATAACAACTAGCGTATTTAGTAAGATAATAGTTTGGTTAGTTAATAAGTTTCGTACTTGGTTGTTATGTACAAATCATAAAGCTTTATTTAGTTATTCCTTTTATAAAGGGATGTATTAATATTTTTTGTCATGGGTCAGATTCACAAAGTGATAAAAACAAACCTGATCTGGAGATAGCCTATTTCCAATATACTCTATCTACAACCCGGTTCACCATCCACTTCGGAGATACTGTACATAGCTCCATTGTTGGCGCTGGAGCAATCTGACTCCACGATGTCACCATAGCCTCGAATGTTCATTGCTTCATCAATTCCATCGAGTCCGCCTAAAAATTTGCTGCCATATCCTTTTGCAACCTCCAAAAAACATAGCCTCTAGATTTAGTTCACCAGGTTTTCTCCTTCGATCTCCATGAATGTGTTGCAACGGAGTCTCCTGAACCGCACATCACTAAGATGCCGTCATGCCCGCCTCCATCAATGACTCCCTATGTCGATACTCGTAGTCACCCTCTCGAGCAGTTGATTCTTGTCTGGCTGGGAGACGGTATCTTTTGCCGGCAACGCTCCGCCGATACCAAATTCATTCATTGCACTTCTAATTGTTGGTTGCTTGGATGATCGGAGGATGTTGCTCCTTTCCTCTCTTACTCCCGGCTCAATATCCTCATTCTGTCATCTTGTGTGTGTCGTTGAGTTCAGCTAAACCCTTTTCGCTTTCGTTCTCATTATTTTTGGTACTTCTGATGGTAGTTGCATGCTTTGTCCTGAGATCAATCTCCTGGTCAGTGACGCTTTCGCTGCTGAGTGAGCAAGCTTATTAACTTCTTTTGGCACCCCTGTGAACCCACATCCATCAATTTCTTCAGCTCTCTCTTTATTGTCTATCAATATGTACTCATTTTTTTCTAGCTTGCCATTTGATTTTAGGATTTGAATTAAGTTTAAATAATCTTATTTGACATCTTTAAATTCCTTGCTAAAACCATGGCATTCCTAATTGCAATTGCTTCTATTGTTAAGCTAGAAATCACTTTGATCTAGCAAATAATTTTTTCCTATAGTAAGCTCTTCCATTCCCACGACGATCTTTTCTGATTTTTTGCCTCCCAGAAGTTTGTATCGGAAAAATATAATGCTTTTAGTATCTTTACCCATAGTACATTCAGATTCTTCATTTTCCTCTAAGCATGTTTTGCTAAGTAGGCCATATTTTGACATTGAAAATTCTTGAACCCAATTCATCCTTGCCATTTTGCTACTACTTATTTTATAGACGTTTTTATTAGATCTATATTTAACAAAGCATCAATCCATTTCTAATACTGCACAGGTCCACACACAAAAAAATATTATATATGAATAATTAGTATGCATAACTTGATAATTTCCTATACGTACTAGCTTTTTATCTTTTACCTCTTCTAGAATATTTCAGTTACAATGAATCATCATTTATGAGATGCTTCTTCATGTGATTTTATCTTTTAATGGATTTGTTTAGATATTTTTAGATTTTATTGTGCTGAATTGTTGTATCTTCTACCTTTTAAACATGTGTATATGTGTGTGTGTATTGCTTATGATTGTGGTTGAATAATAACACACAATAGCAAAATACAAAATTTTTTTCGTTATTTTGTTCTTATGGTATCAGAGCTCATCCAGAACTCTACTAATATCTATCATGGTAAAAACCTCTAATCCAAATAATCATTGCTTATGATTGTGGTTGAATAATAATAACACACAATAGTAAATTATAGAAACTTCTTTGTCTTTTATTTTCTTCTTATGGTGTCAAAGCTCATCCATAACTCTGCTGATATCCATCATGATAAAAATCTCTAATCCAAATAATCATTGCTTATGATTGTGGTTGAATAATAACACACAATAGCAAATTACAAAAACTTTTCCGTCTTTTATTTTCTTCTTATGATATCAGAGCTCATTTAGAACTCTGCTGATATCCATCATGGTAAAAATTTCTAATCCAAATAATCAAACACCATCTACACCCACAAGCACCCTAGCACAATTTATCACCCTTGATGTCACCCAAAATTCTTCAAGTCCCTTCTATATTCATCCCAATGAAAGTCCTACCATTATCTTAGTTACCCCAGTTCTTAGTGGTAATAATTATCAGTCTTTTTTCTCGAGGTTTTCAGTTAGCCATCATCACTAAAACTAAACTCTTATTCCTCATTGGATCAATTCCTAAGTCTGGTGTTACTGACTCTTTACATTCTTCATAGGAAAGATGCACTCTTATTCTCTCATGGCTTCAACATTTTTTGTCAAATTTCATTGCTCAAAGTTCAATAATGTTGATGCTGTGTAGTCCGATTTACACGGGCAATTTTTACAATGTGACATGCTTTGTGTTGCTAAGCTCCAAAAGGATATTTATATTCTCAAATAGAGTTCTTTATCCGTCACAGATTTTTTTTTACCTCACTTAAATCTCTTTCGGCTTAGCTAAGCAATTATCACCATCTCCCTTGATATTCTTGTCCTGTACAGAACTACAATGATCAAAATTTTATTATTCAATTTTAAAAGACTTGGATGAATGCTTTAACATTCTTCGCTCTCAAATTTTGCTTCTTGACCCTTTTTCACATTTCAATTGTATGTTTTTTTGGTGATAGGGAATGAACGACAGCTACACGTTACTATTGGCATCCTCGATGATCCTGGTGCTTTGATTAATATTACACCCGCACAAGATGATCGTCATCCTTTTGTAGGATGAGGACGCATCAGTTGTAGCTCTCTCAATGGCGGACGCAGCAACCCCAACAAGTTGGACAGTTATTGTAGTCACTCCAGTCACACAGTCGATGTGTATTATGGAAAGCACGACTATCCTCTGGGGGCATCCACGCTACTCGAGTCGTCCTCATTTTCACAACCGTGGCAGCACCATCAACAACATTGCCGTCACTTCTCCTTCTAACTCCTGGCATAATGTTGATTATGGGAAGAAAAAGGAGAACACTTCAAAAATTTGGGCTTACTTTTATCCCAGCCTAATGCCAAAGACTCATGGCTCTCTTGAAAAATGTTCATTCTTCAACATTAGTGGATTCTTCTCTATCCTCTTCTAATCATGATTCTAAGATTGAGCCTTCTAAGCCCAATAATAGTACCCCTTTAATAAACACATATCATGCATTTTGCTTTTTCAATTTCACTGATTTATTATCCCCCACAAGTATTTTTTATTACTTTTTCTCTTAGTGGCTATTGGATTATTGATTCTGGAACAACTTACCACATTATCTTCTCATTACAACACTTTCACACTTATCATAAAATCATTCCAATACCTGTACATTTTTCTAATGACACTCTTATTTGCTCATCTTGCTAGCACTATTATACTTTTAGATCATATAATTCTTCATAATGTCTTGTATATACTTTAATTTACTTTTAGTATTTTATCTATTTCTAAACTTATATCTATTCTTCCTTGTTATCTAATATTTCATGATGATTTTTGCAGGACATTAAATCGTTAAACGACTGATTTAGCTAAGTTGAAGGAGGAATTGTACCATTTTTTGGAAAAGTTACATCATACCCAATTTTTCATATGCTCATTCACATTCACCCTTCTCCACCTTTAGCTCTGTGAATAATTCTATCACCATAACTCCCAATAACATTTGACATTTTTGTTTAAGACACTTGTCTAGTGAACGCTTGAATGATATGGATGCACAATCCTCTTTTATTACTTGTCATGATGTAAATACATGTGACATATGTCAATTAGCAAAACAAAAAAATTACTTTTTTCTCTTATTACTATTATTGCATCTCAAATATTTGAATTAATACACGTTGATATTTGGGATTTTTTTCTAAAGAATCGATTCATGGGCATAAATATTTTCTTACTATTGTGAATGATTTTACTCGGTATACTGGGTGACTCTTTTAAAAACCAAAGCAACTGTAGGGTCAAGCAATCAAACTTTTATTTCTATGGTAGAGATCCAATTTATTGCCAAAGTTAAACACATTCGTTCTAATAATGGTTCGGATTTTTAATGTCTAATTTTTATGCTTCAAAGAGAATTTTTCATAAACAAAGTTGTGTTGAAACACCACAACAAAATGGTCGAATTGAAAGAAAACATCAACATATTCTTAATGTTGTACGAGCTTTAATGTTTCAATCAATTTATCATTATTTTTTTGATTTTATACCATTGCACATGCTATCTTTCTTATTAATCGGGTTCCTTCTCCTGTTTTATATCATAAGTCACCCTTTCAAATTCTTTTTAAAAAATTACCTAATTTATCATAATCAAAGTTTTTGGATGTTTATGTTTTGCTTCAACTCTTGGTGTGCATCACAATAAATTTAATCCTCATGCTAAAAAGGTATTTTCTTAGGTTTTAAACAAGAAATAAAGGGATATATGATTTATAATTTAAACAATAAGAATTTTTATTTCCATACATGTACAGTTTCACGAACATCATTTTTCATACCAAGTTGGCAACGATCCATTGTTTCACCCTCATTTACGCCTTTCTTTTGACCCACAAATTCTTGATCCACCAATTAAGACTATTACTACACAAGAGTCCAATTTTATCCCAACATCACACATATTTTTTCATCTGCCCAAGCCCACAACCAAGAAGACCCAACTTTTCACTCACAACACCAATTAACCCACCTTTCTTAATTCATGAATCCACGAACTCTCATCAAACCCTTTCTCTATTTTTCTCATCAAGAAACAAAGATAACCTTTCTTCGTCTTCTTTTTCTACTATCCAATTTCCATGGAAATCAATAAGAATCTCAAAACCTCCTTCCTACTTCAATGACTATTTTTGCAATTTCTCTTCCAACAACCCCAAATCAGCTTCTTCAAGGTACAGTTATCCTCTTTACACAGCTCTTTCCTACACACGCATATCACCCTCTCATTGTAGCTTTCTTTTTTCTTTATCCACTAATATTGAACCGCGTACTTTTCAAAAAGCTAGCAAACATTCACGCTAGCAAGATGCCATGAAGGCTGAGGTCAAAGCCTTAAAGTTAAATAAAAACTGGGTTCTTGTTGATGTTCCTTCCGATGTTAAACCCATTGGTTGCAAATGGGTCTATCGTGTCAAGTATCGCCCTAATGGATCTATTGAGCATTATAAAGAACGTTTGGTTATACCCAAATCGAAGGGATTGATTATTCTGAGACTTTCTCTCCTGTGGTAAAGATGACAACCATAAAGCTAATCTTAGCTCTTGTCTCCATCAATAATTGATACATTTATCAATAAAGAGAATGTTTATATGCAATTGCCTCTTGGAGTGTCATTCTCTAAGTTGTAATAATGTTCTAAATTGTAAAATTTTTTATACGGTTTAAAGAAATTAAATTGTGAATGGTATGATAAATTGTCATCCTTTTTTTTCTCATGGGTATCGGCAAACTCCGGCAGATCACAGTTTGTTCTTCAAGATTAATGGTAATAATTTTACAGCACTACTTGTCTATGTCGATGATATTATCCTTACTGAAAATTGTCTTTCTAAAATTTCTTCCATAAAAAATGCATTGGACTCTGCTTTACGCATTAAGGATCTTGGTATTTTAAAATATTTTCTTGGCATATAGGTTTCTCACTCTGCAAAGGGCATCTCTCTTTGCCAATGGAAATATTGCCTTGGCCTTTTGAATGATTCCAGATTAACTACTGCTAAGCTTTACTCTGTTCCAATGGACAATAAACTCCAATTACATCAAGATTCTAGTCCACTTCTTATCGATGTTACTTCCTATTGGCGGCTTGTTGGTCGACTCCTTTATCTTAATACCACTCGACCTGATATCACTTATGCGACACAACAACTTAGCCAATTTATATGTACACCTGCAGAGAATCACTTGAACGCAGCCAAACGAGTTTTATGATATCTCAAAAGGTCCCCAAGACGTGGCTTGTTCTTTCCTCGAGCTTCTTTCCTTCAATGTTTTGCCATCAGCGATGTTGATCGGGGAAGGTGCTTGAATACTCGGAAGACTATTACAGGGTTTTGTTTCTTTTTAGGCAAATTTCTCCTTTTTTGGAAAACAAACAAGAAACTATTTCTTGTTCTTCAACTAAGGCGGAATACAGAGTTATTTTTTCTACCACAAGGGAGTTACAATGGCTTGTTAACTTTTTAGCTGATCTCAATATTAATTATACTCGCCCTCCAACTTTATACTGTGACAACCAGAGTTTCATTTACACAGCTACAATTTCAGTCTTTCATGAACGTACCAAACATTTGAAAGTTGACTGTCATTTGGTTTGCTAAAAGCTACAATCTGGTTTAATGAAATTACTCATTATCTCATCTGCTAATCAACTTGCTGACGTATTTACCAAAGCTCTTCCACCTAACCTCTTCTCTATCATACTCTCCAAATGGTTTGATAGACATTTATCAACTTCTAGTTTGAATGGAGAAAGAGGGGGGGGGGACAGAGCAGCAATCCATTTTCAATACTATATAGACCCACAAACAAAAAGATATTATACATAAATAATTAGTATGCACAACTTAATCATTTTTTATATGTACTAACTTCTTATTTTTTACCTCTTCTAGAATATTTCAGCCTCTTCTAGAATATTTCAGCCTCTTATAGAATATTTCAGATATAATGACACACACACACACACATATTACTTATGATTGTGGTTGAATAATAATACACTATAGTAAATTAGATTATGAAATATGGATGTCTTGATTGATTTAACTTGTTTCACTAAACCATCAAGTGGTAGATAGTGAAAGCCATCACCAAATCATGACCAAATTATCAACAAAGCCAACTATGACGAGTCTATAAATAGGCCATGAAGTTGCTCATAAATATGTGCAAGATACATAAGTACAATACACAAAAACTAAAGAGCTTCATTAGAAAAACCAAAAGCAACATGACTTTTGTTTCTTTTACATTATATTTGTATATTATATTGAGTATATCATTATTGAGAGTGTGTTATAAAATCTCAATTACAGTAAGATATACATATTAGAGAGTATTAATAAAATTATCTTATTCTCTCTATTTTATTTTTATATCTACTTCTCTTTCCAATTTATTTTATTCTACAATAAATTATAAAAATTTCTTCGTCTTTTATTTTCTTCTTAACATTATCTTTAAGCCAGATTATTTTATCATTTTCAAATCAAGTTGGTTATTTAGGAGCTTAGATCCATCTGGTCCAAAATAACTTTTATATTTGACTCAAGTAAACAAAAAATGTCATGTATACATAAAAATAACTATTAAATGAGTTTTCATATTAATACCAAAAAAATGAGTCTTCATATATTTAAGTAGTCATAGATAGTAGTATGTGTGTGTGAGTGTGTGTTGAAAATATATATATATATATATATATATATATATATATATATAATTATAGAAGTTAGATTTTTGTATAAAAGTAACTTTTTGTATTATCATTTTTTAAATAAAATTTATTTATTTATTTTAAATTTGCTGATGGGTTGATGAATTGCCAAGAGTGTAGGCATTGACATTTGACCAAAAGACCAACATGTGTGCTTAGACTAAACAACGTGTCATGCATTTCATCATTTGCATATGTTGTGTATCTGTCATGTTACCACACAACCATCTCTTCCATTTCAATTTCTACCGTTCTACGTTCCACTATCCCACACTCTTTGGTGCTTCATAAAGAGAGAGATAATGATGGGCCACCACACAGAAGATTGCATTCTAAATAAACAATATAAATAACAAAAAATTTAATACCTCAGCTCTACTGCTTGATACTAATTGAATGTCTAATCTCTTTCATAATAGCACCCTAGTCCAAAATCCAGACAATATAAAAAGCCACGTAGTGCATTGGTGAAGGACATGGGAGTGACACAGAATGGCCACATGGCAAGAAATGATTGAATAATGACACATTGAAGTTAGTTGATTGGCCAAAACAAGTGTCAGGAAGATCTATAAAGCAGAAAAAATCGCAGAATAACACTGTTCTCACTTTCACTTTTCTTACTCTTTCCCACAACGAACTCTCAGATAATTTCAAAAATTTTGTAGATCTCATATTTGGTAATTTGGCTTTTCACAGTTCTTAAATTTCAGCTGCTTAGGGTTTCATAGTTAGAGAGAGAGAGAGAGAGAGAGAGAGAGAGAGAGAAGAATGGAAGAACAAAAGAGAAGCCTTATGGGGATCTTTACAGTGCTCCTCCTCTTTATATCAATTTCGTCATTTCAGCTCCTCCGTGCTTCTGATAATCCCGACGATGTTGATGATGCCGTAATTGCTCTCTCTCTCTCTCTCTCTCTCTCTCTCTCTCTCTCTCTCTCTCTCTCTCTCTCTCTCTCTCTCTCTCTTACAACTTTAAGTGTTGGATCTATGTTTTTAAACTTTTGAATTAGGTTTACATTGTGCAACTTTTTGTATTAAATGTTGTTTAGATCTTCTACGAGTCGTTCGATGAGGATTTCGAAGGCCGTTGGACCGTTTCAAATAAGGACAGCTATAATGGTAATGCTAACTCAAATCTTGTGTCATTATTTGTGTGATTTAATTGATTTATTGTAGTTAGTGATATCTGATCGTTTACGAGCTGTTAATTAAAAGTTGAGAATGAACATGTTTTTTTATTATGAAATGATGAATATAGAACAAAAGTTGTCTTGCCATTGTTACTATATATGGCTATGTTAAAAAAATAAAATAAAATAAATAGAAAGAGGAAATAGTAATGTATATCACTCAAATATTGAAATTCAATTCTCAGTACTAGAAGTGCTCTGAAATAACTTTGGATTTGTCCCTTGGGTTCTAGGTGTATGGAAGCATGCTAAGAGCGAGGGGCATGATGATTATGGACTCCTTGTCAGTGAGAAAGCAAGGAAATATGCCATAGTTAAAGAACTTAAAGAACTTGTGACCCTGAAGGATGAAACAGTTGTTCTTCAATTTGAGACTCGGCATCAGAGTGGCCTTGAATGCGGTGGTGCATACCTGAAATATCTTCGACCACAGGAGGTTGGATGGACACCCAAGGAATTTGACAATGAATCTCCATATTCTATTATGTTTGGTCCTGACAGGTGTGGGGCCACAAACAAGGTACACTTTATTGTCAAGCATAAGAATCCCAAGAATGAGAAATACGTTGAGCACCATCTCAAGAATCCCCCATCTGTTCCATCTGACAAACTCACTCACGTATACACTGCTATTTTGAAGCCTAAAAATGAGTTGCGTGTTTTGATTGATGGGGAAGTGAAGAAGAAGGCAAATTTCTTATCCGCTGATGATTTTGAACCCCCTTTCATTCCTCCCAAGACAATCCCAGATCCTGATGACAAGAAACCCAAGGATTGGGATGAGAGAGCAAAAATTCCTGACCCAGATGCAGTAAAGCCAGATGATTGGGATGAGGATGCACCCATGGAAATTCTTGATGAGGAAGCTGAGAAACCTAAAGGATGGTTAGATGATGAACCCGAAGAAATTGATGACCCTGAAGCCACAAAACCAGAAGATTGGGATGACGAGGAGGATGGGGAATGGGAAGCCCCAAAAATTGATAACCCCAGGTGTGACTCTGCTCCTGGTTGTGGTGAGTGGAAGAGGCCAATGAAGAAGAATCCAGCTTACAAGGGAAAATGGCATGCCCCTCTCATTGACAACCCAGCTTATAAGGGTATATGGAAGCCACGTGATATTCCAAACCCTGACTACTTTGAACTTGAAAAGCCTGATTTTGAGCCCATCGCAGCTATTGGTATTGAGATTTGGACAATGCAAGATGGCATACTGTTTGACAACATTTTGATAGCTAATGATGGAAACATTGCAGCCTCTTATAGACAGACTACATGGAAGCCTAAGTTTAATATTGAAAAAAAGAATCAAAAGGAAGAAGATTCTGATGGTGGTTTAGGTTTTCTTACAGACTTGCAGGTAATGTCATTGATTTGAGCGGTTTCGTCATGTAACTCATTTTACTGTACAACATCCATTGAATATGGCTCTTCCGCTCACTCCTCTTTCTGTTGCTTAATTTTATTTCTTAAACAGACGAAAGTATTTGAACTTTTGTACAAGATCGAGGACATTCCCTTCCTTAGTGATTATAGGATCAAAATACATGTAAGAATCTCAACAAAATACTCATATCCTTGTGTGTGCCTGTTTGCTTGTGCCGCACTTTTTATTTCTGTGCTTTTCTTCCACCCTTCACTCATTAGAGTTTAACGGGAATCTGACTCCTATGCTTCTAAACAGGATCTCATTCAAAGGGGTGAGAAGCAACCAAATCTTACTATTGGAGTTCTCGTGTCTGTTGTGGTTGTCTTCTTGACAATCTTTTTCAAGCTCATATTTGGGGGGAAAAAGAAGCCAGTGAGTAATGAAATTCATTGTTGTATCTTACCCGATAAACTTGTTCTTCTTATATTTCGGAAACTTGTTTAGGACAATATGTTAAATTGTTAAATTGTTAATCTGTGAATCATGTATCTTGTTGTGTAGGCAAGGGTTGAGAAGCCATACCCAACACCCAAAGAATCTAAGGCCGACCAAAGTGGCGAAGAGAATTATGAAAACAAAGAGAAGGAGGAAACATCTACTTCTGCACCACGTAGGAGGATAAGGCGAGATTGAAATGGTTTAAAACCTTTTCATCCATAGGGGCCGACCAAGATCATCACAATAGATAAATTTTGAGCTTAGTTGGAACTGTTATTTTCATTTTTACCCATGACCTTATTTTAAAATATGATTTTCAATGGAGTGTAACAGATATTTATTGGGCTGATCCTTTTGGAGACTTGCGCATTTTGAAGAAGTTGTACAATTATTGTTTTTAATTTGTTTCTAACGAAAAATAGAAATCGAATCTCCTAACAACATTTGAATAGCTAAATGAGATTGCTGAGGATAGAGAAGTAATGCAAAGCTACCAGAATTGTTTTAACAAAAACTATTCGTTTTAAATGATAAAAATTAAAGTTTGTGATTAACAATTTTTTGGCTAAAGTTGTCTATATCTATTGCAGGTAAAGAATATAGATATATGGCCACAGATTCATTATTTCACCACATTTGTGGGAGTAACATGCTTCCCCATTAACATAATGACCATTTTATCTATTGTACCATCAGTATAATGACCTTGCTAATAAAAGTTGAAAATTCACATTAACCCAAGGAAGGGGGATTAACCTACCGCCACCCGCAGGCCATAGCAGCTGCCAGAGCCTCATCTTCTACTACCTACCTCAAGTTGTTGCCTTTATTGTGTCTACATTTGTTGTCAAACTGCAAGTTCAGGATGAGAAAAATAAGACGACACCTATAATTTAAGACGGCGCTGCATTCCAAAATGGTTAACATGAAACTAGCCACGAGCCAACCAAATTTAGCATTGAAGATATACAAACTGAACTAGATGGAAACTGTTTCTCTTTAATTTTGTAACTTTGCGATGGAATAACGATATAATTTATGCGATCCAAACAGGCTCATTAGATCATCATTTGACAAATTACAGGCACATCACTATGAGAATATTTAATATGAAACATCATCTTGGCTATAGGTTTAAAATTTTTTTGTCACATCTTATGCATATAAATCTTACTCTTATAAATACATTATTGAGTAACTCGGGTGAAGCATTTCAATAATTCCTACAAATGTGGTGGAGTAATGAATGCTTGGCCTAGATATATCTCATGTCTTGTAGATCATCAAGACATTTGCTAAGGTTCTTAATATTTATTATTTTAATTTTATATCTAATAAAATTATTTAATAAATAAAAATTTGCATTAATAACCATTTTGTATTATAAAGGAAAAATAATAAAATTAGATGTATAAAAAATAATAAAATTAATATAAATCTTTCTCTAAATATTTCATGCAAAGAAAATTTTATTTGGTAGGGTATAAATAATAACTGAGGTAATTAATAGCTTTACAAAACAAAAAATATTAGGTGACTAATATTTTTTCTTTATATTTAAACCATTATCAGTAAACTTTTATTTTCGTCGAAAATATTGATCCAAAGAATTTTTCTTAAAAGTATTAAAAATTCAAGATTTATATCTGAAGAAAAAAAATTATTCAGAGCTAATTTTGATCAAACAGTCATTTTTTTGAAAAATATTAATTACTAGAAGTTCATGACTATAGGTTAACAAATTAAAATTTAAAATCTCTTAAAATAGCTCTTTTCAATCACATATACCTATGGCAAAATATGCATCGTCCCTACCAAATCAGTTTTCTTATATTAATTGCAATGCCTTGTTTGTTAACAAAGTCAGTGGTAAGAGGATGGTTAACCTGCATAGCTATAACAACTGCAGAATGGGAATGGGTAAAAGAGTACGTAAGAATAAAGATAGAGTACGTATGAATGAATGAGAATATTGAATGAACAAAGCAATTCCCTATTCGAGTCAAGGAGAACTCCACAAAGGTTTACTCAAATTCCACAATGCCTATGACGTGATTTCTCCATACAATATATCTCTCTTTTCTAACTAACTTGTCATGTCATCCTTGAGAGGTAATCCCCTACTATGCATGCACATAATCCTTCAACCACGATGGCACCTTCCTCACTCTTGTGGCTTTGGGCCTTGATGAGATAGAAGGTTGATACAGCCCACTCTCTTTTTTTGGTTCTGCTTCCTGGATTGTAGCTCGGTTAATTTTCTAGTTTGCTAGCCTATTAACTATTGCATTGGGTGGAGAGCTATCAACTATTCTCTCCTCCATAATGACCTTATCCTTAAGGTTAACCTCAAAAAATAACCTCTGCAGCTCTTCAAAGTTCTCCCAAATGGTCTCATCACAATTAACACTCCCAATAAATAAGAACTCGAGTAGGAGTGTCTTCAGCTGTATTGATGATTTGGCGACCTAGAACTGCAATGGGGCATGGATGCGACGATAGGGGAGATCAAGAGACGTTGGAAGTTCTGCTAGGGCTTTAACATGGAAGCATTTTAGCACAAAGACATGAAAGACTTGGTGCAAGGCACAAGTTTACAGTAGACGCAAGCAGTAAGTGACCTTGGCTATCCTATATATGATATGAAATGGCCCATAAAATCATTTGTAAAGCTTGTTAATATTGTTCTGAGTTAATATGTGCTGCCTATAAGGCCTCACCCCTAAAGGTATCCAACACCCACTTTAAAATTTTTCTCTCATCGATGCTTGCCTGCCTGCACCTTCATCTTCTCTTGTGCGGCCTGTAAGGTATAGCGTAACTCCTTGTGAGGTGCTTCATGAACCCTGAGAAATTCATCCACTGTCTCAACGGATGTTGGCCCTGGAGAATAACCTAGAAGAATTTGCATAAAAATGTCATATAGAGCCTCATAGAGAGACATGTTGATAGATGAATGATAGGACTAATTGTAGCAACTAGCAAAACTTTGCCCATGAGAGATAGAAAGTCCATTGGGTAGGATAAAAGCAGGTGAAAACTCATAGGTACTGTTCTAATGTTCGATTCACCACATCCGTTTGAGTGTCGTAATAGAGATATGTGTTGTTGAGATCGAATAGATTCTTCCAAAATTTGCTTAGGAAGATTGGATTCCTATTTAAAACCATCATTCTGAGAAACCCATGTAGTTTCATCACTGAATTAATGAATGCCTTGGTAGCATCCTTGGCTATGAACCCCGGTTTGAGAACCGAAAAATGATCAACCTTATTAAACCTATCCACTACTACCAATATGGCAGTGTAGCTAGTAAACTTAGGTAGTTGGACAATAAATCCAATGAAAATCTCCAACCATAGCTATTCTGAAATTGGAAGTGGTTGTAGCAGCCCATATGGCTTAGCTGGAAGGTATTTGGTCATTTGACAATCTGAACACTACTTAATAAATTTGTGAATAGCTGTGCGCATGCCTGGCCAGAAAAAAGAGGTCTCCAAAAGCCTTATATATCTTCAAAACAACACCATGGCCACCTCTTACAGTTGAGTGGAACTCTTGTAATAGCAATTCCCTTAGGCCAAGATAATCAAGTACCTATAACTTCCCTTGGTACAATAGGAGTCCATCTAACTTTGTATAAGATGTGCCCAGCTTTTCATTTTTGAATTGAGTATATAGTTCTTGCATACGTGGACATTGATTATTAGTATCCTTGAGTGACTGTAGAAGTGAGGCTTGGGCCGTAGTAAAGCTTTGGAGGGTCAAGGGTGTTTCCAACTCAGGGTAGCAAGAGAGAGCATCCACGACCTATTTGAATCTTTCCGCTCTATATTCAATTATAAAATCATAGCCAAGAAGTTTAGCTAGGTAGTACTGCTGGTCTAGTGTCAATACCACTTGGGTCATTAATTCCTTTAACCCTTGGTGATCCGTTTTAATAACAAATTCATACCCAGTAGATAATGCCGCCATTTAGCCACTGCTTCGGTGGTGGCCTATAAATCTCGAAGGTATGCTGAGGCCAGAACATCTTTCAATTCAGCTTCTTGCTAAAATACACTAACAGGTGACCGTTTTAAGTCAAAACCGCTCCTATGCCCTTGTGAGATGCATCAGTCTCGACTATGAAAGTTTTTGAAAAATCAGAAAATGCTAAAACGGGAGTTTGAATCATCGTTGCCTTCAGCCTAGCAAAAGCTTCATCAGCCTCAAGTCCCCAATTAAAGTTATTTTTCTTAAGTAGTTCCGTCAAAGGGTGTGAAATCTGCACATAATCAACAACAAATTTTTTGTAGTATCATGGGAGACCAAGGAACCCTCTAAGTTAATTATGAGATGTAGGTTGTGGCCAAGCTTGATCACATCTATTTTGGTGGGATCCACTTTCACCCCGTCCGCACACACGATATGACCAAGATAATCCACTTAGCGCTGGCCAAAAACACATTTGGATCGTTTAGCAAATAGGCAGTGTTGGAAAAGAATAGAGAGAGTAATAATGAGGTGAGTGAGGTGGTCCTCCCAAGTGTAGCTATAGATGAGAATATCGTCAAAGAAAATTGCGATAAATTTTTGAAAATAAGACTGGAACACCTTGTTCATGGTAGCAGGAAAAGTGAATGGTTCATTGGTGAGCCCAAACGGCATCACCACAAATTCATAATGACCTTGGTGAGTCTAAAAGACAGTCATATGGATAGCTTTCTCATTCATTCGAATTTGGTGGTACCCAATCAAAGATCGATCTTGAAAAAGTACTCAACGCCAAATAGTTCATCTAAGATCTCATCAATGGTTGGTATAAGAAATTTATCTCGTACCATGATGGCATTCAAGGCTCGATAATCCACGCAAAACCACCATTTTTGTCTTTTTTTTTTTACCAATAGAACCAGACTAGAAAATGCACTTTGACTCTCTAATGTCCCTGCTCTTAAGCATTTCGGCCACCAATCTCTCTATTTCCTCTTTTTAAAAATGAGAATACTTGTAAGGTTTCACACCATTGGTTGTGCTCCCAAAATTAAAAGAATTGAGTAATCTATCTCACAGTGCAGGGAAAGTTGGTTGGGTTACTCAAACATCTGATTGTGCTTGTCTAGTACCCGTTGTACCTTTACTGGTGTCTGGTCTGTTGCTGGCTTATTCATTCCACCATTCTCAAGTGATATAAAGTAGTAACCACCTCTGATTCTAATATCTTTTGGAACATTTTGTTATTTATTGGCTCAGATTGGAGTAGTCTATCCCCTTGTAGTTTAATAGGGATATCATTCACAGCGAATTCCATCATCAACAGGCCATAATGAGTGGTGACATACCCCAAACACATAAGCCATTGGATTCCTAACACGATATTCGCACCTTGAAGATCAAGCACAAAGGTGCTGATATTAAACTGAAATCCTTGCATCACAAGCGACACATCTTCACATAGAGCCTTACAACCAATCACATCCCTATTGCCTACACGAACTTGCGATGGTGTGGTTTGCTTGATTGAAAAATTAAGCTTATCGACAACACTAGCCTTCACAAAATTATGGGAGCTTCCCCCATCGATCAAGACCATTACTGCTTTTCTCTTATTAGTTTCCTTCAGCCAAAAAGTAGTAGATTGATATTGACCTACCATGGTATTGAAATTAATTTTCAGTTGAACGGGTTCCATCACAATCAGACTGGAGTCTCCTATAGTGTGGATCACTTCAGGTTTAGGTTCCCTCAGAATCTCTTGCATCTCCTCTTCTCTAATTAATAAGTAGCATGAATTCTTGCATCTGTGCCGAGGTGACCACTTCTCCTCACAATAATAGCATAATCCTTTCTCCTTCTTCAATTTAATTTTAACTACTAATAATCACTTAAAAGGTGGGTTAGGTGAATTGTTCTTTTGTTTGTTAGAAGTTAGTTGGGATGTGTTGATAGATATAGTGGCAACTGGTGATTTAGTTGATAGAGTACGATTGAGTGCGTGTGATTGGTTTGTGGGAATAGAGGGTGGGTTCAGGTTTCAGCTAAGATTCTTGGTGAGGTGGGGCTTTATGGTGGCTTGCTTCTGTTCATGTAATTTCGCTAGTGAAACTACATGCACGAAGGTAGTGGGTTTGGCTAGGAGGAGCTCACATTTCAAATGATCTTGTAGCCCAACGATGAAGAAAAGATATCACCTTTTTTTTACTCGACACCGTGACTTGGTTGGTAAGTTCTTCGAACAACCCTTGGTACTCGGCCACTGTACCACCTTGCTTTAATTCATTGAGCGCTACCTTAGAGTGGTCATAGAACTGATTTTGTCCAAAACGAATGAGTAAGGCATCCAGAAACGACTCCCATGTATAGGCGATGTTTTGTTATTAACACCCCAAGGATACCATGAGTAGCCAGGGCTAGTCAAATGAAGAAAATCATGCGGACTTGCATCTCATAAGGAATGGAATACCATTCGAAATGTTCACATACCTTAAGCATCCTTTCTTCCACCGCTTTGCCATTAAAGGTAGGGAGGTCGACCTTAACTTTGCAATCCATATAGAACTATGGATGTTGAAAGTGTGTGGCCTTACAGTTGTGAGAAGAGCAAGTAAACTCCCCGTCATCGGATTCACTAGCCACCTTTTTGTTCTTGAGTACCTCCTTTAATAATCTACAGATCTCATGCAGTGAACCTTCTAATCCATTCATATGTTCATTGGTGAAAGATACTTGGCTGGCGATCTCAACATGACTCCTCTGCAGCGCAGCTAATTCTGATTGTTGGTGGAGTTCATAGGAAGGAATCATTTTCCCTTTCAATGAAGCACCAAATGATAAGAAGAGGGTTAACCTACACAACTCTAACAACTGCAAAATGGGAATAGGTTAGAAAGTACATAAGAATAAAGATAGAGTACGTAAGAATGAAAAAGAATGTATGAGAATATTATTGAATAAATAAAGTAATTTCCTATTTGAGTCGAGAAGAACTCCATAAAGGTTTACTCGAATTCCACAATGTCTATGACGTGATTTTTCCATACAATATATCCCTCTTTTCTAACTAACTTGCCATGTCATCCTTTGAGAGGTAATCCCTTGCTATGCACGCACATAATCCTTCAACCATGATGGCACCTTTCCTCACTCTTGTGGCTTGGGACCTTGCTGAGATAGAAGGTCATGACAACCCACTCTCTCTTCTAGTTTTGCTTCCTAGACTATATCAGGGTTAATTTTCTGATTTTCCAACCCATTAACTATTAGATTAGGTGGAGAGCTATCAGTTGGACTCTTAAATCACAATAAAGTCATACATTCATGTTATTTCACCTTTTAATTTTTCAAAATCTATGAATGCACAATTTGTAACTCAATATTATAATACTTTTTTTATATGCATATCAATGAAAACTTTAAAAACTTCTACTAATGCATTTTCTCCTACACCACAACATCCATTAAAAAAAGGCATTTTACTATGATAAAAGAAAAAATATAGTCCTCACTTGCATTGAAAAAGTGGCATCGTACCACTATCTAAGTGTATTAATAGATCCTAATTTATATTTTTATTTATTAAAGGAGCTACACACACTATGAATAAGATTGAGGGGAAGAAAGGCTTCATGGTGATTAAGTTCGATTTTGAGAAAGCTTATAATAGGCTTAATTGGAATTTTCTTAAAAAGTGCCTAGTTGACTTTGGGGTAGGGAAAAAGCTCACAAGTATCATTATGCATTATGTCCGATCAATGTCCTACAATATATTATTGAATAGAGGAAGGACGGAGAGCTTTCAACTGACTAGAGGAGGGAGACAAGGCGATCCCATCTCACCATATTTATTTGTTATAGTTATGGACAAAATCTCAGCTAGTAGAGGAACATGCAGCTAACAATATGTGGAAGCCGATAAGAATAAGAAGAGAGAGAAAGAGAGAGAGACCTCATATCTCACATATCCTTTTTGCTGATAACCTGCTGGTTTTGCAGGAGCAAATGTATGTAGAGAAAATTTGAGAAGTGTAGAATAATCTCAACAGTTTTTGCTCTTCATTAGGGTTAAAAATCAGCAATAAAAAGACGTCTATCATTATCTCCAATAATGTGAAAGAGGATCAGAAGAGACATATTCTCAAGGAATGTCAATTCCAAGAGAAGCCTTATCTTGGGAAGTATTTGGGTGCTATGATTACGAACCACAAAGTCGGGAAAAAGCAATTCAAGAATGTAGTTGAAAGGGTCCATAATAAATTGAAGGGATAGAAAGCTAACTGCTTGTCATTGATAGGACAGCTTACGCTGGCCAACTATGAAATGCAACACATAAGAATATCGAAGGGAGTTTGTGAATGGTTGGAAAAAATACAAAGACCTTCATTTGGGGTGATAACCAACATAAGAGGAGAATTCATCATGTGAGTTGGGATATTCTATGTTGCCCGAAAATAGGGAGAGTGGGTCACAGATCAGCTACCACAATCAATGAAGCTTTTCTTATGAAGGTAGTTTGGAAATTAATTCAAGAGCCAAATGAGCTATGGGCAAAAGTCTTCATGCATAAATACATATAGGAAAGGGAAAAAACTAGAGGGATCAGATGTAGGGCTGCTGATTCACCTTTCTAGAAAGAGATAGTGAAAATATGGCCAAGGCTTAAGGAGAATTATAGGATCTCGATAGGAAATGGGAGGAAGACATCATTTTGGTTTGACAACTGGGTCTAAGGGAAAGAAGAACTTCGTAAAGCAACTATCGCCAACCTCAAACAAGTCCAAAGAGGAGAAGTGGTGGCGGACTATGCTAGCGAACATGAAGAATAAAACATGGATAAATTGAGGAAGGTGCTACCAGATGACATAGTTAATAAAATCAAATACATCCTTAAAGGATAACTGAAAGACACTATTAGTTAGAAGCATACTAATACAGGAGACTTCACAATTGTCTCTGCTTAGAAGATCCTAAACGCACAGCAACAAAGGGAGGTAAGTCAAGTTTAGATGAAGATTTGGAAATGAAAAGGGCCTGAGAGGATCAAAATCTTTTTTTGGAGATTTATACCATGGCAAATTCCTTACTGCTGGTAGGAAAGCAAGAATGATGGTTGCTAACCCAAACTGTCATCATTATCCTAACCATATTGAAATGGTATTGCACACCATGAGGGATTGTCCAAAATCGGCACAGATATGGACCTAGATTGTCTCACCAGTGGCTTATTCCTTTTTTTGGGACAAATTTTGACTGCTAGATTAAGATGAATATTGAGAATAAGTTACGATGGACACAAGTTATGAGTGGATAGATGAGTTCTTTGTAACATGATGGAATATATGAAACCGGAGGAATGAAGAATTGTTTTCTCCTCCCTTAGAAGATCGAGGAATAACTATACCATAATTAGACTGAACATTAAATAGAATCAAGGAAGCTTGGGAAGACAAGGTAGAAATTAGATTGAGAGACTAGCAAGTAAGAGTGTGATTAAGTGGAGACTCCCTAGTTGGTTGGGTGAAGCTAAACACAGATGGACCAGCTAAGGAAGCATAAAAAATGGTGGGTTGGGGTGAAATTCTGATAACTCATGAGGGAGAGTGGATTGGAGGCTTTATTACTAAAATAGGAGATTACTAGGTGATGCAAGCAGAGCTTTGAGGAGTGTTGTATGGGCTCCAAATGGCTTGGAATTTAGAAATGAGGAGTTTTATTATGGAGGTTGATTCGATAGAAGCTTATGAGAAAATCATAAAGGATCTAGATTTATAGTGTTTCAACCCAATTATCACAAATACCGGAGCTTTTAAGAGCATAATGTGGGGGCTAAAGGTTTAGCATACGCTTAAAGAGAAAAATACATTTATGCTGATTGGCTCGCTACAGAAAACTTAAGGCACCAATTTGGACTTATATTCATAAATAATCCACAAGAAGAATTAGCTAGTTTGATTGCCAGAGATATAACTGGGATTACTGATTCCAGTCTTTAGTTCTTTTTTTTTCTTGTTCTAGACCGAGGTTCTGATAGGTTACCAAAAAAAAGTATAAATATAATAGTCAAAATTGTATATATATTTGGCTGGATGGATTGAAAAGTCTCCAATTCTATATATTACATTACACACTTACACACACATTTAAGAGTTTTTTCTACTACTTGGCCATCGTCAAGATTCAAACTCAAGTGTAACATATTAAGAGAGAACATATTTAGTCGCTAAAATCTTAATTGCAATTAATTATATATGTTGAACGATGTTTTAGAAGAAAGAAAAAAAAACTTGTACACCAAACTCGTCCTATGCTCTCATTATATATAGGTATAGTTACATTTAGCTTCCTTCATTTGGGCTTAATATTCTTTAGTGATTGAAAATATTGTTGTGATAAGAATACCTTATCACACCTTATGTAGATGCACATTTTCCATAAGATACAGTTTCTCAAGGATGACTGTATTTAATATAGTTTGAAAAAGTGTAGCCTTACACATGTATAAATAGGAGCATAGGTTGAGGCTTTTGACATACAACAGAAATAATAAAATCACTCTCTCTTCTCATATACTATTCTCTTCTCTCTCTTTTACAAATAAGTTGCTATATATATTAGTAGATATATATAAATTATCTTCAATATATTGAGTTAATTATATTGGCTAATATTAATACTAGAGTCTTCTATATCTTTATTTTATCTTCTTTATTTATTTATTTTACAACATGTTATCAGCACGAGACTCTAATCAAATTTTTAGGAAGACTCAGGTAACAAATTTTCATTATGTCGAAGCTCTCTCATCTTGAATTTAATGCTCTTGATATATCTGGAAATAATTATTTATCATAGATATTAGATGCTGAAATCCATCTTGATTCAATGGATCTTGGAGATACCATTAAGGCTGAAAATAATACATCCCAGAAGGATAAAGCCAAAGCCATGATTTTTCTTCGTCGTCATCTTGACGAAGGATTGAAAAATGAATATCTCACATTAAAAGATCCTACAGATCTTTGGAAAGACCTTGAAGAAAGGTACAATCATAAAAAAATGGTGATACTTCCTCAAGCCCGATATGAATGGACGCACTTGTGTCTACAGGATTTTAAATCCATAGATGAATATAATTCGGCAATGTTTCGAATTACCTCACGAATAAAATTATGTGGGGAAATGATAACTGATAATGATATGTTAGAGAAAACTTTCTCAACCTTCCATGCCTCGAATGTGCTCCTGCAGCAGTAGTGTCGAGAAAAAGGATTTAAAAAACATTCTGAGCTAATTTTTTGCCTTCTTGTTACTGAACACAACAATGAGTTGCTCTTAAAGAATCACGAAGCGCGCCCAACTGGCGCCGCCCCATTTCTTGAAGTAAATGCGGCAAATTACCCTAGAAGAGGTAAATGGCAAGGTTTTAATAACAAGAAAAATTATGGAAGGAAAAGAAATTATGTTCAAAAGAGAGGATCTCACCAGAAGTGGGATAAAGAAAGAAATATTGGGCAAAATAAATCAACAGAGGATAAGTGTTTCCGTTGTGGTGGAAAGGGCCATTGGTCACGTACCTGTCGTACCCCAAGGCACCTAGTCGATCTTTTCCAGGCATCTTTGAAAAAGGACGACAAAGGGAAGGAAACAAATTTTGTTTCAAATGATGCTGAAAATTCTACCACTCATTATGATGTATCTGATTTCTTTGAGGATCATGAAGGAAATATTGGTCATTTGATCAATAATGGAATAGTTTAATATGTGGGATTGTTAAGTATCTATGTAAATAAATAATGTAAAGAACGTATTGTTAAGTTTTATTTTCTATGTATTTAAGTTTCAAATGTGATGTATATAAATAATGAAATATTAATGTTTATGAATTTTGAAATCATTAAATGTGTCAAGTTTTAAAATAAAATTTTAGCATATGATTTTATGTACAATGTTTCTTAGAAAAATAATTCTAATCAAGAATTCAATTTGACTGTGCATGTATTACTACTCATTTTATTATAATTTATCTTTGAAGATAATGGCAAGGATATATAATGAAGATGTATGCCTTGTGGATAGTGCAAGTTCGCACACCATTCTCAAAAGTGATATATATTTTACCTATCTTGTGCCAAAAAAAGAATATGTTAATACTATTATTGGATCAGGCAATGTGATAGAAGGCTCCGGAAGAGCTATAATTTTGCTTTCTGGAGGAACAAAATTCATAATAAATAATGCACTATTGTCTACTAAGTCTCTGAGGAACTTATTGAGTTTCAAAGATATTTGCCGAAATGGATATCATGTTGAGACAATGAATGAGGGAAATCATGAGTATTTATGACAACTCATGATTCAAATAAGAAAGTTATATTAGAAAAATTACCCTCACTTTCATCTGGGTTATATTATACCAAGATTAGTGCAATTGAATCACATGCCACTGTAATCTAGAAGTTTACTAGTCCAAATGAATTCATAACTTGGCACGACCGATTGGGTCATCCAGGAACAACCATGATGCGGAGAATTATTGAAAACTCCCATGAACATTCACTAAAGAACCAGAAGATTCTTAAATCTAGTGAATTTTGTTGTGCTGCATGTTCTAAAAGGAAGTTAATTTTAAGGCCATCGCTAGTAAAGATTGGATTTGAGTCCCATGAATTCCTAGAAAGGATTCAAGGTGATATATGTGGACCAATTCATCCACCATGTGGATCTTTTAGATAATTTATGGTCCTGATAGACGCATCTTCGAGATGATCACATGTGTGCTTATTGTCTTCTCACAACCTGGCGTTTGCGAGATTACTGGCTCAAATTATTCGATTAAAAGTACAATTTCCAGAAAATCCAATCAAAGCAATTCGTCTTGATAATACTGGTGAATTTACTTCCCAAGCTTTTCATGCTTATTGTATGGCTAATGGAATAAGTGTTGAACATCTAGTAGCTCATGTTCACACACAAAATGGGTTAGCAGAATCACTTATTAAATGCCTCCAATTAATTTCTAGACCCTTACTTATGAGAACAAATCTCCCAATCTTAGTTTGAGAGCATGCTATTTTACATGCCGCAGCACTTATTCGTTTGAGGCCGATGAGTTACCATCAATTCTCTCCTATGCAGTTAGCTTTTGGCCAGCAGCCAAATGTTTTCCATTTAAGAATATTCGAGTGTGCGATATATGTTCTCATTGCACCACCAAATCGCACCAAAATGGGACCCCAAAGAAAATTGGGGATATATGTTGGATATGATTCTCCCTCTATAGTGAGGTAACTTAAGATACAAACGGGAGATGTATTTAAAGCCCAATTTACGAATTTTCATTTTGATAAATCAAAATTTCCAATATTAGGGGGAGAGAATAAGCTTCTTGAAAAGGAACTTAATTAGAATGCATCATCCTTGATGCATTTAGATCCTCGATCAGGGCAATATGAACTAGAAGTTCAAAAGATTATACATTTGCAAAGAATAGCAAATGAATTTCCTGATGCATTTTCTGATACAAAGAGGATAACCAAGTCGTATATACCAGCGAAAAATGTCCCAATTCGAATTGATGTCCCAGTTGGACAAATTTCCACAGAAGCAAATACACGCCAGAAGCGTAGCAGGCCTGTCGGTTCCAAAGACAAAAATTCTCGAAAGAAAAAAGAGGTAAATACTATTCCTGTTGGAAAAGACACAGCAAAGATACCTGCAGTTGTCCAAAATTCTGATATAATTTTAACGCCAGAAGACGTTCAGGTACCTGAAAATTGTGAAAATGACGAGATCTCGATAAATTATGTTTTTATAGGAGAAAAATGGGATCGAAATAAGATAATTGTCAATGAAATATTTTCATATAATGTGGCATTAAATATCATGCATGAAAGTAAGTATCTTGAGCCAAGATCAATCGAAGAATGTCGACAAAGAAATGATTGGCCAAAATGGGAAGAAGCCATGAAGGCTGAATTAGACTCACTTGCAAAACGTGAAGTCTTTAGACCTGTAGTCCGTACACCAGAAGATGTAAAACCTATTGGATACAGGTGGGTATTTGTGAGAAAACGAAATGAGAAAAATGAAGTTGTGCACTACAAAGCCCGACTTGTGGCACAAGATTTTTCACAAAGGCCCCGTATAGATTATGAAGAAACGTATTTCCCTGTAGTGGATGCGATAATATTGTGTTATTTGGTCAGTTTATCTGCATATCAAAAACTGCATATGCATTTAATGAATGTGGTAACAGCCTACTTATACAGCTCATTAGATCGGGATATCTATATGAAAGTCCTTGAAGGACTAAAGATGTCTAAACCATCCAATGAATATTCACAGGGGTTATACTTAGTCAAATTGCAAAGATCTTTATATGGTCTAAAGCAATTTAGACGAATGTGGTATAATCGTCTTACTGAGTATTTGGCCAAAAATGGATTCAAGAATGATGATATCTGTCCCTGTGTTTTCATAAAGAAAACTGCATCTGGATTCATTATAATTGATGTGTACGTTGATGATTTAAATATCATTGGAACTCCTGAAGATATTCCAATAATTATAAAAACCCTAAAAGAAGAGTTTGAGATAAAAGATCTTGGAAAGACTAAATTTTGTCTCGGCCTGCAGATCGAGCATACAAAAAATGGGATCTTTATTCATCAAACGACATACATAGAAAAGATCTTGAAAAGATTTTATATGGATAAGTCACATCCCTTGGGTACCGCAATGATCGTAAGATCTTTGGATGTGGAAAAAGATCAATTCCGTCCTAAAGAAGAAAATGAAGATATCCTTGGTCCTGAAGTACCATATCTTAGTGCCATTGGTGCGCTAATGTATCTTGCTAATAATACACGACCCGATATATCATTTGCTGTGAATTTACTAGCAAGGTATAGTTCCTCTCCAACCAAAAGACATTGGAGAGGAATCAAACAAATCTTTCGATATCTTCATGGAACGGTTGATATGGGATTGTTCTATCCCTATGGATCCAATTCACAACTAGTTGGGTATGCAGATGCTAGCTACTTGTCTGATCCACATAAAGGGAGATCTCAAACAGGATACCTGTTTACATATGGCGGTACAGCTATATCATGGAGGTCCACGAAACAGACGATTGCTGCAACATCCTCTAATCATGCCGAAACACTAGCGATTCATGAAGCAAGTTGCGAGTGTTTTTGGCTCAGGAGTTTGATCCAATATATTCTGTCATCATGTGGAATGATTGATCATAAGATAGCTCTAACTGTCCTGTTTAAAGATAATACAGTATGCATTGCTCAACTTAAAGGTGGATACATCAAAGGTGATAGAACAAAGCATATTTCTCCCGTATTCTTCTTCACTCATGATCTTCAAAATCAAGGAACAATTGACGTCCAACAGATCCGCTCAAGTGACAATCTGGCAGATTTATTTACAAAGTCACTCCCAAAATCTTCCTTTGAAAGATTGGTACATGAGATTGGGATGCGCCGATTTCGAGACATCAACTGATGGCGACAAGAGGGGGAGACTGTACTTTTTTTTCCTTGGTCAGGTTTTTTTCCCATTAGGTTTTTCTTGACAAGGTTTTTAATAAGGCAGTCCCCATCATTAAAAGATATTGTACTCTTTTTCCTTCACTAAGGTTTTTTCCCATTGGATTTTTCTTTAGTAAGATTTTAACGAGGCAATAATCCTAAATGGTCATTAAGGGGGGAGTGTTGTGATAAGAATACCTTATCACACCTTATGTGGATGTCCATTTTCCATAAGATATAGTTTCTCAAGGATGACTGTATTTAATATAGTTTGAAAAAATAAAGCCTTGCACATGTATAAATAGGGGTATAGATTGAGGCTTTTGACATACAACAAAAATAATAAAATCACTCTCTCTTTTCATATACTATTCTCTTTTCTCTCTCTCTTACAAATAAGTTGCTATATATATATTAGTAGATATCTATAAATTATCTTCAATATATTGAGTTAATTATATTGGCTAATATTAATACTAAAGTCTTCTATATCTTTATTTTATCTTCTTTATTTATTTATTTTACAACAAATATGAGGTTTATATACAAATTTTGGGTCACAAAAAATCTAAGTCAACCAACTTTGACATGAATACGACATTGGTAGATGGATTATGGACATATGCAATTGATTCCTTTGTTAGCTTTAAGTTTTGGTGAGTATATGCACACATTTACTGGGAAGGGAGATTACTACAAAGCATCGTAATCTCTTAACTCTCTCTCTCTTGAAATTTTAAGTTTAGTTGAACTTAGAGATTTAAAAGAGAGAGATAATGAAATAGGCCCATAATTTTGATTCGGAGATACTCTTATGCATGATGATTTAGATCACATCAAAATTCTTCCATTTATGTGATATACCATTCTATTATTATTATTATTATTATTATTATTATTATTATTAGATAATGTACAAATGTACATCTTTAAGGTTACTAAATATTGAAAATATTAGAGAAAAAATTTAAAAATTTCTACTAATAGTATATATTAGCTAAATTCAATATGAAGATTAAAATTTTACATTTAAAATATATATATATATATATATATATATATATATATATATATATATATATATATATGGTTATCATTTCAGTCTGATTTTAATTATGTGCATGTTTGTGCGCCATTATTTTGTTAAAAAAGATCTTTTTTTAATGAAAAAAGATTTTTTTCAACGTATTTGGCAAATTTCTACTAGTAAAAGTAAAAGCACTAGTAAAATAAAAAAAAAAATCTTTTTTGAGAAGCTATAATTTACATCTTTTTTTAAAAGATCTTTTTTGCTTAAAAAAAATATATTTTTCATGTAATAAATAAACAAAAAAGTACTTTTATATTGTTATACCCAAACATAATTGATAGATAAAAAAACCTTTTTACATGAGATATCCAAACATAAAATTACTTTTACTTCTCTATAAGATCTTTTAAAAAAAGATAACTCGAAAAAAGATATTTTCTTAAAAACTCACCCAAATAAGCCCTATGTAATAATATAAATTATTTTTAATTATAACAGTAAGTATTGTTTTTATTGTTTTGATCCACATATTTCATTTTTATTAAAAATTTTAGAATTTAATTAGTTTGTGTCCTAAAAATATATTTTAAGAATAATTAAAATCTTTAAATTTTTTGATGTATTTAATACATTGAAATATAAAAAATTTATCATTTTAATCATTTTTGGTAACAAAAAAATTTATAGCATCTTTAAAATGTACCCTTTTAATATATGTTACCAAGAGTCTAAATTTTAAAATAATAGTTTTTAGCAGAGTTTGTCAATCATGATTTTTGGAAAGTCGGTGTTTTTCTTTCTTACAGGAGGCTATAGTGTTCTATCGGAATGAGAATTTTTTAGAGAATTCTTTAGTGTTTATAAAACTTGTCTAATTTGTTTAAAAATAGAAATGGAACAAAATAAAACCGACCTTTTCATTGTTAAATTCTACAAGTAAAAATTACGTTTAACAGACGACACCCTTTTTTATAATGTCAAAAGTGCTGGTTTATATTCAAGGAAATTATAGAAACTACTTAGAAGTGTGTGCGTGTCAGATAGAACCAGAAGGGAAGTATGTCTTTTAGAAAGCAGAAGTGATTATGTATTACTATTGCCCCTCTTTCTTTATTGACTTCATCCACACTTCCATTGAAGCACATGAATTGAGTTAATTTAACTCGATAAAAAGACAACCAAGAAAATGAAAACGAAGTTCTTAACTATCACCATAAAACAATGTCTATGCCGTCCCATGATATATTAATTAATAATAATTAAATTCTGCCGCATGCCCTTTTATTGTCTGATATTTGAAAACAATTGTCCCCCTTAATCTAACAACAAAATTCATAACAAGAAAAACAAAACTCACAAAGCATTACGCACGGCATTTTCTTTTCCTCTCTTAACTCAATGTAAAATGTGGATGACTATAACTCGACTCATATTCCCTGTGAAGATGTCTACATTATAAGTAACTTATAAATTATAAGTTACCTTCCCCCAAAGAAATGACACTCACTTCCGGCCACTAGCCTTTCTTGCAGGGGGGGCAGTGTCCTCGTCGTCCGACTGAATATCTCCATACTGCCAGATTCCACGCCGGCTTGTCTTTGCCTCTGCCTGGAATTTCTCTAAATTATCAAGAGCTTGCTGTTTCTCTCTTCTGTCCCGTCTGTTCCTTTTTTCAAGCCTACCAAGTCCTTCCTGGAAATTTCACAAAGAAAACATTCAGAGGAAGTGAGTTTCCTGTGCAAACTGTATGCAGGTAATTAAAATCTATGCCTCTAAAGAGCATATCAAGAAAAACAGTGATTTGCAATGAAAACCTGTAGCATGGCAGCATTAACGCTGATCTCGGTATCCACAGCAACAAGAGTTACAGCAAGAACCGTCCCAGTTCCCTGCCCTTTCGTTTTCCCTCCTGAAGCATCTCTGTCCTCAACCTTGGCCCTGAATTCTTTGCCGCTGCCTAAAGTGAGTTCGCTCAAATATTCAGCTGCTTCTTGGCCAAAGTCCTCTTCCAAGTTTGGAACCTTCATGTATGCAAGGCTGCACAGTTGAGCAAGACCAGGAGCGGCAGAGACAGATGGATCAAGTGGTCGTAACTGACTGTAAGTTACTTCTTCTTGATTTCCATAATCAATGTAGAATACTTCAAATTTATCCTGGGGAGATTGAACGGCTCCTCGAGGCCCATTGACGATCTACATGATTCCATATACCGAATCATAAACCAAAACATAAAATTGAATTAGACTAAGAACATAGGTCATCACATCTCATTAACTCTATTCATAAATAGTAAGAGATCACATGCACGCAATATGTCAGCCACGTAGTAAAATATCTGACTGAATGATGTCGGGCCTCATAGTTTGGCAAATTTTGTTTTCCCCTAAATCCTAATAGTACAAATCTAGATAACAAATCAATGAAATGCAAGGGGTAGAAAGATACAAAAGGTTTAAAGAAACAAAACAGAATCCACTTTTGATCATCAAGTAAATATTTCTCATTAGCCATTTCTAAAGACCACACTTGATTGGCCATGGAATGGCTACCTCTTCTCATTATTACAGAAGCTAAACTAAGAACTTACCATTGCTCGGTACCATGATTTATCTGCCAGAAAATGACAAAGGACTATGTCACCCTTCTTAGGACTGAAAGCACCAAGCAGAGGAGCTTCTTGAAGGTTCAAAAAAGAAAGCTGTTGCTGAATGGATGCTATCTTCTGATCTCCAGCGGGTTGAACATAGAATTTACCACCACCCAAAACTTCTGTAACCACAACCTACAAATGTGTAACAATGGGACAAATCATTCAGACTTTTAAAATATCGAGAGATCATTCCGAATTTTTCAGTTTTCACAGCAAAAATGGTCATTTATGCAGGAGTATCCAAAGCACCTTAAGAACTTCTTGCTGTTTGTTTTCAACAGTTGCACCATTAGAGACTTCCTCCCCTTCGACATAATTCTCCCATATCTGCAATACAAATCACTTCAGAATAGCAAACCGGAAAAACAGAAGTGGCAATGTCAAGCATCATTAGGGAGGGACCTCTTCCTTACTTTCAGCTTTTGCCTCTTTGCAGATTGTTCAGCTTGCTCCAGAAGGTGTAAATCAGGAATTCTGTCACTGCCAAAGGATGTTTGAAGTTTTGCAAGACCAGCTTCAAGGAGTGTAACTGCTACATTTGTCCTTGACTCCCATAAGGATCCCAAGAACGTTCCAGTTCTATCAACAGTTTCCACTTCAATCTGAAAAGAGTAAATAATAAAATAAAATAAATAAATACAATTTTACAATTAAAAACTACAACCAGGAATCTTAGTTCACACAGGAAGGGATAAACCCTGAATTACCTCAACATCTCTCTGCATAATCTTTCGCCTCATCAGTGCAATTGCTTCCTCAGAATATGGCTCGTCACGACCAGGACATCTAACACCAGAGAATGCAAAAGCAATGCTGCAAGTTTCTTTTGGAATTAACAATTTGAAACGATGGCCGCTGAGGACATATTCCACAACAGCTGGGATTCTTCTACTCCGGTGCAGGAAAGGCAAGAAATCTTTGGCTTTCTTGGCTGATGCCTAGAATGAACCAAAACGGAAAAAAATGGTTTTTACAACATTTTATAAAAAATATTAACAGTGTAAAAGCAAAGAAGCAAAATTTAATGTAGCTTCTCACAATGGTCAGATCAGTTATATGCATGACCGGAGAGTCCTTGGCAGAATGGATCCCTTTTTTGCCAGATATGGCACGTGATTCTGCAGCAAGAAGAGCATCATAGTAGTTTGATCTCTCATCAAAGTCCCGATGTCTAATGACAGTTCCAAATCCTCGAGCAACTACCAACTCAGCGACATTGACCCCGGGTTGCTGGCTACCAGCAGGAACACCATCACCGTCACTCTTAACATTTGATGCTAGGAAAACCGATCCAAAATCCATTGATCTAGCATCAGCAGCTCCAGGTGGAGCTGCAGACCCATCTGCTGGACTAACCTTTCTAGAATACTCCATTTGTACATTAACCTGAAAACAGGTATAAGCAACTAATGACTGTATTCACAATTGATCATCAAAATAATCAATCTTATAATTTTCATACTTGACGGCCAATGAGGCGTGTTCTCAAGAACTCCTTTGCTTCACGAGCATAGGGAGCTGGTTTTTCATCTCTACGAGGATTGCCCATTTTGGGACATCGAATACTTGACAGGTTAACTCGTCTCTCTGCTAGTGGACTGCCATAAGGAATGGAATCATCTGCAACAATGATGCAGTCCCCACTTACAACCTCAACCACCTAGAAAGAGTCCAGCCAAATTATTATGCAAATCTAATTGAAGATTGACTGGTAGGAATAAAACTGGAAGACAGTTTACCTTTCCTGTAAAATTCTGGTCATGAATTGCCTTGGAATTAGTTGCTGGTGGTACATAGTTTGTCCACATCCTCAATCTGCTTTTCTTAGCCTGAAGCTCTGCAGCCTTCAGCTTCCTCTTTGCCTCATCCTCCATCATATTTGCACTCCATTCAACATATTTGGCGAAACCCTATAGATAGAGGAAATCGAAACGAGAGGGGTTTTTACTATTGTTTAAATGAATCTTATCAGATGAAAAGACATGGAGAAACTCCAAAGATTTCCCTTTATAAAACTGCATTGCATGTCTCTGACGCAACTCAATTACCAAAGCTACAGGAATGGAAATCATGGCAATTAGTTCAATTAAAGTGTCAGGAAGCAATGGTGGGTAAGAGAATAACTTCCTGAAAAACTATTAATATACAAAAATGAATAAATAAATAGCTAGACAGCTGACAAAACATAAAAGATTTAATGTGTCAAAATGTTTTAAGAAATGATGAAAGGAATAAAGCAGTAAATATTAAGAGACAATAAACAAGAAATGTTTAATTATTTGTGCTATCTTTGGTAAGCCACTTGATGTGATTAGCCCATAAAGCCAGAAAGGATAGCCAGTACAAACTTTCCTTTTGAAATCCTTCTAGTTGGTAGGTAGGTAGATAAAAATCTTTCATAGCTTCAATGCGTGTTCTACGTGTTTCATATATATTCATAAACATCAGGTCTATGTTATGGAGACTCCTCAAACTAAGTCAATTTCAGAGGCCACAAGCTTACTGCTAACTCAAATAACTCAACATAGTTATGATCCAATAGAAAATCAGTGAAATAAATCTTTCAAGGCCAACAGAAATTCAGCTAAAAGGTTATACACTTTCAACAAGGGAAGAACATACATTTTCAACAAGTTCCAACGCCAGGTCTTTTGCTGATTCACCATCAGGATAATACACTGACCCAATCAAATTGCTGAACTTATCAACACCTTCAAGGACAACCCGCACCTACATACCAATCTGAAATTTAGAAAACAAGCAAAAATGCAACAAGCAAAGATAAATTAAAGAAGCATATTTCATACATCTCGGTTCAACACTCTCATCTCGGTGAAAAATTTAGCCTCATGAGCAAAAGGATCAGCAACACTTTCAGCAACAGCAGCTGAAACTGCAAGCCTTTGGGCAGATGTAAGTGGGGCTCGAGACTCAGCAGGAACATCTCCACTATCGGTTCTATCTGCTGTCACCTCTGACTCAACAACAGGCTCTGATGCAGCTTTCCTTCCCATTTGTGGGGACTAAATTAAGGAAAAATAGTTATTATCATGATTAACAGATAGCAGCATGGCAACACCAACAGCATTAATGGGACATACCTGAATTCCAGCCACGAAAACTTGGACAAACTGAAATTCAGGGAGCAGATAGACTCGCAGGGTACTGCCATCGCGAACCTGCTCAACAATTCCTTCCATTGGCTTGCCTTTGTTTGCAGCCAACAAACCCATAGCATCCAAGTTGCTTGGATCACCAATGGCTGAAGGTGGTAGATTTCTGATGGAGGCCTCAGCAGCACCTGGACTCTGCAATCAACCACAATCATAATCAGGCATGACAAGTTTCTGTATAAGATTAGCTACAAATCACACTTCTCCATTCTTTTGTCCGTTTCCATTACATGCTAGACATATCCCCCCCAACAAAGACCAAGGTCCCACTTCGTAGCAAAGGTGCCCATTGTGAGGCTCCTAGGTGGCCCCTTAATGGGAAATACAAAGGGGGTTTGCAAGATGGAGAATGCAAAACCGAAATGGAGAGCATTGGTGGGATTGAACACCGCTACTCTCCTCGCATGTCCCAGTTCAAGCCAACTAAGTCACCAACATGGAGAAGTCCTGTCTAGATATTTTATGTTAAAGTGTATTAAAATAATTATCAAATAAATCCAATGACAAAGTTAAATGTCATTGCATAATTAATCCTTATTGTGGAAGGCAACAAGAAAATACTCATTTCCAGTCTGCACATAAATATTAAATATTTACATGCAACATTTAATTAAATCAACTTCAAGATAGTGACAGCATATTATTCTTTGGTAATGACAAGATACAATGATTAGATAACGACAACATGTAACGCTTTTCATCAGCAAATGATGCCTAACAGAATTTAGGTTGGATTCAAGTAAACCAAGCATCCAACAAAGCAGGGGCTTGCATCAAATAAGCAATTAAAAAAAAAACTTGTTCACCAATTATAATATTATTAAAATTCTCTTTCGCAGTAAGTAACTATCAACTGTCAAGGGTCCAACATTTAAAAATGGAAACCCTAACCTTGTTCCAACGACCAACACCTTCCTGTTTAGCTTGTTCTTCCAATCTTAACAATTCTGCAAGGTAAGGGCTTGCTTCTCCTTTCTGTTGCCCCTGCTCTCTAATCTGCACAAACAAAAACCACAATATACAATTTAGTGATGGAGAAACAATTCAAGCAGGGAACAACTACCAGAAACACACTGTACTACACCTTTGCCCATCCTGCAGCAACAACCAGCATTGCAACATTCTTGTCCCCAAGAAAAACACTTGCAAACTCACGATTTATGGAGGGCACATTGTAATCAATCTTGAAGGTCACCTCCTGTTCCACCAATATACCAAGTCAGAGATTTAGAATGTTGCATGAGAATTAAATAACGGCAGGGCAGGTGATAAAACTGCAAACTTTATTTTTCCTCACCTTCCCAACGCAGAGCTTCCTTAGAAATTCTCTACTTTCCCAAGCATATGGTTCATCCACACCACCCCTTCTTGCCTATAGAAATATTTTAAACAAAAAAATATACCAAACATCTCAGCTATTACAACCTTGATACAAGATATGTTTTTTTTTTTTTTCCTTTTCCAGAATGAGAAAAGGGATATTAGCATATATGGAGAAAATTACCAGCCTAGGAGCAACTAAAGATGATAAAGTGATGGTCTTTTCAGGAAGAGCACCAGGCCTTGAGCTAGTGAGGGCCACAATGACCAAACAATCCCCAGAAGGAACAGCTTTGACCCTTCCTCTGTACCACCCAGTCGCTGTTGATGCCATCTTCAACAGCTAAGCTACGATCTGCTATTAGAAAAAAAACGAAATATCTAAGTTACAAAATTTTCATCCATGCATTGACATGTAAATTACTCAGATCCACGACAACAATAGCCAAAAGAAACAAGCATGCACAAACACAACAATCTAAGCTTCTGAAAAACAATCTAGATGGAGCTGGTGCATTAGGCGATCGGATGAGAAAGACTTCGTAATGATGGAATAGATAATCAAAATTGAGATCCGAAAATGGAAGGGAACGACGAAATCAAATGGAAGCGCATGCAGGGGAGAAAGCTGAATGAAGATCTACAACAACAATGAATAAATGAACGTAGAGCGTGAAAGGATAGGAAGCAGAAGAACCTTCTGAGGAACAGCGATGGATTCGATGAGAACAGAGAATTCGGCGGCGGATCACGATTCAGAGAGAGAGAGAGAGAGAGAGAGAGTGATGCAATTGTTAAATATTAGAAAGGAGGAAGAAGAGAGCTGGTTAATGTGAAATGAATGAATGAATGCCGAAATCTCTGAAGTAAGCCTTGTTAAACTTTAGCCCTCTGTTTCTACTATAATTACGATAATTGCCACTGCTAATTTCGCTTTCAATTCTGAATATCTGATCAATATTCGACCAAAATAAGCATCCTCGTCCTCCGCGTGACATATACAGTATATAGCAAAAGATATTTTAACATAGTTTAGTCATTGATATTAATATTTGAGAACGAAAAATAAATAAGTCCGATGATTAAGCTTATCTTTTTTTTCCTCTCTCATTTTCGGACATATACTAACTACCTATCTTTGGGCAACGCCTTTTCTGGTGTGATAGTGTTTTTCGCTCGTTACCTTAATGATATTAAAAACACCATTGTTTTCTCTGACATGAACTCTTTGTCTTATTTGTGTCTTTACCTATTTGTATACATAATCTACGTACATTTTTCTGATAAAATATAATATAACGTACAGTCATACACTTATGAAATAAATTTCACTGGCATTTAATTAGATAATAAAAATTTTATATACGAGACAAAATAGATAGAAATTAAAATAATATTTTTATTTTTGTGTGAATAAATTTTTGAGGTATAACTCGTCTCTTACGTTGTTATAATACGCATTTTTTTTAAAGAGTGAGAATAACTCGAATGTCAAAAAATATAGTGGATGGATACCTACAAAGGATGCTCAAGTCAGTAAGTGTGTAAAAGTATAAGAATTTTATGATTAAAACATGAAATAAAACTTAGGGATAAGTATTGTTTTGGTCCTCACGTTGAGGGTCGGAATCGAACTCGTCCCTGGTGTATATTTTGATTTAAAATCATCCTTAACGTGTTTTTTCGTATTAAAATCGTCCTTTTTTTGGACAAAAATACCCTCCCCTCCCCCTCCACCGGTCTCCCGTTCCCGCCTCCCCCTCCCCCTCCCCCCACCCCCACCCCGCGTCCCCTTCCCCCTCCCCCATCACTACAAGCACAATTACCTCCTCCTCCAAATTCAAAAAAAATTCATCAACAGAAATTACATATCAATCACAATATCAAATTCCAGATTCAGAATTTCAAGCAAAAATTCAAATCCAGTGTTCCATAGTAGACACAACAGAAAAGCCATCAACAGAACACGAAATCAGAAAATTAGAAACTGAATCATCAATTGAAATTCAAGACCAAGCGAAATTACAGACTGCGGATACAGAAATTACAACCTCAAGAATTCAACAATCTAATTCAACACCTCAACATAAGCTTTTAGCATCAAAACAACAATTCCATATCTGCAATGGGAGATTCTGATTCAGGAATCGACCTACCTGAATGCCGAAACACGACCTCTGAACGCCGGCGATAGTATGTGGTGGGAACAGAACCAGCTGAGGAAGACGACGACGTCCACGGCGGCAGAACCACTCGGAACAGCGGCGGCAGATCTATTGGATCTGGAACCGACACCAAAGCCGCCTTGCTGGTTCACGGACGCGGCGGTTGTAGGCGAAGCAGCTGCGAGAAAGACCGCGACGAACGACCCGGTGGCAGTAAGCGGCGCCTTCGTGAAGGGAAAGCTCGTGACGACCCGAGTTGATGAAGCGGCGAAGATGAGAGGAGGAGGAGGAGGCAGAGGCGGCGAGGCGCGAAGGCGGCGAGGCACGCGAGGCGCGAAGGCGGCGAGGCACGCGAGGCGCGAAGGCGGCGAGGCACGCGAGGCGCGAAGGCGGCGAGGCGCGAAGGCGGCGAGGCGGGCGAGGCTCGCGAGGCGGCGGCGGTCACCCTCCCCTCCCCCTCTCCCCTCCTGCTCTCCCCTTCCCCGGTTCCCCCCACCCCCGCGTCCTTTTCCCTCCCACCCCCGCGCGTGTTTTATTTTATTTTTTTAAAATTTTATAATTTTTATTAAAGTAAGGGTAATTTAAGAATAAAATTAAAAATTTTATTAAAAATGACGATTTTAATACGAAAAAAATGTTAAGAATGATTTTAAATAAAAAATTAGATGATAGACGGTTTCGATTCTGACCCTCAACGTGAGGGACCAAAACAATACTTATCCCTAAATTATTATGTGGCCCTCTATAAGATATAGAAATTGGTGCATATAATTAATTAATAGAGCTGATATTATGAGTGTTTGTCATTAAGTCAGAATAATGGTTATTAAAATCGTTCGTTACAAACTTAGAATGAAGACAAATAAAGTCGAGTTATGAGGCATAATACACAATAAAGACCGAGTTATAAGGTGACGAATCACAGTCCCAAGTTTTGTCTACCGATCATATAATCCAAGCTAAACTTATAAAATAAAATGAGCTATAACTCGATTAAAAGATAAGTGAATAATGATATGGTAAGCTTCCAAGTTTAGTCGGGTTATTATGTCGGCAGTTATTCAAAAAATAAATAATTTTGCAATCAGTTTTATCTGCTTGAATTAATTGTGAGATAGATATTTCGTCAACCTATAACAAGAGACCGATGATTATTTCTCGCTCATCTTTACTTTATAAATATTGGCTTAACCAAAAGGTGTTGTGAAATAAATTATATGAATATGATAATAAATATACATAAATTGTAGGATAAAATAAATGAACCGATTATTCTTATGACAAGCAGTGATATTTTGAATTAAGAAATTCTAAAGGATTATTTTGAGGTATAGAACCATTTTGTATTGGCGAATTTGAATTTAAATTCATGACTTTAGTGCTAAAAATTCTACATGTAAATTCATGAAGTTGTCATAATAAAATTTAATATTTAATAAATGCAAATATTATTGTAGATGGATGATTTAAATCCAACACTTTGCTATCTTAGCATGAAAGAGAAACAGAATAATATTAATTAAATAAAAATATATTAAAATATAGTGATTACAAGCTATTATATTTATTGACTTCTGCTCCTATTCCTCTCAAATAGGAGCTTTGCCACTAATAGTCGGTTTCAGAAATTGATATAATAAGAAGAAAGAAATAGTTAGTCATGATTTCATGGAGGATAGAAAATGCATAAAAAGAATTATGGATAGAGCATATATAGCTCAAAATCAGTCTTTTTTAACCGAGATTGGTGTTAAGATGTAATATGTATAAGATAGTAAATGAGAGAGAATTTGTCTTTGTTTAGACAATATAGCCAAATGTGCTTGATAAGGTAGCTAAGCTTGTTGTTGGATTGATTGATAATTGAGTTTGTTCTCAAATTCATTGATAGTCGAGTATTATTTTAGATTGATTGAAAGTCGAACTCGTTTTTGATTGGTTGAAAGTTGAGTTTGTTGTCAGATTGATTGAACATTGAGTGTTCTTGGATTGATTGAAACTCAAGTTTATTTTCAGATTGATTGAAAACAAGTTTGTTCTCGAATTGGTTGAAAACAGTCTTTTCTCTGATTGATTGAAAATCGAGTTTGTTCTCGTATTTATTGAAAATGGAGTTTATTCTCGGATTGGATGAAAGTCGAGTTTGTTCTCGAATTGATTGAAAGACAAATTTATTTTGGATTCGTTAAAAGTCGAGTATGTTCTCCAATTGGTTGAAAGTTGAGTGAGTTGTCGAATTAATTAAAAATCGAGTGTTCTTATATTGATTGAAAATCGAATAATCTTATATTGATTGAAAGTCGAGTCTTTTCTCAGATTGATTGAATCATTAATTGACTATGATATATAAAATGTTATGATATGTAAAAGTGAAGTAATTGAAATGTATAAAATATATAAAAAGTTACGATGTATTAAAATTTGATAAAAGATTTATATAAACAAATTAAATTAGACAGTTATACCAAGGTGTAAATGATTTGGTGATTTGTTCTATTGAGACCATTTGTCTTTCATTACCGAAGTATAAATGACTTGATAATTTGTTCTATTGAAGTTATTTGCCTTTCATTATCTATAATGGTTAAACAAAGAATTATCAAAATAAATAATAATCATGAAATTAGTAAATTACTTTGAGCTATTTCATTATTTAAATGAATTTATAATTGTCTGTCTTTTCAAAATCAAGAAAAATATTAGTCATCTAATCATCACTCTTGACGTAAATAACAAACCAAATACTACAAAGAAGCAAAGGAATAAATATTCTAGAATAAAAATAAAAATAATGTCAAAATTTATCTCTTGATCATGAATGTCAGTTTTTTTGAAATTTATCTTCACCTCATGTTTGATATCTAATTAAATTTAGAGTAATAAATAGTAATTTTGGTTTAAACGATTAATTATGATGTTAATAGAGAATGATTTCGAATCTTGATCTCTATATTGTTTGAATTTATTTTGATAAATATAAAATTAAATAGTAATGCAAAATATTAAAGATTGGATCAAATAAGACTCAATTGAGGGCGCTTGATAATGACAATAACGATTTGATATGTGAAAACTCAATTGGGTAATGATAAAGTAATATATCAGTAATGGTGGTGTCGTTCTTCTGCACAAAGAACGAAAATAAAGCAAATAAACTAGTGGAATAAAATATTTAAAATCATCATATTGTTCTATTGTGTGCAATTATTTAGTGACATTATGAATTAAATGAAATAATTTTATAGTTTTGTATAAAGTTAAAGTTAAAAGAGAATGAGTGATAATTTCATAACTATAAAAATCTTGTAAAATAGAGCATGAAACTATAATTTTTGAGAATATATAATAAATTGTCGTTTTAATTTGATATCACTTAAATAGATGAGATCTTGTTGATAATAGTTTGAGCATATAATTTTGTTAAATTTTTGGAAATAAAAGAGCATTGTTCACTTTGACTTCAAGAGAATTTGAATCATAAATTTATGTGACAACAATATAGAGAAAGATAGAGATATAGGACTATACATATGTAGTGTATATATGCATTTGATTCTGAAAAATATTAAAAATTCTATAAGCTTTAAATATTAAAATAAATTCTATAAATTCTCAATAAAAAATAATGTGAAAAGAGTAAAAGTAACAATTTGTCTTGGTATTAATCAAGTTATATATTATATTATTGAATTAAATATGATATTAAAAATTGATATAATAAATCTGTAAAAAATTGCAGCATATATGAAATAATATATAATGTAAAACTAAAAGAGTTTAAAGTAAAAAAAAATATATCTTAAAGTTAGTCATTGTAAAAAAAAAGTAATTGTAGAAAAATATATCTTAAAGTGAATAATGATATAATTTAGTGATAAGAGTTATTCGATAAAGACAACTATGTGAGGATATTTTTTCCTTTGAGAACAATTTTTCTAGCATGGATATAGCATTTGATTATATCCGTTGACGGAATTAATTGTATGATCCGAGAATATAATAATCAATTATCTCGGAAATTTTTTCGACCCACAACAACTTATTGATAAATAAATTTCTCGCTCAAAATAATTAGTTATTGAATATTTATAATTTATAACGAAGATCATATGACATGAATAAAATAAATTGAGAAAATAAATATGTATAAAATTACAACATGTATTGAATAATATATATTATAAAAGTAAAAGAGTTCAAAATAGAAAAATATATCTTGAAAGTTGATACTTTTAGAGAAAAAGACGACATATATGAATGTCATATATGACAAATGTGAATTATTTAATTTTATTTGTTAATACTATAATTTTGTTTTGTAAAATCTGCCTCAACTTGTTAATAAAGCAATAAAATAATTAGCCATTTAGTAATATAATAAATTTTGTTTAGCTATGAGATATATTTATTATGCAAAAGTAGCAAATTTGTATGTTTGTATCTATTTTTTGCTTAACTTTCTGCAATTTGCATTAAACAAATAGTAATATAAAATTTAATAGCATAAAGGGATTAATATAATAGTTATATACAATTAATTTTTTATGAAATCTAATTTTAAATTTTGAACTCATTATTATTATTTAATTGTATAAATAAAATAATTAAGCAATAAAAATATAATACATGATAAAATAAAAATTCAATTGACATAATTGTTACATGTCATTATTGTAAATTGATGACTTTATATTCTAATATATGATGTCTTTTTCTCATTTTTTTTTCAAAATAAAAACACAAGAATCAATATTCTTTAATAATAGAAATAAGAAACGATGAGTATTGTCTTGCAAATATATATATATATATATATATATATATATATATATATATATATATACTATTTGTAAGAATTATTCAAAGTATGGAATATATATTGAGGTTTAAATATAATTAATAAATTAGTAAATATTAATTACACAAAATATAAATGCAAAAGTATGTGTGAATAAAATATATAATTTTACTTGTGTAAGTAGAGAAATTTGAAAAAATTAGCAAAATTGATAGACGAGTTTGTACTCAGATTGATTTAAAACCGAGTCTTTTTTTCTTAGATTGATTGAAAGTTGAATTTGTTTTCGAATTGGTTAAAAGTCGAGTTTATTTTCGGATTGATTCATTGATCGATTATGACATGTAAAATATTATGATACGTAAAAGTGAAGCAATTCGAATGTATAAAGTATATACTTTATAAAAAGTTACGATAGATTAAAATTTGATAAAAGGTATTAAATAAAATCTTAAATAAAATTATTGAAATTGGTTCAAAAATTTGAATGTAAATAAAGCTTTATGAACCTGAGGGGATTAGAAATTATTTTACTCGTCCCATAGACGCACCAATTATTCTTGTGTGGATGAACTTTCGAGGTATAACTCATCTCTTGCATTGTAATATGCTTTTTTTTAGTTGGAGTGAGAATAACTCGGACGTCAAAGAACACAGTAGGTAGGTACCTATAAAAGACACTCTGATGTTCAAGTTAGTAAATATTTAAGAGGTATAAGAATTCTATAATTATAGAATGTTAAATATGAAATAGAACTTATCATGTGGTCTCCTTTGAGATATAGAAATCGGTGTCTTTATAGGCATAGAGTTGATTAATAGAGTTGATATTATAACCGTTTGTCGTTAAGTCAGAATAATATTTATTAAGATCGTCCATTACAAACTTAGAATGAAGAGAAATAAAGTTGAGTTATGACTCATAATGCACAATAAAGACTGAGTTATAAGGTAACAGATCAATTTCTTAACCTAATTGTTTGTTGATTTTTAGCAAATCGAGAGTGGTTCAATATCTAATGGTTTGGGAGCGAAATCTACTCTTCTTTGCGAGTACCAGTTTTATTTGCATCAAAATTCATGCCTTTGACAATGATGAAGAAGAAAGAACTAAGTTTTGCAGAAATTCGAAATGAACAATAAAACATAAAAGATTTGAATAAAAGGGAAGTCAAATTACAGAAAGAAAAAGTGTTTGGAAAAGTAAAAGGCAAGTTAACAGGTAAAGGATGGAAAAGATAAAAGTTGCTAAATTTAAAGGAATCGAAATGACATTGCAAAGAAGATAAATTGCATGAAAAGAAAGTGATAGGAAATTTAAATGAAAATTAAAGATATGAAAGGAATCACTCAAATAAAAAGACTCTTAACTGACTCAGAAATTCGCTAGAGATGTGAGTGAGTGTGAGTTTTTTCTCTGAAAAGATTCCAACCCTTTCTTCATCTGCGTTTTGTCAATTTATAGACCAATCCATCCAATTATTTGCTGATACGTCATTCTGGTAGTTAGCTTTGCTAAATAACTATTTGCGCACTTTAGAGATTGGAACTTTGCCTTCAATTCAGTTTTCTGACGACCATCTTCGACACTATTTTCCACGTGCATCAATCTATTCCCACTCTTTGTACAATGTGAATAACTACCATCAATTATATTCACTTATCACTCTTCTCTGATAAGACTTATCTATGTTTTTCGAAAGTACTTATTGAGTCTTGACCTCGATGTCTCAAGACCTGCTGACCTCTTTGTCGACATAGTTGACCTCCGTCAAGTCTGTCTCTTCGATTTTCACACTTGAGTTAATTGACTAATAGAGAGTACCTAACGGAGTACCTAATTGGCTCCAATTCAAAGTTAATTGTAACATGTATTTGGAGGTTGATCGAAATATTATTTTGGCACTTGGCAATGATCGAAGTCTAAACTTGTCAAATATTGGCTTTTAAAAGAATTCAATAACATTTTTATCCAAATTTTTTTTGATATAATAAATTCCCCCTTAAGTATTTATTTTTTCGACTAGAAGGAAGAAAATATAAATACTTACTATTATTCAATATTTTTAACGATGATACCATCCATTTTTTCATCTTCTTCCTCAAAGTATTTCTCATCAACATAATTGAATCCATTTTTAGGAATGAAATTTCAACTGATTTGCCTCTAGAAAGACAATTCGATTCAAAGGAAAAGATTTTACCCCTCATCGGGAAGTAAATGGAACATCAGTATTAACTTGACGCAATTGTCGACCACCTTAGTTACCACCAATTCGATCTCAAAAAATGGTATTTCTATTACGACCTCGACCAAAATAACTGAATCGAACTTGTTGCTGTTTGATATTCTCTCATTTTCTCAATCACCAAATTCTTGTCGATTCTTAATCCATCCAACCCCAAAAGCTCTTCTTTTTCGAAATTGATCTTCAATGACTTGATCAATTTTATATATTGTACAAATTTTCACAAATATTTTCACATAGTGCATGACAAAATATTAGTGAAACATTATGCCATCTTGAAGAGTCTTGGATAATAATTTTTTTTAATTTATCAAAGAAAAATTATCTTTGATATAAGAAATGCCCTAAGTATTTGTTTTTGACATCTTGAGATAAAGTGGCTGTTTGTCGAACTATTGGATCTTCGACATTTTGTTGAATATTCTCAGCCTACTCATTTTGATACCTCATTGAAGTTTTAATGACAATATATTACTCAAATTATGGTAATTTTTTTTCCTTCTCGGATCATTGTGGTCAGAGAGTTTGTCATATTTGACGATTCAAAAATATTATATGATCCATGAATTTTTTTTATTTAATTTTCACCTTCACAATTTCAAAATTAAACAAAGAAGTTTTTTCTTTTCTAAAACTGATCAACTTTACAAAGTTTTAAAGTTGAATAAAGATTCTTTTTATCTTTTCTACAATTATATATAACAACTGTCAAGAACTGCTTCTCCAGAACTTCTTTTTTTTATAGACATACATACTTTAATAGAGTACGCAACTCCTTCCAACAGGCTCCAATATATATAAGCAAAAATACTTATCATAATCAAATATTGTTTTTGACAAACTCATATTCAACCATTTCTCTTTTTACTTTTCTTCTTTTATTTTTTTTAATTTGTTGAACTCTCTCAGCTAAATGGACTAAATCAGAAATATGCACATTGAACAATTTTCGATGCATATAAAAGCCAAGACCTTTGATGGCTATTTTGACGATCAAGCTTTCAGGGATCGACACATAAGATCGATTGCGAGCATTTTTTAATCGAATTATATAGACATCTATCGATTCTCCATCGCCTCATTTTATTGCAAGCAAATTTGTCAACGAGACATTCAACTCTGCCCTATGAAATTGAGCATAAAAAGCATTTTCTAATTGTGCCCACATCAAAATCGAACTGGGTCTCAGATTTGAAAACCAAATGAAAGCATTTTTTGTTAATGAAGAAGGAAAAAATTTCATTCTCAGGTTTTCATTATTTGCCAAATTTTCTAATTCGACCATGTAACGAGCTATATGCTCAACAGTTGACTCTCCAGCCTCTCCTACAAATTTTGTAATTATTTTGAGATTTTTTACACCCATTGACACTTCTGTCATTTGTACTACAGCAGAAAAAGAAGAAATAAAATATGGTCGATGCATGAGACCTACATTGATACCCATTCTATTGAGGACATCCTCGACAATCTTTGTCACCTGGTAATGATATCCACCCTGTGTGTGAAGTCTATTCAAAACTTCATCAGTATTTTGATCTCGTCAAACGAGATAAGGGATATTTTCTTCCCATTCGGGATTGTTAACTACATTATCCTTATTTTTCTGGTTTACTACTAAATCTTGGGGGATAGGTGGTCCCTTATCATAATCGACAATTCGAAAAATTCTCTCGACTTGTTTAACCAGTCGATCATATTTTAACTCATTGTCAGTCAACCAGGATAGAATTTAGAATATTAGTCATCTGGTGAGTTAACATGTTGAATAAATCATGATGGATTTTATCAATATATTATCGAAACTCAGCCATTAATCCTAAATTATTCGACGAAGAGCCCATTTGGTAATCTCGACTAATGTCAGGATATGAAAAAGAAGGTTGGTTAGAAATTGTACCTGGTACATTACCAAATCTGACTGAAAATATGTAACTGCTCACAGGAGGCGTACAACCATGAGGAAGGCCAAATAGAGGCCAACCTGCGGTTACTTGCGGTTGATTCTATACTGGGGTGATCTTAAGGCGTACCACCAGCACTTACACCAATAACTATAACATTCTCCCTAGAATTATACTCTTTATGTGGAATCAAATTTGCAGAAATTTGTGTATCAATTATTGGGACATCATTACTTATTTTTGCATTGCCATTTGAAACTTCTTTAGACATGGTAACAATTCTACCACTTCTTAATCGCATGTACCAACTATCAACACTGTATGTACAATGCACCAGTGGAAAATGAAAAATTTTGACACAATTAAATTTTAAAATTGTCCCACTGGGCGTGCCAATTTGTTTTGTCAATTTTTAGCAAATCGAGAGTGGTTCGATATCTAATGGTCTGGGAGCGAAACCTACTCCTCTTTGCGAGTACTAGTTTTATTTGCATCAAAATTCATGCCTTTGACAATGACGAAGAAGAAAGAACTAAGTTTTGGAGAAATTCGAAATGAACAATAAAATATAAAAGATTTGAATAAAAAGCAAGTAAAATTACAGAAAGAAAAAATGTTTGGAAAAGTAAAAGGCAAATTAAAAGGTAAATGCTGAAAATGATAAAAGTTGCTAAATTTTAAAGGAATCGAAATGACATTGCAAAGAAGATAAATTGCATGAAAAGAAAGTGACAGGGAATTTAAATGAAAAGTAAATACATGAAAGGAATCATTCAAAGAAAAAGACTCTTGACTGACTCAGAAAGTCGTTAGAAATGTGAGTGAGTGTGAGTGTTTTCTCCGAAAAGATTTCAACCCTTTCTTCATCTACGTCTTGTCAATTTATAGGCCAATCCGTCCAATTATTTGCTGATACGTTATTCTGGTAGTTAGCTTTGTTAAATAATTGTTTGCGCACTTTAGAGATTGAAATTTTGCCTTTGATTCAGTTTTCTGACTACCGTCTTTGTCATTATTTCCCACGTGCATCAATTTGTTCCCACTCTTTGTACAATGTGAATAACTGCCATCAATTATATTCCCTTATCACTCTTCTCTGATAAGACTTATCTATGTTCTTCGAAAAGTACTTATCGAGCCTTGACCTCGATGTCTCAAGACATGCTGACCTCTTCTTCGACATAGTTGATCTCCGTCGAGTCTGCCTCTTCGATTTCCATAGTTGAGTCAATAGACTAATAGAGAGTACCTAACGGAGTACCTAATTAGCTCCAATCCAAAGTTAATTGTAACATGTATTTGGAAGTTGATCAAAATATTATTTTAGCACTTGACAATGATCGAAGTCTAAACTTGTCGAATATTTGCTTGTCAAAGAATTCAATAACATTTTATCGAAAATATTATTTTTCGATATAACACTAATATGACTTATATATATTCTATTATATAAAAATCGGATTTTTGCACTTAATGATAAAACTGACGTGGCATATTTTTAAGAGTGTTTTCTGATTTATTTCTTTTAACTCATTAAATACAATTCATTACGTGAATTAATTATATCAGCTAATTGATTTGATTAGATATTTAAGTATCACACATTTTAATATTATGTATATCAATTAATTGAATATAATTGTTAGAGTATAATTAAGATAAATTAGATCAATAATTAGTATTATTCAACATATCTGAATATTCATTATAGGATATTACGTCTTTATTATTTCGATTCTCTTAGCACCTATAAATTCCTTTCTATATTGTATTATTCTACACAACTTGAATAAACACAAATGTTTTCTCTACTACTCTCTCCTACCTTTTCTAATAATAATAAATACAATTTAATTTAGTTAGAAATTTATTATTTTATAGTCTTTTATATATATATATATATATGACAGAATAAAATTCTAAAAATAATCTTTTTATCACTTTAGATATTTTAACTCTTATTTTTTTCTCTTTACGTGTAATTTTATTTTGCGTTAACTTTGTTTATTTAATGAGGAAATATACTCATGTTAATTCTATCATATAATAGTTTATTTTTTTCGGTTTAATTACTATTGGTCCCTATAGTTTCGCAAAATTTTTATTTAGATCCCTGTACTTTTTTCCTTTTAATTGAGTCCTTGCACCAAATTTTTTTTTAATTGGGTCCCTACACTTTATTTTCCTTTTAATTGAGTCCCTGTACCAATATTTTTTTTAGTTGTGTCCCTATAAAATTAAGTCAATTACTGCTAAGAGGGACCTAATTGAAAAAAATTTAGTGCAGGGACCCAATTAAACGGAAAAAAAGTATAGAGACCTAATTAAAAATTTTGCGAAACTATAAGGACTAACAGAGTAATTAATGCTTTTTTTCCTATGTATTTTGATTTGTATAGTTATTATTGATCTTGCTATTTTTATCTTCTTGAATTATTTTTTATTTTTTATGACTTGATAATTTAAATAAAGAAGCAAAGAAAGAAAAAAACGATGGCAAAAAATGGAGGCTAGAAGCCTAAAGCAGCAACATTATTTTTCAGCATTATTATTATTAATATGAACTTTATTATTTTTTTTCTAACATTCTTTAATATGACCTTCATTTTTTTTCTTTATTATTGTTAATGCTTTTATTATTTTCTTTTCTAATTATAAATCTCCTTATAATAATTCTTTGATAGAATATATTTTTGGCCTAATAGTTTTTTTTCCTATTTTTTGTCAAAATAATTTATATTAGGAGAAAAAAAGATACAAATTAAATTTTAAAATTCAAACTTAAATAAGAGGTGCAAGTGATAACTATTGAATTCATTTAGTATATTTAAACTCTTTGTATTATCGTCATTGAAAATTTCAAATATTATTATAAAATTTTAGATATTTTTTATTTTATTATTCTTAAATTATACATTATACTGTGTATTTGAAGAGTTTCATCTTTTTTGAAATAAGTGTGACATTATATATTTTTTTGGATACAAAGGGATAATGAAGTTGAAGTGAGTAACAAAATTGATTATATAATAAGATATAAATTTTTAGAATTTCTAGCACAATTGACAAACTTTTAGTTTCAAAATAAAATTTTACTCTATTTTTTAATCTTTTATTTGATTCTTTTTATAATTTTTTATTTTTTAATTAATTATGATTGTAATAATTTATTACAAATTTGTGTTTTGTAGAGAAAATTTAACAATCATAAAATACAGAAGACTTAATCAAAAAATTTAAAAAATATTGATTAATAACAAAATAAAAAATTATGAATTATACTTTAATTATGTTGTAAAATATAAATTGGGACTATTTAAAAGTTTTTTCCCATTAATATCAACTTAATTTATAATAAGGTAAAAGATAAAAATTATATATAACAATTTAATTTAATTATTTATACTACCAAAATTATTCTTTATTATATTCTATTTATTTTTATTCATTTGGTGATCTTTAATTATCTATTTTAAATAAAAATTTGAATTGATTGAATTAATTTTTTTAATTAGTAATATAATTATTGAATATTTGTTTTGCTCAGTAATATTTTTTAATTTGTTTAATCTGATTAATCATCTCTTTCATATTTTATGATAATTTAACTAATTAAAGTTAATAAATTTTAGTTATTTTAATTCTTGTAACTTTTTATTATAATAATGTATTTTAATTAGTGTATTAATATAATTTTAATATTTATATGTCATTAATAATAATAATAATCTCATTTTAAACTGACGTTTTATCTCCAAAATATATATATATATATATATATATATATATATATATAATTGTAGAAAATCTGCTATTTTTTTATACGATTATATTAGACATATTTATATTCAATTTATTTGATTGCTCAATTAGAATTAATTATCTTGAAAGATTAGATTAAGATTATGGTAGACTAATTATATTGTTATTAATTAATTATATTAAAAGTTTAATATTAATGGATTATCATTGTTTTATTACTTTTTATTTTTGATATTAATTTAGATATTTAAAAAGAAATTTATTTTTATTATTATTTTTTATTCTCTTATTCTATGTGTTTATTCCCATAAATCTTGCTAAATTAAACAAGGTACTATATATCTTCTTTTTATTTCTTTTTATATACACATAAATTTATTAAATTATTTTTCTTCCATCTAATAATTTTGTTTCTTTTCTATTTATATTTTTTCCTTCAATATTTTATTGGTTCTTATTTTTCTAAATTTTATTTTAATTTATGTATTTATTCTTATTACACTTAATATTTTTATTTATATGTAATATGCATTCTTATATATGTTATAGAAATATGATTTGATCCCATTAATTTGCCCTTTTTTTTGAAAAATCTAAAGTTAAAGCACAAAAATATATTTATAGATATTTTACTTTTTTAACTAAAAAATATAATTTTTTTGTCCTATTTGTTAAAATTCTAAGTTAAATATGAATATTAATTTTTGAAATAGAATAAATATATTTTAATTTTTTTGCATCTAAAAATAATATTCTATCAATGTTAGAGTTATTTAAATGCATAAGTAATAGTGAATATAGAATTATTTAGGATTGATAGAACTAAGTACATATTTTTATTGAAAATACGAATTTAAAAATATTATGTTCAATTCTCAATAGTCAACCTCTCATTGAATCATTGTATGTTCAAAAAATTTTTGAAAAAATGAAATAATTGTAGGTATATAATTTTTTGTAAAAATTTAATTAATTCAAGATATTTATTGTCAGTTAATTAAAAAAGTAAATTAAAATGATAATTTAATATTTCTATACTCTTATAATATTATTTATTTATTTTTCTAGCATTCTTTGTCATCCAATAATCATGTTAATATAATTTAATTCAATAATTTATTTATCATCATTTGATTGAATAAAAATTCTATTTTATCTGAAAATTTTAGGATTTTTCAACCTCAAGATCATCCATATTAAATCATTAAGAAATATAACTGAGAGCGCGGAAGCGTCCCTTTATTCGAGAGCGTGATTGAGATCAAAGAGCTTGGCTCTTATGGTTCTTTGATCTTTGTCAACTAAAACCATCTGTATCCCTGATAGGGCTGAATCACAACTCTACTGTGGGAAAAGAGTTACGGAAGTGAGTTTGAAGTGTTGGAGACCAAGATCCTGAAGTCATTATTTATATTTGAATGTGATACTCATTAAACCCTAAAACTCAAAAAAATAATATATATGGTTTTAATCTCATTTATCCAAATCAAAAGATGACAATAAATGAGATCACCGGTATATAAATCATTTAATGTGAAGTTGCTTAATTTACAATTATAATTAGGTGAATTCTATGGTGTAGAAAGGAAATTGTTTCTATATGTGTAGAAAGATAGGTGTCAATGTATTAGTAGTTTATGTTGATGGTTCTTGGATGGAAAAGAATTAATTAGAGTACATAATTGTTGATTCATTGGACCCACAAAAAAAAAAGAGAATGTGTGACATTATATCTGTGTCGTAGAGACAACTTATTAGGTTTTTTATTTTAATAAATTAAATAAATATTTTATTTATTAAAATAAATAATTTAAAAAATTATTACCATGTAGACGAGATACATGTATTTATAAATATAAAAATATATTTTATAAAAATAATAAAAATATTAATAATTTAAATTAGACTAAACTCTTAAAAATAGAACATTTCAATTAATATGGAAGGTGGACGATCTTAACCGTACTACTTCCATCCACCAGCGTTTTTTATTAGAATTTACACTAAATCAATTCAAATAATAATAAGGCGGGATTCGAATCTCCAACATTTGCTTAAGCAAACAAGTGAGCTAACCACTAAACCAAATTCATTAATTAGTTAGTTAAAACCGCCTATTTCTTCTATTATTTTGAAACTGCTCATCTTTTCTATTATTTGAAACTGCTTATCTTTCTTATTATTTGAAATATTCTATTTTTAAGAGTTTGATTTAATTTAAATTATTAATATTTTTTATTATTTTCAAAAATTATATTTTTATATTTACAAATACACATATCTTTATTAATTGTAATAAGGAAATACAAGTCCCATATTGTTTAGAATAGTGAACTTTGTGTTATGGTTTAGTCCCACATCGTCCAAGTTATGAAGGCTTTTCCTTCTGCTACTAGTATAAATAACTCATGTACCTTTTATTTATAAAATAGAGTTGAAGTTTATTTTTGAATATAAAATAAGCTGTGTGCTTATTTTTCTCTAGACTCTTTGAGAGTAAAAGGTGTATCCTTGGCTTGGCCAATCAAGGTGGGTTCATGGCTATTTTCACCATAGTGGGGTTGTTAACCTCGCCAAGATTGGTGGCCCAAGCGGACGTCCCAGCATCAGTTTGGCATCAGAGCAAGGTCGATTCTCGTGGCCTTCACCTTGCTTTAGTAGCATTTTATTTGATTTGTGGTGCAGGTTTTTGGCGTGGATTCGCTAATGGAATCTTTTGGTGTGGATTCGTCATGAGATCGTCTGCTGCCACGGATCTTGTAAAATTTTATCCGATTTGTGAGTGCGGGTCTTTGGTGTGGAGTCACCAATAGGATCTTTTGGTGTGGATTCATCAATGAGATCAATCAATCTTTTGGTGTGGATTCATCAATGAGATCGATTATCTGCTGTCACAAGTCTTTTCACGCAGGAGTTCTTTCAACCCAGGGAGAATGACGCAGGAGCAAGTAGGGTTAGTAGGTTAATTATATTAGTTAATTGTAATAAGGGAATACAAGTCCCATATTGTTTAGGATAGTGAACTTTGTGTTATGTTTTAGTCCCACATCGTCCAAGTTATGAAAGCTTTTCCTTCTGCTACTAGTATAAATAACTCATGTACCTTTTATTTATAAAATAGAGTTGAAGTTTATTTTTGAATATGAAATAAGCTGTGTGCTTATTTTCCTCTAGACTCTTTGAGAGTAAGAGGTGCATTCTTGGCTTGGCCAACCAAGGTGAGTTCATGGCTACTTTCACCATAGTGGGGTTGTTAACCTCGCCAAGATTGGTGGCCCAAGCTACGTCCCGGCGTCAAGTTTCAAAATAATAGAAGAAATAGGCGGTTTTAACTAACTAATTAATGAACTTGGTCTAGTGGTTAGCTCACTAGTTTGCTTAAGCAAGTGTTGGAGATTCGAATCCCGCCTTGTTATTATTTGAATTGATTTAGTGTAAAACGCCGGTGGATGGATGTAGTACGGTTAAGATCGTCCACCTTCCATATTAATTGAAATGTTCTATTTTTAAGAGTTTGGTCTAATTTAAATTATTAATATTTTTATTATTTTTATAAAATATATTTTTATATTTATAAATACATATATCTCGTCTACATAGTAATAATTTTTTAAATTATTTATTTTAATAAATAAAATATTTATTTAATTTATTAAAATAAAAAACCTAATAAGTTGTCTCTATGACACAGATATAATGTCACACACTCTCTTTTTTTTGTGGGTCCAATGAATCAACAATTGTGTACTCTAATTAATTCTTCCCCATCCAAGAGCCATCAACAAAAACTACTAATGCATTGACACCTATCCTTCTACACATGTAGAAACAATTTCCTTTCTACACCATAGAATCCACCTTATAATTAATATATGTATTGCTTATAAATATATTAAGAAATAATAATTTTCTAATAATCTTCCATTTGGGCTATATATATATATATTTTTGAGATAATCACATCCTATAAATTTTATGCGCATATCTGAATGTTATTTCTCTGATTTAATAATCTGGTTTGTCTCATATATAAGTTATGAAATTACCGCAATTTTTTATCACATTAGTGTCGCAACGAAACCACGATGATTGCGATACTAAAATACTCAACCACATAGATCAAATTTGGATGAGAAAATTCAGAAATTACATGCAAAAATGATTTTATGCATGCTTATTTCCAACTGGTCCAACTTGAATAAAAATACTATTTTATTCGGTGACAGACTCAAATAAAATTGCAAGGGCAATGCCCAGGCTCATAGCGACGGTGACTCAGTGATGAGTTTGTGGAAGAAGAAGAGAAGAACTTAACAGACTCACAATGAGAGAGAAAGAGAGAAGAATTTACCTAGAGAAAAGGGACTCAGCAGGAGAAAGGTGGTGACGGGCTCAACAGAGATAAGTAGCGATGGACCGATGGCGACATGAGCTGTGAAAGAAGATAGGAACTGTGAAGGAGTAGGTGACGATGGGCTCAGCAATGACGATGACGGGAGCTATGAAGATTTTTGTGAAGAAACCGAGAAAAAGAAGACTTTGGATGAGAATGATTGATTTTTCTTTCATGACTATAGAGTATGGATTAAAGTTGTGAATCATTGAATCTGTAGTATGAGTCAAATCCTAATTCCTAAAAAGTGTTTATATATATATATATATATATATATATATAAACCCGACTCGAGTCAATTTATTACCCTCCCCAATCTGGTATGGACGGGTCGGGTACTCCTGCCAAATCTAACCACATATTGATGCTCCATTTATTAAGGGGTTTATCATTAGTCGATAGATTGCTACACACACAAAGTGAGATTTTAACTCCTAATAATTGTTTAAACGGATGAATGAGATGATCACTCAACAATCTCAAATTGATTAAAACAAATACTAATTATTTTTAATATTAAAAATTTTAAAAATTTAATTTTAATTACAATTTTATAAAATATTTATAATAATAATTATTACATATATTTTATTTAATTTTTTAATAAACTTTTTAATATAATTTTATGTATTATCTCGTTCAAGTTACAAGAACGTACACTAGTTAAAATAAAAAGTAGATCGAATTCCTTGTTGGGACAGAAATTTAGAGAGAAATAAATAAAATATTAATGCTTAAAGTAGTTCCTAAAACAAATTAGGTATGAATAAATTTGGCGGTGAAAGATTCAATGCCAAGTTGTTCCTCTCATTAATTTCAGGTTGACAATATTAATTACATACGAACATGGAAAGTAAATTTTTTCGTGCAAGAATTTCCGAAAATTTCAGTATCGAATAATCCCCAATTGAAAATTCTTACTTGGTGGAAGATCCACCATCATTAAAATCACAACGCGCACGAACAACGACAAACGTGAGTAATAGGAACGAAAACAGCTGTTGGTCATTAGCAAAAAAAAAAGTATATATATTTTCCTCAAGGCTCGAGGGCATGGATCTAGTGGCTTTCTTTTTACAAGTGTCTGTAAAATGATTACATCCATATAAGTAGCATTGCTAAGTGCTCAAATAAGTATTGCCCCTTTCTAAAATCAGTAGCATTGGTAAGTGCTCAAGTTAGTGGAATCCAAAAACCCTGGCAGGGTAGATAACAGTGGGCGGATCAGAAATCTTTTCATCTGGGCCAAGATCATTCATAGGTGGCCGCTGTTTGTGGTGATTAGTCACTGATTGGTAAGCCATTGCCAATGCCAAAGCCTGCGAACAAGTGCACTTACAGGTTACAACACTAGTTAAGGAATTCAATGCACACTAATTAGCAAAATTCATAAATGTATATATTATACAAAGAGATAGAGAGAATAGACGTTGCTAAAACAGTGATTAGAATCACTGGCTTACAATATGATCACGGTTAGGGGGAGCATAAATGCCAGTGGTAACTGTGGTTCTTCTTTTGGTGCCGCCAAGTGGTGGCTTGGAGATATTAGTAAATCCTGTTGGTACTACTATGACTGGGAAACCAACAAGATTTCCTACACAAACTTTCTCCCAGTCAGTTGCATTGCCAATGAAAGCATCCACGGTTAATGACTCTCTTATTTCCTTGATTAGCCTTCCCCTTGCTCTTTGTGCCTGAATACAAAAATTGAAAAATCCAAATGGGCAGCACATTTTAGCTAAAAATAATGTGGATGATATGAATTGCTTGATATGGTGCAACACACATTAACCTGATTTTTCTGTCACATTCAGTAACATGATAAATAACTAATACTATATCAAAATGCTTAAGAAATTCAGTCAATCATCTTGTATTTCACTAGGTTTACCGTTTTTATTCTATCTTGAGGTAAGTAAATATGCGCATCTCTGGTTAAATTCAAGGGAACCAAATAAGAATACCTGCATGTAGTCCACAGCTGGAATTACGCGAGCGCGGCGCAGTTCAGTCGGCCACTGCTCTTGAGCTTCATACACATTATCCTGGCCTGAGCGTTGCCACTCATCAAAGTGAGCCAGCATGTCAACATCCATTGTGAAATTTAAGATGCCTTGAGCAGAATCAACTGTGTAATTCAGTTTAAAAGGGACCATCTTGACACCCTTTGACTCAAGAACATGGACAACCTATATATTAGTCACCAGAAAAAATAAAGGAGTAAGTTTAATGAATGATCCTAGCAACAATCAAAAGCTGCAAATGTTTTTCAGGCAATTAAGCCCACAAAGTTACTTCAACGACAAACCTCCATTTCAGCATCATCAAGATATCCAACTGTCAACTTTGTAATGTCAACATGGAATGGATCATCTAGGGAGCTAACTTTTGAGGAGTGATCATGAGGGTCTCTTCCCCGAATAATGTCCAATACAATGGCACAATCATCTGCAGATCTACAGAAAGGGCCTAGTTTATCCTAGTGAAAAGATTACATGTTAGTTTACAACATGCATAGCATCCTACCGCCAAAAGGACAGCATAGAATTTGGGTTTTACCAAGCTTTCTGATATACTCATCACACCAGTTCGACCTACTGTACCAAAAGTTGGGCGTAGTGCTGTTATTCCACAGCGAGCTGCGGGGTAGGTTATGGATCCTGCCGTTTCTGATCCAATTGCAAAAGGAACCAGACCTGTAATGCCATGAACAAAGTCTCAAGACATGAACATTACTGATAATTGACATGAAAAATAGAACAAATGGAACCAAAATGAAATCTTAAGCACATTATGAGAACTGTAATTAATAGCACAAACCTTATAATGAAAAGAACTTGCACAAAGGAAGAAATAAACTAACAATAAAGCAGTCATTCATGGACCATGGTGGAACAGTACCTGCTGAGGTGCTAGCTGCAGGACCAGCAGATGACCCTGTGGAAAATTCCTCTATATTCCATGGGTTCCTGGTTCTGCCACCAAACCAGATATCATCATATGCTAATGATCCAGAAACAAGCTTTGCAACAAGAACAGCCCCAGCAGATTTCAACCTGTGCTGAAAAAGTACTATTAACTAGTTACGGAGTTGTAGGTAACATTGCAGGTATTCAAGTGTAGATTTACACTTTGCCATGGACATTACCTCTTATAGACCCATGCTTCCATATCAATAACTTGATTTTTGAATGATTTTGAACCCCATGTTGTTTTGTACTCAGGAACTGCTATGATGTCCTTCAATCCATATGGAATTCCATGAAGAGGCCCTTCAACAATTTCAGATATGAAAAATACCAATCTCTCAATACTCCAGTGCTTAAACAACTTCTCAAAAAAAAAAAAGAATAAAATATCAAAGTGCTATTTTAATACTTATATGCTGCAACAACTACGCTTAAACAAAATGAAGCTCATGTCTATTACAACGTGACAACCAAACCTAAACTACTACAAATGATTTTGCTGAAATGGTAAATATCATGTTAAAGAACTTCATATGAATGGTAAGGTCTCCTCAATGATGCATTGGTTCATATCGATCTTTCTAATACTTGAAGTCTATTAGCTCATATATAAATGACAATTGATGACTAGTACCCAGATACACTCCTTGGCTGAGCAATTCATCAGCTTCTTTCGCTTGCTTGTGTGCCAATTCTTCGGTAAAAGTGATCACAGCCTCAAGAACAGGATTGTACCTGGTGTGCATTCCAGGCGACAAAGATAAGAAGGAAGACATAAGTTTCAACGCTATTGGAATTCTCCTGACACAACACAACACAACATACAACATAATTGCAACAGTTGCTAGAATTCCAGTACTACTTTCTCAATCTCCGCAAGAATATTTGTGTAAGCTCCTGAGAAGTTATTTGTTTAGTTTTGATGAGTGCACCTAATTCAAGAACCTGATTTGAAACATGGGGAAAGAAAATGCATTCATGAAATGGTAACACGCAGTAATGTTTATCTCATATATAATCGGTAAAATTAGTGGTCCCTAAGCAAAGGATCACTTACACTCATAAAGGCAATATCTTCTTCAGATTCAGGTCTCTGTATCTTAGAGATGGAAGGACATTTGAACTTTTTGCTTTCAGAATGTAATGGTTGATATTCCCAATCAGCATTGAAAATTAAAGGAGAAGGGTAATGCAACCCCCCATTTTCAGAAGCCACAAGTTTCCGATCCGCTACTATAATTGGAACATTGAACTCTTTCGCAGCCTTATCAATCTCCTCAACCTAAAAGGAACAGAACTAATCACCACCAACCTTTGAAGTAACATCAAACTCCCAAGTCAAACGAAACTATACCTGCTTGTCATTGAAGAAGTTGGCATCAAGCAAACCAAGGGAATGCCTTAGGCATGAGAGTTTACTACTTGTCTCTGAATGATGTGATTGATTCTTACTTCCCTGATTGATTACCCAAAACAAAAAGAGACATCTACATAAATATTAACGACTTCTAAAAGAAAACCCTTAATCTTGGCCACCAAAAACTTTGAAGGTTACTTTTATTTTCTCGTGTTAAGGGTAGGTGATTACAGTAAAGTTTTGTAACTGAAGAAAGTTACAAAATTCACAAATTAAAGACGGTGGTGGTTTACATTCATAATGAGTGTTTGGTGAGTTCTATTCAATCTTGGCAGAGCAGAGATGAAATGGACAAGCACCATAGCTGCACATATTGATAAGCAATAAAGAACTAACCTGAACTTTATCACAGAACATTTTGCACAATCTTTTTAAGGTTTTCACCTGTCGTTACATCGGTCAGGGAATACAACCATACAAGAAGGCATAGCTTAGTATTTCTTTTCTTACTTACTCACATGTTTTACATACATTCTAAGAGTTTGAAAGCATGGGATTATTTTGGGGGAAAAGGAAAGAACTAGGGTTTGTCAGCAACGGAATAATGCAAGTATACACAGGAAAACAGAATTGAATTCAACAAAAAGAAAGGGTATGAGAGTGTGAAAGAGTGAGAAAGGTATCATACCATGGTTGTGTGAGGAAGGGCGAGAATGGGAGGAGCGGAAACAAGAACATAGCACCAAAATGCTATTATTATGGCCACCGAAAAGTTGAAGGTGTGAGAACCGCCACTGGCACCGCTTCCACGTGTCGATGATGCAGGCGGTTGAACAGGACACATGTTCTTCCGCATGGCTTCTTTCTCTGAACTCTGATATCGTTCTCTCTCGGAATCCGAATCTTCTTTCCGCTAGTTTTCTTTTCTGTGTACTACTAGAATCTGATCTGCTCGGTGAATAAGTCAAACCTTGAAACTCAAACCATGTGTTCTCTTCCGCTGGTTCCATGATTAGTTAATTCAAACGAATAATAGATTGTAATTTTTTATGAGGAGCTAGCTGTACATGATGCGCAATTTTCACACATGAGGAGCTAGCATGTGTTTGAAAAGTCGTTGATGGCTTTATCACACATGAGATGGACTTGCTAAGCTATATTTGCATGCATCCCAGCGCCCATTCTCGTTTCAGGAAAATCTGTAACGATTTCAGCTCACATATAGCTCAACTCGAGGAGAACATTTGATAAGGTAAGTGTAAAAGTTAATATGAATAAATTATTCAACCATGTACCATGCATGTATGTCCTAAAATTCAGTCACTAAATCAATGACAGTATATAATATTTATTAAAATATAAAATATATATTAAAAATAAGTTAAAAATTATATATATTTATATATAAATATATTATAATTATTGAGTAAATAATTAAATTTATTTTTAAAAGATTATTTGTTTTTTAAATTGATTTTTAAAATATTTTTTTAAATTAAATTTGTTCTTCAAAAATTTAAAATTAATCACGTTAGTTCTTTTGTTACTCTTACTGTCACGATATCAAAGCTTATTGATGTATCACATTAAATAACACCACATTGACACAACATACACTTGATTGTCCTAATCGACTGCTAAAATAATAAGTTTATGAATTAAAAAATATCAAATGAATTCTAAATTGAAGGAAACTTTGAGATATTAAAATCCCTCAATTTAGAATTGATTTCATTTAATTTTATGAACTTATTATATTAGTTATCAATTAAGATTGCTAGATGTATATTATGGTTAATATAATGTCACTTAACTTATGTTAGCAAATTTTGTTGTCGTCAACAATACTAGTGACAATACTAGTGACAGAAAAACTAATGTAACTAATTAAAAATTTTTAAAGGATAAATTTAATTAAAGAAACCTATTAAGACCAATTTAAAATTTGAATGATATTCTAACGACGAATTTGACCATTTACTTTATAGCTATTTTTTGATATGTATATAGTATTTTATAAATCGAAATAGGTTACTTTTAAATTTTACAGAGCTAAAATTAAAAACGAATATTTATAAAGAAAAACTTAAAAATTCATTTAAACCAATATAAAAATTAGAGCATTCTAAAAGAAGTATTATTAATTAATCTTCAATTAATAAAAAAAATTATTAAAATAAATTTTTAATGTATTTATATTTATATTTAATGATGTTATCAACAATTGAATAATAAGTTCTAAAAAATATTAAAAGCAATATTATATAGCTTGATTTAAATATAAATTTGTCTAACCAAACAGAATGGTAAAACAAATTAATTCGACCCATTTAGATTCAGTCAGCCTAAACTCATAGTTATATAGAATCACCTGCTTATTATTTATTTGTTTATAGACTTTAAATTTTAAACTAGAACCATTTATGATAAATCTGACATACAGATTAAATGGTTTGATCTATTTATTTTTAATTAAATAAAAAGAATTAATTTTAGGCTGAGAAAAGAATTTTTGACAAATAAATAATACTTTTTCTCAAAAAAACCTTTAGTAAAGGTTTTTTTAGTTTGCATCGAATTAAGAAAAATAATAAAATTATTTAAGTGGACTACCAATTTAATTTGGTATTTTTTAAATTAATCAGATTTAATTTGTTTAGCTCAAAATTTAAACAGATTTAATTATATATATAAAATTCATCTTTTTAAACATATCAAAAAACTGACCTGATAGTTTTAATTCATTTTAACAATTCTATAATCAAACTGTAAATTGTATCAAAATATGTTTTATTTCAAATAAAAAATAAGAAATCAATTTTTGGATCAGCTAAATATTATTCACTTTTTTTCTTATTCTTTTTAAGATAAATTAGTTGAAATTGACTTCTAGAACTGGCTTTTAGTTAAGACTCTTTAAAAAACTAGCTGATCAACAAGTTTCATAAAGCTAGACAGATTATCATGAAGTCGGGTTGAGCCATTCAACAACCCTACTGCATGCAAGCACGGGAAAACTAAGCTTAGTCAGATTCTTTGTTAATTGTTACCCAAATACATAATTTATACCCATGACTATAAAATAAAACAAGAATTCCATACACGGAACTACCTGCAAAGTCATTTTACAACTATGGAAGCATGCATGTCTAGGCTTCCAAGCAAAACAAGGAACTTATTAACATCTTCCCAAAGAGTCAACATCATTATTCCATACAATATTACATTATTCCTTTCAAACTACTTGTTAAGAGGCAGATAAGATCATAAGATCTTGCAAGATACTTGTTATAAAATAAAATGATTATATAACCATAAACAAGATAAGAATTCTTCATACATGCAATTTAATTATTGTAAAATTTAATATGATTTGTTTTAGGCATTATGTAAAGTAAACCACAGCAGCTGCCACCTCTGCCGCCCTTTTCGCCCACTGGATTTTGTGTTGGAAGGGTCTCTATTATTTCTACTATTCCACCGGGTGGAGGGTTTAGAGTGTGTTTGCGAATAAAATAAAATTATCTGGTTGTTTATCTGTCTACATCCTAAATTTGTAAATTCCAAATTAGTGCAAAGAAGTCAAATTTAAATGGAAGAAAAATGATTAGGCAGAGAAAGAAGGAAATTTCTATGATGCATTATCAAGTATCATCCATTAAGACAATTTTTAATATATTATTAATTACTTTTGTTAAATTCATAATCATATCATTATATTATTTTATTACATCCTAATCTTGTGGTCTAATATTTATCTTTTATTTCATTGGTTAACATTTATTATTATCTTTGACTAATTAATTAAATAATTACATATGAAACTCTATTATTATACAATAAAAAATCTCACAGAAATTGGAGAAGTTTGCTCAAAGAAGTCGCCCGCCTTAATAGTTTGTAAATTGTAACTATGTTAACAAAAATTTCAAACACAATTCTGTTAGGCAACAAGAAACTGGGGAAGGGAAAGAAAGAAAGAAAAGGGAAAAAGAAGAATAAAAAATTGACCTAGTTGTAATGAACGTTGGTTAAAAAAATTAGTTACTCACATTGAAAAAAAATCATTTAACAACTTTTTGTTAGCTCCCCCAATAGCTAATACTAATTAATAATTACCTTGCTTTCAATGATCAAATGAAGGTTTGAGTCAAGAGTTTTTACAAATTAAAAATTGATAGAAATAATACATTCAAAACTCAAATCGTTGTGACGATCCTTTTCGTTTTGTCATGGAAACGTGACACATTTGAGAAAAATAATAAACTATCCAAACTTACCTAACCCCGCATACTATTTGCCGAGAGTTCTCCACTTATAAGCTTCCTTCGGATATATATATGTTGAATCAGCATTAATCTTTTTGGCAAGAAGGAATTAAAGACAATACAGAATTAGAGAGAAGCATAATTAATGGAAGGTCTTCTGCCTATGATGTATAGGGCAATCAAGAAACACACAACACGGAGGCAATACCAATGTCTTTCTCCATCGGCAAGGGCTTTATTAGATTACGACTTCATCAACATCAACATGCCTCGTCAAGAAACTTCAATACACAACAATAATGCGGTTCTTGTTGATGATCATCATCATCGTCAACGTGCTCGTGCAGACAACTATGGTAGTCATCATCGCCGATATAATTCTACTGGAGAAAATTTCTATGATAGGTCCTATTCCACTAGAGGCCCTGCTGCTGATTCAAAGCAACTTGTCAGGTTTCGCAGTCACAGAAAACTCTTTTCTTGCGTCACTGGTTAGTACATAATACAAGCACCAACATCTTTATTCATCATATCCATCATCCTTATTCGTGTTCATCAAGTCGTATATATCTTGTAATTGTAAAAAGATTTGGTGTTACCTTAATTAGTCAAGGTATGTAGTATTGCGAGAATCACGTGTATTGACTACTGTATATTATATCCATCAAATGCTCATATTGTTTTGGATTGCTAACTTGCTTCCATTTTCTAGATTTCAAATATTTTCCAATATATTTATATAGTACACCTCATCCGAGATCATAACTCTTGTTTCCCAGCTATTATTATCCCTTTCTTTTAGTACAAATCACAACTAAAAGTAGCCCATCATGTAGAAACGAGCAGATTGAGATAAGTAGTTCTATCCATATAATTGCTAATTAAGATGATCATGATGCGTGCCTATACTCAAATATATATGTCAATCAAATAATACTCATATATATGCACTTTATTTTATCAACTAGTATTAAGGTGAAATCAGTTCCCCTTATGAGCTGTGCCGTGTAATCGTGTATAACAAGTAATATTCGATTCGGATGTATGCTTATGTAGATACCTTAGGTTGTATACAAAAATATTATTTATATATCAATTACTATATATTTGTATATATTTTTAATATATATTTTATATTAATAATTAATTTTAATAATTGATTTTAGTATATTCTTAACATAGTTAGATTTAGATTGTATATATCGAATTTATCAACGTACTATCACAATTCTAAATTAATTGAACATAGTTCCGTTAATTTTTCTCAAAACAGCTAACATCCTAAACATGCTCTAGTAAATTCCAAAAGGTTTGCTTGATGGTCTCTTACTTCCAAGTTCTAAACCAAATGATGGGATTGCACGTCTTTAAATGATGGGAATTTATGTTCTTCCTCCAAGAAAAAATTTTGTCATTTGCTATGATTAGCTTATTTTTCTGTAATCGATCTCACTTGGTGAAATAAAGTTTTGTTGTTGTTGTTTGTTGCTATGATCCACTTATTTTCTTTTACATAAGCGCTGTAGGATAGTGTAAGCTTTTAAATTATATTTTGAATAAATAAATATTTAAATAAACTAATCATAATTGAAAACAAAAAAAAAAATTTACTCATCTAAAACAAGTAAAAGGTCCCATATCTCTTTCTCCTCTGTATAACTTATTTCACTTTCAAAGTCAAAGGTATACGATTTAGAAACCGAAACCCAAAAGGGGTTCATGGAGGATCGCCACACTTCTTACCGGTGATACAGGTGGCGCTTTATAGGTGGGGAACCATGAGCAATGATGGTCTTGTACCAAAATAGTTGGACCTTTTGATTTTTTATTGCTGAGTTTTATACTACTTTTGTTATGATACTTAAATTGTCTAATTTATCTTTTAGAATAAAAAATAAAATATTTAAAATAAAATGTAAATTATGTAAAATTTATTAAATATTATTTGTTTATTGTTTTTAGTAACTTAGGTACAATGTGATAGACACCAAAACATTCACTTTTTCATATTTACAATAATTGGATGGTGAAAATTTATGTAAGTTGTATATTTTAAAAATTATTATATGATAATTTAAACATGTTAAATAATTTAATAATTTTTAATTATTTATTTTAATAGTAAAAAAATTTTTACTCAATTGGACCACATGTCCATATTTAATTTTTCTAAAAATATTTTTGATCCGTATCCAAATAATTCGGACACATGACGCCATACTTCGAAATTGACTTTTAAATATTACAAATTTCGTTCTATCAAGTAATTGTTTTCAGCACTTTTATAGTACATGCGCATATCTCGGCCATAGCATATATAGTTCAGTTACTACTACGCAACAATAAATAGGCGGTAATCAAGACTATAGAGAGGCATCAATCCTCATTCACTTTCACTACAAAAAAAACGTTAAATACCGTTGGATTTAGCGGTACCCATTACTGTTGGATTTAGCGTTAGTTTTTGTGTCGAATACAGTCTATATTTGGTTCCTCGAATTGTTTATCGTCGGATTTAATGTTCCAACTATAAACCTGACGGTGAGAAGTGGCGCGAAATTTTTTTTGCGCCAAGAATACCGGCGGATTTAGCCAACGGTAACTCATTTTAGTGAAACACTGCGTTTAAATAATTTTTCGTTGGAAGGTTCTGTCGTAAATCCGAAGGTAATATTGGGATTAACTACAAATGTGAACCTCTCTCTCTCTCTCCCCTTTTGTGGTCTCTCCTCGTTGCTGAAGCTGTCAGCGTCGCCACCATCCACTGGAGATTCCGCTGCCGCCGCCATTGTTGGATGTTCTTGCCATTGGAGTTGTCAGTTACCGCTGGAATCGTTGGGAACACTGCCGCTGTTTGTAATTGCAGTTGCCATTGTCATCGACGATAGTGACGTTGTAGCTGTCACTGCCATCTCCTATTACCACCTGACCTTCACTATCCTACTGCCACCAACAGAGATAATTTTTATATATTTTATTTTTTTAAGATTTTTATGTGAGTTTAAGATTTTTTAGAATTATTGATTAAATTAGAGTAGTAAAGTTTGTGATTAGGATTTGGTATAGTATTTTTAAGGTTTTTAGATTTCTTTTTAGTTTAAGGTTTTGTTAGGTATTTACCAAATTATTGATTATATTAGGGTAATAAAGTTTGTGATTAGGGTTCAATTTGGTTTAGGGTTTTTAGTTTTTTTAGATTTTTTTTGTGAGTTTAGGATTTTGTTATGTATTTTATTATCAACTTATTAATTAAATTAGGGTAGCGAAGTTTGTGATTAGGATTTCTTATGTTAATTTAATATAGATAGAAATTAAATTAATTTAAGGTAAGTTAAGTAGAGTGAGATTAAAAGTGACCGACGTTGTTGGAAGATTTTGTGTAGTTTGTTGAATTAATTAGTTTCACCTTGTGAGTTTAATAAGCTTTCTCTTTTATTAGGACAATGCTATTTCTCTGAGATTAATTGGATTTTGCTTCTTCCATATTCTGTGCATCTGTGTTCTAGATAGGTTTTCTATCTCTAACTATAATCAATTATTTGAGTTTTATGTTGGACTTAATTTTTCTAGAATAGTGTTTTAGGACAGAATTGGGAGAAGGTCGTATAGAGGCACCTTATTGAAACCCTTGTTTACTAGAAAATTGTGGAGTTATAAGGAGTTATGCACTAGAATGGTTAGGATCTGATGTATTATTGAATTCGTGTTTATTCTAATTTATGTCTACAGTTGTTTTCTCTGTGATAACTGTTATATTTATTTGATGGATGTCTCTGTATTAAGGAAAACTCTGCCAAAATTTTGTTTAATTTGTTTTAGAACATATTTGATTTGTCAGAAAATGATAATATGCATTCGGCGGGAGATTCTAATTATAGGGGACACTTTGCCAAAATTTCTAAAAAAATTAATAATTTTTGTTGATCATTGAATTCTAAGGTGTGTTTCAATATAATTCCAAGTCATCATCTATGGATGTATGAGAGGGATAACGATGGTCGAACGGTTTAAAACCCAAATTCTTTGAGGGAGTTGACGCGTTTGTTGCGCATATCTTCAGCATGGAACCGTTTATTTCTGAAGGTGTATCTAGGTGTCTGTGTCAAAAGTATTGACTATATAAGTGGTTAGGACTTGCAAACATAACGCTTCACCTCTACCGTAATAGGTTCAAGGATGGGTATTGGATGTAGACGGAACACGGAGAAGTGGACGAGTAGGGAATTAACTAGTTTGTCTCTAATTTGAATAGGTCTGATTGTCAATCAACGAGGGTTCAGGTGGTGAGAGACCTAAATATGAATTAAATGATTTGGGAGGCTAACCAAGAGAGATACAATGAGATGGTATGTCATACAACAAGTGTTACGAATTTGGAAGAGGCTGGAGAAGAGCCTGACCTGGAAGCGAAGATATTTTATCATATGTTAGAATCTGCTATGAAACCGTTGTACGAGAGATGCGTTCATTCGGAGTTATTTGCGTGTATTAGAATGATAAGTATTAAGTCAGAGTCAAATCATACCCAAGAGTCTTTTGATAGGTGGGTCACCCTTTGCCACGAACTGATACATGTAGGGTCAACTGGCATCCTCGAAACCACTACAAAGCAAAGAAGCGAGTTTCGAAATTAGGTCCAAATATGGTAAAAATTAATTGTTGTTTGAATGGTTTTATGATGTAATACAAGATGGACGCAGAGCTTAATGAATGCAAATTTTGTAGATCACCGATGTTTCAAGTTGAGAGAGAACAGATTGGTAAACGCTGGTTAAAGAAAATTCCAATGAAATAGATGCACTACTAGCCTTTAATCGAGTCTATCCTACATTTGCGAGTGAGCCCAGGAATATTAGACTAGCTTTATGCTCTGAAAGGTTCGCACCAAATTCCAATTTCGATAACTCCTACTCTTGTTGGCTCATAGTCGTGACACCTTATAACCCAAGTCTCGAAATGTACATGAAGGATCCATACATATTTCTAACTTACATCATACCTGGTCCCAGCAATCCAAAAGTCAAAATAGATGTCTTCTTGCAGCCCTTGGTGGACGAGTTGCAGGAATTGTGGACCCATGGTGTACAAACGTATGATATTTCAACGAAGACAAACTTTCAACTGTGGGTGGCATTGATGTAGACCATTAATGACTTTCCTACATACGGCATGTTGTTAGGTTGGTGTACTTAGGGCAGAATGACATGTCCCTATTGTGTTGTGGAGGATACGAAGGCATTTTTGTTGACAAATGGCGGTAAGAACTCATGGTTTGATTGCCATCGAAGATTTCTCAACATGGATCATCATTTTTGGTGCAACAAGAACTCATTCAAAAAGAATAAAATTGAACACGAAGAGGCACCTGTGAGGTTGGGTGGTAGGCAAGTTTGGCAGCGTGTCAAAAAAATTCTATGGATCGTCGATAACAGGGCAGGTCTGAGACCTCTGGGATATGGCACGGAGCATAACTGGACTAAACAGAGTATATTTTGAGAGTTGCCTTATTAGAAAGACAACTTGGTTGGACATTGTTTTGATGTGATGCGCATTAAAAAAACGTGTTTGATAACATCATGCAAATGGTAATGGATGATCAGCGAACAAAGGACAACAATGAGGCTAGGTTAGATTTGATGGAAATTTGTAGGCGGCCAAATTTGAACTTAAGGAGACTTGATGACGGACGGTGAGCTAAGCCAAAGGTGGTATTCGCTCTAATGAAGGAGCAGAGACAAAATGTTTGAAAGTGGATTAGAGGATTAAGGTTTTTTTATGGTTACACCTCTAACTTGGGCAGGTGTGTAAATATGTCACAAGGTAGGCTTGCTGGGTTAAAGAGTCATGACTGTCACATCTTCATGGAGTCCTTGCTTCTGGTCGCATTCAGAGAACTTTCAACCAATATATGAAAATCCCTCACAAAAATAAGTGAGTTCTTTAGGGAGTTATGTGCTATAAAACTTAGCATTAATGACTTCATAGTCATGGACAAGAATATTCACATCATACTTTGTAAGCTAGAGAGGATATCCCCTCCATCATTTTTTTGACGTTTTGGAACATTTAGCAGTCTACCTACCGTACGAAGCAATACAATATGGGCAGGTCCAATTTCGGTGGATGCACCCATTTGAGAGGATGATTGATTCATTCAAGTGCACCATGAAGAATAGAGCTCAGATTGAGGGCAACATTTACGAAGCATTCCTAGCTAAAGAAACTTTCGCATTTTGCTAATTCTATTTTCAATCTCATGTTAAGTCACGTAGAACAAGGGTTGCAAGGAGCAATGAGAGGGGAGAATCCTCGTCAAGTGGAACAACATACCCAATCTTTTTACCAAAAAGGGAAGCAATGGGTGCGGGCAGTGACTACTGGTTAGATCAGAAGGAAATTGATGCCGCACATCTACATATGTTACTTAACTGTGACCAAATTTCACCTTACCTCATGTGAGTTTTTTAAATCTTCCTAAATATTGTATTCAGTAAGATACTAGCTTCTTAATCTAATTAAAACTTTGTTATCCTATTCTATCATATAGGTTATTCCAAGAGGAAAATCCTAAGATCTCATTAAACAATTTTTCATGTTGGTTTAGAGAATACGTTAGTATCCAACTAACTGACACAACGGATTCAGAACTAGTTGCACTTAGTTGGGACCCAATGAATAAGGCCACTAGCTACCCCATATACAACGTTAACGAATATTAGTTCCATACCTTACAGTAGTCGATTGAAAAAAAATGAATAACACTAGAGTTTGGGTTCATGGGATTCAGGTGGGGTAATTCTGATTGATTTAGTATGTTGCAAAATATAATTGAATTATAGTATTTTTGTCATACTACATACAAGGGGTGGGTGTTTAAATGTTAATGGTATGATCTAAATTTGTGACAAGAAACACATAAGCCCAAGGATTATAATATCACTGAAGTTAGTATAACCAGAAAATATAGGCACTATGATCCTTTTACACTACCTCAAAATGCACGACAAGTATACTATTTGCCTTATCTTGGTTCATGCAAGTCTAGTTGGGTGGTTGTAATTAAGACTAAACCAAGAGGCCGCATCGAGTCTAATGATAGGATAGAAGGTATGAAACTTTACCAGATTGAGGACCCAATTCCTTCGAGAACAGTTGTTGATACTAGAGAGCCAATCACCCTTAGGTCTGTTGTTATAGATGATGACATCATTGACCTTGGACTAGATGCCGACGCACTTCAACGAGAGGACGAAGAAAAAGAGAAAGACAAGTTCAATGATAATCAGGAAATTACCTTGGAAGAGGAGGATGGTGAACCAGAGGAAATAGATGATGAATCTGATTAGAGTTAATGTAAACATAGTTCTGTGATGTGTATTTTTTAAGAAACTTTGCATATTTGTAATATATATTTCAGCAAATGTAAACATAGTTCTGTGATTAATATAGTTAGCATTGTTTTAGATATTTCTGTTACTATTATTTCGTATTTGTAATTTATATTTTTCGTAATTCACATTAGGTTTAAAGCACTATTTCAATTGTTAATTATCAGGGTACATTAGAGATTGTCGCGAAAAGATAATTAATAAAATTAAAAAATATGCCGTCAGAATTATCGTCAGAATATTCTGATGTAACAGCCTAATCAATTTTTTTATAAAAAAATTTAAAAAATATTTCTGTTGGTATTACCAGCGGCCGAATCTGCCGGTAATATGGTGTGGGGAAACGGATGATGTGGCGCCAATATTACCGTTAGAAAATTTTGACGGTAACGCCTACCATATTTCATTTTCATGATAACTATATTCTGTCGCTAAATCCGATAGTAATCAGACGAAAATAATCGGACGGTAAATATTTATCGGCGTAGTTTATACCGTATGATTTCTTCCAATGGTAACTAACTTACCGTCGGATTTTTTTGGTTTTATGACGGTAAATCTGATAGTACTCAACATTTTTCTTGTAGTATTTCAAGATATAACTTTAAGAATATTTGTTAGTATTGATATTGACTTGAGCGTCTGAGTCATTTTTGCAAGTCCAATGCACGAGTTAGATTTTTGAGGACCATATAGTTCGACCGAGGGTCTCGAAGCAAGAGTCTTCCCGCTGTTAACGAGTTATACCTCGAAGTGTAGTTCCTAGCTAGAATATTTGGCGCCCACTAATAAACCACTATTTTATGATTTATCTTGTACTCAATTGAGTGGTTTTTATCAAGTCTTTGCCCACTTATTCATATTATTTGCATGGTTTTACATTCTCCTTCCTGATTTTGTGCTATGATTGAAAACATGCTTCTTTGGCCTTATATTTGCAAATATTAATCCTTTCTTATTACCATTAGATGCTTTGATATGTGTGTTAAGTGATTTCAGAGATTACAGGGCAGGAATGGCTCAGAGGATGGAAAGGAAGCATGCAAAAGTGGAAGGAATACAAGAAGTTGAAGGAACTGCAAAGCTGTCAGCCTAACCCTCTCGCATTAAAATGATCATAACTTGAGCTACAGAGATTCAAATGACGCGGTTCCAGTTGCATTGGAAAGATAACGTCCGGGGCTTCAACTCTAACTTTCAATCCCAAAGCCCAAACCTGGACAACTTTGTGGTAATATCTGTAACCATAGGGGATGCAATAGTTCAGATAGTCCTAATGGATCCCAGAAGCAGTGCTAATGTATTGCTTTTGTCAACCTTCTTGAAAATGCAACTAAACAAGAATACTCTACAACCTTCATCTAGAGAGCTAGTCGACTTCTCCAGAGAAAGAATTCCAAATAACAGGTTATGTTTGGTTAATGACGACTTTTGGGAAATATCCCCATTCGAAAACCTTAGATATTCAATACCTTGTGGTTGATTACGTCAGCCCTTATAACATGATATTAGGGCGACCATCATTAAATTCTTTTGGCACTATTGTTTCCACAATTCACTTGTGTGTTAAGTTTCATGTACAAGATAAAATAATTGCAATAGTACATTCCAGTAATAAGGAGGCAATACAATGCTATAAGGCAAAACTAAAAGCCTGATTGCTAACCTCGGATACAATCCAGTGGATCAACTCGATGTACAATGCCAATGACATTCCAACGCTAACCGAGCTCGATCCCTGGTCTAATAGAGACGACTGACCATCACCGACGGACGGCCTCCACATGGTATTTCTAACCGACAATGAATCAAAATACATTAACATCGGCTATGCTTTTACTGCAGGGAAAACACAAAAGCTCGTCACCCTACTACGAGCAAATGCGGATATATTTGCATGGACTCCAACGGATATGCCTAGAATCGACCCAAACATCGTGTGCCACAAGCTCGCCCTAGACTTAAGAGCTCGCCTAATACGTTAGAAAAAGCGCAACCTCAGAAGGGAAAGAGAAGAAGCGGCCGTCAAAGAAACCCAAAAATTATTAAGTGTGGATTTCTTAAGAGAAATCCGGTTTATGTCATGGCTAGTAAATGTGATCATGGTGAAGAAGACCTCGGGCGGATGGCGTATGTGTGTTAATTTTACGGATTTGAACAAAGCTTGCTCAAATAACTCATACTTGTTGTTGAACATTGATAAATTGGTGGATAACACATTAGGTTTTAAAGTTTTAAGTTTTATAGACGCCTATTTAGGCTATAATTAGATACTAATGCATCCAGTAAACCAAGAAAAAACCAAATTTATAACTAATCATGGCAATTTTCGTTACAAAGTAATGCTCATTGGCCTCAATAATGCAGGTGTAACATACCAGAGACTGACGGACAAGGTTTTCCGAAACCAAATAGGTAGGAACATGGAGGTGTATAAATAAGAAACTGAACGAGATCATCATTCCGACTTTGAAGAAGTTTTCCAACAGCTAAGACGATACAACATATGACTGAACCCTGAGAAATGTGCATTTGGGGTTCATGGAGGTAAATTCCTAGACTTCATGTTAACCCATCGGGGGATCAAAGCAAATCTAAAGAAGTGCCGAGCTGTAATAGAAATGAAGTCGCCGAACACAATCAAAGAAGTACAATAACTAACCTGACGCCTGGCAGATCTATCATGTTTCTTACCCATGATTGCAGCAAAGTCATATCACCTTTTTAATAGCCTACAAAAAAATAAGATCTTCACATGGACGGACGCCCATGAACAAGTGTTTGCCGATTTCAAAGACATTTTTGCCTCCTCACCTATATTGCACAAGGCCATACATGGTAAACCACTTTATCTATCTTTTCGTTTCCACTTATGTTGTTAGCTTTGTACTTGTCACAGAAATAGGTATGGAATTACACCCAATATATTTTGCCAACAAAGTACTACAGAACGTAGAAAATCAGTACCCAACCATCGAAAAAATGGCGTTCGCCCCTGATCATCATGTCACTTATTATTTCCAAAGTCATGAGATCATAGTTCGAATGAATCAGCTGCTGCACCAAATACTAACACAACCAGACCTGGTAGAGCGCCTAATTAAATGGTCAATAGAACTCTCAGAATATAACATCTCATACCAAACAAGAAGGTCACTTAAGTCCCAGTTATTGGCCAATTTCATCGTTGAATTCACCACAACCGATTACACCTTTTCAATGTGGGAAATGTACATTAATTGAGCCTTTAATGAAAATGAGTGCGGAGCCAGAATCATTCTCAAAGACAAGACCAGCACATATGCCGAGCAATCCACCAAATTCATGTTTAAAGCGAGCAATAACCAATCCGAGTATGAGACCCTATTAGCCGGTCTACGCTTAGCCAGAGAAACAAATGTTCAACATCTTAAGGTCTAATGTGATTCATTGTTGGTTGTCCAACAAGTAAATGGCAACTTCCAGGTAAAAGATTCCCTCTTAGAACAATATCTAAACATCGCAAAAAAGTTTGATACAAAACTTTTAATATTTTGAAATCACACATATACCTAGGGATGATAATAGCAGAGCGAACATTCTATCTAAACTAGCCACCTCTAGGATCCTTGATATAGCACCGACATTATCACAACGAACCCATGGAAAACTAAGTATATGTAGCATAAATGTTTTGGCCTTGTCACAGACAACAGATTGGAGGACACCGTACGTGAATTATTTGAAACAGGAAAGATCCTTGCATCGAAAAGGAACCTAAGACAATTTAAAAAATGAGCAAGCCACTTTACCTTAGTTGGAGACGACCTGTACAAAAGAAGATTCTCCAGGCCACTCTTGAAATGTCTCGAAACCGAGGAATCCAACCTTGTAATGTCAAAAGTACACGATGAAATTTGTGGTACACACATATAGGGAGATGTAGTTTATTAGCTTAAAAACTTCTAAGAGTAAGATACTTCTAGCCTTTCCTCAAACAAGAGATAGTCACAACCACGAGACTGTTAAGCTTGTTATTAATATATATGCAAATTAAAATACATATAAATATCTTTCAGCAAATAATTTACTTCTATTTAATTTATTTTAATTTTAGTTATAAACTCATTCATTCTTAAATTAATTATATTTTTATTTAATAATAATTATAAACTCACTTATTTTTTTATAATTATATAATATTTATTATATTATTTTTCAATAAATACTTGAGTATATAATAGTATAATAGATATACACTAATTAATAAATTATTGAAATTCGAAAATAATAGTTATTTTAATATAAAAACAAAATAAAAATATTTATGATAGAGTAAAATTAACAAAATACTTATTGTTCCTGTTTCATATTATTTTAGAATAGCTAGATATTTTTAAAATGTTAGTGAAAATATATATTTTAAATTTTAATTTTAAATTTTTAACTATGTTTTGTTTTTTATTTACATAGGACCAGGTCAATTGGTTCAACCAGTGACCCATCGGTTGAACCAATGACCCAGTGACCTAGTGACCTGACCGGTTCAATCACCGGTTCAGTTCTGACAATTATGAGCTTAACAGTCTGGTGGTTGTGACTATCATTTTTCTCCTTGACGAGGGGGTTCGATCCCCATCTTCCACATTTTGGAAAACTTTTGAAACTCAAGTAGTTCGGTCGAATTGGTCTTACCGGTTTTGGCTAGTTCACTCCGAATTTGATCGGTTTGTATCAATTTTTTGCTTTATGCGATCTGATCATTGGATCGGGATCGGTCTAAGATCTGATTTATCGACTTTCTAGTTGAACCGACCGGTCCGGTCAGAAATGGATCCTTTTAATTGTTAAAAAAATTGAGAGTGTAAAGTGTAATCTCTAAGTCTTCATTGCTCTCTCTCTCTCATATTTATTCTTAGTCCCACTTATAAAATTAATAGTGGAAGATCATACTTTACCCCTCAATTGTTAAAAAAAATTGAGAGGATCCATTTCCTTTTAATAACAATGTTTACTAGACTTGTACGTGACTATGTGCCACATTTTAAATGAATTAGAACAAAAGTGATGGTTTGACCCGAAATAAACCGTTTGCTAGACCGCATGAGCCCACCGGTCCTGGCTATTGGCTACGTTGGTTTGATTTAACTATTTAAGAGCGAGAAAGGAAATATGACACCGTTTTAGGTTTAAATTTCGCGCGCAACTCTTCTCGACACATTTGGAGCCAAATGAGAGAGTGATCAAAGAAGAAGAGGGAGCAAAATGGTTCAAGTGTGTTTCGTTCTGGATCTGCGCAGCTTGGCACCTCCATTGCTGAGGGACCTTAAGCAGGTACATACCTTCAACTTCCTTCTCCCTGTATAATTCGTACGCTTTCTTCCGTCGCTTGCTATCTTTCGAGCCTCTCTAACAATCATCTGAGCTGCGAAGAACACGCAACGGCACCGTTCCATATAAATATTGATCTCTTATTCTTCTTTTGGTCAATTTTCAGTCCCTGCTTCAACTCGCCAATTTCTATGCCGTTTCAACTTCTTCCTCGTTACTTGGCCGCAAATCAACCGCTGTCACCGATAAGATCGGCTTGTGCTACGTTTTCAAGAATCGTTTATCTTCGTCCGACGATGTACTCTTTCAGACTTTCAGTAGCACCGATTTATCTATTTAGTTATTTATTTTCAGTTTGTGATTTGATTGACAAATTCGAAATGCACGAGTCACAATGCATAGCAATTTACAATCCATGCGAGCGAGTAATAGAGATTGAATCCGGTGATAATGTAGTTAAAGATCGCGTACACTCCCAGGGGAAACTTCAACCTACGCGATTTCCACCACGCTGTTAACAACCTGCCTTCCGATGCTTTTCTTCCCGATGCCTATATCAGTTCCGGTGCTCTCTTTGTCTCTTTCTCTATGAACAATTTAGATTTTCCTTTTCTGTTAGAAACAGCGTATATGTATTGAGTAATTTGGTCATTTATGTTCAGATGTTATGATTTCAAAAGTTTTGAGCGATAAAGTATTGTATTCATGGCAAGGGAAAGATATTGAGAGAAAAGTAATCTTTGTAACTTCGAGCTTGCCGGAAGATGTGGACTCTATAATGCAAAAAAGCCTGATGGTGAGCAGTTCTATTCGTGACATGCGTTTTGTGCTTTAATATGTTTCGTGATGAACTTGACTACAAAACTTAAGACTGCAATTTTTTTTCCCTTTCAAAAGGATGCTGCAGATAAATGTGTTTCAGTTGATTTTGCTGTATTTCAGCAAAAGTCAAGTCATCTGACGGATACGCGTGAAAACATTCACAATTTTCGTCGTAGTATTTCTCATCTTGATAATTGCTCAATTCAGACCTATATTCCAGGTTAAGTACTCTTACTATGTTTGCTCTAGGGATTAGGATATACGCATTTGGACTATGGCATTTGTGGAACATAAAGAAATAAAATATCTCTTGCAGACCTGAGAAGTTTATGGGAATCGTTTTGGAAAATTGCAGATTTCAGAGTGTTACACAGCCTAGTTAAAAAATGGTTGCGGGTTTTGAAGGATGACATGGAGGAGCCACTCTTAGCTCGTCTTACTTTCAAAGACAATCTTTTGGATTCTGTGAACCATATATTCTTCAACCTGTTTGCACTAGTCAATCCAATGACAAGTAGCTTCAGTCAGTGCCAGGTAATGGTATTCCAAATCCAATGGGATAAACCGCTTCCCCAATCCTCATATGTATGTTGGAACATAGGAAACCATGTTGTTGTAGGCCAAAATAATGTCAATGCTTTAATTCCTGTTAGTTCTGCCTTTGGAAAGTCCTTTACAGCATTTATCATGAAATCTCGTGGAATATAGTGGTTACAGATCCCCCCTAAACAAAAAAAACTTTTTTTTTCTCTTTTAGATTTCAGTTCCCCTCATTTCAAGGAATTAAGAGATGCCTTTATTATTGGAATTGTACAGACATGCAGATGTCATGGTATTCCTTTAGGGGATGATGAAAAAAATATCAATTTCTCTTGCCCCATCACAGGCTGCAATCTGGACACATGTGATCGTATTCAGAATTCTGTTAGAGTTGGGGAAAAAACAGTTCTTTTTCTTCCCTCATTCCACAATTCCCAGATGTTCAAGCAAATTACTTCACCAATTGACATGACTGTTAGTGAGAGGGTAAAATTGGCATCTCTTGATGAAGGTTTGCATTTTGTTTATTCCAATTCATTTATGTCTTGATTTTATAGCATTATGCAACATGATTTCCTTCCCACTCCTCTCTTTTTTTTGACACATTTCAATTAACTGCAACAAGCACTGGTGGTAATTAATACAACCTGGAGCGGTTTCTGTTTGGTTGAGTGATTGCACAATCAAATTGATCTATCTAATATATACAATAATAACCTATTGGAAAGTAAGACAAAACCTTCACTTCATTTCGTTGACTTCTTCCTCCTCTGATCTTTAACTTCAATTTGTTGAGGCATATTCCAAACCAATTTCAATTTGGTTCCTTTTCACCATCTACTCAGTTCTAAGTTATAACCAAGAAGAAAGCTTATTTCTGTATGTTAAATATAAATGCAGGTCTAATTATGGGCACATCCTTTGTTGTGATTCCTTCTCCTTATCATGTGATTGAAGGCACTTCAGATGATGCAGATCAGGCAGATTTGAATTCTCAAAGTGTGTTTACTACTTTGGATTGTTTTTGCTCAATGCTTATTGTTAAGCTCTTCTTCATAACGTTCTTGTTTCTTCCATTGTTCTGAGCATGACTACATTTTGGCAGTTTTTCGAGGTCTTTCTGGTGTTTTATATTCAATGGACCAAGGTTTAATCTGCTCCTCAAATTGTGATTTGGAAACAATGGCGGAAGCTGCTTATCGTTGCTACTATGTTATGCAACCATCAAATAATGGGTCAATGCTTTTGAGGGTGAGAACTACTGCCGTTTGCTCTATATCTCTAATTCTCTATTGTGTTCTGCACACACATTTAAATGGCAGTAACTAGCTAGTAACTATCCCTGTGCCGTTCTAATCTATTATTGATGTGTGACATAGAATGTAGGTATACTGATGACTGTATAATTAATGTGCATATAACTTGCAGCGGGTTGCAGGGGCAGAAGAAGTTTTACGGGTTCCTGATGAAGGATTAGTTGATTCATTGGTTAATAAGGAAATTGAGAATTCTGTTCAAGCCTGTCTGCTAAAGGTTTGTTTTAAACATTTTGATGAAGAATTGTTTGGTTTTCCTTTTCCTCTTAGATGAATACTGATGAAGAACAATGCCGTTGGCATTATTTTGTTGGAGCAGTGATTTTACCAAATTTTTTATATTGAATGCGTACAATGCAAAAGTGATTAAGTTGCATGTAATCTGGAATGGTGAAACCACAAATTGTTTGCAGATTAATCTAACAGACTATGATCCACTGCTACATGAAGGAGGCTTTCATCAGAAACTAAATTTTCTTGTCAAAGAAAGCCTACAATCGGGGTGAGTTTTCCCACCAGCTTAAAATGTGGTAATCCGCGAAGCTTGGGCATGAATTAATGTCAACGCATATCCCATCTGAGCGGATTTGGCCACATATAGCAACTGAATGTTTTGTTCGTGGAAGAACATATATCACATCATCAAAAGATTCTTACACTTTTTTTTTATTTGAAGCTTTCTGTGTGTTTATTTGTAGGTCAGTATTTCCTATATTAGAAGGTGAATTTTCTGAACTGAGCTCCATTCGTCAACCTCCTTCAGATGTTATCGGTAAAGCAGAATCATCCATTGATGTAGCAGTTGTGGATAAGGAAACTTTGCCTTTGGATGTTACGAGTCAAGATGACAAAACCATTGCATGCATTACAGAAGAATGGAAGCAACTGGTTGTAAACGAAGACCCCAAGCTGTACTCTCCATCTTGTACGTCAAAAGCATTGTCGGATCAACCAACTTTATCACCACGAGTAGGTAATAGGCAGCTAGATAGAGAAACTTATAGGATTTTGGAGAGGTTAGAGGTTCCAAGGCCACTGAAAGCAAAGGCAGCATCTCCAGTCTTAAATGAAAATTGCATGAAAAATGCAAGTGTGCCCGTAAAGAAGCCTCTTGTACCATGCCAACCCAATCAAGGTACACAAGAAGTTTCTGTCGGCAGCCAGTTAATGAAACCAAATTTCCAGAAGCAGAAAAGGAAACACAGATGAAAAGAAATCATGAAAACAGATCTTCAAAAATCAACAAGGTCAGTGAATTTCTTTTCTCTTTTAAATTGTGTCACGACCTAGGTTAGTAGATCATGCGTTCATGGAACATGTTGTGGAAGGGGCCAAAATAATGTGACAATGATTAATGTTGATATGCATATGAAATGCTTGATTACTAGTATTAACAAGTTTAGACATTCAATAGGGATAGTTATGAGGGCCAAACCAAACATATGCAACTTCGTTTATGTATGTGTTAGGGCTTCTTTGGTGAGCTTTTAAGAAAAGATCTTTTTTCGAGTTATCTTTTTTAAAATATATTATAGAAAAGTAAAAGTAATTTTATGTTTGGATATCTCATGTAAAAATGTTTTTTTATCTATCAATTATGTTTGGGTATAACAATATAAAAGTATTTTTTGTTTATTTATTACATGAAAAACATCTTTTTTTAAGGAAAAAAGATCTTTTAAAAAAAGATGTAAATTATAGCTTCTCAAAAAAGATTTTTTTTTGATTTTACTAGTGTTTTTATTTTTACTACTAGAAATTTGCCAAACACGTTAAAAAATTAAAAAAGAATTTTTTTCATTGAAAAAAGATCTTTTTTTAACAAAATAATGGCGCCCAAACATGCACTTAGTTTGGAAATAATAATGATTAATTTCTAATTTTCATTTTGTCAAAGTCTGATATGAATTTTAATATTATATTATTTAGCGAAAAATATTAAGTAACCTACCATTTTTCTTTGTATTTGTTTTGTATTTGAACTAATGTTAATTAACTTTTTTTTATCTCACAAAAATGCAAGTAACCTAATATTCATCTTATTTAGTTAATAAATTTTAATTTAAAACTCAAGAAGTTGATAATACTCTTTAAGTTTAGAATGTTTACGTAGGTTATTTTAAATTTATAATATTTATTATCTATATGTTGTAAAATAAATAAATAAGAAAGAAAAATAAATATAAAATAAAAAGTATAAATAGATAACTTTATTATTAGTGTTTATTAATATTATAATTTTAATAGAGATGATTAATATATATGAAAGATACAAATTTATTTGTTGCATATATAAAAGAGAAAGATTAGTATTTCATATATTGACAATATAAAAAGAGAAAATTGTTATTAATGGTTGTGTATTCTGTCCTAACTATGCTACTTTATTTAGAACCATAGATCTACACACTTCTGACATGAATTTATTTCAGTGGTCACTTGTTCAATTGGGATATCAATTTGAATTAGAGCATTTTCAGCTAGTATATAAGATTTTGTTATTCTCTTTGTATTAAAAAATGCATTAGGCAATTCATTTGCTATTCTTTGCAAATGTATGATCTTTTGAACTTCTAGTTCACATTATCCTTATCGAGGATCTAAATGTGTCAAGAATGATGCATTTCCAACTAATTTCTTTTTTAGCAAGTTTATTCTCTTCTCCTAATGTTGGAAATTTTGATTCATCAAAATGACAATATGTAAATTGGGCTTTAAATACATCTCCAATTTGTATTTCAAGATACCTCACTATAAAAGAGAGAATAATATCTAACATATATTCCCAATTTTCTTTGAGGTCTCATTTTGGTGCGAAAAAGTGGTACAATGGAAACATATATCGCACACCCGAATATTCTTAAATGAAAAATGATTGGCTGCTGACCAAAAGCTAATTGCATATGAAAGAATTGATAGTAGCTTGTTAGGCTCAAACGAATAAGTGCTGCGACATGTAAAATAACATGCCTTCAAACCAAAGTTAGGAGATTTGTTCTCGTAAGTAATGGTCTAACAATTAATTGGAGGCGTTTAATAAGTGATTCTATTAACCCATTTTGTGTGTGAACATGAGCTACTGGATATTCAACGCTTATTCTGTTAGCCATACAATAAGCATCAAAGGCTTGAGAAGTAAATTCACCAGCATTATCAAGATGAATTGCTTTGATTGAATTTTTTGAAAACTGTACTTTTAATCGAATAATTTGAGTAAGTAATCTCGCAAACGCCAGGTTACGAAAAAACAATAAGCACACATGTGACCATCTCGAAGATGCGTCTATTAGGATCATAAAATATCTAAAAGATCCACATGATGAATGAATAGGTCCACATATATCGCTTTGAATCCTTTCTAGAAATTCAAGGGACTCAAATCCAATTTTTACTGGTGATGGTCTTAAAATTAGTTTTTCTTGAGAACATGCAACACACTAAAATTCACTAGATTTAAGAATCTTCTAGTTCTTTAGTGAATGTTTATGGGAGTTTTCAATAATTCTCCACATCATGGTTGTTCCCGGATGACCCAATCTATCATGCCAAACTATAAATTTATTTGGGCTGGTAAACTTCGAGTTTACAGTGGCATGTGATTCAATTGCACTAATTTTAGTATAATATAATCTAGATAAAAGTGATGATAACTTTTCTAATATAACATTTTTATTTGAATCATGAGTTGTGATACATAAGTACTCATGATTGTTCTCATTCATTATTTCAATATGATATCCATTTCGACAAATATATTTAAAACTCAATAAGTTTCTTAAAGATTTAGTAGATAGTATATTATTTATTATGAATTTTGTTCCTTCGGAAAATAAAATTATAGCTCTTTCGGAACCTTGTATCACATTGTTTGAGCCAATAATAGTATTAACATATTTTTCTTTTGACACAAGATGAGTAAAATATATATTACTTTTGAGAATGGTGTGCGAATCCCTGCCATTTTTTTCAAATACAAATAATAATAAAATCAGTAGTAGTACATGCACAGTAAAATTGTATTCTTGATTGGAATTATTTTTTTTTAAAATATTGTACATAAAAATAGTGTCATATGCTAAAAATTTTATTATTAGGGGTAAGTATTATTTTGGTCCCTAACGTTGAGGGTCAGAATCGAAACCGTCTCTGATATAATTTTTTATTTAGAATCGTCCTTAATGCCGTATTTAAATTTAAAATCGTCCTTTGTAATAAATGTTTTTTGTAAATGATGAAGCTACCCTTTTCAGCTTTTATGTTTCGCGCGAAACACTTCATATCTTCATGTCTTCATATGCATGTAAACCTTCAACATTAACCACAACATTAATCACAACGTTTCATAAACCAATCCCTAACCCAGAATCAGAAATGACGGAACCTCTTCTTGGAGGAAGACATGTTTCCTGTTGCTGGCTACATTGATGTTGGGGAGGATCATGGGATGGTTGATGAAAGTGAGGGGCAAGAGCTGGTTGTATATGGTAGAGAACAGGCGGGGCGAAACCAATCTGAACCAGGTACTGATGACTCTGGGGTAGAGACTAGGAACAGTGATGATGATGTTAATCAGGAAGCTAAGTTTGGTAATTCTGGAGATAGTGACAGTCTCAATTCAGAGTATAAACCATTTGAAGAAGAGGACGACAGTGAAGATGATTTGCACTTTATTGACAGTGACGATGAATTTGATCCTGATGTAAGTAGGATGTGAATGTCATGAATGGACCACACAGGACTGTGAAAAAGAAGGGTGTGGCAATTGAGAACTTTGAAAATGACGAGAGAGCAAACAGTGATGAGTTAGATTTGGACAACGAGGTTGGAACTGAGGGGTCAGATTCAGACCATTAGGGAGTGAGGTATCCACTTCACAAGACACAAAAAGACACGAATCAATACAAGTGAGAAGTTGGCACTGTGTATGCATCTCGGGAGGAGTTCAAGGACACTATGACTGGATATACTGTGCAAACTGCTAGGGCAATTACATTTAGGAAGTATGATCTGAAGAGGGTTAGGGCTGGTTGTTCTGGAGAGTGTCCTTTTTGGCGGTATACTGCAAAAATTCGAAAATTCGAGAAGAGGATATTTGGTAGCTTTACAGCATGAATTTGACTCACACATGTACACAAGCACACAAGGTGGATATTTTACACTCGAAATGGCTTGACAAAGCATTTAAGAAGAAGGTTGAATCAAATCCCAAGGTGAAGATAAAGGGGTTGGTTTCAAAAGCTCAAAAAAAGTGAAACTTGATTGTCACTAAGTCAATGACTACGAGAACCAAGCAGATCGCACCGGATGAAATTTATTTCTTATTATCTCAAGCCATTCTTAACCAAAAGAAGACTTTGCCTTTCAAATTAAATGCAGAGATATGTAGTCTAGGTAGTAACAAATAAATATTTTGTTATTTGAGTAATTAAAATCCAGAATTAAATTAAAAACCGTAGAAATATTAATAGAGGCTAAAGAATTGGATTTTTCTATAGCTATGTACAATATTTCAAAACCTAATATCCAAAGAAGAAAATAGAAACAGAAACAGAGAATTTTCAAAGTATCTAACATCAAAAATGAAAAAAATGGATAGCAAATTAAAAGAAAATTATAGTCGCAGAAAATAAAAAATAAGATTAGAGATTGAACAGTTATTGTAAAGCGTAAAAATCTGATGTTAATGGGTAACGATGATGCTGACATGAGTTAGACACTTGTACTTGTGTTGAGACTTGAGACTCAATTGAAAAACAATAAAATAAGGAGCGGAATAAAGAGTGAATTAACCGTCGAGTGATTAAAAAAATCTTATGCGAATATAGGAATTAAGGAAATTTATTTACTATTGGATCTAAATGGGCTTATAAGTGAAATAAATTTTGGAATAAAAAATTTCAAACTTTAACCAATTAAAGTTGTTATTAATTTTTTTAAATACACAGACTAAATTTATTATGTTAAACTAAAAAATATTAATAAATTTTAAATTATCTTTTTATAAAAATTAAATAAAAAATATATTAATAATTAATAAATTATATAAATATATTTTAGAAAGAGATTATTAATAAAAAAATTAACTAATTTCACAAAATTAATTATCAAAAATTAAAAGGAGTATTGTTTTTTTTAAAGCCTCGTGGTCTTTTAAAAAAGGGATAAGTATTGTTTTGGTCCCTCACGTTGAGGGTCGGAATCGAATCCGTCCCTGGTGTATATTTTTATTTAAAATCATCCTTAACGTGTTTTTTTTTGTATTAAAATCGTCATTTTTTAAAAAAAATTAATTTTATTCCTAAAATACCCATACTTTAATTAAAAAATTATAAATTAAAAAAAAGAACACGTTTTGGGGGTTGGGAGGAGGAGAAAACGCATTTTTGGGGGGGGGGGGGGTGGGGGGGCCGAAAGGAAATTCGAAGGGGAAAGGGAGGGAGAGGGGGAAGGGGAAGGGGAAGGGGAAGGGGAAGGGGGGGAGAGGGGACGCCGCCGGCGGGGATGGGTGGCCAAGCGCCGGTGGTTTTGCATATGCTTTTTCTACTTCTTCTTCTGCTGCATCTGTTTCTTCTACTTCTTCTTCTGCTGCATCTGCTTCTGCCGGCGGGAAAGGGAAGGGGGAATGGGGGATGGGGGGGACGGCGGGTAGGGGGTGGCAACACTACCCGAACCCGCGGGTATCCACCCCGCCCCTACCCGTTCGGGGCGGGTAATTACCCGCCCCCGCACCGGGGGATTTTAACTGGATAGTTCTTGGGCTGGGCGGGGCGGGACGGGGTCGGGTTTAGGTTAAACCCGCCCCTACCTGCCCCTATATATATATATATATATATATATATATATATATATTTAATAGATAATATATGTAATATATATAAAATAATTAGTAAAATGATTAATAATATTATATCATATTTAAATTTTTATTTCAATTTATGTTATGTATGTAAATAATTGTTATGTAATTTTTAAAATTTCATTTTATTTATTAGATTTAATAATTATAGAGACGGTGCGGGTACCCGCAGGGGTGGGTTAGGGTTTAACATTTTACTACTCGCGGGTAGAGGCGGGGCGGGTTTGATGCGGGTTTTTGTTTGGCGGGGCGCGGCGGGGTCGGGTAGGGCAAAAACCCGCCCCGTTGCCACCTCTAACGGCGGGGGGACGGCGCCGGCGGCGAAGAGAGGGAGGAGGGGAAGTGGAAGAAGCCGGAGAAGAAGAGAAAGAAAATGACGCGGGGTGGGGGGAAGGGGAGAGGGGGAGGGGAGGGGAGGGGGAGGGGGAAGGGGACGGCGAGTCACTGCCGTTGGAGTCTGCCTCGCCGCCTCGCTTCTGCCGCCTCACGCCTCGCCGCCTCATGTCGCCGCCTGTGCCTCGCTTCTGCCGCCTCACGCCACGCCGCCTCCACCTTTGCCTCATGCCTTGCTTCTGCTTTCTTGCTTTCTGCTTCTGTTAGGTGTTGTTTCTGTTTTTGTTTGGTGTTATTTCCTGCTTTCTTGGTGGTGGTGGTGGTGGTGGTGGTGGTTGTGGTGGTTGGTAGTGGTTGTGGTTGTGGTTGTGGTTGGTGTTGGTATTGGTGTTGGTGGTGGTTGTGGTGGTGGTAGTGGTGGTGGTGGTGGTGGTGGTGGTGGAGGTAATTGTGTTGGTAGTGGTGAAGGTACTTTGGTCCAAAAAAAATTAAAAGGACGATTTTAAATTCAAATACGACTTTAAGGATGATTTTAAATCAAAATATACACTAGGAACGGATTCGATTCCAACCATCAACGTGAGAGACCAAAACATACGATTATCCAAAACGCGGGTATTCACCCTTTTTAAAAAATGCAAATATGAAAGAATTGTGAAAAATTGTGCAAAAAAAAAATCGATGAATGAAGAAAACCATCGTTGGAGAGACTTGTTGTAGAGAGAATTTATGAAAAACTAAGGTTGGAATAGTAGACTTTCATCAGGTATCGAAACGTGGTGCCCAACTAGTTTCGACGGCACGTTATTCTTGGGGCATCCTGCTAGAGAGCAGGACGTGTGGCGGTGGTCCGCGGTGGGATATTTTGTGACTATCATTTTTTTTTTATCAAGAACTGAGATCATAGGTTGGCCCGGACCCAAGAAATCAAACCCTAAACCCGCTATCCGACCCGATTTCCGAACAGAAACTCCACACTTTGACTCGTTTTCCCGCCTCATCCTTTCATTGCTGCCGTTCTTCATGGTAGAGGAGAGAGGTCGTTGTTCTTTGTCCATTTGCCGCTGCTGACGTCGTTATTGTGGCCGCTAACTCCGTTACTGTCACACAGTCAGACTGGCGATGAACTCGGAAGAGGCAACGCCACTGATCCTTAGCAACCATAGTTGGAGTAGTCGCTGTCATCGTCAGGCTGTGAAACCCTTCATGTTGCCTATGACTTTAGTCCATCCAGTTCAAAGTCCAGAAGAAACCAATTTTTGGGACTAAAAATTACCATATTGCCACGCGGTAAAAGATCATAAGTTAAAGTGTTACAACACTTGGTTTAGCACTAATCTTTATCACCGCTTCGATTGATTCATTTAACGCTAAGCTGCACTGCCACACATCACTTTAGCATTGGCTAGTCAAACACTAGCCACCACATTTGTAGCTATCAGAAAACTGGCCAATATACATATTAAGAAAATTAAACGGTACAGATCTAAATCTGTACAGATTTAAAGATTTGTTTACACCACACTTTCTAAAGTCACACTTTAAACCGTAACTCTTCACAAAGAAAAGCGTCACCTAATGGAAAAAAGTAAATTAGAAGAGTTAAGAGAAGAAATAATTAAGTTATCAAAATTAATGATTTTAACTAATGTTAACTGTAATGACACCGAATTCTTAAAATCAATACAAAATGATTTTTCTCAAAATCTTTATAAGTTTTATTGAAGGACTTCAAAAACCTGAAAAAACTTATTTTTCACACGGAATTTCTAAGAAATGTTACTATGAAAATGATTCCCCACATCTTTATCATACTTTTAACCCACAATTAAATTCTATAGTAGATATGCTTGAAGAAATATTAGTATCCATAAAATTTCAAAGAAATAAGGAAAAAGAGAATCCCAAAGAAGAAAAATTTCAAAATATAATCAACATAACAGATTTAAAAGTAAAACCACCACTAAAATTATGAATATTGAGGAAAAATTAGAAGAAGTTACAATGCTTTTTAAACAATTAAAAATGGCTCAAGAAAATAATATTATGGAACAAGGATTTCAAATAGAAGAAGAATTAGTAAATTCTGAAAATGTAGAAAATGAAGAACACATCCTAGATTATTCAAGTGACGAAGAACCAGCAATTCCAATACAAGTAAAGAATGAAGCTGGAACATCTAAAGATAATCAATCTCAATTTAAATGGGAAACAGGTTTTGATAGTTATGCTTTCAAAAAAGGGTTTATAAATAAAGATTCAAAATATACAAAAATACCATCAAAATACGTTCCTAAAATCCAGGAAATGGAAGGAGAAAGAATGCTTGACTTAGACTGTAAAAAGAATGAAAAGGAAATTTTCGAAAATTGGTTGAATTCCTTTTTATTAGAAGCCTTTACTAATCCAAAACTTAGTGATTTGTCTGGAAGAGATATTTGGAATTACATAGGGTTTCATACTAAAGGAACTATAAGAGATTATATGACATCAATAGAGAACCAAATAATAGAAGAATTAGCAACAAAAACAACAGCTTATGATAAAATATTATATATAATGATGATTCTATATAAAGAATTTTTTGGAAAAAATATTATAGATCATAGACAAGAAGTCTATAATAAAGAATATCAAGAAGCAAAAAACCATCTAGCTAATATTCAGATATATGATCTATGTAATGTAGAGTCTTATATATGTGAATATAGAATACATTATTACAAATTAAAAGAAGAAGATAAAAATCATTATCTTAGTATGTATATAACAAAACTTCCATATCCTGCTAATGAATTTATAATGGGAAGATTTATAAGAGAGATAAATAGAGGGACAATTGAAAATAATTTTGGTGGAGCAACCTCTGCAATAAGAGAGGAAATAAAAGAACGTTGTATGCAAGAAGCGACTCAAAAAAGATTTGCAAATATAATTAGAATTTGCTGTCAAGATAATGAAGAGATACCTCAAAAATATGGTCTTAATAAAAACCTTCAAAGAAAAAGAAAATATCAATTTAGAAAAAGAAAATATTATCCAAACTGGAGAAAAAAGAGGTATTTTAGGAAGGAAAATAACAATAAAAACAAAAGACAAAAAAATAACTATTGCCCAAATAAAAAAGAAAATTGTAAGTGTTGGTATTGCCAAGAAGAAGGACACTATGCAAATGAATGTCCAAAAAAGAAGGATAAAAAGAATCTTACTAAACAAATAGAAATTTCTAAGTCTTGTTTCATGGAACCATTAGAGGAATCTGATGATAACTTAGACTATATTTTTGAATATGTCTCAGAAACAGACTCAGAGATTGAGTAATAATGCCACATTTATTACTATAAAAATAACAGAAAAGTTTATAAATACTTTCATAGATTCTGGAGCAACACAATGCTTTGCTAGTTCAAATATAAAACTTGATTGGAAAAAATTAAAGAAACCATTAAGAGTTAGAATAGCTGACAAATCAATACATAAAATTGACCAAAAAGCAGAAATGGCTGAAATTTTTATTCAAAATTATAGGTTCATTGTTCCATCTATATATATGTTAGATTCTGGAATGGATTTTATCATAGGAAATAACTTTTTAAAGCTATATCATCCATTCATTCAAGAATTAACATATATAGTTTTAAAAGCTCCACACGATTCTTCAATAAATCAAAAATCGAAATGTATAAAAATACCAACCACTACTATAGATAAGATTCTAAAATTTAAAATATTTTCTATATTAGAGACATGTTATTTAAATTTATACTTTCAGATAAAAATTCCAAAAAATAATCTTGAAACAAAGATAGAAGAAATTCTTGATGAAATTTGTGCTGAAAATCCTTTAGATATTAGAAATACAAATAACGAATTAGTAAGCATTAAATTAAAAGACCCTACAAAAGAGATAAATGTTCCAAATAAAATTCCCTATTCCGTAAGAGATAGAGAAGAGTTCTCATTAGAATGTAGAGATCTTTTGGAAAAAGGAATTATAAGATTAAGTAAAAGTCCTCATGCGGCTCCAGCCTTTTATGTCGAAAACAATAATGAAATTAAAAGGGGAAAACGAAGAATGGTTATTAACTATAAGAAGATGAATGAAGCAACTATTGGTGATGCTCATAAACTTCCAAGAAAAGATTCTATTTTAGAAAAAATCAAAGGAGCAACTTAGTTTTCATCTCTTGATGCAAAATCAGGATATTGGCAACTTCGTTTAGACGAAGAAACAAAGAAATTAACTGCTTTTACTTGCCCAACAAACGAATCAACAAGTGTGTTGCTCTATGAATGGAATGTATTACCATTCGGATTAAAACAAGCCCCAGGTATTTATCAAAGATTTATGGAAGAAAATCTAAAAAAGTTAAATGAATTTGTTTTAGTGTACATTGATGATATACTAGTTTTTACAAAACAAGATAAGGAAGATCATCTTCAAAAATTATTAATAGTTTTAGAAAGATGTAAAGAAAAAGGATTAGTTCTTAGCAAAAAGAAAGCAAGAATAGCAAAACAAGAAATAGAGTTTCTTGGATTAATTCTATCCACCGAAGGAAAGCTAAAACTTCAACCAAATGTTCTAGAAAAGGTAAATTTATTTCCTAATAAAATAGAAGATAGAAAATAATTACAAAGATTTTTGGGGTGTATAAATTATATCTCTGATCAAGGATTTTTAAAGAATATAACAGAATACACTAAAAGCTTATTTCCAAAAATAAGTACTAAAAAAGAATGGAAATGGGATGAAAAAGATAGTATGCAAATTCAAAGAATTAAAGAATTATGTGAAAAACTTCCAGAACTTTATATTCCAGAAGAAAATGACTACTTAATAGTAGAAACAGATGCCTCAGACATAACCTGGTCAGGATGTCTAAAAGCTAAGAAAGCTATAAAAAGCTTGGAACAAGAAAAAGAATCATTAGATTCTAAATATTCCCCAAGGGAATTACTTTGCAGGTATATTTTAGGGACTTTTACTCCAACAGAATAGAGATATACCACTCATGAAAAGGAAACTCTAGCAGCAATTAAATCTCTTAAGAAATGGAAAATTGATTTACTACCCAGAGAATTTATATTAAGGACAGATTCAAGTTACCTAACAGGTTTTATACGATATAATTTAAAAATTGATTATAATCATGGATGATTGGTAAGATGGCAATTATTTTTGTTACAATATCCAATAAAAATTGAATACATTAAGGGTGACAAAAATGTTATTGCAGAAACATTAACAAGAGAATGGAATTCATCTACAACGCATTAGATCAAGAAATTCAGAAATACGAACAAGAACTCGAAAAGTGCAAGCATTGTCAGCAAATAAGGACACAGATCCAATCCCTCAAAAAGGCCATCGAAGCAATGAAATCAACACAACAACCAAAACCATCAGAGTTCAGCCAGCTAAGCGTGGTGGACAAATCAGGTGAAGAAAAAATTCCAGAAAATAAAACAATTGCTGACATTATCAAAAAATCCACCCAAGATAAAAAAATATTATGTAATTTATAATGGCCCCATGAAAGGAGTATATGATGCCTGGAAAAAAGCAGCACCATTTACACATCAATCAAGGATAATTCATAAAGGAGAGTTTTTAACACTGGAAGAAGCAAAGGAATCTTTCAGGGAATATGAAGCTCTTCATCCAGAGCAAACCCTAAAAAGAGCAGATAAAGCTCCAATTCAAACCCAGAGAACAGGAATAATAAGAAACATTCCTACAAGGGCTGAAATCAAGGAAAAGAAAAGGGTCTGTAGATCAAATCTCAGAGAAACCCTTAACATAGTCCTAAATTGGACTGAAGAAAAAAAGGCAATCTTGGGATATTATACTATTGCCAAAGAACAGCTAACAAAGCTGGTTATATTTCCAGAGGCTTCCCCATCTGACACCTATCAGTTTTTCCAGTATGGATTAATTGATACAATTTTAATTTTTAATGATTTAAAAATTATTAGTGAGTTTCCTGCAGGATTCATTGATGCAGTAAAGAGATTTAAAAATATGATTGACAACGTAAATCCAAGGGATATATCCCTAAAATTTACGAATAGTCAACCTATTTTTAATGAAGAAGAAGAATGCTTGGTTCCAGCACATCAAGTAATCTTCATGTCCGTCTTCCCAGGAAATTTTCAACCAATTGATCAAGTTCAAGATTTAACAATCTACAGTCATGAAGGAAGACTAGCCAGCACACTAGCAAGGGTCTTCGAAAGAACTCAAAAGATAACAAGGGAATCTCACACAAGAATCAATTATAAAAGCAGAAATACTTTGCTTGTGTCCAGTAAAAGGAATGAAATTGAAGAAAGAGAGATGAGACTCTTAGTGGAATTTGAATCAGCATTCTACAACTTATCTGGACTCTTAGAAAAGCTCTCCGAAGGGATAAAGAGGAATCTCTACTATTTGATAAAAGACAGAGAAGACCACAAGTGCCAGCTATGTGTCTCAGAGAAGAAAGCAATAATGAAACGGAATCAACCCACATGATAAAGGAAGAAGACAACGCATCTAAAGGTCACATGATGAAAGGAGAAGACAGCACATCTGAAGCATCTCTCAACATTATTGCATAGTGACGTAAGCGCTTAGGTCATAGAGCACCAACAATGTAGCTGGTGCAAGATAATAAACAATGACGTAAGCAATGACGTCATAAGAAGAGTAAGGATGGGAATTGTCCATCAGACCCAACCATTATAAATAGGTTGCTTAGGCAATTGTAAAAGGCATCAGAAAATAGAAAGCAGAAGGCTAAGAGTACTCATATGCTAGGAGAGCAAAGAGGAAGCTGCCAAGGCGATTCTAAAGTCTGAAGAAGAATTCCCTTAGGAAAACCCAATTCTAAACTCCCCTCTGGAGTTAGTATCTACAATCTCCCCTCTGGAGATAAAAGCATCTTATGTAAAAATATTCTAAATAAAGGAAGTTTTTTCAGAAAGGTACGCCTTTATCCTAATCTCTTAGTTATGAATTATTTAGAAAATTTAGAATTAACGGAAGAATCTGATTATTATAGATTATCTGCTTTATTAGATAATGAAAAACAGGCTGTTCTAAAAACATAATTAAATCTCAAATCAAATAAAAATTTTAATAAACAAAATCTTTTAAAAGAAGTTTTTAATAGAAAAAATATAATATACTATGGAAAAATTCAACTTGAAGCTCCTATAAAGATAAAATCCGCCAATGGAGAACTTGAAATAGCTTTGATAAATGATGAAGAATTGAGTAAACAGATTGAGAAAATTAAGGATCATCAAAAAAGATCTAAAATTGGATGGATTCATATTAGTACTATACAAGTCTTAATCAAATCTACATATATGAAAGGAATTAATTCACCAATAAGCTTAGCAATCTGTGACAAAAGAACTACTGACGACCCAATAGATCAAATAATTGGAATTGTTCATGGAAACTTGGCAAACGTAAATGTTAAATTCAATGCCCATCTTGGATATGCTATACCTTTATCAACTGAAAACCTTGGAAGATCTATAAGTTTGGCCTATAAATTCCACAGAAAGAATCTAATGGAACAAGACAATGAACCATTTTCAATTACATATGCAATAAATTATGCTCTAACAAATAGCCATCATAGTATAATATTTAAAAACAGAGAAAGAATTTATGTTGATGAATTATTTCAGAAAATTGTAAAAACAGAAATACATATAAAGCTATTGAAAATCCAGTTCTATTATTAAAAGAACCATCAGGAAAATTAGTTTCATCGAATTTTCAAATAAGAGAATCTAAAATTAATAGCCCTTTAAGTTTATCCAAGTTAAAGATTAAAGAAGAAAATTCTGAAATAAAAGAATTAACAAAAAAGGTCGAAAAATTAAATGAAACCCTAAACATTAAATTATGACAATAAATAAAGAAAAAATATATGTAACTTATCAAGACAAGAAACAAGAACTCTTTGAAAGAGAAAATCGGTTGAATTATTTACAGTTTTCTGAAATAAATCAAAGAGCATTTGAAACTCTAAAAATAATCTATGACAAGTTAAAAAGAGAAGTCGAAGAGCTAGAAAAATTAATAGAATCTCTAGAAAATAGTGATGAATCGATGATAGAATTTGCAGAAATTCTAAGATAAATAATGAAGCATACAAGGATTGAGAAACCAGAAAATAAAATAAAAAGGAAAAGGGCGAAAAAATTAAAAAGTAAAATAAAGGAGTATAAAAGGGAATTAAATAATTTTCAGATTGAAATTAATGACCTTATAATAAAAAGGATAGAAATAAAAATAAATATAAACAAGTTGGAGTTAAACTTAAAAAATTTATAAATGTCTAGAAAACCATATTATGACTTAAAAGAATTAAAGCTGTTAAAAGAAAAAATGGAGAATGAAGTTGAAAAATTAAAAAGATATTTAGAAACAACAGAAAATGTAGAAATAAAAGAAGTTTTTGAGGATTTAAGAAAATATATTAAAGAAAAAGACAAACAGATAAAGTATTTTATATACAATAATCCATGCAAAAAAGAATATTATAAACTAAAACAAGATTGAAAAACTATAAAAACCAGAATTATGGTCAATACTTTTGATTATGAATTATTCAAAGTCATTTTACTTTTAAAAATTGGTATCAGAGCCAAGTTAACGATTAAGAATAACATTTTTTCTTTAAGCAACACTTTTAGTGATACACTTTTAAATCAATAAAAAATAAATACATCTGTACACTAGATGACCCTACATATTATTACAAAAAAATTAGGTAGATAGATATGATTCCCATACTTTCAAGATATACTTTCAAGATAATATATTCCCATCGTAAGACGCTGCTTTATTTATTTCAATATGAATAAAATAAAAGAAAACATAAGATATATATCTAACAGACACTTGATCAGGACAGGCAAATTACTTTCCCCACCTGTTTCTGTAATTGGTGGCTTAACCCTTTTTTAATTAGGACACGTATATATATCTTCTTCCTTTTACAAAAGCCATAACAACCGTATATAGGCAAAAACATCAACAGTACTGTACATAGACACAGTGGAAGGTTGGGAACGGAGATAAAGGTGGAGACAAGCTCGTTTCCTCAGCTTTGATCCTGTGGTCATCAATGCCTTCCATCTTATCAGAAATTTTCTTTATGGAATTCAAATTTGGTGGAGGTGTTGTGAGAGAAATCCAAAGACAGCTGACGAAGCTGCTTAGTGAGAGCGGGTGACCCACAGTAAAAGACCCCTGCATTACATAAAGCACTCTTATCTTTATCTCTTGATAAAAAACTAGAGTTTTCTCCGTACACGTAAAACTCATATATACTAATTGATGTCGATCGAAAGCATCTCCAAAGTCCAGAGAGAGACTGCTTTATGCTAGTCTTGAATTTAACACTAATGTGTGGCCATCTTTTTGGCAAAATAAAGATAATAATACGACTGTAATTGATAGCAATTATTGAAGCGTTTTTCACGATGAGTAGTTAAAGAAAGAAATAAGAGGAACGTGAGATGATGAAGTGGAGACTCACCAACGCGGGCATGTGGATGGTTCAGCGCAATGCGCTTGTAGACACTGCGCCAATTAGGTTTGGCGAAGTGAGACATGACACGAGTGCCAGAGACAATGTCCACGCCACTCTTTGCATGGTTTATAGACTGTAGCATAGTGATAAGAGCAGATCGAGCGTCACCTTCTTCATAGACGCTAGTGCAGTAGCTGTGGAGCTCAATGGCTCCTCTGTGGTCCTCTTCAGCTGCTTCGTTCATCACCCCTTTAAACCAATCAAAGGAACCCTGTTCCCTGGTAACCCAATAGAAGTATGCTCTCCTTGTCTTGAACTCCCCTAACCTTGCCTTCTTTTGTTGGTTTGTGGCTGATCTAGAACCACCTAATCCACCTTCTCCGTACTCCTCGTCCATCACCTTGAAATTGTTAACTATGTCCTTCAGTATACTTATCATTGGGGTAGCCCCAATTCCCAGCCCCACTAACAGAACCACCTCATACTCCCTGTAGTCTTGCGCTGGCGCTCCATACGGACCATCAACTTGGACTTTTGGGAAAGTACTGCAAATGATATCATAATCAAAATACAAGATCCATTTTTAGTCAAGTCAGTACGCACTGCTACTTTATCACCACACTAATTAATTAAGCTCAAGTAGTTTTCAGTTGGTATCCTTATCCACCTAATCTTTTCTTTTTCTTTCCTAAGTCCAGACAACAACCACTCTTTAACTATTTTTATCTGATTATTAATCACAAACATGTGAGAAGATGCGTGGGAATCTCGATTGTTCCAATTATTGTATTCCTAAGTCCAAAAACAAGACAAGGACAAACAAGTCCCCGCTTTGATTTTTCCCCTTTGCCAATTAATTTTAAATCAAACAACTTTGTTGAGAAATACTTGGATGTATGATTTTTAAATGTTATCAATAAAAAACTGATTATAAATATTTTTAGAACATATATTAAATATACAGTATAAAATAAGAACTTATATACAATTATTGCATCTGGTCATCTGGATCACTTAGCTAATGGAATAAATATGTTATGCAGGATCTAAAGCAGCCTGGATATCATTACTTTTTTTTTTAAAAGGAAATAAACTATTGAAGACTCTAGTTTTAATAAAATTTCCGGTATTATTATTATTATTATTATTGGAAGCCCTTATCACATGAAAAAACATTTAAAAATATTATTTGAACATTTTTTTGTGATAATTTTTAAGTGTTTATACATTTTATCCATTGAAATATTGACATTTTATTCAATTTTTTTAATAATTAATAGATAGATAAAATGCATAAACACCTAAATAGGTCCAAAATAGCTAGTTTTAATAAGATGGTTTTGTAAAATATTTAGTCGCTTGCCATCATAATTTCCCCACTTCTTCGGGCTCACCTCGGTTGGCTGTCTCCTTTGATGCAGTCAGCTCTTAGAAGTCCACTCTGGCCATTGAGGGGTGGCTGGCACGCCTGATAGAATTTAGCAAAGTAACAGACTTAATTATTTATCATAGGAGAAACTAATATTTTGATAGAAATATAAATAAACAAATAAAGATTAATTCACCTTAACGAATTTGGCTTTCAGATTTCCAGTCCAATCACCAAGTATTTTAATATGAACGCTTAGGTAATTATCATCCGGGGCGGAGGTTATGGAAAATGGATGCCTGTGAAACCACAAAGGAAATTAATGTTTAAAAGGTGGAAATGAAGATCAGAATTGACAGAATAAAAAGATATACAAAGTTTAAGATTCAGTCAATAGAATCTATTTGATTAATGCATACCATTCAAATGGAGAGACAGCAGCGCAATTGACGAACATGTATTGTCCACTCTTGTAGCTAAACCCTGGAGGCTTTGACATATGCAGTGATAACACATTGCCGGGATAAACAGCCACCTTCAATATTTTCACAGATTCTGTGCTCGATCTTAGTGCTCTAATCAGTCTTTCCAATGCATAAATGATGATAGGAACAGCCAAATACATCCAAGTCTACACAACACAATGATGCCTATTACTTATCGCTCATCTCTTACTAAATAGACATGAAGAAGGGGCTTACCGTTTTCTTGTACCATTTGTGGGTCAAGTAAAGTTTGATTCCATGCACAACCAATAGGACATAGACGATTACGAAGAGGTGATGGGAGTACCAGAAGGCATTGAAACCTGTGAGTTTCTGTAGATGTTTGGGTAGTTTGGCCCGGCCTCTTCTGAATCTGGGGTTGGCCAATGTAAAGGCTATTGCCATTAGCAGAACCATTACAATCCCTGTTACTCCTTCCCATGATGTAACATAGTACAAATAGTTTGATGGTTTGTCTCCAAAAAAAGGTTTCATGAGCTCGTACTTTTCAGGGCTTGCATGAAGAAGGCGAGGAAAATCACAAGTAAGATGATATATAGCATGTACCGCAACACCAATTGCTATTGCCACAGCTATCACCTGCACAAACCACAAAGTTTATGATATAACCCAACTAAACAACAAGTTATGCTTCGCATTTACCTTGTGGAAGTTGAGATTGTCATCAAAAGGAACCGCAACGCCTAGCTTGGTTCTGTTCCTGAGCCAGGTGATGGTGTTTCGGCAAACAGGTAACAGAATAAGAGCCATGTTCAATTTAAGTGTCTCAGCTGCACCTTTTGCCATGCATACACAGTGGCCCATCACGTCATACGCTGCTCTATTCCGATACTGCACAAATTTATAAGCAAAGAGACCTAACATGATGCAAATCCATAGCACCAAAACCCATACTCTCTGCCAATTGTCCTGCAAGAAGTACTTGCTATCTCTGTACCATCTTCTAATAGGATTGTTCATAAAAGTAGGTGTAAGCTTTTGGCTTAGCATTTGGCTCAGGTACTTGCTGTCTCCTCTTGTAGTTTGATCTGGTCCGTGTAATAACAGTGTCTCCAAGTTGTCTATCTGTTTGGCCAAACCGTTAAACTTGTCATAGGCCTAGATAAGAATCAAATGATATCGAATGGAGATGTTTTTGGATTTACCATTATATATCCAGCGTCATCCGGGTCTAGTTCTTCCATTATCAAAGCTGCATATTCTTCTGCTTGCTTTTGTATGTTTGTGAGGTTGTTTGCTGTGGCGCTTAGACATATGATCTGAGACCATAATTATTAGCATTCGGTCAAGTAGTAGTCTATGTGAACCTCAAATCTGGATCAGTTAGTGAAGTAAGGCCATACCTCTTTAATTTCTTCCTCAGTGATCCTGCCATCTGCATCTTTATCAACCCTGCATTCCAAAAATTAAGGTTCTTGATGTTCCAATGTTCATATTGACCAATGACCAAGACTGGAAGATAAACAAATAAATAAGTTACATGTCAAAGAATGTTCTGAGCCTATTATCAAAGCTCTGATCTGAAATACGGTCCCAGAAATCCCTCAACTGGAGCTTGTTAATGGAATCACCCTGAATACCCCTCTGGCGGGCAAGAGTATCGAAAAGCTTCTCTGCATACGCCTTAGACTGCTCGTTCATTCCTGTAGGCAGATTGAAGAATGTGATTAGCAATTACTGTGTATGATTTGAAAAGCAAGATAACAGAAGAGCAATACCTATGCATTTGCCAAAGAGAGAACGAGGAAGATTTCCATCAGTGGCAGCAGTAAGCTTGTCAAACCTGTTCTGAACCTCATCCCAACCTGCACCACCATCAGTTTTGCTGATAAACTTGAGCCCAGAAAGAGCATGAGCCACAGTGGACTTGGTCCTGTCGAATTTCTTTGAAGGGGATGGCTTTGAAAATGAAGCCAAACGCTTCAGCTGCTTCATACGGTTAGTTGCATTTTGCACAACAGATGCACCAAACGAGGCTTTCTTCTCCAGCTTCCTACCAATCAAACCTGATTTCTCATCTTCTACCAATTCATCAACACTTTTAACGCTGCGTAAGGCAACTGAGTCACCTTGAATATCCATAGTCACCTCAACCAGGTTTCTTTCATCCTGGGATTTTTCAGCACCAATGAGTTCTATATCAGATTCACGGTGGTGAAGATCTGCTGAATCTGCACCCTCCTTGGCCATTTTGTTTGAAGAATGTCAAGAACTGAAACAACACTTTGAGGTCTCTCTTTTCAAACTCATTTTTGTTTGTTTGGCCCTCTCTCCTATTATTAGAGGCTTGGTGCTTGCTCTCTATTATACGTATATATGTTGCATTATTTTGCTGTTGTAGGGAAGATAGTGTAGCATATTTGTAGTAGAGACAATACACCCCATATTGGAACTATGATAGTTAAAGGTGAAAATGACAGTACTTTTTTCATGAATCATGAATGTGCTGTTCATTTCTTTAATAGATAGCGGTGAAATTTGAAAACAGGTGATGTCAATGTAGATTTCTTTTTATATTATGACTTTTAAAATATCTTATTTGAAACTTTTGTATCATGAAGATAGGTTAAGAAATAAGATTGTACTTGTATATTTTTTAATTATTTTAATCACCAATAACAAGATTTTATTCTTTTTTTTTAATTTATTATTCTTAAATTCTTACAAATTTAATGTGCTAAACGAACTAAAGTTGGCGTGATAAATAATTTTTTTAATCAATAAATAATTAATAGTCTTATTTTTGTTTTTTAACAAAAAAGAATATAAACAACGGAAGTAGACAGGGCCATTTCTATATTTTTTTTATATGAGGCTTGAATCTAAAATTTTTTAATTATAAAATAAGTTTTTTATGAATTTAGTTTTTCTATAGTATAAAAAAATTACACAAACAATTTAGTATATTTGTCACATTAGCAAAATTATTAATTTTTAAATTTATTATTAAAATTTATCTAAATATATAAATATAATGAGATATACTTACTAAACTCTTTACACCGTTAATACATAAAAATCAAACTCAATGTTTACTAGATTAACTAATTTATTATATTTTTATATATTTAATAAAGAAAACACACACTGGTGGCATAAATCAACCCACGTAATTAAAAGTTAAAACCCAACTTTAATTAAAGAAAGAAAAAGCAAGAAGCCACTATGCGTGTGAAAAAGGAATGCTATTTTTCCAATGTCACTCCTGGCTCCTACTCCTTTTTTTTCCTCCTTCTTTATCTCTCCCATTTCTAATACACCGTCATCCTCGCCGCCACTACCTCCATCAAACCACTGCCATATTTCCCGGAAGCTTGATCCAATGTTCTATCCGGCCAGAGACTCTTGCTTATCATAGTGTGAGGCACGTTTCATTATTTCGTGATTCTCACCATTTGCATTTCAACGCGTTTTACTCATGCAACCAACTCTTTTGTCAAGCAATTCTGGACTTATGCGACGGCGGCACCGCTAAACGACAATGTATAATCCACTATTAAATTATTATTGCTCAGTAACTTTACATCGTTGAATATGGCGAGCTCACGTTTTTAATTTACATTTTCCAAAATTTTTAAACTATAAAAAGTAGTAGTCGTTTGTGTTGTTCATGGGCAAAAACTGATTTTTACGTTTTTAAGGTTTGAATTTGTAACATGTGGTAACTGTATTATATAATACTGGACTGGACAGCCTTAAAAACCGACAACGACAAACAATGAAGTGAACGCAAAAACTACAATTTTTAGCGCTAGTTGAAAGGTAAAATCACGTTTGCCTTTAGAAAAAGAAAAAAAATAGTCAAATAAAAAAAAGAAAGCTTCACATGTGTTTAATGTTCTAAACCCTAAACCAAACTCATCCTTTATTTTTGGACTTTGTCACTCTCAAGTCTCAACAACCTTTGGGTCCGGGGAAAGGTAATTATTGAATGTTGGAATTGTGAACTGGAAAATGAGAATTATTGGAAAGGTAATTAATATCTAGTACAGAAAATTATGATGCAAGTGAAACCAACAAAGCCTTTTTTTTCCCTTTCTCCTAGCTAAACTAAAGTTATAAATTGGGAGAGGAAAATGAAAGTTCAAACCATACAAGTAAATAAGTAATTTTTACTAACAAAAACGATGGTATATCATTCTAATGAGGAAACAAATTCCATCTAGCAATCAATAACAATAGTAAAAAACACAAATTTTTTAAGTCAATGAGAAAGAGAGAGAAAAAAAAATAATTGAATATAATATTTATCAAAATAAATTTAATTAACTAACTTGTAATCTTAGAATCCATATATGTTAAGGTTTTAAAATTTTTTTATTTTAATAAATAAATAACAAATAACATATTAAAATTTTAAATTTTATACTTTTTATAAAAAAAAAATTTAATTGATATGTGTAAACCCTAAAAATGAGCCGTTAATGCTAGAGACATTTTTTAACTATTAATTAGTAAAAGGACCCGTGTGTAACACGAAACTAAATCAGAAAAGACCATCAACAACATGAATGAAAATTAGAATAAGTAGCTAAAATAAATGCCATAACAGTATGTTACCAAAAACAACACATGACAATACATTATTAAAGACTTCCCTGAATACGATATTTAAGGCCTTTTTTAATTTTACTATTGATAATGCAATATATAATTGACCGTGTGTAAATACCAATTTCAAAAGATACAAACCAATTAGACTAATTGTCTGTTCTGTGACTTATTAATAATCATAGTAATTGAAACGATCAACGAGAATTGTCTCTTTTGATGATAATCGAACGATATATATGACATGAATAGTATAAGCATACTTCAGATAGTTAGAACAGTGGAATTCCATTAACTGAAAACCATCGATTAGAAGAATGATATTAGATATTAGATAAATAGTTTATCGCATTTGCTTTTAGGTCAAATTGCATGTGCCAATGCAACTGTGAGCTACCAACCATGTTAGTTGTCAGAATTCAATGCAGCTGCCTGGAATAATATAATTAGCAGCTGAAATCAAAAGTAAATACAAATTACAAAGCCACTGCTGCGAGACAGCAGCTTCGAAATCCCAAGAAAATTAAGAAACCCTCTTTCCTTTTTATTATTGAATAAAGAAATCCGTAATTCCCGTGACTATGAAACATGTTGCAGAGAAAGAAGCCAAGATAACGTAACAAACGGAAGGGGTCTATCTCTACAATGTATGTTAATCTATATCTTTATATAACGGGATAAAAAAAATTGTACGTACAACTTTTTTTTTTTAAAATACTCTCTATTATATTTAATTTTATATGAAAAATTCTTAGTTCTTTGTTCAACCAAAAAAATTATATAAAAAAAATTGTTAACTCCAGAAGTTAAACATATAACTTTTTACTTTTAATATAATATATTTAGTATCTCAGTTGATCACAATTTTTTTGTTATTATTTATATTTAATTTAATTATAAAATTAAAAAGGGATTAATAAGCAATGCACTAATTAGATAAGAGAAATGAAAATACTGTGATGACTATAAATTAATTTTGTAATCAAATCTAATCAACTGTCTTTAACCGTTTTTTTCTTATTTCTTTATAGGGATGTCTTTTAATTTGTATCTTTTTTCTTCTCCTCCACTTCCATGTTTTTTTTTCCCCTTGTTTTTTTCATTCTTCTTCTTCTTTAATTTTGTCTAATTTCTCTTATTTTCACTTGCTCTTCCCTATCAAAAAGAAAAAGAACAACAATAAAAAAAAAAAAAGAAACAAAAGACCAAACGGAAAACAAAGAAGAAGAAGCAAGGAAAAAAAAACAAGAATAACAAAGAAGAAAAGAAGGAAAAAATGTTATAGAAGAATTTTTGCAGATAAAAATTTTGTATTTTTTTTTGTTTATATAATTATTTAATTGTCAACTTCATAAATTTATATATTTTCTGTTACTGATATTTTTGTATTTTTATTTATAAAATTTCCTATGACATATTTAAACACAAAAATTTGTGAATGGGAATATATAAGGTTCATATCCTGACTCAGAACGTAAGCCAGACCTAAATCAAGATAAGAGGTCCAATCCAAAAGAATGTCCTTCACTTGCTATCCGACCTCCGTTAAGAACTCAGAATCAACATCAACAAAGCAGTCAACACTTATCCAAGTGAGTAACTGTCTCCTTAAATCTCTCACTCACTTCTAGAAGAGAGATCTCAACAACCCTAAGATAAAGGGACGGTTATCCACCATCAGAAGTGGAACTACTTCAACGGTGGTTATTGGATCCTCTCTATAAATACACTGTCTCACTCAGGTAAACCTAAGTTCCAATAACTCCTTGCTGATTTAGGCATCGGAGTGTCTTTGCAGGCACCACTCTCTATTCCTTCAAACACACACAATTCGGACGGCGGTCCCCAGATGTACATCAAGTCGAAGACCACTCCCCTCTAGCATTTGGGCCTCTCATTCGAGCCCAACCCTCCGGTTCTAGGTAAGTCTCGGAACAATAAGATTTGTAATTTTTTTATTCTCCTATTTTATAATAAATATAAAAATTTTAGAAGAAAAAATACAGAAAGAAAACATAAAAAAAAATGAATTTTTGAGTTATTAAAAGTTAAAAGAAAAAAAATGCAAAACCGAAAAAAAAAAGAAAAAAAATTGAGAGTAACAAAAGAAAAAGTATGTTATTAAAGTACAAGGTTCAACTTAATATTTTAAAACTTTGTTACACATCTAAGTCTTTTTGGCAGTCATGTTTAACCAAATTGACCCAAATAAAAAAAAAAACCAGCTTCATCATTACCCAGTGCGTGCGAACACACTCTCACTCTCCAACATACACGACGTTTCAATGCGCACTCTGAGATGAAAAACTGTTTCAAATCCTCATTTTAACATTAAAACTTCAAACGACTCTCTGTGTTAGGTTGAATCATTAACAACAACAATACCAAACGAAAAATCTCTCTACCAAAACTCTCTATTCTAGGATGAATCATCAACAACAACAACACTGAACTAAAATCTCTCTACAAAGTTCTTTGTGCTAGGTTTCAAATAGAACGAAAGATGAAAAAGACAGCTCTCAACGAAGCTTTTTGTGGATTTCTAAAAGATGAAAACACGAAGCATTATTGAAGATAACTTGATTCTAAATCGTGCATTTCTACTCTATATAGTTGTAGTGTTTCTTATGTGATTTAAGCCATATTAATAAGGGTTCTAGTATCATCATTTGCAAATTCGGTGTATTTTGATTTATATTTAGTGTGATTCATGTCATAGGCTTGAAGTTGGAGCTCTATATAGTTGTAGTATTTTTTTATGTGATTTAAACCATGTTAATGAGGGTTCTGGTATCATCATTTGCAAATTCGGTATTATTTTGATTTATATTTAGTGTGATTCATGTCATAGGCTTGGATTTGGAGTCTTTATATAGTTGTAGTGTTTCTTATGTGATTTAAACCATGTTGATAAGGGTTCTGGTATTATTATTTGCAAATTCGGTGTTATTTTGATATATATATTTAGTGTGATTCATATCATATGTTTGGATTTAGAATCTCTATGTAGTATTATTTCTTATGTGATTTAAGTCATATTGATAAGTTTTCTGGTATGATCATTTGCAAATTTCAGGTTTTATTATGAGCTAGATTCAATGTCATTCATGTCATAGACTTGGATTTAGAGTTACTATGTAGTTGTATTGTTTCTTATATGATTTTAGCCATGTTGATGAGTTTTCTGGTGTGATCATTTGCAAATTTCAGGTTTTATTATGAGTTAGATTCAATGTCATTCATGTCATAGGCTTGAATTTGGAGTCTTTATATAGTCGTAGTATTTCTTATGCAATTTAGATTAAGTGTGATTCAACATATTTTACTGAGTTATTTAATCTTTGCTTATTAGCTACGACTACAACTTATATGTCATGAAATGGCTGGAGCTCATTGATCCTGCAAAAATCAAAGATGGAAAATATCCTTGGAAAAATTGAAAAAAAGTATATGCATATTTAAATATAGTTAATTCTCTAATTTTAAATTAAAACAGATTAATAATTTTTTTCAATTACGGGATAAAGTTGATCATTTCAGAAAAAAAATATGCTTTATGGATTCTTTTTGACGAAACAAATAAATTGAAGTATAAATCCCTTGAAGAATATGAAGTCATAAAACTATCCAAGCCATCTGCTACAATTATAAGTCATTTTTGTAAATTTTCATCAGGAGATATAGAATAAGATGAATATTATACTTCTGTTTTTGAATTTTATGGATACTATTTTTTTTTGTAAATATGTTAAAAAATACTTCTCTTTTTAAATTTTATGAGTATTGTTTTTTGTAAATATGTTGAAAAATAGCAGTTCATGGATATTAGGAATTTCTACACTTCTTGAATGTGATTTGATGTAAATTAAGGATAATAAATTGTTTAATATAGTATAACACCGAAATTATACAACCACAATACCAAAGTTCATTCTAATAAAACCAAAAATTGTTGATACTAAAACCTAAAACTATTTACCATAAAACAATGGTAGAAAACTAAAATTTAGTATTCAACAAAACACAATAACAGCTAAACTTTAGTAGTCATTAACACAATACAACACAGAAAACAAACATCAATTTTATTAATACCGAATGTCATTCAAATTAAAACGAAAACTTCAATTTTATTGTATTGAATCTCCGAATTGATAATTCATAATTTTACAAATTGCTTATCAACATCAAACTGCGATAACACAAAAAAACTAGTCAATAGACCACTATTATTAACTCAAAACAACAGTGACACCATTATTCATGTCTGAAAACACTGAAATCTAATATACAAATCAGTAACACTGATCTTCACAAACCATTCCATAACAAGAATGAACTTATCAAAACTCATAGATTTCAATCAAATTCAAATCTGTAATCATCAACACTGATTGTCATCAACACTGATTTCCTTAATCAAATTCATAACTACATTATTCTTTCTTTCTATCAAACCTTTTCGACTACATTCGATTGAAAAAATCATCCAACTCGCCCTGGTTCAACGTAATTGAACTTGCATCATCAAACTCGTCCTGGTTCAACACACTCGAACTTGCATCATACATTGTTTACTCTCAATGTTTGAATTCAAAAATAAAACAACAATAATGAACAATAACGCGGAGAAGAAGAACAAAAAATCTGAGAACGCAAAGAAGAAGAGCGAAAAAGACACAATGAAATCACAAAGAAAATGTTAAAAAAGAAGTTAGTTAGGATTATTGGCGCGTGAATGTTAATTAGGTTAAAATAACACTACAAGAAAAACGCTGAGTACCGTAAAAATACAAATAAAATCTGACGAAATAAACCTCGCCAGTAACATATTACTGGCAAATTTTTCGCGTCTGACGGTAATTTCCATCAGATATAGTGACGAAATATAGATAGTAAGAAAAAAGAATCTGTTGAATGTTACCGTCGAAAATTTTTCAACGATCACATTGGTGCCATATCATACGTCTCCGCGCCATTTTACCAATGGATTAATCCGACGGTAATGCCGATAGAAATTTTTTTATATTTTTTTTGAAAAAATGACTGGGTTGTTACCATTGGTATATGCTGACGGTAGTTTTTTCTATTTTCTTTAATAATTTTTCTCCGTCCATCTATAATGTACCCTGATAATTAATAATTGAAACAGTACTTTAAGTCTAATGTGAAATATCAAATATACAAAGTAAAAATATGGAATGATGGTAAATTGAGATATCTGAAACAATACTAAATATGTTACATTCTTCTCAAATTTTGGTAAAGAAGTAAATATCATAGAATCATATTTACATTAACCCTATTCAGATTCACCATCTTCTTCCTCTGGTTCACCATCCTCCTCTTCCGAGGTAGTTTCCTAATCGTCGAACTCGTCTTCCTCTTCTTCGTCGCCATCGACCCCGTCTTCTTCTTAAAGATCGTCGTCCTCTGGTGATAGTGCGTCATCATCTATTCCAAAGTCAATGATGTCATCATCCATAACAGCCGACCTAAGAGTGATCGGCTCCCCGGTATCAACCACCATTTTTAAAGGAGTTGGGCCATCAATCTGGGAAGGTTCCTGACCCCTTGCCCTATCATCAGACTCGATGTAGCCTCTTGGCTTAGTTTTAGTCGCAACCACCCAACTAGACTTGCATGAACCCAGATGAGGCAAATAGTATACCTTTCATGCATTTTGAGGTAGAATAAAAGGATCATAGTGCCTATATTTCCCGGTTACATTAACTTCAATGATATCTTATTCCTTGTTCTTTCGTGTCCTTGTCACAAACTTGGATCATACCATTCACATTTAAACACGCACACCTTGTACATATTGTGATAGAAATATTCTAATTCAATTATGTTGTGCAACACACCAAACCAATTAGAATGACCCCCGCTTGAATCCCCACGAACCCAAACTCTAGTGTTATCTATTTTCTTTCTAATCGACCACTGTAAGGTATCGAACCAATATCCATTAACATTGTATATCGGGTAGCTAGTGCACGTATTCATTGGGTCCCAACTAACTGCAACTAGTTCTAAATCTGTTGTTTCAGTTAGATGCACGCTGACGTATTCTCTTAACCAACGTGAAAAATTGTTCAATGAGGTATCAAGATTTGCTTCTTGAAATGACCTATATGATAGAATATGATAAAGAAATTTTGATTAGATTATGAAGTTAGAATCTTACTGATTGCAATATTTAGAAGACTTTAAAAACTCACATGAGGTAGGGTGAAATCTTGTCACAATTAAGTAACACATACAGATGTGCGGCATCAATTTCCTTTGACTCTAACTAGTAGTCATCGCCAGCATCCATTGCAGCTCCTTCCGGAGCAAAGTTTGGGTATGTTGTTTCATTTGACGAAGATTCTTCCCTCTCATCATTCCTTGCAACCCTTGTTCTATGTGACTCAACATGAGGTTAAAAATAGAATGAAAAAAATGCAGATGTTTTCTTAGCTAGGAATGCTTTGCAGATGTTGCCCTCAATTTGAGCTCTGTTCTTCCCAATGCGCTTGAATGAACTATCATCATCTCAAATAGGTACATCCACCGAAATTGAACCGGCCCACATAGTATTACTCCGTACGGTAGGTAGATTGCTAAGAGTTCCATAACGTCAAAAAAGGATACAGAAAATATCCTCTATAGCTTACAAAGTATGATGGAAATGTTCTTGTCCATGATTGTGAGATCATTAATGCTAAGTTTTGTAGCACATAACTCTCTAAAGAGCTCAGTTATTTCTGTGAGGGGTTTCTAGATGTTGGTTGGAAGTTTTCTGAATGCAACAAGAAGCAAAGACTCCATGAAGACGTGACAATCATGACTTTTCAATCTAGTAAGCCTATTTTGTGACTCGTTTGCACACCTGCTCAAGTTAGAAGCGTAACCATCAGGAAACCTTAATCCTTTAATCCACTTACAAATATTTTGTCTCTAGTCCTTTGTTAGAGTGAACACTGCCTTTGGTTTAGCCCACTGCCCATTATCAAGTCCCTTTAAGTTCAGATATAGCTGCCTGCAAATGTCCACCAAGTCTAACCCCCTCAAAGCATTCAGGTTTTAATCCCCATCCATTGTTATCCCTATCATACATCCATAGATGATGACTTGGAATCATATTGAAACACATATCCTAGAATTCAACAAAAAACATAAATTACTAATTTTTTTAGAAATTCAGTAGAATGTACCCTATAATTAGAATCTTCCGCCAAATACAATTATCATTTTCTGACAAACTAAACATGTTTTAAAACAAATTAAACGAAATTTTGGCAACACTTTTCCTTAATTTAGAGACATCCATCAAACAAATATAACAGTTTTCACAAAGAAAATAGCTGCAGGAATAAATTAGAACAAACACGAATTCAATAACATATTAAATCATAACCATTCTAGTACGCAACCCCTTATAACTCTATAATTTTCTAGCAAACAAGGCTTTCAAGAAGGCGCCTCTACGCGACCTTCTCCCACTTCCATCGTAAAACGTCATTCTAAGAAAATTAAGTCCAACATAAAACTTAAACAATTGATTATAGTTAGAAATAGAAAACCTACCTAAAACACGGATGAACAAAATACGGAAGAAGCGAAATCCAATTGATCTCAGAGAAATAGCACTGTCCTAATAAAAAGAAAACTTATTAAACTCATAAGGTAAAACTAATTAATTCAACAACCTACACAAAGTCTTCCAATAATGTTGAGTACTCTTAATCTCACCCTACTTAACCTACCTTAACTTAATTTAACTTCTATCTACATTAAATTAACATAAGAAATTCTAATCACAAACTTCATTACCCTAATTTAATCAATAATTTGATAATCAAATATATAACAAAATCCTAAACTAAAAAAAATCTGAAAAGACTAAACGTTAAACCAAACCCTAATCACAAACTTCATTGCCCTACTTTAATCAATAATTTGGTAAAATACCTAACAAAATCCTAAATTCACAAAAAAATTTGAAAAACCCTAAAAAAACTATAGCAAATCCTAAATCAATAATTTCATAAACCACTTAACAAAAAATCCTAAACTCACATAAAAATCTTAACAAAATAAAAAATATACCAAAATTATCTCTGATGGTGGCTGCAGGATGGTGGAAGCGTAGTGATAATTAACAGGAGGCGTCTATGACGGCGACAACGTTACTATCACCGACAACAGTGACCACGAACGTGAACAGGGCCGACGTTCACGACAGTTCCAACAGTGACCGACAGCTCCAGCGGCGGCAACAACGGAGGCTTCAGCGGGTGGCGGCGACGCCAGCAACTTCAGGGCCGAGGAGAGAACATGAGTGGGGAGAGAGAAAACAGAGAGAGCGAGTAGTTTACAGAAGTGATGGGGAGAGAGTTCGCATTTGAATTTTACCCTAATATTACCGTCGGATCTATCGGCGGAACATTCCGACGGTAAATTGTGTAAACGTAACGTTTCACTAAAGCGAATTACCGTCGACAAAATTTAATGTTAGATCTGCTGGTAAAATTAGTATCACTAAAATAGTATTTCGCATCATTTATCATTGTCGGATTTAAAGTCGGAATATAAACTCCGACGATAAATAATCCAAAAAACCAAATCTAGTTTGTATCTAATTCAAAAAACAATGTTAAATCTGACGATAATGAATGCCGCTAAATTTAACAATAATTCTAACAATATTTAACATGTTTTTCGTAGCGTAATTTAGTTAGAATTGATTGGATAAATTATTTGGTTTTAAATTTTTTTTATATATTTGCATGAATAATTTTTGTTATTGAATAATATGTTGAATTAATTTAATTAGACTTAGTTATTAGAAGAGTTATTCACCTGTACCTAATAACAACTCAGCACATAAACCTTCGAGAAATAATTAATAGAGACTAGAGAGATAATGTCTAAATCTTTGCGTGATTCCCATTTGAATTTTAAACTTATAAATGACTTAATGATTAGTAGCGTAGGAGGTGTTAGTTGGAGATCGAAGCAACCTTGGAGCAAACGTTAAATAAAAAGTCAAATATTTATTATATTTATATTTTATGAAATTTTGACAGTTGTTAACAAATCATTTAAAATTACACGAAGTATAATTAATATACTACAGTTTAAGTATTTCAAACATTATTGCTGGAGCTTACCGTGCTATATAAGAATTTTTTTTTTGAAGATTAGCAATTTTAAAATTTAGTAATGTGAGAGAGATAATTCAACGTTGTTTGATTTAACTTAATATTTATAATTTTATGTATATAATATTTATAAAATTATAATTATATATTTATTATATTTAAGATTATTTAAGTATTTTTGCATTACTTAAAAAATATAAAATAAGATAAATAATAATAAAAAATTACAAAATAAGAGAATTTTAAATTATTTTAAATTGAGTTTTTATTATTTTTAAATATTTTTATTAAAATTATATTTTAATGTAAAATTTCTTTATTTTAACAAATTCTCATACATAATATTTTAGGAAAATCTTCTTTACAATTGAAAAATAGATTTAATATATTTTTAATAAGGAATTTCACCGGTGAATAATCTCCATTTTTTGGTTTTGAGAAGGGGCATAGCACCCTATATAATAATAAATCCTTTTTAATTTAAAAAATTATTTTATTTACTATCAATTGTACTTATATTCTCCTTAACCAAAATCTTAAAAGGATTATCAGTAAAAGCCTACATTAATTAAATAATAAAAATGATGACGCCAAATAAATACTATATTCCTTGGCCAATAGGCCACTATATGGAAGTTGCAGAGCAAATAATCAACCCTCTAATCAAAGTTGGCTATAGACTTCTGAATCCAAATAATTTTCATTTTGATGATGATTTTATTTGCGATTTGCGAGACAGCTAAATGCAAACTAGCTATTACAGAGATATTAGTGGATAAATAAATGTTTTAGATTATTTGGTAGGGTAAGGAAAGGCTGGTTAAATGCTAGCAAAAGTATTGGTTGGTGCTGTCTGCTGTGTACTATTTTCACATAGACTCACAAATGTGGATGAGTTTTGAGCATATTATCATGGTCCATTTAGAGAATACTAACATCTCCTTAGCTTCCACCTTCTTAATAGTTCTCATAATAGTATAATACACTCGATATCTTGTTCTGATGTATGCCATTAGCAGATGATACAGTAAATAAAGCACTCCATTAATTGATCATTTCTTTTGCCCCTCCGAAAATATGCGACTCAACACTTATTTCATTTAAAATCCTCTAAGATATATAAATATTGAGTAAAATATCGTTTATGTCCCCAAAATTTGGAATAAGTTATATCTGTGTCTCTAACGTTTAAATCGTCTTATTTGTATCTCTAATATTTATAAAAATAATTTAATGTTATCTTGCTGTCAATTATACTAACATATCAGATTATATTTTTCAATTATTCTCACTTGGATGTATTTATTTTCAATTAGGTCTCATTTGGATATGTTCGATTTTAATATTGTACCTACTATTTATGTTCAGGTTTAATTATATCTCTAAAAAAGTGAATTATGTAAATATTGCAGGGATTAGTTCCAACTTTTGATGAATTATTATTAAAGTGGATTATCGGTTCTATTCCATAGACATTTGTATTCTAACTTTAGGAAGAGATTTTGAGAACTCCAACTAAAGCTCATGATGTGTAATTGACGATAGGATGATATTGAATCACTTTTACAAATATTAGGGATACAAATAGGATAATTTAAATGTTAGAGACAAAAAATAGGACTTATTCCAAACGTTGAAGACAAAAATGATACTTTACTCTGTAAATATATAATTGAATGATATTTATGATAATAAAACACTCATCTTCTTTGTTAATGTTTTTAGGCCAAGATATCAGGGCTTTATAATAAGACCCAACTTGAGTTAAATCTTATTAGATCACTACAAAAAAAAGTCTATGGTCAGTAAAAAATCATGATCAGAACTGGTGAAAAGGGTGATCATAGGTCTATGGTTACGGTTTTTGATTTATGGTCACGATTTTTCACTGTGGTTTATTCTGTTGTGGCCATAGACCTATAATCACACTTTTTTATCTATGGTCACGATTTCTATCGTCAAGGTTGTAGTGTTCAAATTCTGGCACTTTAAGGCTACAGTTTTTTACCATGACCATAGGTTATTAATCTATGGTCACACGTAAAAACCGTGACCATAGGTTGCTCTATGGTCACCCCTTTATTAAAACCGTGACCATAGGCTAATCTATGGTGACAATTTTCACTGTGACCATAGCCTCTATGGTCACCCCACTTAAAACTGTGACCATAACATTATCTATGGTCACAGTTTTTACCGTGACCATAGTCTCTATGGTCACCCCTCCTTAAAACCATGACCAACCCCTCTTTAAAACCATGACCATAGTCTTATCTAAGGTTACAGTTTTTCACCGTGACCATAGTCTCTATGATCACCTCACCTTAAAATCGTGACCATAGCTTATCTATGGTCACCCTACCTTAAAACCGTGATCATAGCCTTTGTTGAGTTAAGAAATTAACTAAATTAATTTGATGATAACAAATATTATTTTTAATGGGTTAAATACCCAATTAGTTTTAATTGAATTTAAGTAAGTGTTGCAGGCCAAAGAAAGAATGTTGCAGCAACCCAATAAGAAGGAAATCAAATCAGAAACAAAGTGGACTAACAAAGCACTAAAATTTCAAAGTTGTTAAGCAAAAGAATCATGTGGGCAAAACTAGAAAAGAGCCAATCCAAGCTCGAATTGATCTCACTCAAAGCTGATCCCTCCAAAGTGCTTCCACCAAAGCCAACGTTCCTTTTTTATTTTCGGTCAAAACTCAGAGAAGAGAGAGAAAGCTTCATTCCTAAGCCATTCACCAAAAAAGAAAGGAAGAGAAGGGTTAAGCAAAAAGGTTGAAGTCTAATCATCCAAATCAAACCATACCAAGCTAAGTCAGAAGCTAAAGGTGATTCATTTCCTTTTATATGCATCTTACTTTCTTCCCTCCTTCTCCAACTCTCTGCTACTTCATTTTGAGATATATAGAGAAAGTGATTTCTGAAACACATTGCTATGAATCAAAAGCCAAGATTGTTTCTTGGGAACAAAGTAGTATCTCAAGGGTTCAGATGTGGGATTGCCATTGAAAAACTTTTCTTCTTTGCTGCTCTAAGGCATTCGGTTAAGAGAAAGAGATTTGTTTCAAAATTCCAAATTGGGGATTAATGAAAAAAAGTGAAAGGCTAAGTTGGTAGCACACACTCGAGGAGTTGACTTGGTAGAGAGCAACTCAGCAACATGCAAGGAGATACAAAAGAAAATTTTTTATCATTCCAAAAAAAATAAAGAGAACCAGGGGTTTGAAGTTCATGTTCTAAGAAGTCTTCTCTGAGAGAGTTCATAAACTTGTACAGTGCTTTCTATCAAAGGAGCATTCCACCAGAATGGGGAACGAAATCAAAGTTAAGCAAATCTGGTTCATCGCATAGCAATAGAGGCTGCTGAAGTATCAATCTCCTTCGTGTTTTACAAATTGTAATTTATTTTTCAATGTATATCTTTCTGTAATTTCTTGAGAGGTTAAAGGCTGAAAGAGAGAGCTTATGAAAAAGCCAAAGAGTGAAAATGGCTGAGTGATACACTTGAGAGTGAAAAGCCTATAGTGATTTCAGATTTCTTTAGGTTGGTTTTGTGTCTTGTATCTTGTACCAGTGAGGTACCTCTTTCTTAGTTGGGTAAGCACTAAGAGTGAAGAGTTATGTATTAGCATAACCAAGTCAAGTTAGGTTAGAACTTGAGAGTGAAAGGATTGTGTCAATCTTGTGGAATTGGTGTAAGTAATACTTTAACTATAGTGGAAATTTCGCTACTGTTGTGCTGGAGACTGGATGTAGGTTGCATTGCACAAGGCAACTGAACCAAAATACATGATGGTGTCAGCTTCTCTCTTCCCTTCTCTGTTCTATTTTTAGATATTCATGAGACAAAATGAAATTGTTTCACAAATTTTTCGCTGCTGAGTTCAAACAGAATCTTAGTGTAAGTTTATAAGTTAAGCCTTATTTCATTAAACTAAAAGGAGGTCATAGATTCAACCCCCTTCTCTAAGCCTTCTACAACCTTCAGCCTTATATAGTCTATTTTTCTTTATGAGATTTAATTTTTTTAAAACATAACCACATCTCAAAATGATGATAATCACAAAATAAATCTAAAAATGAAAAATGATAATCAACCATTAAGATAAGTTGTGATTAAAGTAACCAACTAACATATCAATATAGTTGAGTGAATACACTTGTCTCAATCTCAATTTTATACAGTGATATATACACTAACACTAAGTAGACACTATTAA